>NC_080076.1:16709495-17309495 GCF_949987535.1 Balaenoptera acutorostrata
ATGACTTCATTTATTCTTCTTAACTCACCGAACAACCTAGTTCATAGATTAGGAAAGTGAGATGTAGTTTCTAATGTTTATTAAAAAAAAAAAAAATTGCCCAAGGTCCCAGTAGATACCAGGATGGAGGAATGGATGGGCCCCAGTCAGGGTTGGAGGTCACCAGACTGGGGTACCCCTGAAAGAACTCGGAAATAGGGTTAAAAGTCCTCCTTTGAGATGCACTTTTAAAAAAATCTAATATGAAAGGCCTGAGATAGGTAAAGTCGCTTAAGAGACAAAGCCTGCCAAGACCAGACTAGCCTGTAATCTAATTGACTGTATTAGCATATCTAAAGAAAGAATGTGTCAATCACAGGAGGGGGTTGGTTAGCTTAGAACCTGGGGGGAATAAACTCCAGTCGGATTCCAGCTTTGACAGCGCAGGACCCAGAACCTCCCCCGGCGGTAGGTGCCAGCGAATGTGGCAGGTGTAGCCCGCGCGGAAAGGATGCACCGGGCAGCTGAGTCACCCGCTTACCTCCCCCGCTCTGGTTCCCAGCGAGCCGGCACAACGCGTGCAATTTCGCTTCCGCCTGCAGGGAGAAGCTAATAATAGCTCCCATATGTGGGTCTGCATCCTGTGCTAGGCGCCTTGCTACACTCCTTGTTGCATTTCGGCCTCACACAGCCTATCTTCCAGCCGAGGAGCCCAAGCTAGAGGGCTTGCCCCAGGTCAAACTGCAGCTATGGAAAAAGAAAGAGCTGAGATTTGGAGCCAGGCTTGCTCAGCTCCAGGGCACAAGATCACCTGCCTCTCCCTTGCACGTACCGCCCACACGAGCATGCCTGGACCAAGGAGAGCTCTATTTCTCTTGGTAGAAAAGAACTGAGTTGGCATGCTGGTTTATGCCTTATGCGGGGCTGGTTCCGTGTGTCTTTCCTGAGAAACCAGTCCATCTCAGTTTGTTGAGGTGGAACCTTCTACCCTTTCGAAGCCCTCCTCCTCCGCCCACAGCTCCTCCCTGCCCATTGAACAACTCAGCATCACGCACCCATCCCTCTATGCTTTTCCTGCCTCCTGCTGACACAGGAGGGAAGGGGGCAGGGCACAACCCTTGAAAGAATGACATAGCCTGAGGACATGACGTAAACGGATTAGAACCAAATGGGTCCAAGATGGTGGACAACTTGACTTCCACTAGACCTTGAGCCTCAGGAGACGTTCATTGTAACACATCAGCAAGCTAAATGACACCCACAGGCGCCATGACAGTTCTAAGGCGACCATAAGGATCAAAAAGTGGGCGGTGGCCCAATTCCTGAAAATCCCTGCCCCTTCCCGAAATAGCTGGAATACTCCTCCCACTCATTAGCCTACGAAATTACCCACCCCTATAAAAACTGACAACCCCATACCCTGGTGCCTTTCTCACCTTCTGAGATGGCCCACTCTCTGTCTGTGGAGTGTTGTTTCTCTCTAAATAAACCCACTTCTTAACCATCACTTTGTCTCTAACTGAATTCTTTCTGCGATGAGACATCAAGAACCTGGGCTTCATTAAGTCCTGCAACCAGGTGTGTGATCTCAGTTGGAAGACGGTGGGTTTTGGCCAGGTTCGAGTCCTGGCCAAAACCCAGATTGGGACTTGAACCCACGTGGCCGGGTGGTTTCAGGGGAGGGGGCCCGGGTTCCATCCCTGGTCGGGGAACTAGATCTCGCGTGCATGCCGCAACTAAGAATTACGCATGCCACAACTAAAGATCCAGCATGCTGCAACTAAGACCCGGTGCAGCCAAAATAAATAAATAATTTTTTTTTTTTAAAAAGGGACAATCCATTAGCAATTGTGGCAGGACAATACCAATAACCCAGCACCTACCCGGCGAAGGGGTGGCATATTCACCCTATATGCACTTGGGAGTGACCCAGAGGGTGCATCTGAAGCCTTGGCTCGGCCATTCTATAGCTTTGTGACCTTGGAAAAGTCACTTAACCATCCAAAAACTCAGTTTCACAATCTGCATAACACTTAGAGCCTCACTCCGCCCCATTCATTCGCAAAGTAGGTTTAGAAAAAACAGCAAACCATTTTGGCCTCTGCACCGAAGGCACCCAGTGCATGATTTTAGTTTTTCCCCTAGATCTATATAGACAGGACTGCAGGGAGAAAAGAGTAGCACAGTGAGAAAAATACATGCGGAAACCTTGTGACCTGTATTGTTCATCCCCTTCTCTGTGTTCCCGCTCCCCTCTCCCGGGCTCTGCAAACACGCGCCAATGCCTCATTAAAGGCTGAACACCGTCCCATTAGGTCCAAATGCATGGAAACATATTCATGATTATTCAAATGATTCCCTCGTAATATAATCAGCGCCACCTTCATAAATATTCATTTCTCTGTGCTAATCACGATGTCATCTCACAAGAGGGTGTGCCTCTGTAATCCTCTTCCCTTTTGCCCTCTTCTCCACCCTCCTTTTGTCTGACAGTCTTTTCTCTACTCCTAAACCTCCTAAGGTCTTCCTAGGTCTTCACTATCTCATTCAAGGTAAAGATATTTCTAGTTCTGATTTAAAGCTATCTTTATTTATCTCTATCTGAAGATTATTCTACCAGGTTATCCTTTTTCTATAAAGTATGTCTGACCAAGTCCCAACAGCTCTAGATTCTCAGGCATAGATACATGGGCAAAGTTAGGAAATCAGCATGAATTAAGCAAGGTGGAGCATGTGAAAGATCCCTTTAAGACTGAGGAGTCGGTGGAAGTTAATCCTTTAAATAAAGCCCCCAAGGAGCTTGTTTCCAGTCACTAGGACTTGGCACAGTGGCAGGGAAGAGAATCCACACAAAGAAAGGCATATCCGTACATAAGCCCACAGGGTGGGTCCCATCACAGCCCTTTTTGGGTAGTACCCAGAATAGGGCCCAGTATAGTCTATTTGTGCATCTGATGGTAAGGAAATGTCTAAGTTATTTATATACTTTGATGGAAAAAGACACAAGAGAAGAGGACTCTTCATAGTTAAGGACATTGGAAATTCTAGAATGGAAATAGAAATAACAAAATTAAAGGAGAGAAAAAATAAAGGATAAGAGCAGGTACCACAACCTCTAGGCCCGGAGGTTGTTAAATGTGTAATATTCTATATTGTATGCTACTCTGTTATAGGGAAATCTCTCTGTTGTCTCTAGTTTTACATGAGAACCATTTTACATTTCAAGCCTCTTAGGCTATAGGGAACACCCACTGTTGCTTACGCTTTAAATAAGAAACATTTTTCTTTTCAAATGAGAAGCAAATTGCTCCTAAATACAAAAAATGTACAGGATGAAAATGAATTGAAAATAGTTTCCAAAGCAATACTTTCAGTAATTTCATTTGTCTTCTTAAAGACATGAAAATAAGATAGCTTGTCAAAGAAAGCCTTCTGTTTCTGGAAAGGGAAGCACAAAGAACACTACCACAGTAGAAAAAGGACGCTTGGTGACAAAAACCATTATCAATTTTTCATGGTTGATTTATTAGTGGTTTCAGGGAGATAAATAATATTACTTTCTAATCCAAAGAGGTCTCACACCTGAGATTTGCAACATCATTTCTAAATTCAACATAGCTTTCTCTTCCTAGGATTTGTCGTAAAGACTGGGAGTCCCCAGTTTGATTTAATGAGATTTACACAAAGGGAGTTGTCAGTAACCACAGAAACAGGGCAGGGTTTTCCTAGTGATTGTGCTTGAATTGTATTCCAGAATGAAAAGAGCCTTTTTAATTATAGGGTTTTGGGGGTGAGGGGAGCAGGGTGTGGGAGAATGGGAGGGGGCGGGGGGAGAAATGGATGTAGTTTTTCACGGTGGCAGACTGAAAAGTCTTTTATCTATTTAAAAGGATAGCAGGTGGGCTCCACTAACAAGTCTTAACCCCAGGACCTGACTTAACCTTGGAGAAAATATTTTTCATTTTCAACCCCATGTGTTTGTTTCACTTCTTTACACTATTTTTTTTTATTATTGAAGTATAGTTGATTTACAATATTGTGTTAGTTTCAGGTGTACAGCAAAGTTCCATATATTTTTTTTCACTTTTTTTTTTCATTCTTTTCCATTATAGGTTATTACAAGATATTGAATATAGTTCCCTGTGCTATACAGTAAATCCTTGTTGATGATCTATTTTGTATGTGGTAGTGTGTATCTGTTAATCCCATACTCCTAATTTATTCCTCCCAGCCTCTTCACTTCTTTAAATTGCAAGCTCTTCAGATAGAGCTTAGCAGGCCTTGTGGAGTGGAGGAAAGTTCAGCTTAAGACAGTTCAGAAGGTTTCAGATACTTCTGCATAGCAGACTTCCCGGAGGTCTCAACTTAATTCTGGGGGCAGCCAGATCCAGAATCAGCAGCTCTCGGGCAATGTGACCTGAGGGGCTCTGAAGCCTGAGACTGGGCCTTCCAGTTTAACGGAGGGGAGCTGGGAATTTTGACAGTGTTAGGTCATTCCAGCCCATCTGCATTTGTCTAGTTCAGTTTCTCATCTCAAGCCTGAATTCATTCTAGCAAGTGGAACTATTCCAGCAAGAATCACCATTTAGTTAATAAATGTGCGGCATAGGATTAAATCCCAACACAAAAGGTTAGGGCCCAGAAGCCCTCTCCATGTGTGAGTCATGCTTGGAGGTCCAGGTCAGCTCAACATCCCCTTGGGTTCCTGTCTTCTCAGAATCCACCCCTCCTCTGCCATTCTTTTTATTTTTTTAATTAGGTTTATTGAGGTATAATTTATATACAGTTTAACTCTTGAAACATATGGAATAGAATTTCAGTGGATTAGCAAAATAGAAGTTTATTTCTCACTCTCATTGCAGTCTGTGCTGGTCAGATGGTTCTCCAAGCACTGACTGTGGGATTCTGGCTGTTCCCAGCTTGCGGTTCTGCCATCTTGACAAAAAAAGATACCCAAATGGTGAATAAGCACATGAAAAAGTCCTCACCACTATGAGTCATCAGGGAAATGCAAATTAAAATCACAATAAGATACCATTGCCTTCCAGATAGCTAAACCTTAAAAGGCTTACAACATCAAATATGGGTAAGGATGTGGAGCAACTGGAATGCTCTTACATTATTGAGAAAGTGAATCATACACCTAATCTATGACCCAGCAATTCTGCTCCTAATTATCTACCCAAGGGAAAGGAAAACATATTTCTACAAAGATTTGCACAATAATGTTTATAACAGCTTTATTTATAACAGTCAAAACCTAGACACAGCCCAAATGTCTATCACCAGGAGAATGGATATCGGATCACCATTAGAGTTCTGGAGAAGCCTTGGATTTGCTGCCTCTGTCCCCTTTCATCAGAAAAGGAAAGTCTTTCCCAAAAACCTCCCAGCAGATTTCTCCTTACCTGTCACTGTCCTGAACTTTGTTAACAAGGCCGACCATACCTACAAGAGAGTTGGGAAAGTGATTACTTAGCTGGGTACATTGTCAAGTTCCCTGCCGCCCATCATTTGGCTCGTTAGCAAAGAGATGGGATGGATACTGAGAGGTACATTAAGGGTGTGTGTCACGCCTATTATTGGTCACACTGCCTGGTGTGAGATGTTGCTAGTATTGTCAGGTATATGCCCATTTCTGTGATTCTGGCATCAGTTGCTTCCTCTGAACTTCCGTATTAGCTGGGCAGTAAAAAGACACCCCAAAACATATGCGGTTCCGTGGCTGAGGACCTTACACAGCTATTCTACCCAGTGTGTCATACAACTTGAAGACCCTAGTGGTGTCATGAGTCATATAGCTGAAAATAGAATTTAATCAGTCAAGAAATTTAGTAATATCCCAGAAATGAGATGCCTTGGATTTCCCCTATTTTGAGCTGACATTCATGAAGCACATTAACAATCGGATCTAAATATGCATTCTTTGTATATGTAAATAATCAATCTGAAAATTCCAAAGGTACCACTCAGTATGTGTGTCACCTTGTACAAACTGATGGGAATGACCTTGGGCCTGAGATACAGCAGCTATGTACAGGTCTGTGAGCTCAGTACTAGCAGGTGTTTTATTACCTTGGAATAATATCCACAATGAGGCTTGACCCTCCTCCTCCTCCACCAAGCTGATTTGTGACTGGACAAAATCCTTCTATTTTTAGATCCCAAGTAAAACACATACATTATAGCAAGACAAAAATCTTTATTCAATTTTTAACCATCACCGATAGGCACTAACAAAAACTTTTTCTTTAAGTCCTAAGAAATGGAAATTCCTACTTGGCCATCCCACTTAAACAATCTCTCTCCTTAACCTCTGTGACATCACAGTCTTAATCTTCTCTATCGTAGGAGTTTCCGTTTCTCCTCCTCCCCTAATCTTGCCTTCTCCAAGTTCAAAACTCAAATTCACTTGCCATCTAAGCCACTTATTGGTGACCTTGGGCAACTATTTGACTTCTCTGGGCCTCAGGTTCCTTATCATAGAAGAAAGAAACAAATGATGTACATACAGGATGGATGTAAAAAGTCAACGAAACGAAGTCTTGGAGAGTAGCAAGGCTCAGTCCTGCTTCATAGATATTACAACAGGTATCACTGTTCTCGCCACTTAATTTTTTTTTTTAAATCAGTGTTTCCCATTGTTTTAAAATATAGTATATTAAATGAAAATGTGAGGTTTAGTAAGGCCAACAGATCAGGAAACAACTCGCATTGAAAAGATAGTTTATTACAGTTCCCCAGAGGTGGAGGAATGCGACGCCATGGTTGTGAGGACACATGGGGAGACGGCTGTAGGTCAGAAGGCAGAGGAAGGGGGCGGGGCTGGGGGCTGGAGACTTCACAGTGGTTTCTCTGGGGAAGAATGAGCAAGGTAGGGTCAACAGGCTTACGACTGGCTGGTTTGAATAATGTCGGAGGGTTGGAGCATAGAGTGTGTCCTTGGTTGTCTGGCACCTGCCCTGGGGTGGTTAGGGCAGGGAGATAGTGAGCCAGAGCATGAGAGCCTGATAAAGGAGGTAGTTGGTGTGTGGGCTCTGGAATGGTTGGTTTATATTGGAAAAGTACACTCACAGATGAGTTGTTTCTGCTCTAGAAACTGGCTAAACCTATAGGACGGACAGTCCCTCCGGGGTCAGCAAGCACCCACATGTCAAAGCATCAAAGCACAGAAAATAAAAGGCGTGATTAATACACCTGAGTTTAGAATTGAGATTTTGTTTTTTTATAAATTTATTTATTTTTATTTATTTATTTTTGGCTGTGTTGGGTCTTCGTTGCTGTGCGCGGGCTTTCTCTAGTTATGGCGAGCAGGGGCTACTCTTCATTGCGGTGCGCGGGCTTCTCACTGCGGTGGCTTCTCTTGTTGCGGAGCACGGGCTCTAGGCGTGAGGGCTTCAGCAGTTGTACACGCGGGCTCAGTAGTTGTGGCTCTCGGGCTCTAGAGCGCAGGCTCAGTAGTTGTGGTGCACGGGCTTAGTTGCTCCGCAGCATGTGGGATCTTCCCCGAGCAGGGCTCAAACCCGTGTCCCCTGCATTGGCAGGCGGATTCATAACCACTGCACCACCAGAGAACCCCCTAGAAATTGAGATATTTCGCATAAGAATTTGGGTTTGTGACTTCTCTGTATGAAACAGGAGGATCTTGTAAAGCTGGACCTGTGTCTGGGTGTGGCCACAGCGAGTGTCAGCTGAGCTGCTGCCTGCTCAGGTGGGGCCTGAAAGCTCCAAATTGCCACAATCCTCACCACTCCCTACTGCCTCAGCTTGCTTCACTCCTTAATGTGCCTGGCTCCTGGAAGCTTTTGAGTCTGAGGCCCCTTCCTGCAGAATGTGGATTTAAAGTGACCCTATGGGGTGAGAATCACTGGGGGTGGTGAGCCACTACAGAAGTCACTTGTGCTCGCAGGGTTTGGTAGAAGTCGTGGCCTGTGAATTCATGTTTGTCAGTTCAGGTTTCCTGCCCTTTCCTGCCGTAGCATCTCTTTCATAAAATGTGATGATGTTGGCACCAGGGGCAGATGTAGGCAGGTTTTGCCTCGTGCATTTTGTGTTCCACCAGAGGAACCAGGGCTAATCAGGGGCTGAAATAAAGAGTATCTTTGCCTTTTTTTTAGTACCCTGCTATTGGTCTTTTCAATAGACATTCTGTACCCTATTTCCTTAATTATGGAAAGGTTTTTGTCCAGGCCAAAGGTGTTACCCCATGAATGGTTCAAAGTAAATTTGAGTGGCCACTGGGTACCATGCTAGGTGCTTGAAATATATATAGTTTAGTTATTATGGTTAAAATATACATAGCATAAAATTGACCATTTTAATGATTTTTACATGTACAGTACAAGGGCGTTAAGTACCTTGACAATGTTGTTCACCCTTTACCACTATCCATTTCCAAAACTTCTTCATCAACCCAAACAAAAAGTCTGTACCTATTACATCATAACTGCCCATCCCTGCTGTTCTCCCAACCCCAGCCCCTAAGAGCCTCTATTCTACTTTCTGCCTCTGTGAATTTGCCTATTCTAGGTACCTTCTATAAATGGAATCATACAATATTTGTCCTTTTGTTTTTGACTTATTCACTTAGCATAATGCTTTCTAGGTCCCTCCATACTGTAGCTTTGGTCAGAATGTCATTTCTTTTAGAGGCTGAATAATATTCCAGAGTACGTTTATACCACATTTTATTGGGCTGGCCAAAAAGTTCGTTTGGGCTTTTCCCTACGCTCTTACAGGAAACCTCAACAAACTTTTTGGCCAATCCAATATGTATCCGTTCACCTATTAATGGACAGTTTCGTTGTTTCCACATTTTGGCTAATGTGAATAATGCTGCTATGAATATGGGTATACCATATCAGTTTGAGTTCCTGATTTCAATTATTGTGGGTATATACCTAGCAGTGAAATTGCTGGGTCATATGGTAGTTTTATGTTTAACTCTTTAAGGAACTGCCATACCGTTTTCCACAGTTTCCTTTTTATATTTCCACCAGCAGTGCACAAGGATTCCATTTCTCCACATCCTCATCAACACTTGTTGTTTTCTGTTTTTTTGTTTTTTAAAAAAAAATTTATTTATTTATTTGTGGCTGTGCTGGGTCTTTGTTTCTGTGCGAGGGCTTTCTCTAGTTGGGGCAAGTGGGGACCACCCTTCATGGCGGTGCACGGGCCTCTCACTGTCGCGGCCTCTCTTATTGCGGAGCACAGGCTCCAGACACGCAGGCTCAGTAATTGTGGCTCGTGGGCCCAGTTGCTCCGCGGCACGTGGGATCTTCCCAGACCAGGGCTCGAACCTGTGTCCCCTGCATTGGCAGGAAGATTCTCAACCACTGCGCCACCAGGGAAGCCCTGTTTTCTGTTTTTTTGATAATATTCATCCTTATAGGTGTGAAGTGGTATCTCACTGTGGTTTTGATTTGCATTTCCCTGATGTAGAAATATATAGATTACTCCTTAAAATAATTCTATGAGCTGCTATTCCCATTTTACAGACAAAGAAATATAGATTTACAGGGGTCTCACTACCCTTAAGTGGGGGATGTCTGGTTTAATTCAAGTTGTGTTGGTCTAATTCCAGCGCTACTATTCTGATTCCTTATGTGCTTTGTAAAGTAATAGTACTTTGACTTTCAATAAACATGAATTAAATTAAATATTGAATATAGCAATTTGACTGGGGCTCAGAAAAGTAATGCCTTAACTCAATCCATTAGAATATTTTATAACCCAAAGCAGGTTCACTGTGTCATTCTTGCTTCTGCTAAATGTAGAGTATTTGAGCCAAAGGCTGTGCTTACTTTGAGAGTGAATAAATCTAGGAAAATTTACTGCCAATTTGCTTTTTAATGAAAGTAAATGGAATATTGGAACGTCCCAGAAGTCTTCAACAAGGCAAAGGATTTTGAAACATTGGTGTTTCCTCCATATTATTGGATACACAGCTAATAGTCTCATAACTGGATCCTGTGGAAGTTTTTGACAAATGAAGATGTTTCCTTGGGTTAAACACAAGAGGCCTTTTTCCTAGGCAGAGAAATAGTCTCCATTCAAAAAGAAAATCAGGACGTCCCTGGTAGTCCAGTGGTTAAGACTCCATGCTTCCACTGCAGGGGACACAGGTTCGATCCCTGGTCAGGGAAATAAGATCCCACATACCTCGGGGCTCGCCTCCCCGCCCCCCAAAAAAAGAAAAAGAAAATCTCCACTGTGGATGTCTAAAATTCCCCTCACTAACATTAAGCAAAGCATTATAAAAGTAAAGTGTGCAAATATTATAGAAGGGTACAGATATCCTTCCTACCACACCAACTCAATTCCCCAGAGATAACCACTGTTTCTTGGGTCACCTTTCAGATAGCTTCTATGCAAATCAAGTGCCTGCACAGGAACACACACACACACACGCACACACTCTCACAGAACCATAGTACACATAGTGTTCTACAATTTGCTTTTCGATTTTAACTCTATCATAACATCTTTCTGTGTTATTCTACCAAGAGTGTGGAGTATCCATAACACGAATATAGCATAGTTTATTTAGCCATTCACATGTTTCTAGAATTTTAGGTTATCTTTAGCTTTTTCAACTACAGACAATACGTACTCTTAAAGATATGTTTGTTTACTTGTGCTAATATATGTCTGTGGTTATCATAAATATTTTGTTAAACTTTGTCTCCCAGTACATTCCTTTTAAACATCCTTTAGACTGGGTATGTCTTCAAATTCATTCCACAAGTATTGCCGAGTACCTACTGCATTCTAGGTAGGCCCTGAGCTCGGTGTCGGGGAACAACAGTAAGAAAATAGAAATAAAAGGGCACTATGCCATCATGGGCGAAACAAATAATTAATTGCAAAATAAATGTGATGTTATGATTGTGATAAGTGTTAACAGAGCTGACCGAGCCAGAGAGTTGAAGGGAAACTTCTCTGAAGTTCTGACTGAGCTGAGACACGTTGTGAGTTAAATCAGCGAGAAAGCTGGGGGGTTAGGAAAAGCTTTCCAGGAAGAGGGAACTGTTTGTGCAAAGGCCCTGTGGCAGGAGGAAATACAAGCTA
This sequence comes from Balaenoptera acutorostrata, assembly GCF_949987535.1. Classification (NCBI taxonomy): domain Eukaryota; kingdom Metazoa; phylum Chordata; class Mammalia; order Artiodactyla; family Balaenopteridae; genus Balaenoptera; species Balaenoptera acutorostrata. Next base: position 16,720,545 of record NC_080076.1, read on the forward strand.
TTAAAGAAACAGAAAGCAACATGGCTGAGTATAGGAAGCCATTTTCCTTGTGCTTGATAAAGCTGGAGGGTAGGTCAGGGCTAAACCTTGTAGGGTCTTCCAGGTAACCTTAAGGATTTTGGTCTTTATCCTAGGAGCAATGAGAACACCCAATGAGTATTAATGATCTCTTTGTTTGTGGGACAAAGAAGAGATTGGCAAGAAGGAAATGTGGATGATGGGGGCCTAACCAAAGGAGAAGAGAGATGGAGGTTTGGTCCAGGATGGGAGCAGCAAAAAGAAATGGACTGATTCCAGTAACAACTTCAAACAGGTCTTGGGAAGGGAAAAAATTTAGCTGTCCCACGTTTCCATCCATCTTCCTAGAGGAGGTTCTGTTGATGTCTCACCCATAAGCCTCAGCACCTCAGAGGTCACCTGCAGGTTTGAGAGAGAGTTCCCTCTACACACAGAGGGCTTCTTACCTCAAGCACCTGTGTCTTCCTGCCCGAGGGCCTTCCTGGGCAGTAGACGTGTGCTCGGCCAGCATGCACACAGTTGGAAATGCTGGGGAGTTAAAGCCCCCAGGAGCAACCTTGAGTCAACACCTGCTGGAGCTGGTGGATAAATACCCCGGCTTCCTTTCCTTTCAGTGGGACAATTCTGAGTGTCCGCTACCGTCTCGCAGAGGGTACCCAACAGAATCACACTCCAGTTGCCTAGAGGGATAACCCATTCATTAACACGCCCTGTGTGCTTCATTGCTTTCCCTGTCTCGCTTCCCTGTTGGCTCACAGGACTTCTTGGAATCACCTTCCAAAGAGACTACTAGCACCTGGGAGAACCTGTAACTAAGACATTTCCCAATAAGCCACCCAAATAAATATAAACCTGAACAACTTTAATACTTGCCATGCGGAGAGAGCTCAAATGAGCTTTCCCTTACCCTCTCATCCTATACAGAGATTCTGGAGTTGTCATGTTAGGATCTGGTAAAAGCTTGCAAAGTGAGGGGATGGGAGGTTGAGGGGGAAGGAGGAGGCAAAGATGATATCTAGGTTTTGGATTTGCAAGTTGGCAGGATAGTGGTGTCTTCCACTGAGCATGGAAGGCTCAGTCCAGGGTCAAGATCATGAGTGTGCTATAGTGCTTGCAGAGCTTAACACCGTGCCCTTCTTCCATCACTGAATGTTTGCTGCTTGGTTAAGCTATAGCCAGGACTGGCTATATGATTTGGGGGGCCCAGAGCAAGATGAAAATGCAGGACCTTGTTCAGAAGGGATTAAGAATTTCAAGACAGCAACTGTAGAGCATTACACCAAGCATGGGACCCTCTGAGTGCTGGGACCCTATGCAATTAACTGCCCAGGTCACACACTAGTGGAGCTAGGGCTCTGGGCAGACAACAAGGAAGGGGATAAAGTCTGGTTCTCACAAAGCTTATAAGCTGTGGTGCTCAGAGAGATGTAAACGGGTGGTTATAAAAATTATCCTTATCTTTAAGAGCTCCATGCTCAAATATTTGTAGAGGGAATGATGTGATATCTGGGCTTTGCTTTAAAATAATCCTGGAGGAAGGGGCAAGTGGGTGGAGGGTATATTCAAAGCACAATTGCTATGAGTTAATAATTGTTGAGGCTGATGATGGCTACTTGGGGTTCAATATAATATTCTTTGTAGTTTGGTACATGTCTAATATTTTCTATAATTAAAAAAATTTTTTAAGAAAAAACAAGTAGTAACAATATCATATGAAAAATGCTGTTATAGAAGCTGGAATTTGGAGATTATTTACATACCATATCCGGTTCAGCCTTGTTCCAGATCAAAAGTATTTTGGGAATTTATATATTCCAATTTGGAACTTGTATGTTTTTATGTACAGTCTCAAGAAAGAGCAGAACGAGCTTTTTCTCCAGCTCTTTTGGGATATAATTAACATATACTATTGCGTAAGCTGAAGGTTGTACAGTGTGATGATTTGATACCTGTATACTTTGCAGTGATTACCACAAAAAGTTTAGATAATACCTCCGTCACCTCACATAGTTACTACCGTTTTGCTGTGGTGGGGTGGTGGTGAGAACATTTAAGATTTAACTTTCTGGGACTTCCCTGGTGGTCCAGTGGATAGGACTCCACGCTCCCAATGCAGGGGGCCCGGGTTCGATCCCTGGTTGGGAAACTGGATCCCACATGCCTGCCGCAACTAAGAGCCCGCACGCCGCAGCTAAAAGATCCTGCATGCCGCAACTAAAAGATCCTGCTTGCCGCAACTAAAAGATCCTGCTTGCCACAACTGAGACCCAGTGCAGCCAAAATAAATAAATAAATAAAATATTAAAAAAAAAAAAGATTGAACTTTCTGAGCAGCTTTTGAGTATACAGCACGATATTGTTAACCATAGTCACAATGCTGTACCATTAGGTCCTCAGAACTCATTCATCTAATCATTGGAGGTTGGTCCCCTTTGACCAACCTCTCCCCACGTACCGCCCTCATCCCATCCCTCGTAAAACCACAGGCCACTCTGTTTCTATGACTTCAGCTTTTTTTCCCCACAGATGAGTGAGATCTAGAATGAATTTCTAAAAGAGACATTTCATTTCTGTTCTCTCTGGTGTGAAACAACCCCCAAACTCAGTGGCTTAAAATAACAATTTATGATGCCTTCCGATTCTGTGGGTCACCTGGGGAGCTCCCCCGGTTGTGCCTGGTTCCCTCACACAGCTGTTGGGCCAGCAGGGGCTGGACCATCTGTGATGGCCCCTGGGCTGGCCCGGCTGGAATGGCTGACGGGGGACCAGGCCCCTCTCTCCATGTGATCTTTCATCTCAGGTTTCTTCACAGCACTGGGGGCGGGGGGTGGGGAGACTCAGGGTTCTAAGAGGGCAAGAGCCAGAGCTGCCAGGCTCAGAAGTCACACAATGTTACTTCTGGTGCATTCTATTGGTTAAAGCAAGTTATAAGGCTCCATCTCTTGATAGGGTGGCCTGCAGAGGTCTTGTAGCTGTGCTTAGTCTACATGTTTGGATAACGACATTGACGTTATAAAACACTAGTTGCCTGCCCAGGCCTAAAATTACTGAGAGGCCTCCCGTACTCCACACCTGACCGGTGAGACTGTGGGGAAGTCACCCCGGCTCACATGGGGCTGTCCTGACGTTGCTGACCTGCCATTGCAGCCCAGAAGGTCATTCCAGAAAGACCCATGATGGATGCATGGTAGCAAATTTTCACAGTGTCTGGTTTGCTTTTTTCCTCAATGATTACTACAGACTGAATGTTTGTGTCCCTCCAAAATTCATATGTTGAAGCCTAACTCCCAGTGTGATAGTGTTTGGAGGTGGGGCCTTTGGGAGGTGATTAGGTCATGCGAGTGGTGCCCTCCAGAATGGGATTAGTGACTTTAGAAGAAGAGACCCCAGGGAGATTATCATCCTCTCTGCCATGAGAGGACGCAAGGAGAAGGCAGCTGTCTTCAAGCCAGGTAGAGGGCTCTCACCAGGCACCGAGTCTGCTGGCACCTTGATCTTGGGCTTCTAGACTCCAGATCTGTGAGAAGTAAATGTTTGCTGTTTAAGCCACCTGTTCTGCAGCGTTTGTTACAGCAACCCAGGTTAAGACAATGATCATTTTAACTGACTTTGAAGAACAAGTCTATTGTTTGGATGCTTCTGTGTTTAGACTCTTGGATAAAAGAAGGCTTACTACGGTTAGTGAGGCTGGTGTGTAGGGTCTCTATAAGGATCAGGGAGGTGGGGAATGAGCCTGGAGGAAGATTGTAGAGCCTCATTTTGTTGGGGACTTTCTCCCCTTCCCCTTGTGGTTCTAATGGGGACTGCTTCTCAAGGTACCTTGGATGCCTGGTCTGCCTGGATTTCTCCAATAACTGCTAAGGGGAGAGAGTCCCTTTCAGTCTGTGGTGGGGGGGGGGGTGGTTAGTCGGGGTGGGGCAGTGATTAGCTGCGAAATGGGAGACCCAGAGCTCTGGTGCCCACAGCTGAGGCCTCTGCTTCTCCCAATATGTAGACATTCAGCTCTGAACCAGTTTACATGAATAGCCCATAGACACCCCCATTTAAGTGCTCAGAACAAGGGTCCTCTAAATTGAAGAAACTGGAGTCCAGCCTGCAGCCTTCATCAGCACACTGTTTAAGTGCAAAGTTAATATCTTTACTTAACGTACTGTCCCTGAACTCCTTTCTCTCTCTGTCTCTTGCTGGCGGGAATTGCTATTGGGGACGTCTTTTTCCTGGGGAGCCATCCAACACTGTTGACTAGTTCATGCCAGGAAGGGCTCTCTTTACAGGGCCCTCACCCACGCTGGGCCAGAGAGAGGGGCTCTACAGAGACATCAAAGCCAGCCCCTGAGCGCAGTGCCAGTGGAGATTTATTGAGGGTTTTTTAAGGGGCCAGGTGCTCTACTAAGCACTGGTCCTCCAAAACTAATAGAAAATCCTGGAGGGATTCAAATCCACTGGAGGGAATGAACAGTGGCTACAATCCTCTCTACTCTCAAGGCGTTCAGACTTCTCTCACCTTAATAAAGATGAACATAACATGGTTTGGTGATGGTTTACCTCGGATGTTCCCTGATTTAGCACTGAAAATTCCACATCCTGGGTAACCCCTCAGTCCCAGGCAAACGGGGACAGTTGGGCACCCTACCCTAGAGAGCTGCCTACGCCAATGACAGCTTGATTCAGAGATCCAGGGACAAAATGGAACTAGGAGGCTTCCTGCCGAGCTCAATGGACGCTTCCCAAGGAAAAATGTTTCTTCGGTACTTGAGTTTATTTTTAGAGCCTTATGGCCACAAGGGTAAGTAAGTCTTTGCTCAGAACTGAGTTCCCGTCCTCCCTGAGGCTCCAAAGAGATCTGAGGGGGCAGTAGGTGAAACTGACTTGTCTCCTCCAGCTGTTTCCAGGGTTCACAGCCATGAGGTCCTTCCCTGGGGCAGAGCCAGGTTTTGTGGGGCCTGGAGCTTAAACCGTTTGCAGACCTTCTCTAAGAAAAGAATAGATAGAGCCATGGGAACACGTCACTAGGGTCCCTCTCAGGTTCTGGAAGGGTCCAGACAATCAAAGGCACTGAAGCTTGAGCTTCAACACCTTCATAGTAAATCCTCTCTTCTTTCCCATGCTTTTTTTTTTTTAGTATTTAAAAAAATTGAGGTCAAATTTACATGACATAAAATTAACCATTTTAAAGCATACAATTCAGTGGCATTTAGTGCATTTGCGATGTTGTGCAACCACCAGGTTTATCAAGTTCCAAGTTATTTTTATCACACCAGAGGAAAACCCTGTACCCACTAAGCAGTTGCTCCCCATCTCTCACTCCCTCGGGTCGCTGGCAACCACCATTCTGCTTTCTGTCTCTGTGGATTAACATATTCTGGACACTAAACATAAATGGAATCACATAATACATAACCTTTCACGCCTGGCTTCTTTCCCTTAGTATACCTTTTCAAGTTTCATCCATACTGTAACATGTATCAGTATTTCATTCCTTTTTATGGGCAAATTATATTCCGTTGTGTGGATATACCACAATTTGTTTATCCAGTCAACAGTGGATGGACATTTGGGGCATTTGGACCTTCCTTTTGGCTACTGTGAATAATGCCTCTATGAACATTCATGCGTCAGTATTTGTTTGAGTCCTTTTTTCAATTCTTTTGGGTATTTATGAGGAGTGGAATTGCTGAGTCATATGATAATTCTATGTTTAACTTTTTTAAGGAACTGCCACAGTGTTTTCAATAATGGCTACACTATTTTATATTCCCAACAGAAAAGTGTGAGGGCTACAATTTCTTCATATCCTCACCAACACATTTATTTTCCATTAAAAAAAAATTATAGTTATCCTAGTGGGTATAAAGTGATGTCTCACTGTGGTTTCCCTCATGCTGTTTTTTGCTTTCCATTCAGTTTGACATTTTTCTGACTTTCAATAACATCTCGAATACAATCATTTATGTAAAAACCTTTTTTTTTCCTGATGAATAAGAGTCAGTAACAAAGAATTTGGGCTTCCCTGGTGGCGCAGTGGTTAAGAATCCGCCTGCCAATGCAGGGGACACGGGTTCGAGGCCAGGTCCGGGAAGATCCCACATGCCACGGAGCAACTAAGCCCGTGCGCCACAACTACTGAGCTTGTGCTCTAGAGCCTGTGCTATGCAACAAGAGAAGCCACTTCAATGAGAAGCCCGCGCACCGCAGCGAAGAGTAGCCCCTGCTCTCTGCAACTAGAGAAAGTCTGCACGCAGCAACGAAGACCCAATGCAGTCAAAAATAAATTTTAAAAAAATTAATTAAAAAAAATAATAACAAAGCATTTACTTGGGTCCATGTCTACTCAGAGCAGTGCTATCAGCCCCCAAACATCTAAATGATAGGATATGAACTTGGGCTGATGGAAGGTCTGTCTTCTCAGGGGTAAACTAGGAGCTGGGAATTGCGGACACTTTGAGGATGTGGACTGGACTGCTGGAAAGATCCTGAACTGTAAGTGGACATGCTTGGGCCTCCATCTTCTCTCTGACACTGAGAGAATTATTTAGTCCCTGTTTGCTAAGGTTGCCAAAATACCACTGACTGGGTGGCTTAAACAACAGAAATGAATTTTCTCTCAGTTCTGGAGGCTGGAAGTCTAAGATCAAGGTGTTGGCAGGTTTGATTTCTCCTGAGGCCTCTCTCCTTAGCTTGCAGGTGGTCACCTTCTCTCTGTGCCTTCACATGGCCTGTCCTCTGTGTGCATGCATTCCTGGTACCTCCTACTCTTCTTGTAAGGACACCAGTCATAATGGTTGTGTCCCACCCATATGACCTTATTTAGCCTTAATTATCTCTTTGAAGTTCCTGTCTCTAAATACAGTCACATTGAGAGTTAGCGCTTCAACATATGAATTTATGGGGGACACAATTCAGACCCTCTGAACTTTGATCTTATCATTATTGCAAAGAGAATTGAAATCAACTTGAGAAGTCTATAGGAAATTAAAAAGTAACATCTCAGCCCTCTACCATGCCATTAATTGGATCCGTGAGTAAGACCAGATGGTGAGATATGACAAACAAGCTGTGCCCTCAGGGCCAGGAGAGGATGGCTTTCCGCTTAGAGTTTACCACCGAAGTCCTTTTATTTCACTGGCCCGGGAGTTTATTATGAGGATCAAAAAAGAAAATACAGGGGACTTCCCTGGTGGTCCAGTGGGTAAGACTCAGCGCTCCCAATGCAGGGGGGCAAGGTTTGATTCCTGGTTGGGGAACTAGATCCCATATGCATGCCACAAATAAGAGTCTGCATGCTGAAACTAAAAAGAAAAAAAATTTATTTTGGCACAGCCAAAATAAATAAATAAAAATAAATAAATAAACAAATAAGAAAATACATTTGAAAATGGTTTCAATTAAAAAGCACTAGAAGAAGCAAGCCATTATTATTACTCTCTTTCTTGTTCATAGGATGCAATCTCAGCTAAGCTATGTAGTTATCAATTTTATCACTAAACGCCACCTCCTTGAGCGCTTCACTTAGAGCATTTGCCACTGAATTAGTAATGATTTGGCCTAGCTGTGAGTGACAGAAAACCCCAATAACAGTTGCTTAACAAGATACACCAACTGAAGAAGTAAGCAATCTGCTCCAAGAAGTCTTCAGGGACCAGCCGTTATGTCCAACACGGTGGCACTAGCATTCCAAACACCAGGATGCAAGAAGGGATGATAAAGAAGAAAGAAGAAAAGGATTGTGAGTCACACAACCTCTGCATCTGTCCATCCCATTGGCCAGAACTTCGTCACATGGCCACACCGGGCAGCAAGGAAGGTCAGCAAATGTAATCTTTACTTTTTTTTTTTGTGGGTGGTCATGTCCTTTGATAAAATTTTTATTACTAGGAAAGATGAGAAAAGCAGATATTGCAGAAAACTAGGAGTCTCTGTCTTATAATGTGTTCCTCCAATTCTCTGGACTTCAGCAGTTATATAAATCAATCAAAAAGAAGCTGTTAAATAAGCCAAGACATGTAGTAGGTAATACTTTGGTGGGTGTGGTTTCATATTAAAACACTGATTTTAATACCTTGCTTCAGAGTCCACAGGCTCTGAGCTGAGCTGAAACAGATAAACTATAACAATAGTACTATGACAACATAAAAAAAAAGGAGTTTTGGAAGGCATTGATTCAGTTCTGCAGGAAGCCTCCTAAATCAATTCCTCCCTGAATCAAGTCAGGGTGCCAGTGTTTTAAAATTTGTGCCTGTTTCTCCAAAAAAGATATACAGATTGCCAACAAACACATGAAAAGATGCTCAACATCACTAATCATTAGAGAAATGCAAATCAAAACCACAATATCACCTCACACAGGTCAGAATGGCCATCATCAAAAAATCTACAAACAATAAATGCTGGAGAGGGTGTGGAGAAAAGGGAACCCTCTTGCACTGTTGGTGGGAATGTAAATTGATACAGCCACTATGGAGAACAGTATGGAGGTTCCTTAAAAAACTAAAAATAGAACCACCATTCGACCCAGCAATTCCACTACTGGGCATATAACCTGAGAAAACCATAATTCAAAGAGTCATGTACCACAATGGTCACTGCAGCACTATTTACAATAGCCAGGACATGGAAGCAACCTAAGTGTCCATCGACAGATGAATGGATAAAGAAGACGTGGCACATATATACAATGGAATATTACTCAGCCATAAAAAAGAAATGAAATTGAGTTATTTGTAGTGAGGTGGATGGACCTAGAGTCTGTCATACAGAGTGAAGTAAGTCAGAAAGAGAAAAACAAATACCGTATGCTAACACATATATATGGAATCTAAAAAAACAAAAAAAAAGGTTCTGAAGAACCTAGGGGCAGGACAGGGATAAAGACGCAGATGTAGAGAATGGACTTGAGGACACGGGGAGGGGGAAGGGTAAGCTGGGACAAAGTGAGAGAGTAGCATTGACATATATACACTACCAAATGTAAAATAGATAGCTAGTGGGAAGCAGCTGCATAGCACAGGGAGATCAGCTTTGTGCTTTGTGACCACCTAGAGGGGTGGGATAGGGAGGGTGGGAGGGAGACACAGGAGGGAGGGGATATGGGGATATATGTATATGTATAACTGATTCACTTTGTTATAAAGCAGAAACTAATACACCATTGTAAAGCAATTATACTCCAATAAAGATGTTAAAAAATTTTTTTAAATAAATAAAATAAAAACTAAAATTTGTGCCTGCAGAATTTTAATTTATGGAGGTAACTGAGTGATCACAGGGAGAGGCCAATGCCATTGAAAGAAGATTTTTATTACTTACATTTCCTAAGAGAAGAGGGCATGCCATGCCATGTAAGGCCACAGGGGAAGCACCAGATTTTGGTCAGAAGAAGGGGAAAGCTGAGGCCAGTGTCTTCATGGTGTTTTCTGTGGAAAAGGCATGGCAAGGCAGAGTATACAGCTTAGGAATGGCTATTCTGAATAATTCCAATGGGCTTTGGGCTATAAAGGAGGTTTTTAGTTGCCTGGTACCTGGCCCTGGGATGCTTTAGGGGATATATTGACTTGATGTGTGAGAGTTAGATAAAGAGGTCACTGGGGTTATGGACTTGAGATTGTTTGGTTTGCACATGAAAAGTGCTCTCCTAAGTAGGTTGTTACTATCTTTAGGACTTAGCTTGCCCTGGTAAGGGCAGTCTCTCCCTGAATCTCTAAGGCCCCTACAAGATGTCAAAACATCATAAGATACAAAAAAATTAAAAACATGATTAACACAGAGCTAGAACAGATAGAATTTCCATCACCAGGAATAGTGCTTCGCCATCAAGCAACAAAGATTAGGGGCTGCTCTGTCTGCAACAGTGATTTGCAAGATTTCTTCCAGTCAGGAGACAGCGTCATATGACTTTAAGGGAGCAGGTGTTGGAATCAGGCCCAAGTTTAGTTCTGCCTGTAGCCATGTGACTTGGAGAATTTGAAATACGGTCTCTAAAGCTCAATCACTTTATGTACAGAATGAGTAGAATAATATCTATACAGAGCTGTAGTTAGAATTAAGTGAGATCATGTGTATGGAGTCTTAGCTCAGTATCTGGTTGATAATAAGTGGCCAATGTTCCTTAGTTGTGTTAAAAGAGAAACTGAGGCATATTAAAAATTTTAAGAGTTTATGTGAGCAAAAATTGCTTCAAATAGGGCAATGCCAAATTGGAAGTGGCTAGGAGGACTCTACTGACAGGAGCTTGGGGAGACTTTTATAGAGAAAAGGTGGAAGCAAAGCAAGGAAATGATTGATTGGCTACAGCTTAAAGCCAAGTTGGCTGTTTGTAACTTGTCATCCTTAGATTTCAGTTTCGTAACCTTGAGGCATTTACAGGCTTAGGTTTTGGTTTGCTGACATAGGTTGCCGTGGCCTTAGAGCCACCTCAGTCTAATGGGCTTTTTGTTAAACAGTTGTTATTGTTGACATTATTATTAGCAACAGTTTGTTTACACAATAATCTAGAAGTACATGAAAAAATAAGTTGTTTATTTATTCAGCACGTACTCTGTGGTAGCCATTATTCTAGGCCCCTGAAATATCTAAGTGACCAAGCAGGTTCCTGCTGGCCTGGAGTTCACATTCTAGTGGGGGACAGACAATAAACACGTGGATGAGTAAAATGCAAGCAGGATATAGGAGGATGGTCATGGGAAAAGCTCTTATTTTCTCGTTGTGTGACAGGCACTGTGCTAAAGTCTTTCCATTCATTATCCTGTTTAACCCCCAGAATAACTCTATGAGGCATGTTATTATATCCCCATTTTATAGGTGAGGAAACACTCAGAGAAATTATGGTGCCAGTAAAGGCAGAAACAAGACTCTAACTTCTTCGTGGGTATGTTGTGCTGCCTGCCTTTTTTAAAAAAATATATTTATTTATTTGGTTGAGCTGGGTCTTAGTAGTGGCACGCGGGCTCCTTAGTTGTGGCATGTGAACTCTTAGCTGCGGCACACGTGTGGGATCTAGTTCCCTGACCAGGGGTTGAATCCAGGCCCCCTGCATTGGGCGTGCAGAGACTTAACCACTGTGCCACCAGGGAAGTCCCTGCCTGCCTTTTTTTCTGTTGTGTTTTTTTGTTTTTTGTTTGTTTGTTTTTGTGGGTTTTTCTGTTTGTTTTTGCTGTCATTTTAAAATACAGCCTCCAGCTGATAGGAGTAAAATCGTATAAATCAAGGAATCTTTAAAACGCAGCTCTTTGTAGTAATTTAGTGTGCTCACTCTCTTAAACAAAGAATATTCCTGAAAGTACACTGTATCTAAATTAAGCCTATTCTGGGAAAACTACTTCATCAGCTTCTGTGTCCATGAAGTGAAAAGCGCCGAGTCAGCCTACGCTAATGACTGGTTTAATCAGAGGTCTGTTTAGTTTATATTTCTCCTGAGCTGAGGTTCTTCGGCAGAGGACTTGGGAAATCTCATACCTCACGGGATGGGAACTTCTAAGCTAGGAGCTGGCAAATATAAAGAATAACTAACCACTGAGAGTTCAGGAGAATACATCCAGAGACTTTCATAATGCCACAAATGTGCATACCTCCACTCCGGCAAAACATTTCCCCATAAAATGTGATCACGCATTGGATGGTGCGCCGTTTAACAACATGGCGGACGAGGCCGTGCCACGTGTAATCTGATCCTTCACTGAATTTTACCTTATTGCTTAACCCAAAGTCCCCCCTACCTTTTATTTTTCACTAAGAATCATTACTTTCTTAAACATCCCCAATTTCTCTTCACTTCCAGGACAAGCACTTGGCTTTTTTTTTTTTTTTTTTTTTTTTTTCAGGGCTAGGAGCGTTTAATCTCTGTACGTGAGAGATGGTACATCCAATGACAAGTGGGAGCTACCAAGACTGACTGAGGGGCTTCCCTGGTGGCGCAGTGGTTGAGAGTCTGCCTGCCAATGCAGGGGACACGGGTTCGAGCCCTGGTCTGGGAGGATCCCACATGCCGCGGAGCAACTAGATCCGTGAGCCACAACTACTGAGCCTGCGCGTCTGGAGCCTGTGCTCCGCAACAGGAGAGGCGGCGATAGTGAGAGGCCCGCGCATCGCGATGAAGAGTGGTCCCCACTTGCCACAACTAGAGAAAGCCCTCGCACAGAAACGAAGACCCAGCACAGTCATAAATAAATAAATAAATAAATAAATAAGATGACTCCAGAAACAGGATTCTCAAATTGGCATAAAAACATGCTAACCTGGGGGCTTCCCTGGTGGCGCAGTGGTTGAGAATCCGCCTGCCAATGCAGGGGACCCAACACAGCCATAAATAAATTAATTAATTAATTTAAAAAAAAAAAAAAAAAAAAAAAAGACTGACTGAGCCCTGGATGCTGGCAGGCTCCTTTACCAGCCACAGATGCACACACCCACCCTCACTCAGCAAGGTTCAAATCTGTGACCCAGCAAAGTTAGGGAGAACTACATGACGTTTACATTTGAGCCACCAATGAAAAGTTGACACTATTAATGCCACAGTGCTGAGGACACAATAAGTTAATCATCTTTCGCTGCGTAGTAAATGACTCAAAATGTGGTAGCTTAAAACAAAACCAAAGTCATTTATTATCTCTCTTGGTGTCTGTGGGTTAGGAGCTCACACAGGGCACAGCAGGGATAATCTCTGTTCCACAATGTCTGGGTCTCAGCTGGAAGACTTGAAAGTCTGTGGGCTTAAATCATCTTCCGGCTTGTTTGCTCCCATGTCTGGGAGTTCACCATGACGCTGGCTGCTGGCTGGGGGCCGAGGGTTGTTGGTCAGAACATCCACCCATGGTCTCTCCAGGTAGCCTGGGCTTTCTCACAGAATGGTGGTTGGGTTCTAAGGGCAAGCATTTTGTGTGTGTGTGTGTGTGTGTGTGTGTGTGTGTGTGTGTGTGAGAGAGAGAGAGAGGGAGGGAGGGAGGGAGAGAGCGCCATGGTGGACGCAGTAACTTTCTACTACTTGGGCTCCAAAGTCACATAGCAACACTTCCTCTGTGCTCCACTGATAGGGCAGTTACCACCAGATACAACGGGTGGGGGAACCTGTTTCCTCTCAGTGGAAGGAGTGTCCGTCCATTGTAGAAAGAGCATGTGACATGGGATAAATATGTAGGTCTTTGGAAAATATAATCTGCCACAGATGGAACTCGACAAATGCTAATTGGGAATTCCCTGGCGGTCCAGTGGTTAGGACTCGGCACTTTCACTGCCATGGCCTGGGTTCAATTCCTGGTCGGGGAACTAAGATCCTGTAAGCCTCATGGCTCAGCCAAAACAAACAAACAAACAAAAATACTTATTGAGTAAATACCTTCTCTCAAAGAAGTTGCAATCTGAAGAAATAAAACAGAATCATAGAACACTTTTGCTAAATTGCACCTAAGATCAGCTGGTTATACGATTCTTAGCTGTTGTTTGTATATCACCAGTGGTATCCAGAGGTAGTCTAGATAGGTCATGGGACTTTTTTGACACATAATAAGCATTTGTATCCCCTGGATACTGTGCTTGGGCAAGTAGGCTTAGTTTTAAGCCCCAGCTCGATTTCTCACTACTTGTGTGATCTTCGACAAGTTAGCTAATCTCACCAAACTCATGTTTCTTCATAAAATGGGGTGATTGACCCGGTCAAGAAAAATTATCCAAAAACTTTGAAATAAAGTAAAAGGATGACCGCATGTCCTTTCAAAATCATATGGGAGCATTGACTAGCCCAAGGCCCACCCAAAGTTTGTTTAATTCCCTAGGAGATGTACTTTTGTTTTTCTTTCTATTTATTCATTACTAAGACCCAGATTCCCTGAATTTACACGTTACCTTGTAGATTTCCAAGACTAGTGAAGATAACTCCAAAGGTTATAGTTTTATGGCCTTATAGGACATTAACCAGTTTTGTCTGCAATTTATAAAACTTATTAAACTTATTTTAGGATACCTGTCCTATCACTACACAGACCTCTGTTCATTTAATTCTTTTGAATCAGCTTTACCATCCTCCTAGCACCCTCATTTGTTACATAAATAATTGACAAGTACTCATTCTATATTTGTCTGAGAGTCAGGTTTTTAACTCTTTGAAAATTATTCTTTGATAGCCCAAAGTTCTAGGCACCATGGAAAAAAAAGTAATAGTGTCATCGCAGGTCACTAGAGAAAGAGATCTGAAGAGGTTCAGGAAGACTTTCTAGAAAATGCTTTTTATAGGAAGACTTTCAAGAAAAGATCTTGATAGATGTGGATAGTTATAGAACAGAGGGAGGGCCTCTGCGCAGAAGAAGGGCCAAATAAGTGGGGAAGTCAACTGAACAAACCAGAAAGCCACGGTCTGGAGAGGGTAATAAAATAAAATTTTGAAGCTAACCACATGAAAGGCTATTGATAACTCAGTACTTCACCCATTGTAAATTATGAAGATGGAAACCAGCCGTTGTTACGGGTTTAAATTGTATTCGTTTTTGTTTGGCTTTTCTTTTTGTTTTGCTTTTTCAGTGTGGAGGAAGTAGAAATATGGTTGCTTCAGTGTACGTTGTCTTGCTCTGTCTGCACAAGCCTGCCTGGGTGGCCTTTCATGGGGTTAGTTTAGAAAGGAAATGAAATAGTGCTCTTGGTCATAAAGTTTTAATTTTTTTCCCTGGGCTCTGCAGAGCAATCCAGTAACTAAAGCCCTTGTCAATGCAGGGGGTTCGGCTTACCAGCTAGATTTGCAACATATGTAAAAAAGAAGTTATTTGCTGGCTTTGAAATTTGTCTTTAGAACTCATGAATTTTTTTATTCTGTAAATTAAAGAATGATTAAGTGCAACAGCTGGAACCAGCCAAACTAATCCATCGCAGAAAGCCATGGAAAAGGAAGCATGTTTAGAAATAGTCTTTAATATCACCTCCTTTTTTACCCTTGTTACTTGTGCTGTTGGCATCTCTACTCTCAGACACTGCTTTTTTCTTTCTTCAAATTGTAGTAAGCTATACATAACATAACATTGACTATTTTAACCATTTTGAAGCTGTACACAGTGACAGTAAGTACATTCACACCGTTGTATAACTATCACCGCCCTCTATCTCCAGAACTCTTTTCACCTTGCAAAACTGAAACTCTGTACCCATTAAACAACTCCCCATTCCCCCTCCTCCTAGAGCCTGGCAACCATCATTCTACTTTCTGTCTCTATGAATCTGACTACTTTAGGTACTTCATGTAAGTGGAATTGTACAATATTTGTCCTTTTGTGACTGACTTATTTCATCTAGTATAATTTCCTCAAGGTTCATCCAGGTTCTGGCATGTGTCAGAATTTCCATCCTTTTAAAGGCTTTTCTGTTGTATGCGTATAGCACACTGTGTTTATCCATTCATCCATCGATGGATGCCTTGAGTTGCTTTCAGCTCTTTAGCGATTGTGAATACTGCTGCTGTGAATATTGGTGCACCGATATAGCACACAGCTTTTTAAACGCCCACTTTTTAAAATATGATAGGCATTGTCCAGGAGACTGAAACATGTCCAATACCCCCTCAGTCTCATGAGGGGCTTTTCTGAAAACCTTTTGTCCGGTCCTAATTGTAATCAGCCTTCTACCTATTTTCATGAAGAGGGAAGTCATAAACTGTGATAGCACCTCAATGTAGCCTTTCTGTTTACCCCAGATCAAATATTCATGGGCATCAATTACTGGGTTTTTGGGGGGAGCTACTGAAGTCCTTCTGGCATATTTCCTAACTACCCACACCCTTTTCTGGGATCAGACCCAGCTGTGCCTGACCACAGGAGGGGGGCAGGTGATGAAGCCAAACCAATCAGGTTATTTTTCCTGGGAATTTGAAAAAACTATCTGACGATAAGATCTCCAACAGAAGCTCATTATGAGTCTCTGCCACTATGCTTCCAGATCTGTCCTGGTTCCTGCTTTCATTGCTGTGAGCTGCCCAGCATCATTCAAATAACCCCCTCCTTTTTGCCTTATGAGTTCCTGGGCCAATTTCTATTGCTTTCTATCAGAGAACCTCAACTGATAAACTATTCCAAGACTGATGCTTGAATTTCTTCGAGAAATACAGGAATACCATAAAACTCATTTGACAGGAAAATGACCTCTTTTATTATGGTCCATTTCTCTCAGCAGGTCCTGAGAGCTACTTTTAAAACATATCATAACAGAAAGAAAATCCGTCTCCAGGACTTCCCTGGTGGCACAGTAGTTAAGAATCTGCCTGCCAATGCAGGGGACACGGGTTCGAGCCCTGGTCTGGGAAGATCCCACATGCCGCCGAGCAACCAAGCCCGTGTGCCACAACTACTGAGCCTGTGCTCCAGAGCCCACGAGCCACAACTACTGGCCCACGTGCCACAACTACTGAAACCCGTGTGCCTAGAGCCCCTGCTCTGTGAAAAGAGAAGCCACCGCAATGAGAAGACCGTGCACCACAACTACTGAGCCTGTGCTCTAGAGCCCATGGGCCACAACTACTGAGCCTGTGTTCTAGAGCCCGTGAGCCACAACTACTGGCCCACGTGCCACAACTACTGAAACCCGTGCACCTAGAGCCCCTGCTCTGCGAAAAGAGAAGCCACTGCAATGAAAAGCCCACGCACCACAAGGAAGAGTAGCCGCTGCCTGCGCAACTAGAGAAAGCCCGCACGCAGCAACGAAGACCCAGCACAGCCAAAAATAAATAAATAAATTTATTTTTTAAAAAAACTTATTAAAAAAAAAAAGAAAATCTGTCTCTGTTTCCCTCTGTATCTCCATGTCTCTGTCTTTGTCTCTGACTCTCTCTGTGTTTGTCTGTCTGTCTTTCTCTCTCAGAGGAGGAGGAGAAAGGAGGAGTAAAGAAGGAAGCAGAAGAGATGAACATTACAGAGAAGAAACTTCAATTGTATAAAAATGTGGAAACTTCCAGAATGGTGTCTGTTTCTTGCTCCTGGAACGCACACCTTTGTACGAGAAGAGACTGTTTCTAATTCAGTGCTTGATTTACTGTCTCCAGCTTCTGGCATATCCTCAAAGTAAAGATTCCCTTCGGTTGGAAAGTTATTCCCATCAGGGTGAGAACAATTGTGTCTGCATTTTCCATTATTTGCTTTTGTGTTTTCTTATATGAGAGAACTCCTCCTGAGTTAGAAATTCTCCAAGTGCTCGAAAGACTTCTCTCATTTGAGCTGTAGCTCTGTCTGCGGGCTCTTTCTTCTAAAGAACCGCTTCTGGATGCTCTTCTACAAAGCATTTTAAAATGTGGTGTTGGTCTCTTTTTTTCTGAACCACATCAAAGAGCACATATTGTTTCCTTTCTGAGAACAGAACTCTTTAATGGCAAGAAAGAACAAGAGACGGAGCGGCCAACCATCCCTATCAGAAAAGATATCGGTTACCCTAACTGTGACAAAGGATCCTCTTCTCCAATCCCTAGTCACTTTTTGAAATGTAAGCCCAAGTACAGTAATAATGTCCTGGCATATATGTCTTTAAAATGCAATCACACTTTTCCACTTTAAACACTCTTTGTGAACCTGAATTAATAATTAATCCTCACAGGGCAGTTTAGTAACACCTATCAAGTATTCAGCATGAAATATTTAGCAAAATCACAAACACTCTTGTTCTTTGATTCAGAAATGTCACTTGTAGGACTTTATACTACATATGTCTATATATAATATATAGTTTATGTGTATGCATATGTGCAAAATGACAGATATAAAAGGTCATTTGTTGCAGCACTATTTTTTTTTTTTTTTTGTATTTAACATGACAGCATTTCTTGGGTAGCACTGTTTTAAGAACAAAATATTGGAACCTACCTGAGGCTCAAATATGGCCTTCATGTTCCATCTATCCGGTGGAAAACTATGCAGCTGTTTTTTAAAAAGGGCATTCTCATACATTGGTATGGAAGGACCTTTGAAGACATATTGTTAGGAAAAAAAAAAGCAGGCTGCAGAGCAAAGCATATGCAATGGTTCTTGACTCTGGATGCACAATGGAATCACCTGAGGAATGTTTTAAATGCTGATGGCTGGGTCTCCCCCCTCAGAGAGTCTGATTTACGTGTTCTGGAAGGTTCACCCGAATAATTCCACTATATAGCCAAGGTGAAGAGAAGCTGATCTATAATATGCTTCCATTTGCTTAAAGAAAAAGAAAAAAAATATGGATTTGCTTTTATAAGCTAAAACTATCTCTAGAAGGATACCCAAGAAAGTAGTGTTCATGGCTACACCAAGGGTGGGAACTGGGTATAGCTTTTCATTTGTATACTTTTCAACAATTTGGATTTTTTTTTTAATAACTTTATTTATTTATTTATTTTTTGCCGCGTTGGGTCTTCGTTGCTGCGCACGGGCTTTCTCTTGTTGCAGCAAGCGGGGGCTACTCTTCGTTGCGGTGCACGGGCTTCTCACTGCGGTGGCTTCTCTTGTTGCAGAGCACGGGCTCTAGGCGCGAGGGCTTCAGTAGTTGTACACGCGGGCTCAGTAGTTGTGGCTCGCAGGCTTAGTTGCTCCGCGACATGTGGGATCTTCCTGGACCAGGGCTCGAACCCGTGTCCCCTGCATTGGCAGGTGGATCCTTAACCACTGCGCCACCAGGGAAGCCCACAGCGCTCCTCCTAAGGAGCTGAGTCAGGCTGGGAAGAAAGAAATTTTAACCAATCATAACCATAATTCAAAGTGATGAGGGCTCCAACAGAGATATGCACAGCATATTTTGCTTTGTTAAATATTTGCAATTCTCCTGCACCTGATGAAGACGTAAAAGTAGGAAAACTCATGGATAGGGATTTTCAAGTTTACTGACACCACGTGTTTTCCTACTCGGGACAAGTACCAAGGGGGTTGGTGTGTATGGGAGGGGGCGTGCCCATAATAGGCAAGGAGCATGGGTGTTATTTCTGCCTCAGAATATCTCCCCAATTCATCAACTGTCCTCTCAATGCTGACAGGATCTGCATGTTCATAAGTATGAATTAGATTAAGTTTATCACTGACTCCAACACAATTTCCTCTTCTCTCCTTTTTTCTGGTAATTCCAAATTCAGATGATTACTCTGTAATGCATTCTCAACAATTCATTTCTATTTAGCTACCAGTTACTGAGTGTCTTTTTATTTGAGGCACTGTGCTGGACACTGGGAAAGGAAACTAAATAGGACATTGTCTTGTAGCAGGAGAGACGGGCAGTTAAGCACAATTCAATGTGCTGAATACGACACTCTAATTGTTCATTCTGCCCACATCCTCCTTCCGAGCAAACAGGCAGTTCTTAATGCAGAGGTCATCCAAGGTACCAACAAACATGTCAGATGTCCTGAGGAGGGAGTGATTACTTTAGGGTAGCGAGAGAGTTTGGGGTAGAGGTTAGTGTGGGATCAACCAAGGTGGTATTTGAATTTGGATTGAGGAGTGTGCAATTTCATAAAGACATGCTATAAAGAGTGAAAAATATTTGTGAGAACTCGAAAGTATGCCTGTACAGGGAGTATTGGAGTCATGATAAATGACTATTGAATATCACGTAAGGGTTTGGGGGACAGAGAGTTGGGGATGAGGCAAGCTGGAAAAATAGGTTGGGACCAGATTGTGAGGTAAATTTGGACGTATTCTATTGCAGTGAGGAGTCATCAATGCTTCATAGGCTTCAGACGACATTATAGATACACTCTTCCCTCGGTATGGGGGTGGGGAGGTACCAAGACCGGTTGCAGATACTCAAATCCGCTGATGCTCAAGTCCTGCCGTCGGCCTTCCTTACGTATCCTCAGTTCCGTATTCGCGGCTCCAATCCGCAGGTTCAACCAACCGCAGATCCTGTGCTACTAGGTTTACGGTCCCAGGTTGGTTGAATCTGCGGACATCGAACCCGCGGCTACCGAGTGCCGACTGTATGTTTTTGAAAGAAAAGTCTAGAGTCAGTAAGAAGGAAGGAATGTAGTTTGTAGCTATG
Organism: Balaenoptera acutorostrata; assembly: GCF_949987535.1. NCBI lineage: Eukaryota > Metazoa > Chordata > Mammalia > Artiodactyla > Balaenopteridae > Balaenoptera > Balaenoptera acutorostrata. The sequence continues at coordinate 16,740,519 of NC_080076.1, forward strand.
AGGTACAAGGAGGCAAGATTAAAGGCTGGACAACCAGATGAACTATTGTAGTAGTTTTGAGGGCCTGGCCTGGAGTTTCATAAATGGGAAGAGATCAAGGTAATCAATGGGATCTGGGAGAACTGTGAGGGACCAGTGTTTACTTTTGTGGCGTTGTGATGACCGACCACAAAGACGACGGAGCTGGGGAGCACTGCAGAAGTAAGCTTGAGGGGGAAAGTCATTATTTTGATTTTGATCGTGTTGAGTCTGAAATGTTTGTGAAACACCCAGGAGAGGGCTGTTAAGTATATGAGTGTACAGAGCGGCATGGAAGACCCCCTCTTTCTAAGGAGCCTGTTAAGTCTTACATTGCACCTAATTGGAACGCACTTGCTTCTCTGCTTTCTCTGCTCACAGTAGATTTCAAAAATAAAACAACAAATTTGAAAGGAAATGCTGATCTGATGGAAGCAGGAAACTAGGGAGGAGACAGAGGAAAACTGGAAAAACAGACAAAAGCAATAGACAGCCAAGTAGCTGACTACATTTAGTAACTTATTGAACCAATTTGGGGCTGGTAACTTTAGAGGTCTGGCTGCATTTCATTCTAGCTGATGATGTTGACCCTTAGGAGATGTTTAGGTTATGACTGGTATGCTCTGTTTAAGAAAACAGGGGTGTGTGTCAATATGTTGGAGAAAGTTTCCATTAAAAACAAATATGTTCAAGGTTTGGCACTTAAAGGGATAGAGCAAAAAATTTTTAAATTAATTATTCTATTGCAGTAAGTAAAACATAACATTTACCATTTTTACCGTTTTAAGTGTACAATTCAGTGGCATTAGGTACATTCACAGTGTTGAATAACCATCACCACTGTTTCCAGAACTTTTTCATCATCCCAAAGAAAAACTTTGTACCTATTCAACAATTACTTTCCATTTCCTCTCTCCCAATCCCCATTTCATTTTCTGTCTCTATGAACTAGACTCCTCTAGATAGCTCATATACATGGAATCATAAAATATTTGTCTTTTTTGTGATTGGCTTATTCACTTAGCATAATGTCCTCAAGCTTCATCCATGTCAGAGAATGTGTCAGAATTTCCTTCCTGAATAATAACTCTCTCTCTCTCTCTCTCTATATATATATAAGATATATAATATACATAATAATCCTATATAAATATATATATCACATTCATCCATCGATGGACACTTGGGTTACTTCCACTTTTTTGGCTATTGTGAATAATGCTGCTATGAACATTGGTGTACAAATATCTGAGTCTCTGCTTTCAGTTCTTTTGGATATGTAACCAGAAGTGAGATCGCTGGATATATGATAATTCTATTTTTAAGTTTTTGCAGAATTGCCATTCTGTCTAAAATAATTCCTTTGATCTTTTTCTGTACTGAACAGATCCCCATCCTTCAAGGTCCTCATTGAGTTCTGTCTATTCAAGGAGGTCCTCAATGGTCTCCTCCATTCCTCCTACTTGTATATTTTGTGCCACACAATTTGGCATCTGACTAAATACTCCCCTGTGTTATCTGGTCTTGCTCCCCCCCGTGTTAGTTGTATATCCCAGTTTAGATAGTAAAGTCCCCATTTTCAATAATGTCGTGTTCAGGACTGTCCTCCTTCCCCATTGCATGTAGCCCAGAGAAGAAGATATGGTAAGTACTCAGGAAAAACCACTGATTGATTGTTTGAAGTACCTTTAGAAGGAAGCACAATACCATAAATCTTCATCTCTCATATTTTAGGGGATTTGCTGGACAGCAAAGCTGTTTTGGAAGAGAACCCAGGAGAAGCTCCCACACGAACTGGGAGGTGTAAATGGCAAGGGCTGAGACAAACAGATTGGGGTTGGGTTGACATTGGCATTGAGTATTAATGAAACAAAGCTTATTGCCTAGCAGTGTGGCTTTGTGGCCTTGGACAAATTATTAACTTCTCTGAGTCTTAGTTGCCCATCAGCAAAATGAGGTTGACATAGTATTACTTTATAAACCTTGATGAAGCTGGTCTGGAGAATGTCCAAAGTAGGAAAATGTTGGTTGCCTGCCCTTCTTCACAGATTCCCCTTTCTCTCTCTCTGTCTTCTGGGTAGAAGTGGTAGTCATGGGTTTTAGTGTTTCTTCTCTTTCTTGCTTGCTTCCTGGGAGCGTGTCTGAGAGCAGTGTTGGTGTTTTAAAAAGTGTAGACTTTGTTATTATTCAGGGATGATGAGACCAAAAGATGGGGAGACGACTGCCGTTGAAGTGATAGTTCATTACTCCAATTCCCTCAAAACAGGAGGCACATGATGCCATGCAAGACCACACAGGGAAGCACCAGGGTTGGTCAGGAAGGAGAAAGAGTGAGGGGAAAGCATGGAGGAGAGCCTTTACTGTGGTCTTCCTGGGAAGGAATGGTGGATGCAGGGTAAGCAGGACAGACAGCTTTTGGCCTAGCTAATCTGAACAATTTCCATGGGCTCTGTAATATAGGGGCTGTCTCTGGTCGTTTGGTACCTGACCCTGGGATGATTAGGGCAGAGAAATATCGCCCCCTGGAGGGTAAGAGCCACTTGGAGGAGGTGCTTTGATGTATAGGCTTTGGGTTGGTTAGTTTGCATACGAAAGGACCCCTCCCAGATGAGTAGTTTGCTATCTCTAAGTAGTGGCTAGCCCTGGGAGGGGCCGTCTTTGCCCAGTCAGCAAAGCCTCAGATGCTAGAGCATCAAGAATACAGAAAATTAGGGCTTCCCTGGTGGCGCAGTGGTTAAGAATCCTCCTGCCAATGCAGGGGACACGAGTTCGAGCCCTGGTCCGGGAAGATCCCACATGCCGCAGAGCAACTAAGCCCATGTGCCATAACTACTGAGCCTGCGCTCTAGAGCTTGTGCACCACAACTACTGAGCCCGTGTGCTGCAACTACTGAATCCCACGCGCCTAGAGTCCGAGCTCCGCAACAAGAGAAGCCACTGCAATGAGAAGCCTGCACACCACAATGAAGAGCAGCCCCCGCTCTCCGCAACTAGAGAAAGCCCGCGCACAGCAACGAAGACCCAATGCAGCCAAAAATTAAAAAAAAAAAAAAAGAATACAGAAAATTAGAAAATATACTACATTTGGTGTGTGAGGAATGCAGACTGGCTCTCAAATACAGAGGTCATGATTCCTATGCTCCCAGGACCCTTGGCCCAAACCTTCCCCTATGGCCAAGGAACCACTCAATCTATTGGGCTGAGAATAATAGTCATTAGAAAAATAGCCTTTGTTTCCCCCAAATCCCCAAGGATTCTGACTTTCCTAGGCCCTATCAGCTGTCTTCTCTAAGCTCCCTTTACACAGAAAGGTTTTAAAGTCTTAAAGATAAATATCTCTGAGCGGTTAAGAAAATGACCTCAATGGGAAGAAGTGAAATCCTCCCTGGAAAATTTCATGGCGGGAGCTGGGTGGCTCTTTTCCAAAGAGGAAACCCGAAAAAAAAATTAACAAGAATACTCATAAACATCATACTATTTTCAAATGACGGTTGCGACTCAGCTGTAAGACTTCACTGAAGTCTAATCTTGAAAAAAGACTTTGAAATAATAAACCTCGCTCCAAATTAGGAACGCCTGCAAATGTAGTAATTTCTACCTAAGAGGCTTTGTGTCCAAACATGTCATTTGAGAGCCCAGGCGGACAAAGGAGAATGGCCTTGGAAACAAGGCCGCCATTCAGCCCGGCAGCCCCAGGGCATTGGATTTCCTCCTTGGGCTCCATAACATTTTCAGCCACATTAGGCACCAGCTTCAAACCTGGTGGGAAGCAAATTTAAGTGTCTCTTTTAGTGAAAAACAATGAGAATGCTGTATTTCACAAAAGAAAGGAATCCTATCACTCTTGGATTGGCAGATCTGGACTCCTAACAATTAAATTTGACAGTAGCTTGTATTCCTAGATGTTGAATTTTAAAGCTGCCTTTGGGCTGGCAAAACTTACCCCAAGGGGGAAATGCCCTAGATCCTCTACTGAGCACAGGTTCTTCAACGACCTAGGGGAAAATGTTTATCCTGTTCATATTTATCTTTGTATTTCTAAGGATACGTGAACAAATGAGGGATCCTATAACCAGAAGGCAGCCTTGTGGTACTGATACTAAGGAATAATAGGAGATTAGAAAAGCATAGGTGGCTCAAATTCACCAGTGTATTCATTCACTCACTCTTGCATTCAAGTAACAGGTATATGCTGAATGCTACCGTGTGACAGGCGCCTGAGGTACAGAATTAGACCTATGGTGAGCAATAGAAATAGTGGTATCTGGGGTGGAGAGTGGGAGACTCTCAAACCTGCAGGTGGAGGAGAAAAAAGACTTTCAGGAGCTGCAGAAGAGACGAGAAGGGAGGGATGGAGCCATGGACACAGATTAAAGCACACAATGGGTAAAAGGATATCAGATCAGGGGGCAGTGAGATCTCTGCTCACAAAAAGAAAAGAAAAGGCTGAGAAACTAAGGGTTGAGGGGAATTCCCTGGTGGTCCAGTGGTTAGGACTCTGTGCTTTCACTGCCGAGGGCGTGGGTTCGATCCCTAGTCGGGGAACTAAAATCCTGTAAGCCGTGCAGCATGGCCAAAGTAAAACAAACAAACAAAGGGTTGAGAAGTGAATGGAAAAGTTTTACTGTCAAGCAAGGACCCCAATCCAGCCCAGGTCTAAGCTCTAGGGGATGAGGTTGGGGGAGGAGAAATGAGCATCTTTTAAAGCTGAAAGATCATGAACCGTCTTGGTCTCAGTTTAGGAGAGCAAAGTCTCTGAGTGTGGCTGATGAGCTTGTCAGTTATATAAGCCCTGGACTTGCTAGAAGTGATCAGCTGTGGGTGTTGGGGACATTCAGGTCCCTCTGCCGTGTATGTGAGGTGCCCAAATTGGGATCATGCTGCCCAGTTAGGTCTACATAGTTGTCAGCAGGTCAGGAGGCCAGGTCAGCATTTGTCATGCTTAGGATGGGGGCAGAAACTGCATGGGTGGAGATCCTACCTCCAACAGTTCTTGCTCTTTTGCGTATTCTGAGACCCTTGTGGTAGGAGGAATCATAAAATGCCCCCTTCCCCCTACCCCCCGCCAAGATTTCCTGTCCTAATCCCAGGGTCTGGGAATATGATGCAACACCATGCCCTAATTGTGTTACATTACATGGCAAAAAGGGAGTTTGCAAATGTCATTAAGGTTACTAATCAGTTGACTTAGAGTTAACAGGGAGATTATCTGGGTGGGCCTAATTGAGTCACATTAGCCCACTGAAAGCAGAGAGTTTTGTCTGGCTGAGAGCAAGAGGAGAAGTCAGAGAGACTGACAGTGTAAGAAGGAGTTGATGCACTTTGCTAGCTTGAAGATGGAGGGGGTCCCATGCAAGGACCAAAGAGCAGCCTCTAGGAGCAATTAGTGACCCCTAACTGACAGCCAACAAGGTAACAGGCACTTTAGTCTTACAGCTGCAAGGAGCTGAGTTTTGCCAACAATCTGAATGAACTTGGAAGTGACTTCTTCCCCAGAGCCCAGGAGAGCTGACATCTTGTTATCAGCCTTGTGATACCCAGAGCAGAGAACTCAGTTGAGCCTATCCTACAGAACTGTGAGTTAATATACAGGCGCTGTTCTAAGTGGCTAAGTGTGTGGCATTTGTTACACAGCAATGGAAACTAGTACAACCTTGTCAGTGGTGGACGTAGGGCTGCATAATATAGAGACACTGTCGCTGCCTTCAAAATCTTTCATCTTGTGGGGACAACAAATGCAGGCCGGTGCAGAGAAACGCAGGATTAAACTGGGGCATGGAAAAATCACTGAAAAATCACTACTGAGATGTTCTGAGAAGAGAGGGGGCTACGGGCTGTGATGATGAGGCATGGGATCAGGGATGAGGTGGGTGGGTCCAGCTATAACATAAACCCCAACATTTAGGTGGTCCTGGGGCCCCAAAGGTGCTCTGGGAAGGGATGGCTATGCATATGGGAGCAATTTCCCCCTCTCTTTTTGCTGTCAAAATCCATGGGAAAACAATCAAGAAGTGAGAATTTAGTTAAGGAAAGGATATGGGGAAGAAAATGCCACTTGTTGCTAAAAATGAATGGGTTATCCCCTACGGTGTTTATCACAGATACTATTAATAGACTGTCTCTGTTTTGCTGTAAAAGATGATGCTACTGTCCAATTATCCAAAATTCTGTTTCTTTTCAACAGTACTTTATAAAAAGGTAGTACATTAAAATAAAAGGAATGTTCAGGAACCCAGGGGAGATTAAGCTGTCAGCCAGCTGAGGCAGGTCCTCTCTTGAGGAGAGATTAATTCCTCCTCTTTTTTTTTTTTTTTTTTTAATTCCTCCTCTTTTAATCTCTGCAGACTCTTCCCCAGGACCCCACTGGATGAGGATGTCAGTGAGGAAAATGCACCTCCTGCAGATTTCTCCCTCTCTGAAGGGTGGAAGGTAGGGGGTGGTGTGGGCAGTGGCAGATGGGAGGGGGAAGGGAAACAATGCTTATTAACGCGTGGCCTGAGAGGCCCCCAGAAACAACACTCTCCGAGGGGGTCATTTGCATCTTTCCAATTAGTGTCTCCAAAGACCTTGATAAATGAATGGAAAAACATCCATTGGCTTTTGTCATGTAATGTTGCCACATTGACAGCCTGCCTTTTTTTTTTTTTGGCCATGCCATGAGGCTTATGGGATTTTAGTTCCCTGACCACGGATTGAACCCTACCCCTCGGTGGTGAGTGCACGGCGTCCTAACCACTTAACAGTTTCCTTTGCCATGACTATGTGTCTCCTTCAGATTCATTGAACCTTTGCCCTCTTCCTTCCCAGCCTAAGAGGTGAAGGATTGGAGACTCAGACCACGGAGAAATAATCCAGTGACAGAAAATATTTACAACTGCACAAATCCATTTCTTGGCTTTCATTCACTTGAGTATTGCTTTGGGCTGAATGTTTGTGTCCCCCCACTCCAAATTCATATGTTGAAATCCTAACCCCCAAGATGATGGTTTCAGGAGGTGGGGCTTTGGGATGATTAGGTCATGAAGGTGGAGCCCTCGCAAGTAGGATTGGTACCCTTCTAGAGGAGACCTGAAGTAGCTTCCTTGTCCCTTCTGCCATGTGAGTACACAGCGAAAAGATGACTATCTGTGACACTGAATCTTCTGGGGCCTTGTTCTTTGACTTTCCAGCCTCCAGAACTGTGAAAAATAAATATCTGTTGTTTATAAGCCACCTAGTCTGTGGTATTTTGCTATAGCAGCCTGAACACACTAAGACAAGTACCATGGAACCTATCTTGGGGTTTGCACATGGGTGGGAAATTGAGGATGGACCTGGTGCTGATTCAATCACTGCGGTATGATTATCTCCTTGAAGGCGCCCTTGCCTTCCCTTGAAGGCATCCTGTGAGTACTTTTGTGCAGGATGTGTGCTCAGCCTTGCTGCGATGGCTTGCTCATTTGCTACCTGCAATGGCTTGCTCATTTGCTACCTGCAGGGAAGTTTCTACATCGTGGCCTGCCATGACTTGCTCCTGACCACATGTCTGGTTTCATATTTGGAATTCTTCCCTCCATACTGATGGCTGCAGCCACTCTGGGCTGTTTTCTGCTTCCTAGATACCCTGGGCTCTCTCTCCTCCTTTGTTAGAGCATTCTCTCCATCTAGAAGCTTCTGGACACCTCCTCCTCTCTCTTCTAGGCAACCTCCTTATTCTTCAAGTCTCAGTGCAAACTCCAGCTCTATTACACTTTCCGTGATGCTCTCAAACACTCAGGAACTGGTTTCTCCATGCTCCCACCAAGCCTTGACGGGCATGTGGTACTGTAATTGTCTGTTTGCCCGAAAGGCTCTCCACTGGACTCAACTACTTGAGGTAGAGATTCTGTTTTGTTTTGCATATTTTCATATTTGTATCACTAACATTATCTTACTTGCATAATAACTATTCGCTGACTGAATGACTATAGAGCTTACGGAGTGTTGTGTAGGTGACATTTGTAAAGCGCCCTGTGGAATAGCGAGCTCATCCACCACAGGTGTTCATTCAGTGTTGGGCATCTTGTGGGAAAGGAGTGGTCATACTGGGAAAAATGCAGGATGCTTTAGAGTAAAACCTCCTGAAATGCCAACATACCTGTGGGGGGAGGGTTTATTTGAGGTGGAAGGAAAACAATAAGACTTTGGAAAGTACTTGTGAGATATTCAACTTTTGAGAATTTTCAGTTGATGATCCATTGGGGAAGAAAAAATCAGATACCAGTTTCCTGTTGGCTCTGGTACTCAGCTGCAGTCTTATTGATTTCAAATGCTGCCAAGCAGTTACATCTGTAGCTCCTTTCCCAGCATCTGCACATGAGCCTTCATGCACCCAAGAATGTTAGGTCCGTTTGCTTACTAAATCACAGGTCCTATCCTCATCAATGATGAGCAAATAAATAGTGTGATAGGGTGTCTTTTTTTTTTTTTAACTTAACAGAAAGAATGGGAGATTTGGAGCCAGAAGACTCCCAAAGTCCCAGCCTTGACTCTGTCACTCTTCGCTTGTGTGATCTTAAGCTCTTTTTATTTTATTTTTTGGCCATGCCCAGACCAGGCCTCTGCAGTGAAAGTGGCGAATCCTAACCACTAGACCACCAGGGAACTCCCAATCTTAAGCTCTTAGTTCCTCAATGATGTCATCCTCAAAATGGGGTATAACAATGACAGTAGTAATGGGCCTACAGGGCTATAGTGACTGTCAAATGAGGTGCCTTAGACTTTGCTAAAAGATCCTTTTTTTTTTTTTTTTTTCTTATAAAATCTGCTCTAAATTGTCTCTCTCACAATCAACTTTTTTTTTTTTTTTTTAATTTTTATTGATTGATTGATTGATTGATTGATTGCTGTGTTGGGTCTTCGTTTCTGTGCGAGGGCTCTAGTTGCGGCAAGTGGGGGCCTCTCTTCATCGCGTTGCGCGGGCCTCTCATTATCGCGGCCTCTCCTGTTTCAGAGCACAGGCTCCAGACGCGCAGGCTCAGCAACTGTGGCTCACGGGCCCAGTTGCTCCGCGGCACGTGGGATCTTCCCAGACCAGGGCGCGAACCCGCGTCCCCTGCATTGGCAGGCAGACTCCCAACAACTGCGCCACCAGGGAAGCCCAAAAGATCCTTTTTTTAAGTGGTAAAATTATGACTTTCATACAACTATGAAATAGACAAGGGTCAAAGATTTTATTTAACTCATTGGTTAATGTGTACACTAGTAAGATGTTCAAACTGGCTCAAATGAGAATTTGACTTACAGAGATTTTTTATTCTCCTCAGGACATAATTCCTTTGCATTGCCGTGAACAGAAAAAAAAAATTGGGTTGTCAGTTTTCTGCAACTTAACGTCTATCCCTATAGAGTTGTTAAGTAGCTTAGTCCATCAAAAACCAAGGTGCACACTAAATGGAGTCAGATAATCCCTGGAAAGTCTGCTAGAAACCCCCCAGCACTCTACTGCAAGGACACCAGGATTCTCTTTTGCCCATTCCTAAGTCTAGCAATTTTTCCTGACACCCAGTAGCTGGGTATTCCTGCCCCTGGACAATCCTATCTAGTCCTTTCTTTCTCCTTGACAACATCACACCTGATTCCACGCCTCTCACCCCACCCTCTTCTCCACTGGACCAGATCTTTAAGAGAAAAGACTGGCCCCTCTCCTCCAAAACCATTCTCCCTTAATTAACTTCCCTCTCTTGTTTTTTCAGTGGTTCCCCTCCTCCTCCTTCTTGGTTCCTCCTCCGTGGCTTAGAAACAGCTTTAAATCCCTCTTAACTTAAAAACAAACACAAAACAAAACAACTGCCCCACTGTTTGTGCAGTTATGCTATGTAAAAACAACAACAACAAAAAAAACCCTTGACATTTTGATGGCTTACAGCAGAGATCAAACTTTTTCCTTAAAGGGTCAGGTAGTAAATATTTTAAGCTTTGTGGACCACATGTAGTTTTCTGTTCCTATTCACTTTGTTCTTCTTTACAACTCCTAAAAAATGTAAAAGCCATTCTTAGTTTGCAGACAGCACAAAAAGAGGCTGCAGCCTGGATTTGCTTTTGAGAAACAAGTGTTTATTTTTCACTCATGTCTCTGAGGCAGAATATATCTGTCCCTCCCCCCCCCCACGGGGAGGGGTGTGGGTGTGGCCACGTGCTGGCCTGGCCAATGGAATGTTAGCAAAATGTGGCCTGAGGAGAACATACCTTGAGTACCTGCTGGTCTAAGAGAGATGAAAGACATGTGGAGCAGACCTGGACCCAGATCCCAGCTTGGAACCATGCCAGCTTAGATGAGCCAAACCTCAGCCAACCTGTGATGGGCAGTGTGGATGACTGACTATTTAAGTGTGAACAAGTTGGGGAATTTGGTAGTTGTAGTTATTTCTGTTTTGCTGATGAAAATCTTAGACTAGTGTTCCTGAAAGTGTGATCAGGGACCACCTGCAAAGTGTGATCAGAACACCTGGGATACTTGTAAGTATCAGTTTCCTGGGGCCTCTCCTTGGAGGGACTAATTTGGAATATCTGGGGGGAAGACTTAATAACATGCATTATTACTAACCTCCCTGGGGAGTTTGAGAACTGCTGTCTCAGACTTCATGAGTTCTTTGGTTCATATTGGTAATAACTGCTTTCACTGGGTACCGACCATGCACCAGATGCTTTGCATATATGCGTGATCTTAGTTTTAAATCTTGCAACAACTCTAAGAGGTAGGTATGATTATCCCCATTTTACAGCTGAGGAAACTGAGGCTTGGAGAGGTTAAATAACCAACCTAAGATCACATGTCTATCAAGGAGCAGGGTCAGACTTACCCTGTGATTCTTCTACTATGCCTGCTGTCCACTGGCATAACTTAATTTGGTTTCCAGCTTTAGTCTTACTTGACATATATAATTATGCAAATCACCCTGTGCTGTCAGTTCTTCTAGCCAAAGAAGAGTGTAGTGAAACAAAAGAGAAGACTAGAGCAAGGGGAAGAGGGGGATAATGGTGCTGGGAAGCTCTGCCTGTGGACTGTTTGTCAAGGGAAGGGGCAGGGCCAGGGCTACTCGGTCAGGGTTGATGGGCTGTTTCTGGTTCCTGAGGACCTAGAGAAAGGAGGGAGGGAGGGGAGAAGCGTCTGCCAGGGCCGAGGGGTTGAGTGGTCCCACCTGAGATGGCTCACAGTGGAGCCAGAACCTTTAAATAGAGCAGACATCCACACAGGTGGATTCCATTCTCTTAGAATTGCCTGGAGAGGGTGTTTAAAATGCTGGTTTTCAGGCTACACCCCTCCCCCGGCCCCACTCTGATCTGATAGGTCTGAATTACACCCAGGGATCTTCCTTTTCAGCGGGATTTCTGAGTCTGATGTTGGTGTTTTTAGATCACATTTTGAAAAACACTGAACTAAAGAAATGATACACAAACGTTAGATTTTCCGATTTGAAAAAAACTAAGGAACATGAATAGTGTAAGTAAATTATAAAATGCAGAAAAATGAAAGGAAAAAATCATTTGAAATTCTACCAGTAAAAGATACTACTACCAACATTTTGATGTGTATTCTCCCACATTTTCCCTGTGTGTGTGCATAGATAGGTGGGGCCATACACTATATATTACTCTGTAGCTTGGTTTCTTGCCTTTAACCATATATGTTAACACACCCTTGAAGTCAATAAATATACATGTACATCATATTTACGGTAGATTTTCAGGTATCAGTGGAGATACTTGTTTTGGGGGGCTGGTCTGGGACCTTTCACCTCTTCAACTTGCACTATCGAGCAAACACTACCCTTGGGTAAGGCCAGAGCTTGGGGTTCATCTCTGAACCCCACTGCCCTTCATTCAGCTACACATTATAGAGTCCTGCCTGGGCTGGGCGGGGAGGAGCTCTTGGTTGGTTCTGGGCAAGGGGCATCCTTTACTGGCATTGTGGGCAAACGCTCCTGGGTTCCTGCAAGCAATCCGGGGATTTTTCAGCCTCTGAGGGTTTTCCGGCTCTGAAGCCATGGTCGGTCCACAAGGCTGGCAGCTTTGGGCTAAAGGAGTGTCCGTCCCAACCCCACCCCTTACCTCCCACTCACGGGAGCCCCTCAGGGATGGAGTTCAAGACCGACTCAAGGATTGAAACCATAAACCGAGCGAAGCGTTGCCTGAGCGGCTGCCTTTGAACTGCAGAGATGGCCTCCCCCAGGCTCTCGCCTCCGCGTGCAGCCCCTTACCGGGGGCCCCAGCAACAATGCAAAGTTCAAATCTATGGCTACATGGAAGCGCATTTGGGAACAATCAGGGGGCCCCTGACCTCTGACATGTGACCTCAGGGACGCCCTCCCTGCCTCAGAGACTGGGCTTGAGTCCTTGGAACCAAAGAAAAAAATCTGCTGTAGAGTCCCATTTTTGAGAAGAAATGAACTTAGAATACAATCACTAGTAAGCTTTTTTTAAAAAAGGTAATTGGTATAATTGGCTTCAGTCTGCGAGATGAACAAACAACACAGCAAATCCTTTAACCTGCTGTTCAGGGCTGTAAAGGGGCCTGCATTTGTACTTTCCTGGTGCTTTTATGACCTAGGGCCTGGCCTCTCTCCCCTCTGGACTGGGGCCGGCACAAAGCCGGGCTAATCCCAGAGCAGTTTCGGAAATGAGGGTCTAGAATGGAATTTCCTCCACACGCCCTCCAGGCCACAGCCTCTTCACGGCGCTCCCCCCTCTGGATGGCTCTGAGCCCCACTCTGGGAAACAAAGGGACTGTTTCTGAGTTTTCCTTGGAGCCCAGCGAGCCTCGCGTGGTACAAAAATTCAGTGAAAGCAGCTCTTATGTTCCCTTCCCAGTGGTAGGGCTGTCAGAGGAAAGGAGATCAAGTGCTGCACATTTATGAGGTTTACTATGTATAAATCTCTGCGGGGGGGAATACAAAAACGTATCTTGTAGCTAGGAGCCTTGCCCTCAAAGAGCTTACCGTTTAGTTGGAATATCAAAACTAATCAGAGTACAGGGGGAAAGTCAACTCACAATTCAAGACGGCAATCCAAGCGATCCTTTGATAGATGAATGTTCCAGGCCTTAAGAGTTCAGGAAATGTGAAATATTTGTTGAGCATCTCCTCTACTGGATAAGATAAGGAGTCGCAAAGACCCTTCAGTGGTAACTTGTCTCAAAAGGTGGTTCCCATCCATTTTTTCCTTCTGTGCACAGGCCGCTCCCTCTTGGAGAGGTGGAGTCTATTTCTTCACTTCCTTGTATCCGGGATGGCCTATCACTGCTTTGACAAGAAGAAGATCATGGAAGTTATGCTGTGCTAGTTAATTCCAGGCCTGACCTTTAAGAAGACTGGCAATTTCTGCTTCTTTTCTCTTAGAACCCAGCAGACATGCTGTGAGGAAGTCCAAGAAGCCACATGGAAAGTGCAAATGGAGGACAATTCAGGCTCCAGGACCATCGTCCCAGCTGAGTTTCTGCCAGCGGCACCCACTTGCTAGGTATGTGGTGAGCCATCTTGGCAGTAGACCCTTCAGCCCGATTGGTCCACCTCAGCTGACAGTACTTGGAGCCGATAGGCGCTGCTTTGCAGAGTTGTGTCCAGGTGCAATGCTGTGAGCAGATCAATGACAGTCGTGGCATTCAGGCCTCAGCTTTGCTCTCAAAACAATCCTATAAGGCTTCCCTGGTGGCGCAGTGGTTGAGAATCCGCCTGCCAATGCAGGGGACACGGGTTCGAGCCCTGGTCTGGGAAGATCCCACATGCCGCGGAGCAACTAGGCCCCTGAGCCACAGCTACTGAGCCTGCGCGTCTGGAGCCTGTGCTCCGCAACAAGAGAAGCCGCGATAGTGAGAGGCCCGCGCACCGCGATGAAGAGTGGCCCCTGCTTGCCGCAACTAGAGAAAGCCCTTGTACAGAAACGAAGACCCAACACAGCCAAAATTTAATTAATTTTTAAATAAATAAATAAATAAATAAAAAAAAATAAAAGTCAGTAGTGCCTGACAGCATTAAAAAAAAAAAATCCTATAAAGCAGATATTATTAGTATTACCCCCACCTTGTGGATGAGGGGCAGAGATGAAAGAGGTAGGCAAATTATCCAAGATTACACAGCTAGTAAGTGGAGAAGGCATGAGAACACAGACTGTGTCCTGGGGTTGGTGCATATACCAATTTGGCAGGAGTCAGGTATATTAATTAGGAAGTTGTGTGATATAAAACAGGAAGATGGATGGGTTGGGACTGAGTAAAGGAGGAACCCACATGCCAAGATAAAAAGTTAGCACTTCATTTAATAATGGCCCTTTAAAAGTGGTCATTGAATGCTTTTGAGTAGAAGTGACAGGATAAAAAGAACTTACACAAGTGATTGACATTGGGTAGTTTGAAGGGACAAGGGGCCATAAGCAGATGGGTCAGCAGAGGGATAGAGTTGTTCAGGAGGGAAGTGATGGGGATGCCGCCTAGGGTGGCAGCAGTGGGAATGGAAAGACACATGCCAAGACTTGAAAAGAAAACCAGTGTTAGGATCCAATGACCAATGGTTCCAAAAATTTGTATCTGAGTGTCCCAAAGGAGAATGGTTTAGGTGATACCACTAAAGAATTGGTAATGCAGAAGGAGAGAAGTATGTCTTATACACTCAGAAAGTTGTTAGTAGAACTGGATCGGAATTGAGGATGACGAATTGAGTTTTAGCTTTGCTGAAACCGAAGAGCTGGCAAAGAATGAAGATGTGGAAATCATGGCCTCTGCCCTCAAACAATTTATAATCCTGAGTTCTCTCTCTCTCTTACATATATATACACAACCACACATTCATACATGATACACATTCATACACATATACCAGATAGCAAGTAGAAGTAGTGCATAATAAATAATAATAAAAAGAATGAACTGCCAAAACGTTGGGTACTGAGAATAAATGCTGAGTGATCAGGAAAGGGGAGATCGATGGCCCTGCAGCATCCAAAGGGGTTACCAGTAGAACCAGAGGTGGGATCTTCCTGTGAGACTCACTCAAAGACCAACATCCCAGGGTGTAGAGGGACTATGGGAAAGAAAGATTATCACAGCCAGTACACATTCTTTGAAAACGTGATTTTTAATGACCACAAAGTATTCCATCTCATGAGTAACCACAATTTATTAAACTATCGCTGTAATACTATACATTGATGAGGTTGATAATCTTGGCGACTTTTTTAAAAAACATTAAAAAAAATTAATTTTTGGCAGCGTTGGGTCTTCGTTGCTGCGTGCGGGCTTTCTCTAGCTGCGGCGCGTGGAGGCTACTCTTTGTTGCAGTGCATGGGCTTCTCACTGCGGTGGCTTCTCCTGTTGCGGAGCACGGGCTCTAGGTGCGCAGGCTTCAGTAGTTGTGGCACGTGGGCTCAGTAGTTGTGGCTCACGGGCTCTAGAGCGCAGGCTCAGTAGTTCTGGCACAGGCTTAGTTGCTCCGCGGCATGTGGGATCTTCCCGGCCCCCGGCTCGAACCCGTGTCCCCTGCACTGGCAGGCGGATTCTTAACCACTGCGCCACCAGGGAAGTTCCCAGTTTTGGTGATTTTAAGTAACACTAACATGAAAGTCTCTGTAAAAAAATTTTTGCATGCCTCTGATCATTCTTTGAAGAGCGATTCCCAGAAATGGAATAGTGGGCTGAAAGGTGAACATTTAAAAATATTCTTGATACTCATTGCCAAGCAGCCTGCTAAAAAAATTGCCCACTCGCACTTTGTCCAGCCATGTCTAAGAAGCCCATGCCACCTTTCAGGTTAGGAAGGAATAAAAAAGAAGGCATAAAACTGTATACTCTGTCTGACCTTTTTGTAAATTAAATATGTGAAAATAGATGAAAAGATAACCCCAAAAGTTAACAGTGTGTAACTCTGGATAATGAGGGTTTATGGGTGATCTAATGTTCTTCTTTATCCCTTTCTATATAAATTTCCTAAATAGTACGTGTATTACTTTCAAAAAACATTTTTTTTTAAGCAGAAAAAGGAATATGACAGAACACTGCTCAAGTCAAAGGACCTGTGTTGTCCAAGGTCTCCAGCTGGCAGTGTCCGCTCGGACAAGCCAGGCGGCCCTGCTGAGTTTCCGCTGGCTCATCGCAAACAGCCGCCGGTGGTCCTCAGCCCAGAGAATCATTAAGATCACCTGGGCACTTAAAAAATACCTTCCCTGGCGGTCCAGTGGTTAAGGCTCCGCGCTTCCAACCGCAGGGGGCACGGGTCCCATCCCTGGTCCTGGTCGGGGAGCCAAGATTCCGCGTGCCTCACAGGGCAGCCCAAAAAAAACCCCAAAGAAACTTTCCCTGTGTCCCACCCCAGACTCACTGAATCTGCATTTGCAGGGTGGGGGTGGAGAGCGGGGGCGGGCATGGATATTTTAAAAAAGTGACTCACGTCCCCCCATGAGCAGCTGAGGGGCGAGCAGCCCCCGGCAAAGGCTCTAAGGAAGGCCTCGCAGGCCGGTCCGCCGTTCCTGCCCGCAGAGCTGCGCCCGCAGCTGGGGAGCAGGGCCGCAGAGGGGAAGGGGCGGTTGCCCTGACGGAGGCCCACCGTGTGTGTGTATTTGCCGCGCCTCAGCTGCGGGTGGAAGGTGCCCTGACCTACACGCAACCACGTTTACAGACTGAGTCAGGACCAAACAAAAGCGCGTCTCTCACTGAGGCAGCGCGTTCCTCCTTCACGCCAGGCGCCCGAGAGGTCAGAGGGGTGAGGCCGGGCAGCCCCCGACCCACCCCGCGCGAGGGGCAGAACCGGCGCTCTCGCCTGCGGGGGGTTTGCGGTCCAGGAGGGGCCGCGGAGGTGGGGCGGGAGGGAGCGCGGGACGAGGCTGCGTGCGGCCTCCCGCTGCCTCCGCGCCAATGGGGAGCCGCCACCTCACGCGGGCCGGGCCCGCGGCCTCCTCTGAAGCCGGCCGATTAGGGCGCTGTAATCCCTTACTCTCCTCCTCGGGCTCCGTCGGCGGGGAAGGGGGCTGGGCCGGCTGCCGGTTCCCTCAGCAACGGGGCCTGGCCCGCTTCCATTGTGCGGAGGGCCCCCGCTGGGAAGGGCCGTGGGGGAGGAAGCGGGGGGGCGGCCCTGCCCGCGCCTTCCCTTCGCAGCCGCGGGGGAGCCGTGGACCCCCGGGCGCGTGCCGCCACAAGGCGGTGGGACGCCCTCGGGGTCCTCGGACCCGCCCTGGGCGGGGACGGCCGCGGAGGGGCCTGCGGGCAGAGCGGGGCTCACTGTTTACGCGCCGACACGAGGCTGCAGGCCGACTTGGCAGCGCGCAGCGGGAGGAGGCGTTCGAGAGCGTTCGCGGGCGGGCGAGCTTTCCCTCGGATGCAGAGGAGGCGGCCGCTCCCCGACGGCTCTGCTTGGCGGCCGGTCCTGGCCTTCAGCCCCGAGAGCCCACACTTGGCATTTTCTGCCCAGCCTGTCACAACGACCGAATATTCTTCTTAGCATTTCTATTTTCGGAGCTTCTTAATGGCTTCTCCCACTACGGCCCCTTCTACCGCCGGGATTCGCAGTCCTCCGCCCTCCGACTGCGCCATCTTCTATCGCGTTTTACTGTGGTCCTTTCTCCCCCTCCCCCCTGCGCCTCATTCATCTCTCCCCGCATTCCTTCTTCCCATTTATCTTTTATTTCCTTCACGCACGCACGCATACACACACACACACACACACACACCCATTGCTAAAACAAAGGAAAACCTCCCATCCTCTTTCTAGTCTCAGTTTTCTCTCAGGATAGTAAAAGTTCAGATGGCCTTGAGGGGGACCCATAAAACCATCCCGGGCTAAAGACATTAGCACACTTTGTGAACCAGATATGCCCTCCGCTTTAGAGCGCTTCCGTCACTAGTAATGTCTGGACTCTTGGTACGTAAGGATGTGAGCTTCCAGATCTAGAAACATAGCTGCTACGAAAGTGACCACTTTTCCTGACCACACCCGAGGAGGAAGAAGCTCGTGTATTTTACAAACGCGATTTACGTCCCTTAGAAATAAAATAAATGTCTTCTGGAGACACAACCTGCTGTTTTTAATAATTCCCACAATGCCGTTTCCTTACGGACTGTTGTTTCAGCCTGGAAAATGTCATGGTATTAAGTGTCACATTGAGGAGACTTGTCACCCATTCATGAGGTGCCTTTTTACTGTTGGAGCATCACGAACAATACCCAGGGCCCAGGAGCACAGAGCATGTGAGCCCACATTGAACCTACTCCCCCAACCTGCCCACGAATGAAAAGATCCCGGTTCACTTTTCACAGGGAGGAATGGGACCCTTAGACCGGCATCTTTCTTACACCTGCCAGCACCACGGTCCTCAGACAGTTCAGTAGCCCACAAAACCCTTCACTTCCAACTCCTGCAGGTAGGGTTGTTATGAGGATTAAGATAATTCATGTGTGTTGAACATGGCGCATAGGGCCCAGTGCTCAGTAAGAATTAGTAATACTGTCTCTGACCTTCTGGCCTTGGGAATGCGCCTCTGTTATCTCCATGGCTCACCATAAGCTAGTGCACCAGGATTACTAACCTCGATTCACAGACAGAGATGGAACCTCGGGCGGTTCAGTAATGTGCCCAGGGTCACCCAGCCAGTTAGACGGTGCCGTCTGGATTCGAACTCAAAACGCTCAGCAACATACAGGCTCTCTCCAAAGCATCCGCGGTCTCTCCTGCATCATGACAGTATTATAAATGGTTTGCCTAGCCTGAGTCCCCAGAGGTTTGTTCTATGGAGACAAGTCCATTATGTCAATGCATTTGAAATCAGCTGGAGGCAGTCCTTCAGTGCACGGCTTTTAATGCCTATTAAGCGGGTGGAGAAAGATCAATGAACAGGAGTGTATTTGCAGCTCCACTAGGGCTCACCGTCCTGACTATACTGCCCAGGTTCTCTGGCAAGGCTGGAGTTTTAAAGCCTCCAAGGAGAACTACTTGAAACAAAGACAGAGGAGATGGCTCTTCCCGTGCTCCTGTAATTTTAGGGGAAAAGGAAGATTCCCTGCAGCGTATCCTCTAGATCCAGATGGTCTGACGTGAAATGTATCCGAAGAGCCATCATTAAGAATTATTCTCCTGAGGTCTTTACTCTGTTCAGAGTTCTCTTTTCAAAGGAAGATGCCTACAAGCAGGAAGTCACCAGGATGATGGGACCATCTTCTTGCAAAGCAGTGAAGCATCGCCATCAGGAGCTGGGGAGGCATGGGGGCGGGGGCACGGAAAGGGGATGGGGTAACAAAGGCGAGAGGCACGGCACCTCGGTGTTCTTCCCGAGGCGTCCTGGGGAATATCTTTTGATTCGGTATTGGTTTCATGATCTTGCTGGGTTTTCTCGCTCCTCTCTGCTCCTTTCTGACCAAGAATAGGAAAGAGGGATGATGGAGGAGAGGGTGTGGGTAGATGGTGGAAGTCAAGGGAGGGGTTGGCTACCTGGCTGAGTGGAGGTGAGTGGATGAGAGGGAAGTTGTCTCTCACCCCAACACACGTGTGTGCATATATGCCACACACACAACCCCCCCAGCAGCATTTTAGAGAATAACAGTGCCCCCTGGTGGCCATTTACATGCAAGACTCCTCTAAACTTTCACTGAAGAATAACACAAGTTGTGTTATTCCGTACTTATTTACTCTGGTTTCCCACAGTCGAAAGTCCCCCTTGTCCCTCTTGTCCTTTTCTTGGAAAATGAGCCAAGACATAAAGGTACTTCTGAGAAGTGATTTGCAGCATTCCCGGTGGTACTCGGCATGAGAGAGACAGTACCCAGAAAACAGCTCCCAAACAGAAGGCCATGTCCTTAGTGTCTTAAGACCCTGGCCTTGTGCTTATTTGGGAATGAAGCAGCAGGCTTGAGGAGCAGGGATCAGTGAAGAAAGTCTTGATTTCAGGAATTGATTCCAGCCACTGTGCATTTTTTTAAATCTGTAAACTACCAGAAGAGCAGAGAACCCTGTATTATCAATATCATCAATTTCTGCTTCTCTGACCTAAGCTTGGTCTCTCCGGTAATGGCTCATTTCACTTTGCTATAATTAAAAAAAATGCCATCCATTTGCCTCACCGAGTTCCTACCCTGTACCAGGCACTGTGCATGGGAGCTGGTGACATCAGGGTGGATGCAAACATACCTGTGGGGCTTTGTTTTCCTCCCAGGAACTCAGACAGCCCAGGTCACAGGTGATCTTGATCTCCCTAAATCAACGAGATCGTGTGTACAGTGAGCTTAACTCACTGCCTGGTACCTCGTAAGTGTTCTGTAACAGCGGCTCTGAATGTACCTGATATGTATGGAACTACATGTATGTATAGAACTAAAAGCTATTTCTAGGGAGCAACATGAACTTTTAAGTGCTTTGGGATTTTATAAGGACTCATTAAAAGGCATCAGGATTTCCAGCTATGAGATTTTTTGTTTATGTAGGAGTTCAAAGAGTTCTTTCCAAATGCTAACTCATGAATCTTCGCACAATCCCCTGGAAATGGCTGGCCAGAAAAGGGAACACGGACGAACCATTAATCTGAGTAATATGGCAGTAGAGTCAGGACAGGGAACAAGGAGTTCTTCGATGTGCGTCCCCCGCCCGCGAGTCTGGAGCAGTAAAACTCCCCTGTAAAAAACCTGGTTTTGCACTGTAAGTTCTAGGTAAGGGAGACTCCTTCTTTACCCCAAGGTGGGGAAGGAATAAAACTCTGAAAAATAGTTCTGGGTGAGCCGGAAGCAGGATAACAGGGAGGAGAGTGGAGGGCTCACGTTGTCCCTTCTCCTCCTCCCCAACATTTGAATACGGGTGAAATCAGGTGAAAATGAGTATCAAGAGAGCCTCCAAGGGGAGGACGCAGAGAGGAATGCCGAAAGGGGCATCAGGTGGGCTTGCAGGAGGCTTTGGGGGAGAATCCGTTTCCTTGCCTTTTTCAGCTTCTACTGGCCGCCTGGGTTCCTTGGCTTGTTGCCTCTTCCTCCACCTTCAAAGAGCATCTGTCCAATGTCTGCTCCGTCATCACATGGCCTTTTCCTTTTGTCTCTAGCTCTCCCTACATTCCTGTTATAAGAATCCTTGTGATGATGTTGGCTCACCCACGTAACGCAGGATAATCTCTCCATCTCAAGATTGTTAATCACATCTGCAAAATTCCTCTTGCCATGTAAGGTAGCATTCCCAAGTCCTGGGAATTAGGATGTGGGTATCTTTGGGGGCCATTATTCTGCCTCCCATGCTGGGAAATCAAGGCAGAGAGACTGAATGCTATTTTGAAGAGGAACTTCTATAATATGGAAATCTTCCCGTAACATCAATTTCCAAGGACTGTGGACTATTTCACCCACGAGTTGCCCATTGGGGTTCTGAAATGTGCAGATGCGAAGTGTGCTTCTCCACATGTTCCCCACCTTGGGGGCAAGGGAGGTCATACCTGGGACTGTCCTGAGCTAGGGGTGGTGAGACCCTAGAGCTGTACAAATTTCTTCCTCCGGAAAGCAGAGAAAGTCCTTTAAAGCCTAGCCACCCACCAGGCAGGCCCCACAGGTTGATAGGGAGATGCCCTTGGCCACAGCAGTTGTGGAGAATGGAGAAGAGATTTTATAACCGAAGCACACCGAGTCCTTCTGGACTGTCTCTGGCGAGACTGTTCCTGGCATTGGGTTAGTAGGAGGAGTCCTGATGGGAGCCACATATCAAATTTCCTTCTGCTTTGCAAGGGAACCAGGTTCAAGGTAAGAATTCTCAGTGGAGAAAGCTGGTTTCAGAACGCCTTCAGGAAGTCCCCCAGTCAGCGCCGTTCAAAAGGAGTGGCGCCACACCTTGCCCAGAGAGTAAGACGATGAGTTGGCATCCATGAGGCCCAGAACCTCCCAGATGGGCTCAAGTCTTCTGTCCTGTTGTCAGATCTTGTGGTAGCTTCTAGGACTTGATCTGGCCCCGGAGCAGGCAGGCGCCTCTGACCCTCCCTGCACCACAGCTGAACACACAGCCCTGAGCACAGCAGACTGACTGCTGCCTTTCTCTCTCAGTAGTGAGGCTTTGGAGTCCCCAGTGGGAGGCGCTCCACAAACCACAGTCTCTTGCGTCACTGCTGAGGTTACGATGACCATCACTCCCCCAGCCCTGGGGCCAGTCCTCCCGAGCCTCGATTCCTGCTATCTTTTCCCTTCCAAGGGGTTAGCCCCATCTGCGAAGTTTTGGATAGCCCCAAGTTTAGGATAAGCACACTTTCCCTCTTCCAAGCTCTTACTGTTTACAGAGCTCTTTCAATCCTTTGATTGTATCAGGGAGAACAATCTTAACGAGGGATGTATCAGATAGAAATTGGTTAAGTTGCAAAACATGGCAGACTTGACTAATGCTGGATCAGACGATCAGGGCAGTTTGAGGGTTTCTCAGCCTCAGTGCTATTGACATTTGGAGCCAGATAATTCTTTGTTGGAGGGCTGTCCTGTGTGTCGTAGGGTGTTTTACGGTATCTTTAGCTTCTAACCACTAGATCAGCGATTCTCAATGGGGGAGGGGGCAATTTCGCCCCCAGAGGACGTTTGGCAATGTCTGGAGACATTTTTGGTTGTCACCACTGTGGCGGTAACTGGAGGGTGGTCTACTGGCATCTAGGGGGTTGCGGTCAGGGATGCTACTAAATATTCCACAGTTCACAGCTCCCGACCACAAAGAATTATCTAGCCCCGAGTTTCAATAGTGCCATGACTGAGAAACCCCAGTTTAAAGAAACAGAAATGGATGTTTAAGTTGGTCCAACAGAATGGGGAGAGAAAATCCCAAGAGAAATCTCCCCTCCCCCAGTAGGATTCTTATCCTATTCTCTCTGCTGATAAAGCCAGAAATAGTTCGTTTTAGCTGATAATTCCTTGGATGAAATACCTCACTGGAGGCACTTCCTGGCAAGAGACTCGGAGGGGGCCTGAAGCAGGAGAGAGGGTCCTCATTTCATTTTAAGGACGGCTGAGGAAGCGTGGGAGAGGGTTAACAGACGCATGCACCACTGATTGGGAAAAGGGACTGCAAAAATTCTAAAAGCCACCAAACGCAGCTGTATTCGGCAATAGGAGCACTGACGACACGTGGAAGAACGAAACGACAAATACTGAAAGGATCAGTTGCAGACACAGCCCACAGAAGACAGCAGGCAGGGCTCTTATCATTTAGGATTATTATTATTATTATTATTTTTTTAAAGATTTGTAGGACTTTTCTTTTTTTTTTTTTAATTTTTTATTTATTTATTTTTTATTTGTTTATGGCTGTGTTGGGTCTTCATTTCTGTGCGAGGGCTTTCTCTAGTTGTGGCAAGTGGGGACCACTCTTCATCGCGGTGCGCAGGCCTCTCACTATCGCGGCCTCTCTTGTTGCGGAGCGCAGGCTCCAGACGCGCAGGCTCAGTAATTGTGGCTCACGGGCCTAGTTGCTCTGCGGCATGTGGGATCTTCCCAGACCAGGGCTCGAACCCGTGTCCCCTGCATTGGCAGGCAGATTCTCAACCACTGCGCCACCAGGGAAGCCCTAGGATTATTTTTTTTTAGTACCCAATATCTGTTGAAATACTTACATCTCAAAGTGCATTCAAATATCACCTACTTGTACCTACACATGAAAGCAGGCCTCCATTACAAAAGATAATGAACAGATAACAGAGGGGAAATGGAAAGAGTGTGTTCATAAATGCCTTGGCTACAAATCAGTCCACCCCTGGGCACTGAAGGCTGTATTTTTTTTGTTCTGTGAGTGTAGCTAGGTGATAATAAATAGACGTAGGTTGTCACCAATTAGAGTAGCCGCTGGGTCCCTCCCCACACCCTCTCCCCATGACAATGAAGTGGGTACAGGTTGAGGGGGAAGGTCAGAGGCGGAGCCAAAGGAAGGAGAGGTTAATTAAACTCACGGTGTGCTCAGCTGCCTGGAGCACGTGAATATTATTTTCAAACCTTTTTTCCCCCACCTACCGCTAGCTTGCAATATAAGAGCCAAAATACATTCAAAAAAACCAAGTACAGGCAAATAGAAAACCATTCTATATCTCTTGTTCTACTTTTTCTTTCTCTCTTTCAGATCAAGGGATAACAACTTCCTGGCCAGGTGCTCTCAGGTTCAAATCTCTTAAAGAGCCGGCAGCAAAGCCAAGGATGAAGGGGAAGAAGGGACAGGCCAAGGAAGGTTTTCCTGTTGAAGTGTTAAAACATTCTGGATGTTCTCAGGTCCTTTGGCAACATTTGTTTTTTCTTTTGGCACTAAGACCAAAACAGAGGGCATGTGGTGGAAAGAGGGGGTGTGGCTGGTAAGCATGTGTGTGAATGCCCCCGTTAAAGTTTTTATGTGAAAATTCACCAATTAAAATGGAAAGATTTAGGGCAATTCTAGCTCATCAGGACTGGTGACTCTGACATTGTTCAAAGATGGGGAACTTACCCTTCCACCCACTCCTGGGTTCCCTGGGGCTGGGAACTCCCACAGTCTGTCACTGCACCCCAGCGGCAGCATGTCAGGCAAAGACATGGTCGTTAGGCCACGACCTGGAGCTAGTCTGCAGGGTCCAAATCCAAGGCTCCACCATTTCCTTCCTCTGTGACCTTGAGCAAGTCAGCTAGCCCTAGGGGCTTCAGTTTCCTCCTCTGTAAAATGGGCACAACAAACAACACCTCCATCGCAAAAGCCTGAATGAGAGAAGTAGTTGGCATCGTGCCAGGCTCATAGGAGCTGTTTAAATACTAGCCGCTTTTATTATTAGGGGTTCAAGTTCTGTTTTGCTCAGCTTTGTAGCTTATCGAAAGCCAAATATCTGAATGCATTTTATTGCTTAAAATGTTTTGGGTCACAATTACTCATCCCTTCCCATTGACATTCCATTTACATGCTGTACAGATTATTTTCAAAGAGATGTTTGAGAGGGTTTTGAATAACCTTTGGTCCTGTTTCTGAATGTGGGCAGGGATCCCTTTGGGGGTGCTCTCTACCACTTCCAGATGGGCTGCAGATTCTGTGCGGCCAATGTCTGGGGAAGGCCTGGGGGCAGATATGATGAGATGGACAGGATACCTGCACCCAGCCCCTCGGGCAGAGGGGTCTGGAAACTTTGTGGGTGCACAATAGCCTGAGAAACCTCTCAGGCCCACCTTGGAATTCCTTCTGTACTTTTCTCAGCAAAATCATTCTCCAGGTCTCTGCCTTTTCTTTGAGGTTCACTGTATTTGTGCCTCGGGTTCTATATATGAAAAATCACAATTGAAATCTAGAGTGGGAACAATATGCATGCCCTTAACAGTACTGAACTGTACACTTAAAATGGTTAAGATGGTAAATTTTAGGCTTAGGTATATTTGGCCACAGTTACAAATGATTTAAAAAGAAGAACTGGACTGGGAGGGATCTGAGGGGCTTCGTTCATGATCTGACACCCAGTTCCGTGAGGCTCAAGTCCAGGGTGGTGGCTTCTGGGGCGTCTTCTGCAATCCTGTCGTTTTCCCTTTATGTGTGGGTAGGACTCAGAGGGCAGCTGGGACTCTTAAGTCCTGTGGCTCCTGTGCCCTGACCCGTCCCCAGAGGGGCCCTTGTTGACTGTTCCTCAAAGCAGGTGCCTCCCTCAGAGGAGGCCCAGTGTCCGAGGCCCTACCCAGGAGTGGTGCTTCTTACGTTTCTCTGGGCTTTTGGGCACCAGGGTCATGGGGTGAGAGGTCAGGAGGGGGCAGTGACTACTTACAAGGCCTCATCGTGGCTTGGCTGAGTGGCTGCTGACCGCCGCTGCTCAGGCAGCCTTTCCCGAGGCTCCCGGCCTTCTCTGTGCCCCGGGCTGGAGGGGGAGGCCCACAGGGTGTGCAAGCTCCCGGGCTGTAAAAAAAAAGCCCAGACCCAGAGCCAAGGACAAGTGAGCCTCCACTGCCCTCTGCTGGGAATCCCAGCTCATGGCCACCAGCACTCGAGAAAAGGAAACACAAGGTAAGGCCTGGCCCAGAGAGCCGGGCAGGCCCAGGAGGCCTGTGCGGACCTGCAGTCCTGAAATGGTGACCTCGAATTTCCCCAGGGCCCCAGTTTCTCACTGAGCCCGCTGTGAGGGTGCATCACCACCAGCAAGCCAGCTCCAGGTGAGCAGGTCTAGGGTGCTCTCCCCACCGGGCCAAGTGAGCTTCAGCTCTGCCCCCAGGCCCCCCGGGGGCGGGCTCTGGCTCCTAACCCCCTGAGGGGTGGGCCTCGCCCTGCTTGCTCCTCTAGGGTGTGCCCTGTCCTCGGCTAGTCTTTGTCATTGCTGTTCCCCCATTTCCTTTCCAAAACAGAGTTCTAGATGCACTGCCCAGCCTCAGGCCCCCCTTGTTGCAGGAGTCTCTGAAAAGCTTGCCTGCCCTGGGCCATTCCCGCCTGACCCTGCAGCCAGACTGAATTTCCAGAATGTTGTTAAGGTGATGCTGTCATGCCCTTGTCTGACCTCTTTCAAAGTCTGCTAATTGCCAAGAGGGTGATTACAAAACAGCATGAAATACAACACCCATCATGATCTGGTTCCTGCCCTTCCTTTCCAGGTTTCACACCAACATTACCTCCTCTGGTAGCTGGCATCTTCTCTTCATTCCAACAAGAGGCAACATAGTCTCTGCTGCCAAACAGCCTGGATTCCTAGACCAGCTGCACTATTTGCTAGCTGACCTTGGACGCGTTACCTCTCTGCCTCAACTTCCTCCTCTATAAAATGGGGATGATAATAGTAATAGTACGCTTCATAGGGTTGTCATTAACGTGAATGATAGAATCCATGTAAAGCACATAGTAGGCACCTTATAAGTGTTGCTTATTATTATTTTTTTAAAGATTTTTTTTTGATGTGGACCATTTTTAAAGTCTTTATTGAATTTGTTACCATATTGCTTCTGTTTTATGTTTTGGTTTTTTTAATTATACATTTATTTATTTTATTTATTTATTTTTGGCTGCGTTGGGTCTCTGTTGCTGTGCGTGGGCTTTCTCTAGTCTCGGTGAGCAGGGGCTACTCTTCGTTGCCGTGCGCGGGCTTCTCATTGCGGTGGCTTCTCTTGTTGCAGAGCACAGGGCTCTAGGCGCATGGGCTTCAGTAGTTGTGGCTCGCGGGCTCAGTAGTTGTTACTTACGGGCTGTAGAGCACAGGCTCAGTAGCTGTGGCACACGGGCTTAGTTGCTCTGTGGCATGTGGGATCTTCCCGGACCAGGGCTCGAACCAGTGCCCACTGCTTTAGCAGGCGGATTCTTAACCACTGCACCACCAGGGAAGCCCCCGGTTTGTTTGTTTGTTTGTTTTTTTGGCTGCGAGGCATGTGGGATCTTGGCTCCCTGACCAGGGATTGAACCCGCACCTCCTGTATTGGAAGGCGAAGTCTTAACCATTGGACTGCCAGGGAAGTCCCAGTGTTGGTTATTATTATTCGTTGAAAAACTTGGCAAAGTTGTCCCTTTGACTCCATCTCCTGTTATCTATCTGATTGTGTGAATATTCATCTGAGCAAATTATCCAGCAACCTTAGACCAGTTCCTTGATTCCCCAACTCCAGTGACCATCACTTCCAACTTACCTAAGCCACCCACGCTCATGACTACCCCCGGAAGTTGTCAGCACCTAGAACTATTCGGAGCTGCCTCTGAAATCTTCAGCTTTAGCATTTCACTTTCTGACAGCATCCAGTTGTCCTTCCAGTGCTCTCACTCTGCTCTGCTCTTACATTTGCTTATCTCCAGGTCACCCAGTTCTTTGGTCCTTCTTTTTCTCTCAGCCCATCAGCTCTTTCTAGCTTTTTTTTTTTTTTAACATTTCTCTATTGAATTTATACATTACTGATCATTTGAACTCGTATCAAGATCTTGAATTCTCCTGTCATGAAATCATCGCATTTCAGCTCTGATATGGAAGAACCCTGCCTAAGAATTCTGTCCCTATGACCTAGGCAACTCTTAACACCCTTGACATTGGCACAAATTGTGTGAAAGGTGGTTGGATCCATATGATCATTTCCAGACCGTTTTAACCTTGTCTGGAGCTGAAACAAAGTACTGAGACTAGAATTGTATCCATCCTTCGCTCCTGTTTAGAAGTTTGGAACACTTCCCCATCCTCCTATCCTGCCCCCAATAGAATGCTAAAACATGGCAACATATTTATTTCTTTAAAAAAAATATATATATATTTTTTTTAAAAAATATTTATTTATTTATTTGGCTGCGTTGGGTCTTGGTCGTGGCACACGGGATCTTCGTTGCGGCATGCGGGCTCTTTAGTTGCGGCATGCGAAGTCTTAGTTGCAGTATGTGGGATCTAGTTCCCTGACCAGGGATCGAACCCGGGCCGCCTGCATTGGGAGCGCGGAGTCTTAGCCACTGGACCACTAGGGAAGTCCTGGCAACAGGTTTCTTAACAGAGATAGTGGACATCAGAGATTCCACCTGCAACTTGGTATTTTGAAATTGTGCCATTTGGAAGACGTATTTGAAGTAGAGTGTTTCTCTGGTTCAGGAACTCTGTTTTCACCAGCTTTATTTAAAAATAAAGATTTTGCATTCTCTTGCATACTCACTCACGTGTTCACTCAGTACACATCCACTAAGCGGCGTCTATGTGCCAGGCTCTGTGTCAGGCATCGGGCACACACAGTCCCTGCCCTCAAAGCTTAGGGTCTAGAAGAAAAAGACAAAAAGTAGGTTGACAATTCTACATTTACAGACTGAAGAAAGTGCTAGGAACATAATCAAGGGGGTGGTAGGATGGAGAATGAAGAGGACCTACTTAGAGGGCGTCTTCAGGGCTGACAACAGGAAAGTATTCATTGAATTTGACCAAATAGAAACCATTGGTAACTTTGACAAGGACAGTTTCAGGTATAAAGAGTTGGGATTTGAGCACTTAAGAGTTAAGGAAAGCGAAGATGTAGAGATGGTTCACACAGGCTAGTCTTTTGGCAATTTAGAGAGGAGAAGCAGAGAAAAATCTGAGCTACCATAGCGGGCAGGATTGGCACTGCCTTCAAAAATTATTAAGAATTTCAGGGACTTCCCTGGCGGTCCAGTGGTTAGGACTCCATGCTTCCACTGCAGGGGGAACGGGTTCGATCCCTGGTCAGGGAACTAAGATCCCACATGCCTGGCGGTGCAGCCAATCTCGTATGGTATCCTTTATATGCGGAATCCAAAAAGAAATGATACAAATGAACTTATTTACAAAACAGAAACAGACTCACACACTTAGAGAATGAACTTATGGTTACGGGGGGCGGGGTGCAGTGGGAAGGATGTGGGGAAGCGATAGTTAGGGAGTACCAGATCGAAATGTACATACTGCTATATTTAAAATGGATACTCAAGAAGGACCTACTGTACAACACAGGGAACTCTGCTCAATGTTATGTGGCAGCCTGGATGGGAGGGGAGTTTGGGGGAGAACGATGAACGTATATGTATGGCTGAGTTGCTTTACTGTGCACCTAAAACTATCACAACATTTTTTTTTTTTTTTTTTGGCTGCTTTGGGTCTTCATTGCTGCGCACGGGCTTTCTCTAGTTGCGGCGAGCAGGGGCTACTCTTCGTTGCAGTGTGTGGGCTTCTCATTGCGGTGGCTTCTCTTGTTGCAGAGCATGGGCTCTAGGCTCACAGGCTTCAGTAATTGTGGCACATGGGCTCAGTAGTTGTGGCTCGCGGGCTCTACAGCGCAGGCTCAGTAGTTGTGGCGCACGGGCTTAGTTGCTCCACGGCATGTGGGATCTTCCCAGAGCAGGGCTCAAACCTGTGTCCCCTGCATTGGCAGGCGGATTCTTAACCACTGCACCACCAGGGAAGTCCCCTATCATAACATTGTTAATTAGCTATACTCCAGTATAAAATAAAAAGTTAAGGGCTTCCCTGGTGGCGCAGTGGTTGAGAATCTGCCTGCCAATGCAGGGGACACGGGTTCGAGCCCTGGTCTGGGAAGATCCCACATGCCGCGGAGCAACTAAGCCCGTGAGCCACAACTACTGAGCCTGCGCTCCGCAACGGGAGAGGCCGCGACAGTGAGAGGCCTGTGCACTGCGATGAAGAGTGGCCCCCGCTCTCCGCAACTGGAGAAAGCCCTCGCACAGAAATGAAGACCCAATACAGCCAAAAATAAATAAATAAATAAATAAATTAAAAAAAAAAAAAAAAAACACGGAAAAACTAAAAATTTAAAAAAAAAAAAAAAAGTTAAAAAAAAAAAGAATTTCAAGATGGTGACAGCA
Source organism: Balaenoptera acutorostrata (assembly GCF_949987535.1). NCBI lineage: Eukaryota > Metazoa > Chordata > Mammalia > Artiodactyla > Balaenopteridae > Balaenoptera > Balaenoptera acutorostrata. The sequence continues at coordinate 16,770,731 of NC_080076.1, forward strand.
AAGCATTAAACCAAGTACTGGATCTGTGCAACGAGATGTCACATGCCCATGAGGCTGGCTCTGACAGCAGGTCTGCATGCCAGTGAGAATGATTGGTTAAAAAGAGCGAGATTGATAATGTAAGGAAAGAGGGAGATAACCAAAGAAATGAAATTTGGGGAAGAAAAGAAGGAGATAGGACCCAGAGTATATGTGGAGGGATTAGATGGGAGGAGGTTATGTCCTCCATCGTAACAGGAAGAAAGTAAAACGCAGGTGTAGGTGCAGGTGGGCTAGGGATAAGGCTCCCTTTTCTCGGTGATGGTGGCGGCAGGGCTCCCGGTCAAGAGCGAGACGGTGTGAGGAGGAGGGATGAGGGGTTTGAGTGGCAAGAAAACGTGTGTGGAAGATGGTTGGGATTGGGGTTTTGCCAGTTAAAACACAATGGAGGGAGAGTGGATCTAGGGAGTTGCTGGTGTTTGTGAGAGTGATAGTGAGACGAGCTATAGAATCCAGGTTAGGCAAGAAAACAAATTCATCAAGAGGGGCTGTGAAGGAAGCTGAGTTCACAGTTTTTTGTTTTTGTTTTTTAATTTTATTGGAGTATAGCTGACTTACAATGTTGTGTTAGTTTCAGGTGTACAGCAAAGGGAGTCAGTTATACATATACGTATATCCATTCTTTTTTAGATTCTTTTCTCATATAGGTTATCACAGAATATTGAGTAGAGCTCCCTGTGCTATACAGTAGGTCCTTGATGGTTATCTATCTTACATGTAGTAGGGTGCATGTGTTCATCCCAAGCTTCTGATTTATCCCTCCTCCCATGTTTCCCCTCTGGTAACCATAAGTTTGTTCTTGATATCTGTAAGTCTGTTTCTGTTTTGTAAGTAAGTTCATTTGTATCTTTTTTAAAAAAATTAGATTCCACATATGAGTGATACATATGATATTTGTCTTTCTCTGTCTGGTTTCACTTAGTATGATAATCTCTAGGTCCATCCATATTGCTGCAAATGGCATTATTTCATTCTTTTCTCTGGCTGAGTAGTATTCCATTGTATATATGTACCACATTTTCTTTATCCATTCCTCTGATGATGGACATTTACGTTGCTTCCATGTCCTGGCTATTGTAAATAATGCTGCAGTGAACATTGGGGTGCATGTATCCTTTTGGATTATGGTTTTCTCCAGATATATGCCCAGGAGTGTGATTACAGGATTATATGGTAACTCTATTTTTAGTTTTTTTAAGGAACCTCCATAATGTTCGCCATAGTGGCTGCACCAACTTACAGTCCCACCAAAAATGTAGGAGGGTTCCCTTTTCTCCACACCCTCTCCAGCATTTATTATTTGTAGACTTTTTGATGATGGCCATTCTGACCAGTGTGAGGTAGTATCTCACTGTAGTTTTGATTTGCATTTCTCTGATAATTAGTAATGTTGATGCTTTTTGGCCATCTGTATGTCTTTCTTGGAGAAGTGTCTATTTAGATCTTCTGCCCATTTTTTGATGGTTTTTTTTTTTTTTTTTGACATAGAGCTGCATGAGCTGTTTGTATATTTTGGATGGGTTAGCAGTTCTGATTAGGTTGAAGTGAGCTGATAGAAATTTGTGATCAGCAGGGGAAGGTTTGAATTCATTTCTGTGGTGACAAGGTCCAGGGGAACCCCAGGGAGGTGTGTGGTTGGGTTACAAGGAATGGTTCCTGGTGATGAGGAGGTCAAGGAAATGAGAGGAAAGATGTTTGGTGGGTCATCACCACAGAGTTGAATTTATCAAGAAAGGTAGAGCATGAGACTTCAGGACAGGTGATAAAGAATTCACTATGTTTTTTGGGACGGGGGGGAAATAATGCATTTTTTTAAACTTTTTTTTTTTTTGGCCACGCCGCGCGGCATGTGGGATCTCAGTTCCCCAACCAGGGATCGAACCCGTGCCCCCTGCATTGGAAGCGTGGAGTCCTAACCACTGGACTGCCAGGGAAGTCCCCAAGAATGTATTATAAAAAATTCTTTTTTAGAAACATGTTTCTTTTCTCTCTTTTTTTTTTTTGGCTGCACCACACAGCTTGTGGGATCTCAGTTCCTGACCAGGGATTGAACCCAGGCCATGGCAGTGAAAACACTGAATCCTAAGCACTAGACCACCAGGGAACTCCCTAGAAACATATTTCTGTTTTACATTTTGGGATTCCCTCTGTCCTCCCCTTTCATCTGAGATGCGAATAGTTGGGACTGGAGGGGGCACACTTCTGTCTTTGGGCCAGGAGGGGGCACAAGAGGCTGCAATAGAAGTGTCGAGTCTAAGGGCAAACAGAGAAGTGATTGCGCTCAGGACAGGCTCTGCACCCTCTCCCATCAGTGTCCTTCCCAAGGCAGGCTGGGTCCTGAGTCTGTCTGAGGGTTGGTTCAGCTATGAGCTGCCATTCTGTAGTAGTTTTCTAGGGCCGTCATAACCAATTTTCACTGGCTTGGCAACTTAAAACAACAGAAATGTGTTGTCTCACAGTTCTGGAGGCCAGAAATCCAAAATTAGTATTACTGGGCAGAAATTAAGGTCTTGGCAGGGCCATTCTCCCTTGGAAGATTCTAGGGGAGACTCCTTCTTTGTCTCTTCAGCTCGTGGAGGCTCCAGGTATTCACCCTCGGCTTGTGGCTGTGTCAGGGCTGTCCCCACCTCCATCCTCACATGGTCTTCTCTGCGCCCCTGTCTTCTCTTCTGTCTCTTATAGACATTTGCCATTGGAGTAGGGACCACCCTCATCCAGGTTGCTCTCGTGTCTAGATCCTTAACTTAATTACATCTGCTAAGACCCTATTTCCAAATAAGGTCACAGTCACAGATTCTGAGGGATTAGGAGGTAGAAATATATTTTTTTGGGGGGGGCCACTGTTCAACCCACTACACCTTTCTTTTCTCTACAGTTTAATAACCCAGTGGGTGACCCATATTTTATTTCGGTGAAACTGCTAGTAAGAGTTACTGAGTTTTTTACTATATGCCTGCCCACACTAAAGGGTGGGTGAACTTATTTAATGCTTACAAGTACACCTTGGCAGATAGTACTGTTTACATATGAGAAAACTGAGGCTTAAGAGAGGACTTCCCTGGTGGTACAGTGGTTAAGAATCTGCCTGCCAATTCAGGGGGACACGGGTTCGATCCTTGGTCTGGGAAGATCCCACATGCCGCAGAGCAACTAAGTCTGCGAGCCACAACTACTGAGCCCACGTGCCACAACTACTGAAGCCCGTGCGCCTAGAGCCCGTGCTCTGCAACACGAGAAGCCACCGCAATGAGAAGCCTGAGCACCGCAACGAAGAGTAGCCCCTGCTCGCCGCAACTAGAGAAAGCCCGTGCACAGTGATGAAGACCCAAAGCATCCAAAAAAAAAATTAATTAAAAAAAAAAGTGTGCCCTGTTTTCAGTTATTAAAAAAAAAAGAGGTGAGTAGGCTGGGACTTCCCTGGTGGTCCAGTGGTTAAGACTTCCCCTTCCATTGCAGGGGGTGTGGGTTTGATCCCTGGTCAGGGAACTAAGACCCCACGTGCCTCGTGGCCAAAAAACCAAAACATAAAACAGAAGCAATATTGTAACAAATTCAATAAAGACTTTAAAAATGGTCCACATCAAAAAAATCTTAAAAAAAAAAAAAAAAAAGAGGTAAGTCGGCTGCAGAGCTGGGCTTCAGACCCAGGGGAGCTGCCCTTTTAATCCCAGGCCTCTTAATCTTATGCTGCCACTTCTTGGTAGGATCACGTTTCTACCAGGAAGATTCCTGCAGTTAGAAGAATCTGAGTGGCTAAGGAAATCTGAAGTTTTGTACTACAGTGTAGAGAAAAGTGGGACTGTAGCTTCCCAGCTTAAACACTGTAACCCTGGAGCATGACATGTCACCAGCATCAGTTACAGAGAGTGACAGAGAATGCAAAACGTGGGAACCAGTACTCATTTGTCCTCCTGTGGAACTGCCTTCCCCCTACGAGGTGCCTGGTATCCTGGGTTTCAAGGTGCGGCTGTGCCAGCGTGGAGATGATACTTCAGGGCAGAAGGCAGCCAACCAGATCCGCGGTTGCCAGCAAAGCACACCTGCGCTCATCGGCTTGCATCAGCGTGGTGTGCAGGTGTACCCGGCGGGCCATGGGCAGCTCACGTTCATGAACAAGCACCGCAGGCAGAAGCTGTGGGTGCAGAGCTTCAAGGCGGTGCCTTTCTGGTTCTTCCACAGCAGGCGGCACCTGCGCTGTGCGCCCGGGGGCCCTTTGCTTAGGAAGCTGGCCGAGCTCAGGCGGTGTTGGAGCGGCAGGGGTCCTCCCGCTTCTACTCCGGCTGGTCATCCACGAGGGCAGGGAGTAGCCTGAGGTGGCCCTGGACGCAATGCTGAGGACGTGGAGGACCCATCAGGGGAGTAAGCCGAGGCTGCTGGTGGCTGTGCTTCAAGCATAGGGTCTCTCTGATGTCCTCCCTTTGGGGGCTGTGTAACCAATTCCTAAAGGGGATTCTGGAGACCCCCAGTCTCCCCACTTAAGTGCCCCAGGCATCATAGCTTCCGCAGACTCAGGCAGCATCATTGACCTCGGGCACGTTTGCATACTCTTTGGACCAGATGTGAAACCTGGAGGAGTAGGTCCTGCAATGTCCCTTCTGTCCCCTCACAGCCCTGCTGTCCTCACTCAGATTGCATTTCTGGGGATAGATCTAGGGAGCGGGGCTCTGGGCTGGCTGGTGACCCCAGGCCTAAGGCATCTGGTCAGAGAGCTCCCCTGCAGTGTGGGCCGACACTAATCGTGTCCTTTGTGTGTGTGTGTGTGTGTGTGTGTGTGTGTCCTTTTAAAGAAGCATTTTGGAAGCCAGCTGCCCCTGTGGCGCTGCCAGAAACAGACCTCCCTTCCCCCATTGCTCACCAGTGGGGACTGGTCAGCCTCCTTCCCCTTCCTCGCTGCATTATTTGGTGACATTCTTTTCAGTCTATGGACAAATCAGTGCCATCTTACTACAGTTTCTGCAGCCACCGGCCCTCTCTGCTGGCCAGCCCTGACATGGGCCTTGGTCACCCATGTTGGTCACATCTGCCAACAAGTGTCCAGGGCATGAAAATGAGGGAAAAGGTAGTCCTGAGAGTCGCACCAAGACATCGACACTTCATGGGTCAGACCTGAGATGTGTGAAGTCCGTGGATGTGGCTAGAGTGGCTTCCAGACCATCAAGGCGAGTCTCAAGCTGACTGGGTATTCCTGCTGCTAAAGAAGATCCTCTGTCAGAAAGGGGCGCTGGTAGCAGACGCAGGTACTGCTGGGACAGGGACTCTTGAAGCATCCAGGCTCATTGGCAAGGTTGGCTGATGGGTGTTCGGGTCAGCTCAGCCTGGCGTCCTTAACCGCTGGATTCTTCACAGTGCCTCCCCTGGTTCCTATCATGCTTACAAAATGCTTGGCCCTTTCTACACAGGTGTGCTTCCAGGGAGGGCGCGTACGGGCGTGCTGACACTGGCGTGTCGCCCACCTGGCCTCCCCCAACAAGCATGCTTTGCCCTGCTGGTGGGAACGCCACTGCATGCTCCGAAACTGTATAGTTCCTGGGATCACAACAAGATCAGGTGACTCCAAAGTATAAAATCCGGTATTAAGAAACTTAATACCTAGTTAGCAATAACTGATTCCAGTGGGAAGGTTATCAGATGGTGTCTTGCCTTGTTAATAACACCCACCAGGAAGCCACATCTTGAATGACAAAGTTGATTTCAGGGCCAAGTTGTGTGCTGTTTGCCAAAACTGCCAGTCAATACCTGCTCCTCTGGCCTTTACTTGTAATCAGCAGCTCAAACTGACTGCCCAATGAGCTCCTCCCCTTAACGGGGAGGCTGGAAGCCCTTGCAGCTCAGTGGGATTTTTTTCTTCCCCTTCTTTCTCAGCTTGGTATTCTGCCTCAGGTCACCTAGCTTATGGGGGGGGGTCACCTAGCTGTGTGTGAGGGGAGGATCCCCCAGCAATGGTGGGATCTAGTGAGCAGAGACTAGATCCATTGTTTTTGGCTGAGAAACTTTTTATGCAAACCAAAGCTTTGGAAAGACAGCATGTAAAACATAAAAGCAGAGCTGCTCCAGATGAAACAGAGGTGGGGAGCCCCAATCCCACCCTTCCAGAGAGAAGCTACTCTGAATAGTTTGAAGGGCAATGGACTCAGATGTGACGTCCACTATTAAGGCAGGTCATTGGGAAGGGAGACAAAGCCATTTACCCAAGCTGAGCACAGGACAGAGGATCCCGAGGTCAGAGAGTGATGTTGGAACCCAAGTGTGGCAGCAAAAGGGGATAGATGTATGTAGAAGATGTATATTATAAAAATGATTGGTCTTTGGGGAAGACACTAAGTCTTCATAATAGAAAAATGTCCATTCTACACAAAGTCGAATGTGGTAAAACTAAAGCTAATGAAAATACTTTAAACAAATATTCTTTTTAACACCTTTCCCTGTCAGACTTTGTTGAGCATAATACAGCAACATTTCTGAATTTAGGTCAACTCCTTAGGAAAGTTTTGAAATGTGACCTGTAACTTTCACACTGAGAGATGGTAAATTACTTTCTCTTTTAAGAATAATGTGTCAATATTTAAAAATTACTTTTCATGTTCTTAGAAGAGTGAAATATTAAGCCACTCTGTTAACACACACGTCATCAGAAATCATACTTGGCTCTTTCTCTACTGTGTTAGAAAAACACCAAGATCAAGTTATAAGATTCAAGATGCCATTCCTTCTGTTTTCCAAGTAGGATGGTTTCTTGCAAGCTTCATTCAAAACAAAGATTTGTATCTTTTAGACACAATATTTAATACTCCATCAAATATGAACATTTAATGTCATTTAGCGTTAGCCCACTTTTGCATTGATTCCGCATTTATTATTCAACAAGGATTGTGTATCTCTTCATTATTGGGTAATAAGCAGCGGCATAGTGGAGAAAATAATGGGCTGTGTTCTGGGTCTGAGTCATCCTGCCCTTGCCACTCGCCAGTTGGGCTCCCCAGGCGCATTGAGAGATCTTGGGTCAGCCTAACAATTTGTTTCCTCATCTATAAATTGCAGAGCTGTTGAGAGTTAAATGAGATGCTGTGTGTGAAACATTTGTACCCAGCGCACAGAAAGTGGTACGTCCCACCCCAAAGACTTATTTGCTTTCCCTCCTTTGCATAAATATTTATGCTCCCATGTCTTCATTCAATAATATTGATGAACCACTTATTCTACTAAAATAGTAGATGCAAATTGCCTTTTAAAAGGTCAGTTTTGGGGTGGGATAGTGAATAGGAAGGGAAATAGTTTGCTCAGAAAGGTGTGAATTTTGAAACTGAGGGTAATCAGTAGTTAGATCCATTACACTTGTAACCTGCCTTCACTAATCAAGCTGGCTTTAGTGCTTGCTACAAAAACTTGTATGTCCTCCAAACAGCACGTAGCATAAACAGTGTTTTCCAAGAACTTGGAGTCAGCTGTGTCTAGTTGGAGCCGAGCTGGTTGAGACTGGTTAGGACCACCCACCCTCCAACTGGGCATGCGCGAGTGTCCGCTCAGTGACCTTTTGACGTCAGAGGGCCGAAAAAGCCACCCTCAGATCGTGCTAAGAGCCTCCATTTTTTTTTTTTAATTTTTTTAATTTAATTAATTAATTTATTTATTCTTGGCTGCGCTGGATCTTCGTTGCTGCGGGCGGGCTTTTGCAAGCGGGGGCTACTCTTCGTTGCAGTGTGCGGGCTTCTCATTGCTGTGGCTTCTCTTGTTGCGGAGCATAGGCTCTAGGCGTGTCGGCTTCTGTAGTAGTGGCGCACGGGCTTAGCTGCTCCGTGGCATGTGGGATCTTCCCGGACCAGGGCTCGAACCCGTGTCCCCTGCATTGGCAGGCGGATTCTTAACCACTGCGCCACCAGGGAAGCCCAGAGCCTCCATTTTTGAAGGTGGAGAGAACAGCTGCCTCACCTTTTCCTTATTTCCAATCACCTTTCCACACCCTCCCCATGCCTCAGACCGCCCTGCTTCAATCTCATAAATACCCTGAGCCCCTGGCCTCCGGTGAGGCAGTTCTGGGGTCTGTTCTTCGGTCTTCTCGCTAGGCTGCCTCACGGAGAAATCCTCTTTTCCACAAACTTCAGGGTCTGGGTGTTTTGGCTGCTTGGGTTTTGGGCAAGGGAATTTGGTTCAACAGCAAAAGCAGAGCAGTGACGAGGGATAGACTCCCCGTTGTACTGAGTTTTATCCTCCCGACAGACTTTACTTTCACCCCAGAAACAAGCGTAGCTTCTAGAAGAAAGCTAGCCTCTCTGTAACTGTCCTGTGGCTAGAACCTCCCTCTAAGCGTCTCTGTTCCTCACTGTAAACCTCGCTCTCAACCACACCACCCAGTCAGGTGACGGAGCTTTGCTGTTGGGTGTTGATAGCAGGCTGCGGGGAAGGAGGGCCAGTGGGGAAGCCTGGGGAAAAGGGGGTTGTTGTAGTGGATTGAAAAGCGTCCCCCAAGTTCATATCCACCTGGAACCTCAACGTGAGAGGAACTAGGTTCCTTGCAGATGTTGTTAGTTGAGGTCCAAAGACAAAGATTCTTCTCTGGGGACACCCTGATTCCAGACTCTGGCCTCCAGAACTAAGGGAGTGTGTGTTCTGTTAACCAGTTTCTAGTAACTTATTTCCGAAGTCCTAGGAAAAAGCCCTAGTTGCCAACAGTGTGTACAGGGAATTACCAGAAAAAATTCTTGTCTATTTCTGCCTCAATTTTCTTCCAAAGTATCTTGGGACTGGGGGGAGGGAGGTGCCTTGGGGATGAGATGGGGATGGTGATTAGGGTTGTATGGAGGAAAGCAAACAGATAAAAAACAGGTGTGGGGTTTTATTGCCCTGCTTAAATGAAAATAATCTTTAAAGTCAGGCTTTATTGAGTTTTCTAAGTTCCTTTGTTCTTAGATCAGAGTCTTATCTGCACAATCAGAAATCGGGAGTGTGTGAGGGTGTGGAGGAGGGGACCCGGCCCTCAGATGCTGGGACAAGAGGGCTGATGGAGTCGGGGCTCATGGGGGCACGTAATCCCAACTTGAGTTCTCCTAACCTCGGGGCTGGGTTAGAACAAACCGAGGGAAACCGTGAGGACAGGAGCTGTTTTCCTGCTTCCCTTCTGGGACTCGGGGCCTAGCCAGTGCCCACCCACCTACCAGAGGCTACTTAGAACTGTTCTCCAGTCATCCCCCAAACCCCTACATGACTGGGAGCTTATGAGGAAGACATGATCAGTGCCAGAGAAAAAGCATAAAGGGAATGCATTTGCTCACGCATACAAGAAGCCCTCTGTGTGAATCTTCACCGTAAGTACAAATACCAGCTCAGTATAATTTTGCCTTCTTAGCTCCAAATCACTGTATTGAGTCTCAGACATTTTCTTTCTTGTTTTTAAAGTCTTTCCCCCTATAACTTCAGCTTTCCAGAAGCTTTTTTTGTGAATCATTCTTTTTCTATCTACAAGGGGAAAGTTGATTTCTGACGGCTCCATCAAAGGAGGTTCCTGAATTTCTAATCTGCACCTGCCCCTCCCCATGCCCACCTTGCCTCTGACTGCCTTCATCTTTAAAGTACAGGCGTTTAAACTTAACCCTTTGGTTGCGTGTTGTAAATTCACAACCCTGTTTCCCCCACCTCCCGTGTCTGGTGCCCACGGTACAACCATGCTGATGTCTTCTTTGGGGTTTGTATTGGGAACCTCATTTGCTCGTAGATAAAAACAAGAGACACTTCTTCTCAAAAGAGAACAGGTGGCTTCCATTTCAATCTAAAGATTGAGGCCAACATAGCAGCAAGTCATGAGCGGTGAAGAAGAGTTAGTTTAGTGGCAAGTACGTATTAACCAAAGCACAGGACCCTCGGGCAGGTTAGCGGGTAGAAGATCAACGTCTCAGTAGAATTAGACGAGAACCAGACTCTGAAGGGATTGACAAACCCTCCCTGCCTCTGTCGGCAAAGGGACACGGAACCAAGAACAGACTGGTTGGATGCCCACTCCTTTGACCTATTTTTGAGCACCTACTATGTGCCTTGCACCACGATGAGTAGGACTAACCCTGTCCTCCCCTCATGGATCTCACTGTCCAGGGAACTTTGCTTCTCCTGCTGAAGAAGCTGTCTCTGAATCTAATCGGGTAGCTGTTACTGCCGGCTGGGTAACTGTGCCCTCCTGGAACTGTACTCTCTCGAGCCGCTTAAGACTGCTTAGGGCCACTGACCCTCCAGCTGGGCGTGTGTGAATGTCCTCTTGGTGACCTTTTGACATCAGAGAGCCGAGAACTCTACCCTCTGATCGTGCTGGTGCTACCATTTTCTCAACACTCTTCTTGTGAAGAAGCCTAGTTGCACCTGCACAGAATGACGACTACCTCACTTTTTTCTCGACTCAGATCACCTTTCCCCACTCTCCCTCAGTTTTATCCCATAAAAGCCCCTTGCCTTCCAGGAGGCAGATTTGAGATTAGTTCTCCCGTCTCCTTGCTTGGCTGCCTTGAGAATAAACCCTTTCTCTGCTGCGGACCTTGGTGTTTCAGGGTTGACTTGCTGTGCTTTGAGCAACGAACCCTGGTTTGGTAATAGTTTCTTGTAATATGTGCAAACTCATCCAAAAGTATTTTTGAATATGTGATTAGTTTTTAAAATTACTTGCAAATGTTCGCTTAGCCATGATGGAATGATAAGGCCTGGAGGTACTGTCCCATCTTAAACAACCAGAATACCGACAAAATACAAGAAACAATAGTTTAGATATTGGACAAGGAGCACAGGACGGTGATCCCTGAGGGAAGGGAGACAAACAAGATAAGCCCTGGCGGTCCTGGCGGTCAGGCCACAGCAGACGGAGGTTCTGGAATCCAAGTGTCATCTTGACAGTGTGGTTACCAAGAATGTTCTTGTTTTTAGGCAATACACACCTAAGTATTTACTTAGGGGCTAAAGGGTTACTTCCGAACAGCTCAGGAAAAAATGTCATACATATATGTATATAGATATACATACAAACATATATACGTTTGAGACAAAATGATACAATATGGGAAAATGTTAGTATTTAGAGAATCAGGGTGATGGGAATTCTTTGTATTAGTCTTGCAACTTTTCTCTTGAGTTTGGAAACATTTCAATTTTAAAATTTAAAAAAAGCACCTATGTATGAATTACTCATGACATCAAAAACCACATGAGAGAACTTCCCTGGTGGCACAGTGGTTAAGAATCTGCCTGCCAATGCAAGGGACACAGGTTCAAGCCCTGGTCCGGGAAGATTCCACATGCTGCACAGCAACTAAGCCCATGTGCCACAACTACTGAGCCTGCACTCTAGAGCCCGCGAGCCACAACTACTGAGCCTGTATGCCACAACTACTGAAGCCCGAGCACTTACAGCCCATGCTCTGCAACAAGAGAAGCCACCGCAATGAGAAGCCCGTGCGCGCACCACAACAAAGAGTAGCCCCTGCTCGCCGCAGCTAGAGAAAGCCCGTGTGCACCAACGACAGACCCAATGCAGCCAAAACTAAATAAATAAATATACCAAAAAACCCTACATGAGACACTTTGCATTTTTAAACTTGATTGCATTTATGAAAAATTGTGTTCAAAAACATTTATTTATTTATTTAAAGGTTTGCATTTTTTTAAAAAATTTATTTATGGCTGTGTTGGGTCTTCATTTCTGTGCGAGGGCTTTCTCTAGTTGTGGCAAGCGGGGGCCACTCTTCATCGCGGTGCGCGGGCCTCTCAGTATCACGGCCTCTCTTGTTGCGGAGCACAGGCTCCAGACGCGCAGGCTCAGTAATTATGGCTCACGGGCCCAGTTGCTCTGCGGCATGTGGGATCTTCCCAGACCAGGCCTCGAACCCGTGTCCCTTGCATTGGCAGGCAGATTCTCAACCACTGCACCACCAGGGAAGCCCCAAAAACAATTTATTGATGCTCAGAATTTTAAACTATATACTTTAAAACTATAGTTGTTCTCTGTATAAAAACTGGAAAATACAGGTAAGCAAAGACAATCCCACCAATTAGAAACATTGCTAATCAAATTGTTTTTGTGTGTAAAGTACTTTATGTAACATTAACGGCTGGGGACGTTCAATTTCCATACTTTTTGAAAAGTGAATTTGGAGTGAACAAAATTCAATTGCAACTTACTTTAGAAGCCAATATGCATTGCCAATACTATGAAAAGTGCATTGTAGGAAGTACCTTAATAACAAATACTGCGCCCTGTGTAGGGACTGGTATGATTTTGAGAATGCCAGATTTGGAGAATGATGATCCTTTTCAAAAAGCTGGCACTTTACAGGAATTTGAGTATTGCCAACCCTGTAAAGTATTATAAGCCCTATGATATCATCATCCCTGTTTTACAGATAAAGAAATAGAAAAAGCATACACAAGATAAATAACACACTTTAAGTCACACCACTTGGAGTGGACTCAGACTTTAGTAAAGCCAAACTTTGTGTCTGCTGAAATATTAATGCTGTCAAACAGAAAAAAAAAAATTACGTTTATACAAACATTATTTCTGGGTATATTTTTCTTTACTAACAGTTTATCAATATGAGAAATATGTAATTCAAGGGCAAGTATTGAAAACTTATTTTGGTTGGGCCTGGATAAAATTCACAATGTTAAGCTAGAAAAACAGGTTGAAATACATGAAAGTAATGTGTAAATCCTGAGTTTTTGGCAACAGTTGGTAGTTGAAAGCAACAGCATACAAATACCAGGGGAACATTTAAACAACAGAAAACAACTTAAAATTTATTGGCCCTTAAAAAATAAAAAAAATCGGATCTCATCCTGACACTGAACTTGTGCAGATCTATGTGTCAATATATCAGTTATCTGAGCTATGGATACATAATTGAATTTCTTGAGTTTGACCAGTTGAAAAAAATTGTGATTACTGAGACCACTTCATTGTTGCTTCATGTGCAAGTTAGATTTGGAGATTAAGGAAAAACAAAAGGTCTAAATGCCCCTTTTCATTATTCTTTAAAGACTTTCTTTCCTAAGGCTATACCTCTATTTACCTGTTCACTTCTGGATGAACAACACTTTAATGTTTTACATTCAAATGATCCCATGTATTTAGGTTTGATTTTTCTTTTATTAGAAAACATGTAACTTATAATTTTTAAAGTTACTTTCCAGAAAATACCTTCTCCAGAATCAAGTATTAGGCTTTGGATTTAGTGAGCCTTTACTATCCTAATCTCTTCCTCACATTGTCATTGGTATGGATAGGTTACCTTTCCTAAATTCCACTGATGTACATAACAAAATCCTATGCTAATATTACAAAGCAATTGGTGTGAGAGATTCAAGTAAAATAAAAGCATGGCTGATGGAAAAGACTAAAAAAATGCACCATTCTTATTTTTTCAATGTTTTAAAATTATAAATACATGCTTGGTTTAAAAATTCAAATATACAGAAAATATAAAGTGAAAGGCAGAAAGTCCCTTTACCCTACCTACCTTCTAGCCCCATTCTCTACAGCTGTGCAGTTGAATATGGAAGCCCCTAGCTATATGTAGCTATTTAAATTAAAACCAAAATTAAAAAAAAAGTTTCTCACACCAGCTATATTGCAACTCCTCAGTGACCACATGGGACTAGAGGGTATCATATTGGAGAGTGAAGATATACAAGATTTCCATCATCACAGAAAATCCATTAGTTACTGCTCTACAGAAACCATAATTAAGCACTAGCATATAAAAGGCTCATTATTATGAGTCATGAGTTCTTTATATATTTGATACAAACCCCTTATCAGATGTGATTTTCAAAATTTTTCTCTCATTCTGTGGGCTTTTTACTTTCTTGATGGTGTCCTTTAAAGCACAAAAGTTCATTTTGATTAAGTCCAATTTATTTTTTTTCCCTTGTTTGTACTTTTGGTGCTGTATCTAAGAAGCTGTTGGTTAGCCCAAGGTCACAAAGATTTACTTCTCTGTTTTCCTGTAAGAGTTTTATAGTTTTAGCTCTTATTTAGGTGTATGATCCATTTTGAGTTAAAATTTGTGTATGGCATAAGGAAGGGATAGCCTTTCTTATACCATAAGTGGCTATCTAGGGATAGCCACTGGATAGCACGTGGCTATCCAGTTGTCCTTGGATCATTTGTTGAAAAGACTACTCTTCCTCATTGAATGGTATTGGCACCCTTACCAAATATCAATTGATCATAAAATGTATGGGTTTATTTCTGGACTGTTATATTTTATATTCCTTTGTAATGTCTATCCTGTTTTGATTACTATAACTTTGTAATAATTTTAAAATTGGTTAAGTGTGAATCTTCCCACTTTGTTCTCTTTCAAGATTGTTTTGGGTATTGTGGGTTCTTTTGCCTTTCTATGTGAATTTTATCAGCTTATCAATTTCTGCAAAAAAGCCAGCTGGAATTTTGATGGGAATTGCATTGAATCTGTAGACCAATTTGGGGAGCATTGCCATCTAAACAGTGTTAAGCCTTCCAATCCATCAACAAAGATGTTTTTCCATTTATTTACATCTTCTTTAATTTCTTTCAACAATGTTCTGTAGTTTTGTTTTATTCATCTAATGCTATTATAAACAGGAGTTAAAAAAAAACCCCTCAATTTTAGAAAGTCCATTGCTAGTATAGAAATAAAACTGATTTTTGTATGGTGATCTTTGTATCTATCCTGCAACCTGTTGAACTCATTAATTTTGAAATGAATTCCTTACAATTTTCTATATACAACAAAATCATGTCATCTCTGAATACATATAGTCTTACTTCTTTTCCAATATGGTTGCCCTTTCTTTTTCTTGCCTAATTGCCCTGGCTCAAGTACAGTGTTGAATAGAAGTGGTGAGAATGAAAATCCTTGTCTTATTTCTGACCTTAGGGGGAAAGCAGTCAGTATTCAGTCTGTCGCCATTAAGTATGATGTTTAAGTAGGTGTGGTTTTTTGGTAGATGCCCTTTATCATCCTGAGGACGTTCCCCTTTTATTTCTAGTTTCTTGAGTATTTTTATCATGAAAGGGTGATGAATTTTATCAAATGCTTTTTCTGTATACATTAAGACAAGACAATGTGGTACTTTTGATCTTTAGGAACATGATCCTCAT
Organism: Balaenoptera acutorostrata; assembly: GCF_949987535.1. Lineage (NCBI taxonomy): Eukaryota > Metazoa > Chordata > Mammalia > Artiodactyla > Balaenopteridae > Balaenoptera > Balaenoptera acutorostrata. The sequence goes on from NC_080076.1 coordinate 16,785,882, forward strand.
TCATGAGTCTGTGTTTGTAAATTTGCCAATTTACTTATTTAAAATTTATTTATAACCCTAAAGTCAATACTTGCAGCACTTTTATGACCATTCATGGACATGTGCAGACTGGTGAAAAAAACTGAGTTCCTTGAGGTGCATGTTCTCAGCTGAGGTCAAACAAGGCAATGCTTTGCCTTCTTGTTTCAGCTCTCTTGCAGAGATGGCCAAAGGATGGAGAAGGCATGGGGAAAGGCAGTATAGTGCAAGAAGCTCTGGCTCTGGGGCCAGTTGGATGGGTCTGAATCCCAAGTCTGGCCCATTAATTGGGTGGCCTCAGGCAAGTCACTTAATACTTCTGAACCTCATTTTGTCTCTTATAAAATAAATAGACTCTACCAGGATAAACTGTTTTTAGGATTTAAGGTTACAGTCTATTTGAGATATGTATATGTGTAAAACACACACATTTCCCCTAGGAGCAATGGCTCTGTATTCGCTAATTCAGTATTCATAGTGACATTATAGAATATAACTATTGTGAATAACAAGATAATTTACACGTTATGTTTAATTTTGGATGTTAAACCAACCTTGCATTCCTGGGATAAATTTCACTTGGTCGTGGTGTATGACACTTCTTATATTTTGCTAGTATTTTGTTGATGATTTTTTGTGTCTATAGTCATAATAGATATTGCTCTGTAGTTTTCTTGCAATGTCCTTGGTTTTGTATTAGGGTAATACTGGCCTCAAAAGATTGAGTTGGGAAGTGTTCTCCTATTTTTGGAAAAAGTTTGCAAAGGATTGGTGCTACTTCTTTAAAAAGTGTCTGGTAGAATACAGCAGTGAAGACATCTGGGCCTGGGATTTTCTTTGTGGGATGTTTTAAAACTACTAATTCAACCTTTTTATTGCCAGCTGCTTTTTAAACTTGCTTTTAGGTAGAACCAAAGGTGACTGTCTCCTAAGGCCAGTAAAATGAGAAAATACACCTTATTAAGGAAGGACATGTCCAATATTTGTAAGATTCAGGTAAAGAGCTACCAAGGTCATCCAGTAGCAAAATTATCCTGCTGTCTAGGGCTTTAACATAGACAAACATCTTGTCACTTCTCACGTGCTTTCATGACCTTAAGAAATTTCAGCCTGTTATACATAAGATTTATATACAAACCTCTTAACTGGCATTTGCAGCAAAGTCCTATAATCACAAACTAAAGTTCATACATTTCTAGATTATATACAGATATCCATATTTATATATCTTTAAATCTATCTACAAAAATACTACCTGTCTCAGAACCTGTCAGGAAGGCAGTGTGTAGTGGAATAAACACTGGAATAGAAGCCTGGAGGTCTCAGCTCTAACTTAAACAAGATGCCTCAATCTGTTTCTCCCACTGATAAAATTAGGTTAAGCCTGATGATCACCAAGGTACATTTTCTGGCTCTAAAAATACAATGACTTATTCTACAGTAATGCCATTCCCACTGTTCTTACTTCAGAGTGGTCAAAATGAAAACATTTTTGTTATATACATATAAACATATACACATCCGTACTTCATACTTACAGAACAAATCAACCAATTCACAGAATCTTAAAAGAGGAAGTCCGTAGTTAAATAATATAATTCCAACATCTCAAAGTCCTGAGTTTGCCATGAAACAGCTGTTACTAATTTTTTCTTTCCACATGTATATATATATTTGCTTCTCCCCAATACCTCACTTTATGTTAAGTACTGTTGGATGAGACATCTATTAATTATGATAACTTTCAAAAACAAAAAGGTCACTTTTCAGAAATTCTGAGCCCATCAGAGAAATTGAATGGTATTTCATCGGTTGTCTCTACTGGCACATTGCTTCTGCCAAACTGACATGAATAATGGTGGGTATGATGACTTGAAATAAATGCATCTGCAGTCCGGCTGCAACGACAACTATCCGACGGCATCACATTACTTGAGTTACTAAGATGTGAATGGTAAACACCACAGAATGAGTCCTGAGATGAACGATAATGGCCAGCTCCCACGGACACGGCTGTTGAGCTCTGGTAAGGGCTGTTACACATAACACAAGTCTGGAAGCAAGTCTTCCGTCCGGAGCCTCGGTGAATGTCTAGTTTAGCAATGAGAGGTTTTCCGACATTCACTTCCTGCTTTTCCTCTACGGTATCTTCCAATCCTGAGTACTGATATGATAAACACACTGTGAAGACTAGATGTTCCTGAAAAGGAAAAGAAAAGGTTTGTCATCTTCATCAACCCTGAAAGTATATCAATCTTAGACTATCATTCACACACACACACACACAGACAAAACCAAACAACAACAAAAACCCAGTCTCACTCCTGTTTCCCAGGTTCCAGACCCTCAAGGTATCCTTTACACCTTCCCTATACTAAGAAAGGCCGGCTAGAATTAGCTTCCTTTTCCCTCATTCAATATTTTGAATTAGTATAGTCAAAATCATAGAGATCTGGTATTGTATTCCTGATGAACAGGGAAAAGGTATTTTCCAAGCAGTGGCGCTTGGGAAACTATCTTTCCCTATTACTGGAGATGGGGAATGATCTTTTAATGAAACAATAACTGGCTTTACATCTAGGTCAAAATTTTGTTTAGCTGTTTTAAAAATACTACGGAATAATCACAATCATAGGTGGAGAAGCATAATTGAATCAGATAACGGACGGAAGTTCAAAGATACAAGGAGAGTGTAAGTAGATTAGCCATGAACGGGGCGACAGCAGGTTTATGACTGTCCTCGCATGACTGTCAATAGTGCTCACTTCATTCCCCAAGTTTTGGCTATAAATAAAAACTCAGTTTGGCAAGAATTTGGTTCTATTAGAAAGCTCAATCCTATAGACCATGTACCATGTAGTTTCTGATTAAGGTCAACGAGAAATGAAAAAAGATCAAAATAAATTCCAATTCTAATTTGTTACGTTTTGTAGAAAGTCAGAAATAGGAAATGCTTAGCATTTTCAGTTAAGATATTTACAAGTAGACTATGCTTTTTGTCGCTAACTTTTTAACACCATGGAGGGTAATTACTTGCATTCTCACACACAAATCCTCAGGCCATTATCAGGGACAGAATACAACATGCAAAAGGTCACTGAGACTTGCTGCACAGCCAGCCGTTGGCTCTACTTCAACTTAATACACAAAGCAGCAGCACATCTATGGACCAATTCAAGGTTCACAGGCAAAAATGCATTTTCACTTTCATAAAGTTTTCCCTTAGTAGTTATAGACAGGAAAAGTAATAACCTTTAATTTTTGCAGTGAGCTGAGTCTAGTATAGAGGCAATGCTTGGGAAGATCCTTTGATACTAAATAGCTGCCAGTTTCTTCGGGCGTCCCTTTATTTGCATCTTTTGGATCAATATCTAGGTCCTGTGAAAATCAGCAAACATTATTAATGAAATCAATGGAAGTCACAACATCATCTGACCATAAAACATCTTAACAGGTACTGCTCTCTGATGAACTGTGGTCAGAGTAGGTAATCCCTTACCCAGGGCTAGAGATACAATGAAAATAACATTCTAGAGTAAATTCTAAATTCCTCACCCATACACTTAAGAAGTTAGCTCTGAAAGGACAGTTACTTTCAAACTATTCCTACAAACACTTCTAAGTGTCCTCAAGTTTCCTTTTAAGTTCGAGCCCCATTAGTGTTTGATTCCTGGATTCTCTCCTTCCTTATTCATCACTTTTGGGAAGGTGCAGGGGGATTTATGTGATTTGTATGTTTAACAGGAATAAGTAGACATGCCAAAGGCAGCTTTTCCCCCTTTTTTCTTTTAGAGGCAACGGCTGTCGAGAGCAGATCTACTCTGTGACTCTATAGAGAGCAGCCCTCAGGCTCCGCCTGCCCAGTGCCCGGGGGCCAATCCTGGTCCAGAGCTGCCGGGACTGGTGCACAGACCTGTCTAATTCTGGGGGTCACACTGAGCAAATGTCCTCCATGAAGCCTTTATCAGAAGCAAAGGAGATGTTTTGGATTGTTTGCCTTACTCCGTGCTTACGTCTCAATTTACTACAACTATGTAGGAAAGAGGGATATTGTTTAGTGGCTTCCTTAGGCCAATACGAAATAAATGTTTTGGAAAGAACTAGGTTTCTATTCTTCCAATATACTACTATAGCTTGACAAATACGACTTACACTGTTGTAGTAACTTTTTTTTTTTTTTTTTTTTACACACACTGTATTTTATTTTTACAAGAGGTAAATAGACTGACACCAAGCATTGTACGTGGATGACCACAACAAAAGCAACAATGATTGCAATTACCAAACATGAAACACACTCATACTTGTAGTAACTTTTTTGGAAACGTTTTTGGAAACGTTTTTAAAAGGAAGTTATTCTGGACATATGTATAGCACATTTTATTCCTTCATATTTGATATCCTATTTAGGGTAAGGGAAATTAAAGCCTTCTTTTCCTGGGTGAACTTCAGACATTTCCAAACTTAACATATTTAAGGTATTTTGGCAATCAGTTTTTAAATATTATGACTATCATTACTGAAATGAAAATATTTTAAGTGTAATAAATATGTATACATTTCCTTTACATTTATCAACTTTTAAGTTTTCAAAAACTTAGTTGTTAGTAAGTGAGGATATATCATTATATTTTAAATAGAAGAAAAAGACTTACAAGTGGAAAATCGGTAACATAGGCATCGCACATTAATATATCAGGTGGTTTGTGGACTATACTTGTATAGATTATCATGACGTTGGAAAACTCAGCTGCAAATCCTAATTGAATCTGAACACCACATTGAAATTTAAGACACATACTTTCTGGAAGTTCTGAAAAAACAATTTATAAATATTTAAAGAATGCTTCGTAAGTTTTCTGATGTTAAGTGGCAAACAAATATTCTTTGAGGCAAAATACAATTAGAGCTATTTCTGCTGCTTAAATATGTTATATAACTAACATGGTTTAAAGACACACGCACACACACACACTTAAAAAAAAAGTGCAATATTCTACTGGTCAAACAAGTATCTTCTGTTTTCTATTTTCTTACAGCTCTTGTCCCTCTGCATACATAATTTTTATAGTGGTAATCAAAAGTATACATACAATTGTAGATATATTTTCACTGTTTCCTTATTCTTCATGAAAATAGTTTTAAATAAACTACTCAGTGACATTATGCTTTATCTTTAACAATTCTGCTACTTTTTTTTTAATGAATTTACTTATTTATTTTTGGCTGCGATGGGTCTTCGTTGCTGCGCACGGGCTTTCTCTAGTTGCGGTGAGTGGGGCTACTCTTCATTGCGGTGCGCGGGCTTCTCATTGCGGTGGCTTCTCTTGTTGCGGAGCAGGGGCTCTAGGTGTGCGGGCCTCAGTAGTTGTGGCGCACGGGCTTAGTTGCTCCGTGGCATGTGGGATCTTCCCGGACCAGGGCTCGAACCCGTGTCCCCTGCATTGGCAGGCGGATTCTTAACCACTGCGCCACCAAGGAAGTCCCTATCTGACCTTTTAATTTCATTTTATGGAAGGTTTTGTTTACGGTTGCTCTTAACTGTGATTTTTGTTGTTGTTTTAGAGCTTTTTTAAAGAAAAAGAATTTTAACTACTTATCCAATTATCTGGAATGCCAAGACAATATATTTATGGCATTTTGCATTTTAATGTGCTTCAATGTGTTAATTTACCAAAAATATATCTTAGAGAACAAACTGTTACGAAAAGAAAGACATTATATAGGAGTTCAACAAATACAATTAATTTTCAGTTATCACTTAATAATGTATCCACAGCATAGATATTTGGGATTCATAGAAGATTCAACCAACCATTATTTCGGCCAATAATTTAAACTTATTTTTTCACTAAATCACATAGAATTACCAGAGGTGATTAAGTTGCAGATGATTTCTGCCTCACCTTCTTTCTCTTGCTCAGCAACCCACGGATTCAAATGTCAAGGAGACAATGCTCAGTTATGCTCAGTAATATTTATAAGCATTCAGTATTTGCTGACCATCATGTTTGTGTCCTTACATGTGATTTCATTCAATATCAACAACCCTATCAAGTAAGCACTACTTCTTGTCCCCATTTCACAGATAACATGTTTATCAAGTAGGGGCCTGTCTGATTTTTGAAATGGCACACTTCAACATCTCACACTATAGGAGAATCTAAGGGACTGTATAGTAGACAAACTGAAAAGAGTTTTAAAGATAGAATTTAAGAAGGATCATTTTTGGGCTTCCCTGGTGGCGCAGTGGTTGAGAATCTGCCTGCCAATGCAGGGGACACAGGTTCGAGCCCTGGTCTGGGAGGATCCCACATGCCACGGAGCAGCTGGGCCCGTGAGCCACAACTACTGAGCCTGCGCGTCTGGAGCCTGTGCCCCGCAACGGGAGGGGCCGCGATAGTGAAAGGCCCGCGCACCGCGATGAAGAGCGGTCCCCGCTTGCCACAACTAGAGAAAGCCCTCGCACGAACCGAAGACCCAACACAGCCAAAAATAATAAATAAATAAATAAATAAATAAATAAAGTAGCTATAAAATTTAAAAAAAAAATGATCATTTTACTTTTACCAAAGGTGAAAATAATGGGTTAATTTAATATTTCCAACATCAAATAAATCAATGTAATATCTATAACTGAAACCTTTGCTTAGTCTTGGGTTTACTCACTAGGCTAAAATATTTTCCCTACAAAATTCAGAGGAAAGCTGTATATTCAGAAGGTAAAACACTTTATGATTTTATATAAACATATCATAGAAATAGCTCATAGAAAATAGACTTTACTGTACCATGTGCCTTGGCCCATTGGAGATTCCGCACCAGAGATTCTGCAGAATGTGCTGTTCCCTGTATTGGGTCAGTAAGTGCTCTCTTTTCAGATAAGCTACTTCGAATCTCTAGAGCCTGTTTGCCTTTGGTAAGGTGACATTTACCCATATCTAAAAGATAAGAAGTGAATATTAGTTTTAAGACCACATCCTTTCATTTAGACCAAGAACTCTCCTACAAATCACGCTATATCCTCAATATCACTTATTCACTCAACAGATATTTACCAAGCACCTACTATGTGCCAGGCATGGTTCCAGGTGCTAGGGATATAGCAGTGAGCAAACAGGTAAAAATACTGGACCAGGGGGCTTCCCTGGTGGCACAGTGGTTAGGAATCCACTTGCCAATGCAGGGGACACGGGTTCGAGCCCTGGTCCAGGAAGATCCCACATGCCGTGGAGCAACTAAGCCCGTGCGCCACAACTACTGAGCCTGTGCTCTAGAGCCCGTGAGCCACAACTACTGAGTCCGCGTGCTGCAACTACTGAAGCCCGCATGCCTAGAGCTCGTGCTCCGCAACAAGAGAAGCCACCGCGATGAGAAGCCCGCGCACCGCAACAAAGAGTAGCCCCCGCTCGCCGCAACTAGAGAAAGCCTGCGTGCAGCAACGAAGACCCAACACAGCCAACAATAAAAATAAATAAAATAAATATATTAAAAAAAAATACTGGACCAGCTCACTTCTTTTTTTTTTTTTTGGACCAGCTCACTTCTAAAGGCCCCTTTCTAGCTTTTATCTTGTATAATTCTATTAATGAATCCCCAATATTTTAAGCCTTGAAATTTACAAAGAGCTGAAAGTATATTTCTTTACTGTATGGGCAGTCATAATTTTATGTCTATACTCTGTTGAGAAATACATTCTCAACATGATAAACAAATACATTCTCATAATAAACAAATGATGACACAGCTATGAGCAAGTTAAAATATCATGCTGTCTTTTCCTAAGATTTATTTTTAAAAAAGGAAATAATGTGTTAAAACTACCAATATGTTAAAGCACCATCACGGTCCTCCCCCAACTCAAAGTAACCAAAGTACTCTGTATATATTCTTATGCATATTTTAATTTTCACTCATGTAGATATTGGTAAATAGTATGTGCCCACGTTTTAGATTTTGTACTTAACAAAAATGTTATACACATATTTTTATAATACTATTTTCATTCAACATGATTTAGACTTATGAATATTAACAAATCTCAATTTAAATTTATAAAACCAGATATTCTTTTGTATGAATACATTACAATAAATTTATCCCATTTCTGTATATATTAATAAAAATAATATCTGTCCTGGGAAAGTAGTTACTCACCTGGGAAAAACAGACATAAAACTCTAAGACTTTATCCCTTTTGCTCACAAAGAGATTCCAAATGTTTGTCTTTCACCAATAGTAAGGTCAGAGAGAGAAAGACAGAGTGTGATTTTATATATATGATTACTATATAAACACACACACACACACACACACACACACACACAGAGAATGGGAGGGAGGAATATATCAAACAATTGAGAACTAAGTTATATCAACATATTGGGGATTGGCGGGGGAGCCTAAGGGTCGTGAGCATATATAAAATTATACTGTAGGAGAGAAGATATAGAAATCAATTTTTTAAAAGATGAAAAAGGAAGAATGAGCCAAATAAAAAATTAAATGGTTAAAACAGATACGAAAAGCCTATGGTAAATGCAGTTGAACTAAATTTTCTAGTTGAAGGAAAAAGATTATCACGTTGGATTTAAATTCATTGATTCTAAATGTGAAAATATTAGAAGCATTCCCTTTAAAATCAGAAATGAGGCAAGAATGTCTACCACTACTACTTTTATTCAAGAATGTCTCAGAGGTCCTAGCTAGTGTGACATCAAGAACATATCAGAATTCCTCTAAATCAGTAAGAAAAGCAAAAGCACCACAATAGAAAAATGGACCAAGGACACGAGCAGATTTTCACATAAGAGGACATACATATTGCCATTAAAAACATGTTCAATATCACTAACAATCAGGGAAACCCAAATCAAAACCACAATAAGATAGTATTTAACACATCTGATTGGCAAAAATAAAAGTCTGACATATGAAGTGATGAAGAGAGTGCGGATTTACGCTACCTCTTGTACATTATGAGGAAGAGGGTAAGTGTAGATTGGTGCAACCACTTTGCAAAACGGTTTGGCATTATTTCTTAAAATTGAATACTGACATACCCCACGATCCAGTAATTCCAAATACTAGATTTATACCCCAAAGAAACTCTTGCATACATACTCCAGGAGACATATAAGAGATTGTTACAACGGTACTGTTCACGATAGCAAAAACTGGGATGTAACTCAAATGCTCAACAGGAGAGCAGCTGAAAAAACTAGTATGTTTGCACAGTAGACTATTATAATAGTCAAAATGAATGAACCACAATCATGCAACAATATGGATTACTCTTAGCAATATAACATTAATTGAAAAACTTCAAGTCCCAAATACACAGCATAATATCTTTTGATAAAGTTAAAAACAACTAAAATTAAAATATACATACTTCTTGCAGACATAATATAAACTCAGTTAAAACTATGTAAGAAGCAAATCAAGGGAATGATAAACAAGATTTAGAATGATGGTTAGCATGTAAGGGGGGCAAGGAAAGAGAGAGGGAACATATAGTTGGATGTAGATTACTGTCAAGGTCTGAGATTCATGTTGAACAACTAATTTCACAATAAAAACTGTCAAAAGTATGTTCTAAGGGACTTACATCATTAAAAATTAAATACTAATTAAATATTTTTTTCTAGCAGGTCTTGGAGTTTTATATAGTAAGATGGTTTTTGGGTCCCTTAAATGCCACACTGCCAAAACTAGATAGGAAAGAATTTATTTTGCAATTTCAAGCAACTTAACAATAATTATGTCTGGAGTACAAAAATCAAAATCTGGCGTCACAGATTGACAACTAGAGCCTTGTAACAGCAATCAGCTTATTTCATATTTTGTTGCACTGGTACACAATTGAAACTGGAAAGGTAGTTTTTCTGCCTTAGCTATTTGGTCTATGATCTTTGAATACTTACTTTTTTTCTGAATATTTTTAAGTTATCCAGAAGATCCAAAGTTCAAATATATAATAAAATAAAAATATAATCCAGAAGTTCAAATATAAACTCATAGCACATACTGGGATGCCATTCATTGCCATAACAACAAAGTATATATCATATGTGGGTGAACTGGTGCTTTTTACCATGTTTTAAGATAGTTAATATATCTTAAAGACTAAAATTAGAATAAAACATTTTAGAGTCTCTGAAGCACCTTCACAGATCTCACTTTGAAAATAAATGACATACTCCAAAGGCTTTTTTTTTTTTAAGCACCAGAACTTTGTCTTCAAATGAGAACTTAAATAGAAGCCCACATAATATGTAAAACAGATAAAAGCAGAACTTCTTTGGTTGAAGAAGGAGGGCCAAAGCTCTGACTGTCTACATTAAAGGGGAAAGTAGTTAAGTGATCCAGCTAAAGGATCTACACCGACAAAAACATGAAAATAAACGAATGTGATTAACAGCAGGTCGTGAAACACTCAGATACCATACACTCAAGCTGCCATCTTTGGAACATCCATGAAACTCCATTTGCTAGTGAGCCAGTTTGCAAAAGAACTGCCTTCTTTCTGATATGACTTGTAAAATGGCATTTCAAAAAACACATGTCAATCTACGGCTGTCACATGTGCTTATTCAGCACCTGACACGAGCACAGCATTATGCCAGGCAGGGAAGGAAGCAACAGAAGGGAATGGAAGACATGGTGTTAGACCTCTAGGATCCTGTCCTTAAAGCAGAATTTTAAAACTACTAAGTTCATCAAGAAAAAAAAAAAAAAAAAAGAACCCAGCTTTTCCCCATAGGGTCTCAGCATTTCTGTAAAGTTTATCTGTCTGATCCTGAAAGAGGATGCTCATTAGACAATTTTTTTTTTTTTTTTTTGTGCAAATAAGCAGCCTGGGTAGCATCAGGCACTAAGTATAGAAACAAGGTAAAGAGCTCTGAGGATTAAACTTCACTTATTTCACAACCATGTCTGGGGTCAGACTTGTAGTTCAAGTAATACTGCACAGATGCATGTAGCTGTGAACATTCTATAAAAAACATTATACTGTGAACATTGTATAAAAAAAATTGTCTTATAAGATAAATACTAATTCCAGATCCGCACAGTAACAATAGGAATAAAATAATGACCCAACAGAGAACCCTGAGTAGCTTTCTCTTTAGTTTTTATTTTACCTTCTGCAACTTCATCCAGTAACACAGTTATTTTCTTTTCTTCTAATAATCTATCTTTTAAAAATTTCATGAAGATTCCATTTGCCAACCCAGAATGCTGTATTTCAAAGGCTTCTGCTCCTTGACACCTGAAAAAAGACATTTTTAAAAAAGCAAACACTTGCCGCATGAGGCTTCTGCAAAAACTGATGAGCCTCAAGCACTCCCCTGCCTCTCACATGGCATCCCAATTAAAGAGTTCATCTTTAAGCAAGAATTAAATGCTTTGGTGCTTAGTAAAAAGAAGATGCCAAGCTATGAAGTGCTAAAGTCAATTACTTAAAAATTTCTATCAAGAATATAGAGGCAAATTTATGCCTAGATGGCTATGGATATTTCTAGGCTTCTAGTCTACCATCAAAAAGAAGTCATCAAAGAATGAAGGAATCCTCAACATAAACATAAAAGTTTCTTACGTGGCATATCCAAACACAATATTGGCAGTGACTTTTAGTGCATCCAAGATTGGGATGGTATCATCGTAGTCATTTCTATTTAAAAGGTAGGAGAGGAAAAAAAAAAAAAGGAGAGGAGAAGGACAGATATAAATATGAAAAGTTAAAACAGCATTCTTAAAAAAACATAAATAATAAACATGATACTATCACCCATAACTTAAAATTATAGGTTCAAATTCCTTTATCTTATTAGCTACATATTTACCAAAAGTAATCCAGGGCTCCTAAACTATTGAGACGGCAGAGCCTCACACCTTTTTTCTTGTTAGCTTTAAAACTGGAGTTACATTTGAATTCGGGCATTGGATTTTGATTGGTAGAAGCTGAGCAAGCAAAACACTAAATCTGAGTAGAATCATCATTGGCTCCGCTCCTTAGTAACACAATGGCAGACAAATGGGATCCAAATCTTCAAACATCTGCTTCAGTTAAACTTTCTCTGTCTGCAATACCACGACTACCTAGAGGCCCTCACTCCACGCATGGTGTCTCTGCTAATTCCTGGAGGAACAGCTGCAGGGATTGTTAGAAACGTTCTACAGGCAGGCTGAAGAGCTGTATGTTTTCTTTCTTTTTTCTTTAATTTTAATTTTTATTTATATTATTTATTTTTGGCTGCGTTGGGTCTTCGTTGCTGCACTCGTGCTTTCTCTAGTTGGTGGCAAGCGGGAGCTACTCTTCGTTGCGGTGCGTGGGCTTCTCATTGCGGTGGCTTCTCTTGTTGCGGAGCACGGGCTTTAGGCACGGGGGCTTCCGTAGTTGTAGCACGCAGGCTCAGTAGTTATGCCTTGCGGGCTCTAGAGCGCAGGCTCAGTAGTTGTGCCTTGCGGGCTCTAGAGCGCAGGCTCAGTAGTTGTGGTGCACGGGCTTAGTTGCTCCGTGGCATGTGGGATCTTCCCGGACCAGGGCTGGAACCCGTGTCCCCTGCACTGGCAGGCGGATTCTTAACCACTGCGCCACCAGGGAAGTCCCTGTATCTTTTCTATTATGAGACAATACCCATGCCCTTTTGTTCTTCACTTTTGTTCTAGAGCAGACAGGAAAAAGTAAAACACACACAGAAAATATATTTTCCTCTAGTTTTCTTCTTCATCAGTTTCAGTCTATAACCTAAAAGTCACAAACTTAAGTGATTCCTACCATGCACAGGTTTGCCTTTAGATTTAACTTGTCAAGGTTGATATTTAACTGACCAACAAGCTTCAGTATATAAAGAATGGACAGTTTACCTTTTCCTGCACATGTCCAACAGGAACACATTGAGTCCGGTTTCTTTTTCTTGCATCAATTTCAGTATATTTTGTACACACAGGCAATTTTCAGACCTATATGGATTTGGTGCATCAACAGGGACCATAAAGCTGTTCCCGAAGTTTTCATAACCGTGTCCTGCATAATATAATAATCCTGAAAAGCAAGAAAAAAGAGAAATTGCACTCTGAACATGTAGCGCTCTTTAAGAAAAAAAAGACGTTAATGCATGCTTATTTAAGAGATGTGCAACTATAAACACAACTCAGTGTTAACTGAATTTGTATTAAGTTATTTTGACAACAGTCTTCATTTAAGTACTGAATTTTCAACCAACATCAAGATGCTATCCAGAAGTGTACTTTAATTCATAAAGGTAATACATCTGTAACCAATGGTATCATATGGAATGCAGTTTTATCTCATGATGTTAAAATACACAAAAAGGCTAAGGACTTCTTTGCTGACTCATCTGTCTCCTCTGTGAAACCAGAAACTTCTTCAGGGCAGGGCACTCTTACATTTATCTGTGCATTCCTGGCACACAGCCGGAGTATAGTATTTAATGGATGAAGGAATAAACACAACTCAGATGAACAGCCACTGCAGTGTCAAGTATATGAAATTCCATAGCATTTCCTTACAATATTAGTAAGAGTTATAAAAATATAAATGTAGCTTTTTCTAAGCAGAGAAAGCTCATTTTATGGATTGTTATTTATTTTCGTTATGAGATATAAATATCATTTATGTTCCACCTATGGTCTGTCGAATTAAATGATCTAAAATTTGGGTTAGTTTTAGTGTTCAATAGATGAGTCATGGGACTTCCCTGGTGGTCCAGTGGTTAAGACTGCGCTTCCACTGCAGGGGGCGTGGCTTCAGATCGGGGGAAATAAGATCCCGCAAGCTGTGCAGTGAGGCACCCCCCCAACCCCCCCCCCCAAAAAGATGAGTCATTTTCTTTTTACTGAGAAATGATACGATAAAAACTGTACCAAACAACTCTAAACATCTTCTTGAAGAGAAGTTTGTTTTGGTTGTAAAAACAAAACCAAACCAAAAACAGCAACAACAAAAATATCACTATGTGCTTCCTTAGTGAACAGTAAAAGGCATTTAGATAGCTTTTTTTTTGTTCCCTAACTCTTTGTAGTTGCAGCCCTAACCCCTAGCAAGAATGTGGCTTTAAACGGCCAAGAAAACTTGCTTCCTTTGGCCCTAGAGAGCAGGATCCAGGTTGCCTACTTTTCTTGAACTCCTATTTAAATGAGAAAAATGGGTCTTTCATATGTATCACTTTGGGTAAAAAAGGACAAAATGGGCACACCCATATATTCAGTGTGGGTTTATTCTACCTCAAGTGAGCCCTGATTATTATCATGTAGGCAGTGAGGACAATGAAAAAGAAATGAAGACAGTTCCTGGCCCTGAGGGGCTTGCAATTCATTCAGGCATGCTCATGTTATTAGTTAAAGAAAAGTCAGCATCTAATTAAATACCATATATCATGTGAGGAGGGCAACCCTGTATGAAATGAATAAAGTGCAGAGAGGAATATCAGTGTAAGGTGAAGCAATAACGGACGGTCTTGAGAGAAAGGGTACGATCTGGAAAGGCAGAGAGAAAGCAAGGTGCGTTACAGGCAGGATGCACAGAAACAAAGCTTGGGCCTGGAATGACAGCTAATGGAAAGGAGACTAGCCTGGCAAGGAATTAAATGATCACTGGAAATGAAAGTAAGAGTGCACAGATAGCATTTTGAAAATCACGACAAAGGGAGTGGGTTTAATTCACTAAGCCGTGAAGATCAAGTAAGTGAAAAGACAGCCCACAGAATGGGAGAAAATACTTATCTGTCTATAAGGACATATATATTTGTAAGGACAAATCCTATATCTATAAGGACACTTTGTATCCAGAATATATAAAGACCTCTTCAATTCAACAATAAAAAGACAACCCAATTTTAAAACGGGCAAAGGATTTGAATAAACATTTCTCCAAAGACAATATACAAATGGCAAATAAGCACATGAAAAGACGCCCAACATCATTAACCATGCAAAACAAAACAATGAGATACCATCTCACACTTATTAGCATGGCTATAATCAAAAAGGCAGTAACAAATGCTGACAAGGATGTAGAGAAATGGGAAACCTCGTTTATTTCCGGCAGGAATATACAATAG
This sequence comes from Balaenoptera acutorostrata, assembly GCF_949987535.1. Taxonomy (NCBI): domain Eukaryota; kingdom Metazoa; phylum Chordata; class Mammalia; order Artiodactyla; family Balaenopteridae; genus Balaenoptera; species Balaenoptera acutorostrata. Next base: position 16,800,986 of record NC_080076.1, read on the forward strand.
TGCAGGCACTTTGGAGTTAGGCAGTTCGTCAAAAAAACAAAACTCAGAATTATATGACCCAGCAATTCCACACCAAGGCAAATATCCAGGAGAACTGAAAACAAGTGTCCACACAAGAATATGCACACGAATGTTCATAGCAGCGCTATTCATAATATCCAAAAACTGGAAAACACCTAAATGCCAATCTGTTGATGAATGGACAAATAAAATGTTCTATATCCACACAATGGATGACTCATTAGCCATAAAAGTAACGCTACCACAGAAGAACCTTAACTACACTGTGCTAAGTGAAAGAAGCCAGACACAAAAGGACGCACATGGAGCGATTCCATTTATATGAAATGTCCTCAATAAACAAATCCAGAGACAGAAAGTTGATTTGTTGTTGCCAGGAGTTTGGGGTATGGAGATTGAGGTGTGACCGCTAATGGATATGGGGTTTTTTTGGGGGGTGATGAAAATGTTCTGGAATTAGGTGACTGCACAACTTTGTGCATATACTAAAAACCACTGAATTGTATACTTTAAAAGAGTAAAATTTATACTCTGTCAGGTATTCGAAATCTGACTCTGCTCTCTCTTTCCTGCTTCCAGAGCAAGACATGCTTATTTGTAACCTCCATGACCCTGCTCAGGTCACGATCTCCTTTCCATCTACCCAAATCTTCACCAAGGCTCCAGGCTTATCTCAGGTTCAGAACGCTCAGCAACTTATCACCTGGTCTCTAATTTTCTAACACACTTCAGCCTCACCCTGCTGGGAAATCCTACAGCAGCACTCTTGACACTTAAAGTCATATACAGTATTTGCTTTATTGACATTTTACGGTTCTACGTAGATATAGTTTCTCTGATAAAAGTAATCGTAATAAAAACAGGAATTTTATATTTGCGTAGCATTTTCATGGTTTTCAAAGCACCTTCATATACATGATCTGATTTAAACCCATATAACAATCTTTAAATGACCTATTTAATAGGTGAGGAAATCGAATTTTAAAAGATTAAACTATTTGTTTAAAATCATGTAGCTGATAGGTGTTTGGATTCCATTTACAGTCTTCTCCCTCTCCCATTATATTAAGGGACTTATAATTTTCTTTCCTTTTTTTGGTCGGGCCACGCAGCATGTGGGATCTCAGTTCTCCCACCAGGGATCAAACCCACACCCCCCCCGCAGTGGAAGCTCGGAGTCTTAACCACTGGACCACCAGGGAAGTCCCATAATTTTCTTGGAGTATAGATCATGTTCTTTATTTTCTGTATCTCCCTCAACACCCAGCATACTCCTTATCTGGGCTAGGGACATAACAGGAACTCAGTAATTACTTCTTGACTGCATTAAATTAACAATGCAAACTGGTCAGGGCAGAGGTAGATCTGGAGACCTTTCTAGAAGGAGTCTGACTTTCAGTGGAAATGGTACCATTTCTACAACTGATATCATTAAGAGACAGCCAACCAGAAAGCATGGGTATTGCTCCCATTGTATCACTTAACACATTCTGGCTCAAGCAAGACTTGACTTGGAGAAGAAGCAACTTCAAGGGAAGGTTTAGCCTCCATCATCCAGGAAAAGCTAAGTGTGTGGTCCAATGTTTCAGAGCTGTATGCCCAGCTCCGCGATCATGGATATTAAGGCACTGACAACAAAATACCTTTTCTCCACTGCAGAATAATTCATGAAAAGTGTAATAAGAATTTTGTATCAAAGTCTACATAGAAGTTATACTGGAGATTAAGCATTTTTATGTTAAATAACTAGACCAAATCACTGTATTTTAAAAATTCCATCTCTAGTACTACTTGTACATTTAATTAACCACCCTCGTTACTCAAGGATAGAAGGACAAAACAGATCTCTTTTAAAATGTCAAAGAATTCAATGTGGTTAAAAATACAATCTTATAAATTAGATCTTTTGGGAATTTTATTTCTTGGGAATATGATTTCTAAGAATATAGTCTGTCACAGATATTCATTTTTGTCTAGAGAGAAAATAATTGTTTAAATGGAAGGTTTTCCCACTTGAGTTGAGCCTGCAGTGCACCTGGCACGGGGCTCTGATTAGAACGTGCACCACCATGACCACCACCGCTGCCGCCGTCGACCTACATAGCTCTTACTACACGCCAGGCACTGTTGGAAGAAAGCCCTTTACTTTTATTATCTCATAATCCTCACAACACATATCCCATAATAAGGTAGCCAATGTTATCATCCCCCTCTTACAGATGTAAAAGCTGAGACACCGGGAGGTTTAATAGCTCACCCACATTCACACTGACTAATAAGTGATAGACTCGGAAGTGGGATGCCAGCCAGTGTAACTGCTGCGCTATGTTATACTGTCTCTTTATAATCTACTGCTGGCTTTCTAGTTAACTTTACTCTCAGAAAATATAAAATGTTGGTGTGCTGGTTTTCATCACTTCACCACACTATCACTTTAAAAACCCCTTCTTTTTTTTCAAATGAAACCTTAGACTGAACTGTAATACATAATAACAGATGAAAGCTGGGTTTCTCTATTGAGGCCTGAAGTGGAATGTTGTCCAAATCCCCCATCTATCGGTGAAGGAAAATCTGAATTCAGGAAATTATGACAACAATAGCTACAGTATTTTGAGCGCTTTTAGTGTGCCAGACACAGGGATGATTATTTTATCTTACTTATTCTGTAACAACTTCATTAATTTAGTCTATCCATTTTATAAGTCCTTTTTGGCTTAGAAAAGTGAAATAACTTGCTCATAGTCACACAGCTAGGAAGCAGAAAAGCCAGAGCGCTGAGCCTGGGGTTGGTTACTCTCAGGTCAGTTGCTTAACCAATGAGCTACACTGACGTGAATGATTCCTCTAGAGTGAAGAGGCTTTGGTCTTATTCTGACCAGACTCCGTTAATCTTTTTTTTTTTTTTTTCAGGTTTGACATTAGCATTGTATTTTATTTATTTATTTTTTAAAACATCTTTATTGGAGTATAATTGCTTTACAATGGTGTGTTAGTTTCTGCTTTATAACAAAGTGAATCAGCTATACATATACATATATCCCCATATCCCCTCCCTCTTGCATCTCCCTCCCTCCCACCTTCCGTATCCCGCCCCTCTAGGTGGTCACAAAGCACTGAGCTGATTTCCCTGTGCTATGCAGCTGCTTCCCACTAGCTATCTATTTTACGTTTGGTAGTGTATATATGTCCATGCCACTCTCTCACTTCGTCCCAGCTTACCCTTCCCCCTCCCCGTATCCTCAAGTCCATTCTCTACATCTGCGTCTTTATTCCTGTCCTGCCCCTAGGTTTGTCAGAACCATTCTCTCTTTTTTTTTTTTTTAGATTCCCGATATACGTGTTAGCATACGGTATTTGTTTTTCTCTTTCTGACTTACTTCACTCTGTATGACAGACTCTAGGGGACTCCTTTAGTCTTGTTTTCTGTCAAAGCACATCTCAGCCTCAGCAAGTGATGAATGTAAAAAGGTGTTAGGTAGGGTGGATATCAAGCCAAATATGTAGTTACTCTCCATCCTAGTTTATCTATACAACTGAAATCTTTATCCTTATTTATCTTCAAGGACATGAAGGACATGTAGTATTTAAGTCAGTTATTCCTGTTCTTAGATTGTGTTTTTAATGTTTATATATGTTTAAAAATTGAGTTACTTATTTTCTGTTAATTTTTATTTCTCTCACGAACCCAAGGGCACTATAATACAAAAGGGCATAAACTTGAATGCCTGTGTTTCCCACATCTAATGTGAAATGCCTATGACTCTGCCTCGGCCTCCCCTAGCCCCGAAGTACTCCTGGGCCCCCGGGGCTGTCAGCTGGACACAGGGCACAGTCCAGGGGAATGCCTACGTCCTCAGGCCTCTACCACACTTACATTGAAAGTAGATGTGTCTGATGTTTGGGATATTCACAATACTTCAAAATATAATGCAGCCACCCTGTTAAGACATGAATCAGTAGTATTTAAACATCTTTTCTGGCTTTCTTAAGCTGGCATTTTGCTTTAATATACCTATTTATTCCATATTCCAAGTTGAGGTTTTCATACTGGGGCAAAGCTTCAGCATAAGCTGAACTCTTCTTGCCACAACTTTAAATATTTCTGGTTCTCAAGCTTGCAGGGGCAATTACAAGTTTTGATTTAAAAAGCCAAACAAAGGACTTAAAGCCAAGGTGATAATGTCAATAAGAAATGAGAATAAATAATCAAGTACATAATTCTTCATATGATTCCCTCACTCTTAAAATACTTCACCAATCCCAAAACCTAAATTGGTAAATATTTTTTCCTTCTACCTCCTTACTTTTGGGGAAGTTTTAGAAGCCTTTTCCTGTTTAAGCCATCTATGCACTTAAAAATGGAGATAAATTATGTAATATAAAAATAATCAACCAACCACCTTATTAGAGACTAAAAATATAAACCAACTACCACAAAGGCACATTAGTATTGTATGTTCTACCATATTTTCATAAGAAAAGTGAAGGGATTCACCCAGATTCATCACTTTATATGCTCATAAACAAGATTATGTTATTAAAACGTCAGCATAATAGTTGAATTCCCAAATCTGAGAGATTTAATTTGTTGATTCACTTGCCTAACAACTGTAATCCTTATTACTTAAGAAGAAACTCATTTAAAACTTATTTAGTACGATTTTAAGACTTTCCCTCATCCCATATACAGTAATGTGTTAAATCTTGAAAAATTTTTTTTCTTCCATTAAAAATTCTACTTTGAGAACCTTTAGCAATTGTACCAAGCTTGCCTCATCATATGAATCTAATTAGAAGTAAAAAGGCTAAATTTAGAAATTATTGAAGTAAAATAATTGGAAAGATACAGAAGCCAAATCGACGCTTTGTTTATCGGTGGCATCCTGACAACAGGCCTGGAAATGTCACTTTCCTGGCAGTTGAATGTTATTACACAACATCGTGGTGAGAATAACTCTGAGAAACATGGCTCACAGCACAACATTTGGCCATTCCACGCTTGTGGTTATGTCCACTAAAAGAACGAAATTACCAAAGAAATTGCTTACTACTGACAGCATATTCTCTCTTTAAAGAATCACTGACATATATGTAGTGTTCTTAACATATTTAAAAGAATGAGAAAAACCATTAAAAATTTACTGTTAGAATTTTTGTGGAGGTCCATCTTTAACTGTATCTGCATAAAACTTTAGTTTACTGATTGTTTTCATATGTCTCACTCACCAACATTTTCTTGTTAAATTCTACTGTACTTCCCACTAAAAGACCTGAAAATACTATGCAATAGTTAGAAAAAGGAAACCAACGTGAAATGTTCATTCGGTTACAGCATTTTGTACTCTAAACACACACGCGCACACACACACACACACACACACACACACACACAGTAATATTTTACATATATGAATATACAATTTGCTATTTGGTCATTGAACTTTACTATACTGTAGCTCTCGTAGTCAATAAAACAAAATCACGTAAGATAGGTAAGAATTCTAATAAGAACAACATTGTTTTGACACATGAAAGTAAAGACATCAAGCTAATTAGTCATATGGAACTATGGAATGAAGATCAAAATCCATCTTTTATTACAAGAGTAAAACTTTTCAACAATCCATTTACCATGCCTTTCTCTGTTTTTTAACTCTTAACCTAACTTATACAAGAAAAATAGTGGATAATTATAAAAGCAAAGATGATATATATCTTACCATAGACTCCTTTGTCTAAAAGCAGTAAAAATTCGTCCACGGCGTTACGCATCTCATATTCAGTAAGATCCAGCAGTGAAACGACTTTGAAATCTAGCTGTCTTAACAAGTTGGTCAATTCATACACATCCACCAAAGGAGCTTTAAGCTTGGGGTGCTCCCAGTAATTCATATTTCCTATCAGAAGAGCAACCTTGTCCTTTGCTATTTAAAAAAAAAAAGGGGGGGGAGGGGGAGAAATTTAAAGGAGGATATAAAAGTTAAAATAAAACCTAATAAAATGCTTTACCAATAAGATTTCATTATTTAACTTCATTTTAGAGTGATCACTTTACATAGCAGACCAATAAACTCTACTGAGGAATACAGAGGCTGATGAATCAAACACCTGAAATTAAATGATGCTTTTGAGAACCAGGCAAAGGATATTAGCTGTATATGAAGCATAACAGTAACTAATATTAAAGTAATACTTTTACTGATTGACAACAGAAGGAAAGAATATTCAATATAGACTTTTAGAGCAAATTTAAACAAAGAATGTTTGGAATTGGGTTCCCATCAAATTAGGTTCTCTTTTGCTGACAATGGAACAGGCTAGAAACAAAAGAAATACCAAAAAGAGGGACAGGAAGATTTCCCATCAGAGCAGGTAAGGGGAAATACCAAAGAGGAGGGAAAAGCAGGAGTTTAACAAACACTGTATTTTTAAATTTGCAGTTGATGTACTGTCTCCCATTAGCTTCTTGAAAAAAAATTTCCTGTTTGGGTGAGAGGCGGCTACCTCAGGGCTGCATGAAGACTTTTTGTATGAATATCTTAGCAGTTTAATCTGTGACCTTAGTGAACTGAGGCTTTGCTCAAAGATGTGGTCTCATACAAAAAGTTGTTCTGTTTGTAAGGGGCAAAAAGATCCACACCCGTGCCTTTAAAAGTACCAGCTGGCTTTATCTGGTATATAGCTTGTCCAAAAGAGTTGTGGAAGGCTGAGCATAGCTTAGGGCATAAGAGGTCTTCAGAATTGTACTTCTGCTAGTCGCGGGTGGGGTTAAAGGTTAAAGACTTGAGACTGTGCCAGGACCACAGGAACCTGTCATGATGTTTTTCTCGAGGGCTGGCAGTGGGGTGTGTGCAACACGTTACGGTCTAAATCCATGATGGAGACACCAGAGAGCAGCAGAGAAGGTGTAACAGGAGCACGTGGCAGTCCCAGCCTGACGCTGGCCAGGACTTGGCGACCAGCCTTTGTCACAAAGTGCTGCCAAGTAGCTTATTTATAAATTAATATGGATACCACTCCTATGCAATTGAAACAGGCACAAATAATCACACTGCTGACTTGATGGCTACAATATGTAATCTAATTTCAGATGCTTCAAATTGTTAAGATGATTAAATGTCACCAAAAATCTCTTTGGTGGAATTTCTTCTCTTTCCACAGAGCACCTAAGTCTAGGGTTAAACAAGGTCTGGAGAAAAACTAGCACCAACTAAAAGAATGTGACTCTCTCAAAGTGGCAGAATACCCCACTTTGTGAAAATCCTCAATACTTCTGTCATGGTATCTTTTTTTTTTCTTCTTTGGCCTCGCTGCATGGCTTGTGCAACCAGGGATTGAACCCGGGCCCTCGGCAGTGAAAGCGTCGAGTCCTAACCGCTGGACGGCCAGGGAATTCCCCTTGTCATGGTATCTTTGTTCTACATTCACATTTTCAGAGATTTCTTGCTAACTGCCTATTCTTATGAGTATACACATTTTTGAAAAAACTGAAATGATACTTAAGCCACATTTCTAACTCAATAAAAGTCACTTCAAGTCCTGTACAAATGATAATCTCTTCTTCTATTCCAAAGAAAAGGCCAATTTTCAAGACTACTTAATAAATAAGTAAATTGAGACATAAAGCCTCTACTAAACTGCCTTTAGTTTTAAAACTCAATAAAAAAAAGTTGAGAATACTCAGGATGGATTTCAATTAGGAGGCAGTATAAAACATGATCACTTGTATTTCCTTTTTTTTTTTTTTTAAGTTTCTTCTTAAATAAACTAGAAATGTACTCTTACACCAATTTACCCACTATATAGGAACACTTTAGCTGGCTAATCCACAGAAAAATTTCAGAGCATTTTTTTCTGAGCCCATCAACCCTATCAGAGTTCAGAGCCAATCTCAATACACTGATGGACTCAGTTCAATCTGCTCCTAAGTGAGAGGAGGTGGAGAATGTGTGGTCGTTGGCTGACATCATTACAGTCCAAATCATGGGGTTCCCAATGTGATTCAAGTAGTAAAGTGTATGCAAAGCATCGTGGGTTTCGTGGGGGGATATTATGATAGTTTAGGTTATATATTAGATTTAAATTTTCTGTTGGCAGAAAACAATTATAAGGTATGTAACAGAAAAACATCTCCGGGGTTTTTGGTGGGGGGAACAGTTGTCAAACTAACCGTACAGGCTGTTTCTGCTAAGATCGATTCTTTATTCACTAGTTTTGTTATCTGTTTGGAAGGAACATTTGGTGTCATTTATAGAATGCAAGGGTTCAGGGCTTCTCTGGTGGCACAGTGGTTAAGAATCCGCCTGCCAATACAAGGGACACGGGTTCGAGCCCTGGCCCGGGAAGATCCCACATGCCGCGGAGCAACTAAGCCCGTGTGCCACAACTACTGAGCCTGAGCTCAAGAGCCCACAAGCCACACAACTGCTGAGCCCACATGCCACAACTACTGAAGCCTGCGCGCCTAGAGCCTGTGCTCCGCAACAAGAGAAGCCATGACAAGAAGAAGCCCGCACACCGCAACGAAGAGTACCCCCTGCTCGCCACAACTAGAGAAAAGCCCGCGTACAGCAACGAAGACCCAACACAGCCAAAAACAAATAAATAAATAAACTAATTAATTAAAAGGAAAAAAAAAAGAATGCAAGGGTTCAGCAATTTGAGAACTGTGGGGCTTAAAATGTGTGTATCAATAATTGACAATAACTCTTCAAAAACTTTTCCCCAAGGATAATTTTTAACAGCTAGTTCCTAAACTGTCTGGGAGCATTTTGAGTTTGATGGTAATAAAGATGATGGGTAGGGAACTTACCTTGCCCACTCTACTTGCAAAACAGTTCCTGAACGATAGGTGAACTGGGGTGGATTTAGAATAGAGAAGCAGACTGCAGTGGTCGAAATGAGAGATGACAAGTCTCATTCCAGGAATTGGTTGTAGAAAGGGAAAGGAAAAGTCAGACTTTAGAGCTATGACAGAGAAAGAAACAGTAAAATTTGAAGTTGAGGAGATAAGAGTGAGGAATCAAAGAAAACTTCAAAATAGCAACTATATAAGCGACTTATGATGGTTTTCAAGTGATAAAATAAATGGAAGAAATTTTCTGTAGAAAAACATTTACTGTAAGAGCCACCCACAACTTCTTGAACACAAACCATTCACTGGAAAAAGGAAACACAAACACCAGTTGATTAAGCAACAGAATAAAACAACTTCAGGAAGAGATTTTAACTACATGATCCGAGACGTCTTCCAAAGTTTAATGAAATGTATTCTTTAAAAACTGGTACAAGTTACATCATTAATTTCATGTCTAATTATTCTAATAGTGTTACTCATCTCATCCAAAATGAGTTAATATTCATAAGCAACTGGAAAGGGACCTGGTACATATTAAGTGCTACATAAGTGTTTAAATAAAAAAACCTTTGGCCATCTATCAGCGATTGAGTATTAACATCAACTTTGACTGGGTGATATACAGTCCTTGTTGGTTTCATGCATCAGGTCTTTTAATTTCTATGTCCTACAAAATAAAGTCCAAGTTCCTTAGACAAAACCAGTCATATTCTAATCCAGGCTGCCTTTCCAGCTGTGGTAAGAGACAGCCCCTGCGGAACCATGGCTTCCTTGTCTTTAAGCAGTGTGGTCACCCTCACCCTGGCCCCTGCCCCCGGCTCCAAATCTGGGCTGCCCTGTGGTTCTCTCTGAGCATAATGTAGTGTGACCCTCTGCCAGTTCTGGGTCTCAACCTTAAGTCTGGAGAGTTTCCGGTTTGGAGATTCGGCCACCATGTAAAGAAATTTAACTACCTGGTGAGACCATGTGGGGAAGGAGGGGAGGAGAGAGAGGGAGAGAGTGAAGTAGACTGAGAATATTACATGACAGGAAAACAGGGGCACATGCCCTTTTACAGGGACAGCCACTATTTAACCACAACTGACAGCTCTCACTCAAAAATCTACCATTTTCAGGAGAATCTAGAAACCTGAATTTATATATGCTATCTGATCAGTGACAACTGATTCTAATTGTTAAACACTGTGTGGGCCACCCCCCTTCCCCAGTCAGTGCCCTTTTCTCCACGGGCTGAGCAATCCCATGTTATGCTGCCCTTCACGGTGTCAGCCTCCACCTCTATGCTGACGACGCTCATGACTGTATCTCCGAGCCTGGCCTCTCCTTAGAGTTCCAGATCCACGTGCACAACTGCCTGCTGTGTATCTCCGCCTAGACGTGACACAAATACCTCAAACCGGTTAGGTCCCAAAATGAGGGTCATCTATCCTTTGAATCTTGCTTTTGATTCTGTATTCTCTAACTCAGTGGGCTGTATTACCACCTGCCTAGTGGTCCAGCAAGAATTTGAGCAGGCATGGTGATTCCTCTGTACTTTTTATACCTTATAGTGAGGTGATGAAAACAGCTTACTGATTCCATCACCTCAAGGTCTTCTGAATTTGTTCTGTCTTCTTCTGCATTGTCTTGGTACTACCCCTGGTTTAGATTCTCATTATTTCTTATCTAGATCATTGCAACAGTCTCAATTGTTCTCCTAACCTAAACAATGTCTCCCTCCAGTTTATTTTCTACACTGATACTAGACTGGCCTTTCAGAGGGACAAATCTCACCCCTCTATCAAGTTTCCTTCCAATGGCTTGTCTGAGAAATGGGGCAACTACAAAAAGACCCTGGTCTCATCCTGCTTCTCTAGGCTCCTTCTCTTCATGTTCTAGAGAATCGTTTGTTACCTGCAACTCCCCAAATACAACGGGCACCCTGTTTTCTTTCTCTACGAAGTTTACTTAGGATTTCACATTCCCTCTATCTGGAAGGGATAGCTCAACATGTAGAGCTGCTATTGCAGCCTCTCTGGTGCTTTCCTAACCTCTAACTCCACCAAGATATAGTATTACTCACTTTTATGTGACCTATACATGTTTCTTATTGTTTATATGTATATTTGTTTGCACATTGCCAAACACAGAAATCACTCCACAGAAGCTGATCTGGTCCCTGAAACTGAATTCACAATCTTTTAAAGTCTCCTATTCTATAATTTCTTTTATAAATATCCAAAATAACACATTTGGTTTCGATGTTATTCAAATATTTATAAAAGTTGTCCATTTAAAAAGTCTCAAATCCCTTCATGATCCCCATAAAAGAGTTACATGCTACAATTATATTTTGATTACGCATTTTAAAGCTCTACTCACCCAAAGGTTGGTCAACTGTTTGCTCTTTATTATCTATAGAAAGATAAAAATGCAAAAAGATAAGGAGCTGTTATCCATGATACATCTTTGGGGTTAGAGAGATACGGGAACAATGAACAATCACATCAGCAGCACTGAAGGGCAGAATGTGGTTTCTAACAGCTAATTTATGATTTTTAAGGTTTTCAGGTTCTTGATTAAAAACATGTACCTAGATGGACAAGAGTTGGAATCGGGCGGGAGAATGTCTCTGGGAACTGGTTACCACGGCTGGGGGTGATACCCTGTAACATGTTAGGTAGAAGTTACAATCTGAAAATGGTTGGTGGTGGCAATGAGCAGCGGCAGCAACAGTTAACATCTACTGAACGATGGCGTGGGACTGCTGTATGTGCTGTAAACGTAACTGATTTAAATAACCTCACCTTATGAGGTATGTACTATTATTACCTCCATTATACAAATAAGGAATCTGAGGCAGAGAAAGACTGAGCCACTTGCCCAATGTTTTCAAGCTAGGAAATCTCATTCCATGGTCACACTCTTTGCCATCAACTCTACATAAAATGAAATACCTGCCACTCTCAAGGACCATGCAGGAAGGAGATGCAGGGAAAGATGGAGTCCAGTCAGTCATGTGTCTCTTACTATAGACAGGGTGTTTGCATTTTTAATAATAGATATGCTACGAGAGTCCACTAAAAATATATTAAATTCTTTTTAACTAAATTTTTTGGTGTTTCTAATTCTTGAGGAGTAACGATATAATGAAAAAGGAGGTCAGGAAAATTTTAGAAGCTTAGTGGTGCTGGTTTGCAAAAGGTTTCCTGAAATAGCTTTTCATAATGTTCATTGAAGGGCATGAAATAACAGACCAATTTAGGAAAAGGGGTTTCTAACCAGATCAAGAGAAGCGACTAGCTACAAGACGAGGGTGGCTCTCCAACAGCACTTAGTTTCGGGTGCTTGAAGCAAGTCTCACAGGGGCTTCCCGGAGCTCGAGGCTGGCACGGCAGGAATGACATGCGGGTAACAGTGGCATTCTGGTTTGTCTCACTGGCTTGTGTGTAACCAGCACAGCCCAATCATCACTCACAAGAACAGATGTTTATTAACAAAATATGGGCACAAAACTAAGCAAACTAGTCATGGTGCTAAAACTATGAGAAATAACGTGTCAAGAAATAAGAGGGATCTCTACATATATTAACTGATAAATATAACTACCTTCTTATCGTACTCCTGTGAGGTTTTATTTTCAGATATAGTCACGGGTTCCATCAGTGCCTTTCAGAATGCCCACAGCCTGGACTGATGTCCTCGGTCTTTATGGAGTCCTCACTATTACTACGCCTTTCATCTCAGGTAAGGCTTCCCTTTAGCTTAACTTGTTCAGAAATCTGTTCTGATTAAAACTGGCCAAAGAAAGAGAAATACTCCTGCCCACTGTCAGTCTCTTAATGGTCAACGACTAACTACTCGTCTGTATAGCACTAACAATCATCTTACTTCAGTTACAGACACCCACCCAACTAGTTCAGATGTGTTCAATGACTGAGCAGCTTTGAACAAGGACCCGGGGGTCTGATGAGTTCAGAGATGTTACGCCTGTCACTCTTTCAAAGGCTGCTTCTTGTCTTTCAAATGAAAGAGCATGCATCTCCCCATTTGACTGCCTTTTTATGATACAGAGTTATTCACAATGATAGAGAATATCTACAGTATCTTTAAGTTACTGTATTCAATAACTAAATATCTAAAGCTAACGTTTTAATGTTTGTATTACTCACCGGGATGCCCGAGATTATTTAATTCATCTAAAATAAAATAAGAGAAAATAGATTAAATAATCTTTAAATAATTTAAATAGATTTAAATAACCTTTAAATAATCTGCCAATTTAGCACAGATAGTAAGACTGACAAAAGAAGTTGATTTTTGCACTGTTGAATCGTGTTATAATGTCTTATCAGGTTAGAACTTTTAAAATGCCATAAAGGAGAAGTCATGCAAATTGTGAAGAGGAGAGAATGTTGTTGTGGACATCAGTTAGGACTCCTGAGCTATTACTACTTTCATTAAATGACAAAAAGCTAAATAGACTCATTCTTAATTTGATCAAAGTTTTAGATATTCTGCCCAATTATTGGACGAAAACAATCAAGAGACAGGTTTGTCTATGGCCTCAACTATACACTTCATGAAACTAATTAAAAACCTCCAATGATATATATATATATTTTTTAATAGCTACTTTATTTATTTATTTTTGGCTGTGTTGGGTCTTCGGTTCGTGCGAGGGCTTTCTCTGGTTACGGCAAGTGGGGGCCACTCTTCATCGCGGTGCGGGGACCGCTCTTCATCGCGGTGCGCGGGCCTTTCACTATCGCGGCCCCTCCCGTTGCGGGGCACAGGCTCCAGACGCGCAGGCTCAGTAGTTGTGGCTCACGGGCCCAGCTGCTCCGTGGCATGTGGGATCTTCCCAGACCAGGGCTCGAACCCGTGTCCCCTGCATTAGCAGGCAGATTCTCAACCACTGCGCCACCAGGGAAGCCCCTCCAATGATATTTTTGAGAATAAACTTTTAATTTTAGAACAGTTCAAGATTTACAGAACTATCGTGAAGATACTACAGAGTTTCTACATACACCCATACCTAGTTTCCCTATTTTTAACATCTGTTGTTAGTAAGGCGTATTTGTCACAATTAATGAACCATTAATGTTCTTTTTTGTTCCAGGACCCCATTCGGGACACCACATCACATTTACTTGTGTCTCCTTGGGTTCCTCTTTGTTGTGACAGTTTCTCAGACTTTCCTTGTTTTTGATAACCCTGACAGTTTTGAGGATTACCGGTGAGGTATTTTGTAGAATGTCTGTGAATCGGGATACGTCTGATGTTTTTCTCCTGGTTACACTGGTGGAATGTGTTTTTGCAGGTATAGTGGTTTCAGAATTGTTAGCCTGTAGAGCCTGGCTAACAGAAGGAAAATCATCTAAGCAAATACCTATGACATTATAGCCATCTATTTTTCCTTTACAAATTGTGTGAAAATAAAAATTAACATTCACAATAAATTATAAATGCTATACTATTCATAAAATATTATGCAGTAACTTCTATGATATAAAATCAACTACAGAGTGGTATCAGCTAGAGTACAGGGTTATGTACAATTTCTTCTGCCTTCTGTGTTCACTCATTCCCAGGTACTTAGGTTAGCACCTGTTCTTCCATCCCATAGTCAGCGAGGTTGCTTCATACACTTGCAATAGGTTTAGATTCTTTTGTCATATTCTGTGTTCCATCCTGGGATCCCCCTCCTCTGACCTCCTAAATGATTTAAAACCTGCATATATGTATTTACCACTACAGCTGCCATATAGAATATTTTCACTGCCCTAAAAAATTCCCCTGAGCTCCACCTATTCAACCCCCTACCCCTTCTCCTGATCAAGTATCTTTAACAAAGCACATAAAAAAGATCACATCATGTTCTACAGGTAAAAAAAGATATGGTATATTGGGACATTGTTAACATGTGCCACTCCACCAACTATAAAATGCCTCAACTTTGCAGACTTTTTTAGAAAGAAGAGTTGGATCTAATTTTTCCATCTGAAATTTTTGGAGCAGTTTCATAGTTGGGTTTTCATCTGTGTTTGGAACAGATTTATCTGAAAATTATTATTTAATAGTGTGTTTGCCACTGCAAAAATTATAAGAAGAATCTTGCAGGTAAAGAAGCAGCAAGGTGGTAATATACATGCATTACCCAGAAGCTGAACAGCAATGCTAGTTTATGTTTATTCTTAGAGGTCTCCAATGTTAGGAGGTTTTAAAAATCATGCAGTTAGGTGAAAAAGGAGAAGGAAGAAGAGTTTGGTTAGGATTTCTTTACATAGATTCCCTCATGTAGGGCCCATAGACCACAGGATTAGAACTGCTTTATGCTAGAGAATTCCTGTCCGCAACTATGATTGGGATGAAAACAGTAATTATAGTATTTCAAAGTGACACTATAGCAGTATGAAGGACAGGAAAACCAGGAAACGTAAGATTTAACATTATTTTTTTACTTTGCTCAAGTAGAGCCTAAGGGTTTATAATAAAGAGGCAGAAATTGAAAAAATACTTTGCTATCCACAAACCTAATTTTGCAAAACAATGTGACATCACACTAGGGGAAGGTAACTTAAGTTTTAAAATTTACTCATTACAACTTAGGTGCAAGGCTTTGGTTAATTAAAACAAGGTAAAAGTTTATGTTAAAATAACTTTCAGTTCTCTTTAATCTACCACGTCACTTTTACCATGATATATAATCTTCAGCCTTGTAGCTTCAAAAAATGGATCTTATAAATTTTATATTAAAACAGGATATTTAATATTTGCTAAAGCATGCGTTAAACAATAAATCTCCTGTCCTGAAACTGTTATAGAAATTACATTTGCATTTGAGAGGCATCTTACTATGGCTAAAGGATAGATAAAATAATTTAAACTATCCATGACAGTATAGCCATGTATTTTTACAAATTTTATGAAGATAATTAACATTAAGAATTAATTACAACTGTTCACTATTCATATGGTGTTGTACAGGAGCTTTATTTTTTTTTATTTTTTGGCCGCACCATGCGGCATATGGCATCTTAGTTCCCCCACCAGGGATCGAACCTACACCCCCTGCAGTGGAAGCACAGAGTCTTAACCACTGGACCGCCAGGGAAGTCCCAGGAACTTTATTTTTATATGCAATAGAAAATCAATTAAAAATTAGTTGTTTTAATTAATGTCAGTTTAATAGTGTCTCTGGCAATTTATTAACCCTCAAAGACTAAGATACAGTATCCTTCTATCAAATATTTTTCTTATAGCTAGTATTTTTTCCATCACTGCACTCAGTAAACCAGGGCACTCCACCAATCCCAAGAGGAACCAGCATGCAGGATATTTGGTTTCAAACCAAAGGATTACACTACCTTCAGTGCACTCCACTGCCTCATCTGTTCTTCCTTGTTTCAGAGAAAACAAATGTGAATATATTGTAATTCATGATCTTAGGAAGGGCAGCCATCAAGCAAACAGAGATAAATAGCATAGAAATATGTTGACAAACCAACATATGCATCAATATCTTCTCCTACTGACAACATAACTAAATGCACTAAGCTTAACTAGAACACACCCCCAAATTATGCACTTCATAGAGGGATTGTTGATTAATAATCATTCATTTCTTTATATGCCTGTGATTGTTTTTGAAAAAATGGTTTATTAAAAATCTTTTTCCCCTAAATCAAGGTTTTTTTTTTTTTTTAGCTAAAGCTTTAAGGAATACATTTTTGCCATAAATGTTTAACATAAACTATAAAACTAAAAAAATTATGAAAAAGATCTCAATAAAATAGGCTTTTTAACAGTTCTTTCTGCCCTTTGTATGTGAATCCTGATTAGTTTAGTATGTATGCTCTCAAATTTCTACTTAAGCATCAGCAGTTATTTTGTTTAACATACCATTAAATTCAATGGGTGAACAGAATTTCCGCTGTTCAAACACTTCATTTTATATGGCTCCATTTGTCAGAATACTGAGCGATACTGCTTACCTACGATGACTTCTACTTTCTTGCTGTTTTGACTGTCTCGATCATTATACACACGACACCAATAGGTTCCTTGATGCTCCAAATCCACATAAGGCACCTGTGTCAATATCAGAACATGCACACATTTCCTCAATTTTAATTTAAGTGGCTTGGAGAAAGTTATTTTGCGTTTTTTTTTTTTTTTTAAACCTACAAATCCTAACGTTTCAGACATTCCTAGATTATCTCCATTCATTAGGTCAATACATTAGCAAGCAAATAATACAATGAATCTAACAGTGGTGAGTCTGATGCAACACTGTTTGACATTTTTCATACAAGCACTTACGTGTGGGCTGGCGTTCTAGCCCTCTTGCAAATATAAGAATCAATTAATATTAGATAATAAAGAACTTGAAAAAATACTGAAAACATTAAAACACCCCAAAGAATATGAATTTTAATATTCACTGCAATTTTCAATTATCCTGTTTATTTTACATATTAACCCCCCCAGATATCCCCAAGGCCAACTTCCTACCATGTATAGCTTTTTTGTCTCATGTGTTAATGGTGATTCATTTCTGAACCACTGGTAGTGAGGAATGGGGCTTCCAACGGCAACACACTGTAGGATCAACGTGCTGCCAGGCATCAGCTTTTGGGACTTTGGTTCAATACAGATTTGCAACTTAGAGTCAGAGACGCCATCCAAACTTCCTTAAATTAAAAGAAAAATATCACTGAACATAAATAAAATCTCTAGGTTCAAATAATTTTTTTAATTAAAAAAATGTTTTCAAGTTCATCCATCTTTTTTTTTTTTTTTACAATCTTCAATAGCATCTCCTAAATGATGTTTCATAAAACTGTAGCCCATCTAGAAATATTAAGAGATGTTCTGTGGATAAAAGGATGCTATAGACAAAATAAGTTTAGAACATTCTGGGTTAAACAAAGTTAAACAGATATCTTTATGGCAGGACTTCTCAGTTTTCAAAGTGTTAGTATGCATTGTGTATTTAAGAGGGGAAAATAGTTTAAGTGGTTTCTAAATGTGTTTGGCCACAGAGTCTTTTCGGTGGGAGCAAAGGACATAAACATCTTGAGTGATGTTTCTGTTCAAAACAGAAAGCTCTACGTCCTGCTGTTTCATTTAACTTGCCTTCTTAAAATTAGGAGTTTTGTTATTAGCACTGAATAAATATGGATGGGTTAAGCGTTATCTATTGAACGCTCATCTGTTACTCTCTAAGGGCCTTGAGGACAGAAGGCTTGTCAATGTGATCCAGTAACAATGAAACTCAGTGTCTAGCACATTGCAGGTGATCAATAATATTTGTTGAATGAATAAGATTCCATTTATAAACATATTAAAGTTAATTACATGCACAGAAATATTCTAGGAAAACATAAATCACTCAATTAATCATGACTATTTCTAGAGACTTTATTTGGGTGTAGGAAAAGCTAAATTGAGAGAAGAATGGAAGACAGACAAATTGGCAACAAAAAGTCTGTTTCCCTCATTCTTTTTGTCTGGCAAAAATGACAAATCTGGTTCTTGACTGTGTGTGTGAAAAAATAATACCTGATGGCTACTCTTTAGAGTACACTGGGTTTTTTCCTTGATCAATACTAGTTATT
Source organism: Balaenoptera acutorostrata (assembly GCF_949987535.1). NCBI lineage: Eukaryota > Metazoa > Chordata > Mammalia > Artiodactyla > Balaenopteridae > Balaenoptera > Balaenoptera acutorostrata. The sequence goes on from NC_080076.1 coordinate 16,819,466, forward strand.
GGACTAAAAAGATGGATGGCAAAAGAGTAGAAAACCAGTTGGATGAAATGCCTCACTGCAGCAAATGATGCACTATATGCCCTGTCATGCCTACATCAACTCTATAGATAGTCTTTATTCCACGACACAATTTTTTAGAAGTAATACAATAGTTTGGGAGAAAAAGTATAGAAAGCAACTGAAAAGTGAGCAAGACAGCATTAGATTTCTCTTCTCCTCCAAAACCAGAGACCACAACATTCAGACCCATGAAAGGTGGCAAGTTTGAAGAGGTCAGCAGTAGGGCCAGACTGAGAAAGGTCATGTCAGCCCAAGACATCTGCATGTCTGTCTTGTCTATCTATCCATCCAACCAGAAAAATAATCAAAGCACATCAGATAAAATATTATCGATTGGTGACATTATATTGGGTGAAGTACATATGTGAGTACTATCTTTGATACTTTGAAATTATTTATTTAAAAGTAAACATTTAAAATAAAATTTAAAAAAGGCAATTCCCATCCCAGCATTCAAGTTACTTTATCACTTACTCTGGAAGCTTTCTGTTACTTCTGTGACATCACAAACATCCAGCTGTGACCACTGGCTAAATTCGAAGGTGAAATTATTATTAACTCGACAGACATAAAAGCCTGCATCTTTTATATGCACTGTGTTAAAAATAAGTTCTGATGCATTTCCGTTTGGAATCTGTGAAAGAATCAATGAGAGGATAAAAATGAATGACTCGTCAAAACACACCTTATAAAAATGTGCTGTGCAAAATGTATGATGTTCTTGGAACTTTGAAAAGTATATCTTTTTTCCCCCAAGTTCTAAAATATCTGTTACTTAAAAAACAACAACATTTTGAGTAACTTGGGACTGAAGTCTTAGAAAATCAGTCTTCTACAAATCTGTTAACAAGAGAGTTAAGCTCTCTCCCTTACATCTTCCCCAAACTCACTAATAGAAAAGTATCTAATCTGTCATTTAAAATGGTTTGATCATTAGTATCTAAAGAATCTAGAATTGTAACATTTGCGAGCTAAGAAGTCATACAACATGACCAACCCATGATGGAGTGAAGGGATCACAGAAAGTTAGGCCTGGCTGTTAATTTCTGTTCTGATCAAATTAGCTGTCAGTATATGAGCAAGTTATTTTACCTCAAGACCCGGTTTTCTCATCTGCAAAATTCTATCAGAGGATAGATGCCGTAACCAATACGCTTCTTTCAAGGTCTGGGTGGAGAAGGGCTATGGAAAGCCTATCAGTGATGGGAAGGAAGGTCCATGCAAGGGTTTCCCAAGCTTTTACTCCTGGGCTCTGGTCACCACGTTAAGTTTTCTTTCACCTTAGCTGCTCCCATCAATTTATCAGCACCACCCAACTCCGGCATATTGTCAAAGGGCTTTGTCAAGTGCCTCGTTATATATTGGCTCCCTTGCAAAGTACTTTAACAAGCTCTCCCTCTCCAAACACCAACCAAGTGAATTCGGCTCTCTCTCCTCTCGGAACCTGCACCAGAGCGAGAGCATTTTGCTGAAGATCTGACAACTGGGATGGAGGCTGCCTTAGCACTGCCTGACCATCCTACCACGTGAACCTACTAAGTTTGCTTTCCTACTAGGCTATTCCTGTGTACTTTCTCTCTCCTCAAACCTCCTGCAATCCCACTTCTCTCAGCCATTGACTTTAGTCTGTGCTTATTTGTAACTCTCTTCCCTCCTGTTAAAATGGAAAGCATGTCTTCCTAACAAAGGTTACTTGGGCTTGGGTTGCATGGCGATCCTAACCACTCAGAACCCCAAAGCTGGTATGCAAATTAGTTCAAGCTGAAGATGTTTAGGATTCAACAGACGCAGAAAGAAGCCTTATCAGAGCTTTCCTCATCTAACTAAAAGCAGAAACTTCTGGGAAATGAGGCTGCCATAAATTCCCTCTTCAGGGTAGCTTTTCTTCCTAGGAAGGAGACCAAGAGGAAACCTACCATAAATCCCCTCTCCAGGGAAGTTTTATATAGCCATGAAGAAGATGGAAAGACCACTTGCACTTGCATGAATAAATATTACCACAAACTTTCTCATCTCCTGTTTATTCTCCTAGAAACCCCTTTGTATATATTTCCTAAAGAAACCCATTTGTTCTTCCCAGGGAGGCTTTTTCTCCTTCCTCCCTTTTCCTCTAATTGTAACCAATCACAGGGCTACTTCTTTTGTAATTTCCCATATGAATAAACTTCTCTTGTTAATCTGTATTTTGCCAGTTAATTCACAGGCCCCCAGGGACTGAGCAGGAGAGGGTGGCAGAAAGGTTTTTTCCTCTCCAACAATCCCCTCATCCTCTCTGACTTTGCTCCTGCAGTTTTCTCTCTGCTTTAGCATTTATTTCTCTCTTTTATTGTATCACTCCCGAAAACATACTCTAGTACCTTTATATCTTAAACAAAAAAATCCCAAGTATACCCCCCCACCTTGACCCACATACCTCTCAGCAGCACTGAAAATGCTGACCACCCCTTTCTTCTTGAAATACTTTCCCAAGGGCTTCATACCATTCTCTCCTGGTTTTCCTCTTATCTCTCTTGCAAATTCTTCTTAGTCTCTCTACTGGTTCCTCCTCCACTACACAAACTTTCTTCTTTTTCTTTTTTTTTTTACACACATTTATCTATGTATTTATTTATTTTGGCCATGCTGCACGGCATGAGGGATCTTAGTTCCCTGACCAGGGATCAAACCTGTGCCCCCTGCAGTGGAAGTGTGGAGTCCTAACCACTAGGCTGCCAGGGAAGTCCCAACAAACTTTCAATGTTGTCTCCTGAGGTATCCAAGCTGACTTAGATGCATTTAGACATCCAATAGGCACTTCAAACTTAACATGTCTAAAACCAAACTCTTGATTTTTTTGCCCTTCATCTCTTCCTCTCCCAGTCTCTTAACACCTCAGTAAATAACAGGTCCCCAGATGCTTAAGTAGAAAATCTAGGGTCATCCTTGAGCTCTCTTCCTTTTCCCTCAGGCTCCACATTTTAATCTGTCGGGTTTGATGAACTCTATCTCTAAAATAAAGTGGCTTACCCACTTTGATCCATCTCCACTGCCATGTCCTAATCCACACTACCGTTATCTCTAGTCCAGTGCAGGCATTAGATAACTGGTCTTCTCGCTTTGCTCTTGCTTCCCTTCAAGCAGCAAGTTGGTGTTTTAAAAACAAAAATTCTATCACGTTGCTTCTCCTACTTAAGACCTTTAGTGGCTTCTCCCTTTGTTATCACCCTGTTTATTTTCTCACAGCTCTTAACTCACAGAGTTATCTTATTTGCTCAGTCTTTCCCCAGTGGAGCTGGCAGGGCCCCTGTGTGTCGGTGCTTCACCATCCGGGACTTAGAATCCGGCCTGGCACAAAACAGGTGTCCAACAAGTAGCCGTTAAATGAGTATCTCCTGAAATAGACTACGAACCTAAGTGTGGTTTGACAAACACAGATTGTCACAGATTGTCGACTGGTAAGGGCTTTAAAATCCACCGCAACTCTTCAAATCCACGATGCACCGCTCACCCTCTACATTCCTCCCCTTCTCAAGTCAGGACATAGTTCACAAATGATGTACTTAACAGAGTAAGTTTTGTCCATGATTTCTTCCTCAAAAGGTGTTTATTAAAATGAAGGCCACTTGGCAATTGAGAAAATATGGTGAAAATAACTTTAGTTACCATCTCTCGAGAGCCTTGGCACATAAACTATGCCATCAATTAAGTTCTCTCAACCCCTGACGAGAGGAATTCGAGTCGCTACTAACAGTCAAGGAGCCAACACAGGCCCATCTGGTGCCAATGCAGTCCTGTTACTGCAGTTCACATCTGCCTTACCTCACCTGTGTGTGAGGGGCAGAAATTAAAAAGTGTACAAATCCACACGTTTCTTCTAAGGCACAGGGTGATCCCATCATAAGGGAAGACTGTCGTCTCGGAACAGCTCTTGAACTTAGTTTCAGATTTGCAAATGGAGTCTTAATGTTGAGTTGGGAAGAAAGTTTAGTTATGTGACTAACAGGCTAAAAAGAATAATGGAGTTTCAAGGTACCATCTAGGAGGGAAGGGAGCGAGGGGAGATGAATGAGGGAGAAGAGAGAAGCCCACCAGAGTGGGACACGACGTGGCCAGACCACTGAGACGTCCCCAGCAGCAGAGGGATCAAAGAATGTTTAAGACAAGAGGATTCCAATATGCAATTTTAAATTATTTCTTGGGTGGCACGGGGATACCATCCTTCCACAAAAGGAATAAATGCCCCTTTCTACCGACCTGAATTTTACTTCAGAATCTACCATAAAAACCTAAATCTTTTGATATAATACAGTTATGGGGAATGCTTAAAATAATATTGCCTTCCAGGTTGCTTTGAAAATCTTTTAAAGATTTAGACTGGAACATAATCTGTTGTAAAGACTTTTATACAGATATTTTAGAATGTACTGGTGATGTTTCATGTTTGTTAACATTGTTGCCCCAAGTACTCCTGATTTTCCACAATTTTCAGAATAGAGAACTGATTTTATTACTGCTTACCAAAGTAATGATTACTGAATAAACACTTCAGTAATAACACAGATCCTTTAACAAGGACCTATCATATCCTTTAACAAAATTCCTAAAAACACACTGAAGACTACAGGCTAATTAATTTTCCATCTTTCTCTCTTCTCATGACAGAGGAATTAAAAGACATTAAAAAAATTACCTCTTTATTCATTTTGAACCATTGATATTGTACAAAAGGATGCCCAGTTGCCCGGCAACACAGCTTCACAAACTGTCCCGCCAAGACTGCCTTGGATTCTGGGTTTACAGTGATCTTTATTCCTTAAAAAAAAAAAAGTTATATAAAGTCAGAGAAGAGGAGTTTTCCTTGTTTATGTTTCCGAAACCAAAAGAAGAAATATTTTGGAAATAACCTGCATATTCATCCTGGTTATAAATCACCCATTCACATCTCCTTCTCCATCAGATGATGAGTTTGTGAGTTCCAGGCTCTGTAAAACCAGGAGGAAAGGAACTCACCTGCAGAAGACTTTAATCTACTGTACTTCCCCATGATTGGGGGAAAAAATTGTTTGCCATATTTCTTCAATTCTGAGAAACATTTTTTCCACATTCTAACACCTCTGATATCAGGATGAGCCTTATCATAGCTGTCTGCATACAGCAGTCACGATGCTTTCTCTGTGCCAGCTCTAGGAATACTTAGTCATAAAGGCTTATCCGGCCAGCACTTCAACTGAGTTAGGTGCGCTGTTAGTAAGACAAGTGTGAGTTTAAATACCACTTAAATGTCTTCAAAAGACATATGAGGGACTTCTCACCCAGTGGGTGAGACTCTGTGCTCCCAATGCAGGGGGCCCGGGTTCGATCCCTGGTCAGGGAACTAGATCCTGCCTGCCACAACTAAGAGCCTGCATGTGGTAATTAAGACCTGGTGCATGGGGCTTCCCTGGTGGCGCAGTGGTTAAGAATCTGCCTGCCAATGCAGGGGACACGGGTTCGAGCCCTGGTCGGGGAAGATCCCACATGCCGTGGAGCAACTAAGCCCGTGCGCCACAACTACTGAGCCTGCGCTCTAGAGCCCGAGAGCCACAACTACTGAGCCCACGTGCCACAACTGCTGAAGCCTGTGTGCCTAGAGCCCATGCTCCACAACAAGAAAAGCCATGACAATGAGAAGCCTGCGCACCGCAACAAAGAGTAGCCCCCTCTCGCCGCAACTAGAGAAAGCCCGTGCGCAGCAGTGAAGACCCAACACAGCCAAAAATAAAAACAAAACAAATAAATTAAAAAAAAAAAAAGACCCGGCGCAGCCTAAATAAATAAATATTAAAAAAAAGGGCATATGAATGTCAATGCTGTGATTTAGCATTAAAATAAAACTATTCTGTAAGCAGAAAGGTACAGAAACAGAACAGCAGGATATAAATTTGATACACGTGATGCAAACAGTTCTCATCTGAGAAATGACTACCAGCATCAAAACTTGGAAAACTTTTGACAGGAGCTTCCTGTCAAAGATCCTGGAGTCAGGGCTTCCCTGGTGGCGCAGTGGTTGAGAATCTGCCTGCTAATGCAGGGGACACGGGTTCGAGCCCTGGTCTGGGAAGATCCCACATGCCACGGAGCACCTGGGCCCGTGAGCCACAACTACTGAGCCTGCGCGTCTGGAGCCTGTGCCCCGCAACGGGAGGGGCCGCGATAGTGAAAGGCCCGCGCACCGCGATGAAGAGTGGCCCCCACTTGCCGCAACTAGAGAAAGCCCTCGCACGAACCGAAGACCCAACACAGCCAAAAATAAATACAAAACAAAACAACTAATACTAAACTTTCATTGGGTTATTTGTATGGAAAATATGTTAATATAAATGTTTCAGACATTACATGAAATTTCTAAAAAAAAAAAAAAAAAAAAAAAAAAGATCCTGGAGTCAATAACAGAATCCCAGCCCCCTCCCTCCTCCCTCTCTCAAAATCACTCCCTCTGGGGAAGCCTGCTGCCATGTCATGGGGACGCTTGGGCAGCTCTGCAGAGAGGCCCAAGCGGTAAGGAAAGCAATCTGGGCCTCCTGCCAACAGCCGCGTGCATGAACCATGTGAGAAGAGGATTTCCCAGCCCCACTCAGACCTTCAGATGGCCGCAGCCCTGGCCGACAGCTGGACTGTCACCTCATGAGAGACCCTGAGATAAAACCACCCAGCTCCACCCCTCCTGGATGCCTAGCCTAGGAAACTCTGAGATAATGAACAGATGCTGTTTTTTAAATTTTTGGTTTTGGGATAATTTGTTATGCAGCAACAGATAACTGACACAAAAGGAAACAAAGCTAGGAAATTTTACGTTTGCCAAGGTTTTTTTTTTTTTTTTTTTATAAGTTTATTTATTTATTTTGGCTGTGTTGGGTCTTCGTTTCTGTGCGAGGGCTCTCTCCAGCTGCGGCGAGCGGGGGCCACTCCCCATTGCGATGCACGGGCCTCTCACCGTCGCGGCCCCTCCCGCTGCGGAGCACAGGCTCCAGACGCGCAGGCCCAGCAGCCGTGGCCCATGGGCCCAGCCGCTCCACGGCATGTGGGATCTTCCCGGACCGGGGCATGAACCCGTGTCCTGTGCATTGGCAGGCGGATTCCCAACCACTGCGCCACCAGGGAAGCCCAGTTTGCCGAGGTTTTAATACATAAACCTGGGTTAGTTGGCTTTCAGAAAGGAGAAAGAATCATTAAAACTTATAAAACTTAATTTCCCATGCCTATTTTTATTTTGTTCCTCATGTATCCTGAACATGACCTCATATCTTTTTCTTCGACAACCCATCAATCCAAAGGAACGCAAGATTACCACTGAAGAGGAGATAGTCTAAATAACAACCACCTTAATACCTGAAAGGTACTAAACTTTCTAGGGAAAAAATAGTACGTAAGGTAAAATAGGCATGTGAAATCCATGCAGGAAAGATACCAAATAAAACCAAAATCCAAAATGAGTAAATATTCATTGCATACTTATTACATTTGAAGGTCTAGAGAAACCCTGGAAAATCTTTAGTAAATATAGTAGAGCCTCTCAAAAAAGAATTTAAAATTCTTGCCAAGGAAAAGCTTTCATATCCATTCATCCTTTATGTGGATGCCAAGTGACCAAAGGATGGCTGAAGTAACAGTTTTTCTGAATTCTGTAATCCACGTTGGTCAGGAAGTACGTGTTGAAGTCAGAAAATGGGATGACACTCTTACTGAAGCCTGAAAATTCACAGCACTGTATTTTAATGCCCTCATATACCATTCATCTGCCAGGAGAGACTTATATCACAACTTTAAGATACAAAGATTCTGATTTTCAAAGTTTAATTGTGATAAGAGAGGAAAAAAAGTTGCAACAACAACAGAAGGGAACAAGTATAAATCTGAAAAACACAGGCGTTGTGGTATATTGGCTTTAAAATGTGGATGTCTTAAAACCATCTCAAATGTAACATCCCCAGTCCCTCCTGACACAAAATCTCCTCCTCTGCGAGACCCCCCCAGTCTTCTCCATCTCAGGGAAGATAAACCAGGTCCCAGCCTAGCCCCAAGCATCCAGTCACTCAAGATGGAAACTTAGCAGCCATCCCAAACCCCTCCTGCTCACGTCCTCCTTCCCCACGTGTAATTTAGCTGCGAGGCCTGTCGCTTAAGCTTTTCCACATCTCACCATCTTCAATGCCATGAGCTTAATCCAAGCCGCCATCCCCTCCTGAACTGAACTATTGTCACAGCCTGCGAACTTTCTTTCCTTACTTCCAACCAGCAGCCCAATGTCTTTTTAAAACATAAATTAATCCATATCACTCCTCTGATAAAACCCTTTACTGACCTCCCATTGGATTTAGAATAAAACCCAAGCTCCTTACATGGCCAACGAGGCCCTCGTGCCCACCGTGTCCTTGCCCACCAGGCTCCAGCCGCGGAGGGCCTCTTTCCTTCGCAACACAAACTCTTTCCTGCCTTTCCACCTCCTGGTCCTCTGCTGGATTCCCCCCTAACCCCCACTGTTTCATGACAGACTCTCTCATCATCCAGGTCTCCAGCTGGTCCAGGAAACATGAGCTACCTCCTCCTCTCCCCACCCAGCATTATACTCGTCCCACTTTGCGGGTTTCACTGCACTAATCACTCGAAGTCCCGTTTCTTATTATCTGTCTCACCCTACTAAAACAGAAGCTCTTGTCTTAGCCACCAGTTTACCAGACGCCTAGAATAGTGCCTGGCATATGTGAAACGGTGGGTGTTCAACACATATTTGTTGAACGAATGTGTATAATAATAACAAAAATTACTATAACGGCAATTTACTGGCTGCTTTACATATGCCCGGCACTTTGATCTCTAACTTTCAAAATAATCATGTGAGTTAGATATTAACTAGATCTATGTTACAATGAGGAAAATGAACTTACGTCATTTGCACAAAGTCACCCAAATTACCCTTTGTAAATTATTAACTTCTCTGAGATTCCTTTTTTTTCTCATTGTAAAATGGCAGAACCAGGATGCAAAGCTAAGTTTTCTTGGGCTTTAAAATCCTTATGGGGGCTTCCCTGGTGGCACAGTGGTTGAGAATCTGCCTGCCAATGCAGGGGACACGGGTTCGAGCCCTGGTCTGGGAAGATCCCACATGCCGCGGAGCAACTGGGCCCGTGAGCCACAACTACTGAGCCTGCGCGTCTGGAGCCTGTGCTCCCCAACAAGAGAGACCGCGATAGTGAGAGGCCCGCGCACCGTGATGAAGAGTGGCCCCCGCTCGCCGCAATTAGAGAAAGCCCTCGCACAGAAACGAAGACCCAACACAGCCAAAAATAAATAAATAAATAAATAAATAAATAAATAAATAAATAAATAAATAAACCCTTTTAAGCCTTGGGTTATCCCAGTGATTTTTTTTTAAATTTAATTAATTTATTTATTTATTTTTGGCTGTCTTGGGTCTTCGTTTCTGTGCGAGGGCTTTCTCTAATTGCGGCGAGCGGGGGCCACTCTTCATCACGGTGCGCGGGCCTCTCACTATCGCGGCCTCTCTTGTTGGGGAGCACAGGCTCCAGACGCGCAGGCTCAGTAGTTGTGGCTCACGGGCCTAGTTGCTCCGCGGCATGTGGGATCTTCCCAGACCAGGGCTTGAACCCGTGTCCCCTGCATTGGCAGGCAGATTCTTAACCACTGCGCCACCAGGGAAACCCCGCAGTGATTTTTTTTTTTCCTTCCACCTTTATTGAGGTGTAAGTGACAAATAAAAACTGCATATATTTACGGGTGCACAACATGATGATTCAATATAGGTATACGTTTGTGAAATGTTTGTCACAATCAAGTTAATTAACACATCCATCACGTCACATAGTTATCATTTTCTGATGGTTCCTAATGCATCGCCCATGCTAATCCCATCTTCTGCCACAGTGAGCCTCTCTCACTGGAAGGAGGGTGTCAGGTAGAGTGCAGTGTCTTGTGCCATGGCAGTCCTTAAAAATTTACTGTGGCAAAGATTCTCTGCTATTACACAAAGAGACAAAAGATGAGAATGAAGGAAAGTGAAAGGCTTTCTCTCTAGAGGGTCTTACAAAGAAATGAATGACTTCAGAGGAAGGCGCCCATGTGACCAGGATGTTCTAAAAGCTTCCTTTGTGGGAGACAAGACTAAATGATTTTTAACAGACATTCAAACTCACAGTTGATATATCTGTCCTGTACCAACAATTTTAGTAGTCTAAGTCTTCAAGAAGTAAGCAAAGACATGTCTTTATTATTTACTGCTTCAAAGACTGAGAACTGAAAGGCACATTGTGATTTGGAACCTGCCCTGGTGAGTAGCACAGAGAGAAGTCACAACACCTCCCATGTTTTAACCACACGTATTTCTTCCCACCCTGTCTCGTGTGCGACAGGGAACCACGGTCACCTCTAACCACCCTCGCGCAGCACCCACTAGTCAGAACGCGCTGAAGAAAGTGAGGAAGGAAGATGGCACAGAGCTCTGGACGGTGTACCAAGGCAGACGAAAGTTCTATTTTAAAGGGTGAATGCACAGCTTCCTGGCAAACAAGCCTATTTTCAGATAACATCTGCAAAGAAGTCAAAGAGGTTACTTGATTTCCTGTAAGCCGGAGAGAATCTGACTGGGTCTGATGGAACATCAGGATTGTGCTTTCAACACGTGCACACCTGTGTGAGCAACCGGCTCAAGATATTACACAATAAAACTAAAACCCCTGCTGGAATCACTAAACAGATAAATGAGGGTGATTCTTTTTTTTTTTTTTTTTTTAGAGGGGGTTGTTTATTTATTTATTTATTTATTTATTTATTTGTGGCTGTGTTGGGTCTTCGTTTCTGTGCAAGGGCTTTCTCTAGTTGCGGCAAGTGGGGGCCACTCTTCATCGCGGTGCGCGGGCCTCTCACTTTCGCGGCCTCTCTTGTTGTGGAGCACAGGCTCCAGACGCGCAGGCTCAGTAGTTGTGGCTCATGGGCGCAGTTGCTCCGCGGCATGTGGGATCTTCCCAGACCAGGGCTCGAACCCGTGTCCCCTGCATTGGCAGGCGGACTCTCAACCACTGCGCCACCAGGGAAGCCCGAGGGTGATTCTTGACCTGACAAAAGGATTCATCATAGGTTCCCTTTGAGTTGTTCTCTCTTACAATGCAGTTACTATCGAAGTAATTCACAGCTTTTCCAGGAACAGATCTATTGTGTACGTTACAGCGCATCTATTTTCAGAGGCCATGAACCAAAAAACTTTTTCTATCATCTTCCAGCTAAAACTCTCCCTCAACATTATTTTGAACATTTCAAAACTACTACTGAAAAGCACCCCAGAGAGTCCCAGAATAAATACCATTCCTCTTCCTCTAACAACTTCCCCCCATTACAAAACCAGTGTAATGGGGGGGAAGTTGTACTGGTTGTGTACTTTCCTCTTACAGGTCAATTTACATTTGCATCTACTGTGGCTAAACCTGGTCTCCTACATCACACCCCTCATCCTTCTACATCATCGACAACTTCCTTTAACACCTTGGGGTGGAAACCCATCCTTCCAGCCCTCACCACCACTCCCTTTCTAGCTCTTTTCTTCTTCTTTAATCTTATTCCCATTTATACCATCTTTGCCTCTTTTCACTTCTTAATATCTTGCTTTCAGGAATTTCTGTTGTTCATGGAACAAGGTGAGTCCCTTATAAGTAAGATCTAGTAGTTTAGTACTTTTTACTTTGGCAAGAAGAAAAAAATTGAAGTCTGTGGGTCAAAGAGAGAATTGAGGTAATAATCCATAACTAAGCCTCCCAAACAATCCAGAAACTTCCTAGTATTATGGAAGTGACATTGAGTTCAGGTCAGGGTCAGTAGACCTGGGTTCTAATCCCACTTTTGTAAATAACCAACTGTGATTCTGGCCAAATGATAACTTCTGGTAATCTCTTTTTCCACATAAATGTGTGCTCATATTTAAAATTTAAATGTACAGGACATGGAAGCAACCTAAGTGTCCATTAACAGATGAATGGATAAAGAAGATGTGGCACAGATATACTATGGAATATTACTCAGCCATAAAGAGAAACGAAATTGAGTTATTTGTAGTGAGGTGGATGGACCTAGAGTCTGTCATACACAGCGAAGTAAGTCAGAAAGAGAAAAACAAACACCGTATGTTAACACATATATATGGAAGCTAAAAAAAAAAAAAAAAAACCCCCAAAAAATGCTTACGAAGAACCTAGGGGCAGGACAGGAATAAAGACTCAGACGTAGAGAATGGACTTGAGGACACAGGGAGGGGGAAGGGTAAGCTGGGATGAAGTGAGAGAGTGGCATGGACATATATACACTACCAAATGTAAAATAGATAGCTAGTGGGAAGCAGCCACATAGCACAGGGAGATCAGCTCGGTGTTTTGTGACCACCTAGAGGGGTGGGATAGGGAGGGTGGGAGGGAGACGCAAGAGGGAGGAGATATGGGGATGTATGTATATGTATAGCTGATTCACTTTGTTATAAAGCAGAAACTAACACACCATTGTAAAGCAATTATACTCCAATAAAGATGTTAAAAAGATAAAAATAAAATAAAATAAAATTTATATGTTCATAATAGTACTGTTCTGGGCTTTCACAGAATTGCGAAGATAAAATGTGAAGTAAAGGTATCCTGGAAACGAAAGAATAATATTCAACTATCTTTGCTCTTGTCTTAGAGACAATGAAAGTAATAAAAAATTGGTATCAGAAACATAACAATGAGTATAGTACGAGGAATTAAAGAAGAAAAATGAATTGATATGAGAAAGGGGTGGGGAAAAATGGAAAAGATGTCAGTGAAATCACATGACTCTGCCGGCACTTCTGAAATGTCTGCACAGCAAAGCTCCTTTTATACGAGAATGAAATAAAATGGCAGCATCACAACACTGGAGCAGAAAGAACCTTGGGATCCATCTAATGAAACCCACGTGTAACGTGTTAATTCTCTCTAAACATGCCCCACTGTCTAGCCTCTGCTTAGCTGATTCCAGGTCAGAGCACGGCTTCCTTGGCAACCGATCTCGTGATGTGCAGGACTCTAGGTGATAGAGGCTACTAGTCAGCGCGCAAATGGTGTCTCTTAAACAAAACTCTAACTGATGGCGCTTATACATCTGCGCTCAAACGGTTTCACTCAAAACAAAAACATCTCGAACAGCACATCTCAGTTTATCTGTATTTGCCAAGGTTACAGATGCCAATTTTGGCTGCTTCGAGATCAGCGTCTTTGACCCTTAAATAAAAAAATAAATAAAGGTCTAAAAAAATCATTACAGACTTCTGGTTCAAAACGATTTCAGCAAGTTCATTTAACACCCCGCCCCTCTTCAATTCCCACTGAAATGACCAAAGGAATAAAAATAGGGAAACAATGAGTCAGAGCTGGAAAATGCAGATGGACACCATCCACACGTAAAAATTATAAGCCACTTCTCTAACAAAGTGCAGGCAAGACCAGTCTGAGAGGCAAGCTGGCCAACCCATGTGCTATGGAAAAGCCCAATCGGAGGGAAAGCAGAAGAGAGTAAACCACAACCTTTTGAAAAATATATTAGGTGTCAGAGCCCATGGAGCGCAAGAATTTGGGGGTGAGTTACCCTTGGCTTAGACCTCATGCTAAGTGAGGGACCACTGAAGTTGGCTCCTAATCAAGGCAGGTGTTCCAGGTAGAGATGGGGGAACCCTCCCCAGCTACTTTTGAGCCACCAAAACAAAGGCATCCAAAGAAACTCGGTACCACAGCCATCTTCTATGGCCATCTCTGGCTGTCATTCCACAAACAGCTGGGATGGAATATGACAAAATCAGACTAAAATAAATCTGAAGTTTCCCCTTCTCCTTGTATTTAGGCCTGAAAGACTTGTTCAGAGGTTCACAGCATCTTAGTCATCCAAAACCAGGGCTCTCTATAACGACAATCAGATAAAAGTCATCAGGCTTTTTGTGGAATAAGAACTAATGTCTTCTTATGAAACTGCACTACCAAAAAAAAAAAAAGAGAGAAAACGTTAGATTATTCCTACTTCGTATTTTCACCAAGATTCAGGAATACATTGAAAAGGAAAAACTGGAGATTTAATACATACTTGTTTTTATGATTGTACTGGATGTGATGAGTTACATGTTTGTCTCCCCTACTAGACGATGAATTTTGAACATGCAAGAACTATTGTTTTAATTCATAGTACCAAGCACAATGCCTGGAATAGCAGAAGTATTAGAATACAGTAATGTTGATTGAATGAGCAAAATCCCAGATTAAGTTGATTCTATCAGAGCTTGCATTCTTAATATAATTACAATAGTTTTTATTCTCAATGTCTTTATTGAAATATAAAAATTATTCTCAAATTCTTATATTTCTATATTCTAATGTATGTAAATACAGTAAGTTTTAGATTATCCAAGTAAGATTCAGGTAGAAAGCTAACTGTAAATTACTGCGTTTTTTTAGCTCCCCGAATATTTCCTCTTAAATCAATAACTAACATTCAAGTAACAACTGATTTCTAATGAATACTATATAGCTAATGAATACTATATGGCTAATATGACATAAAACTTCACAGAAATAGTGCATAAGCGGTCATGTAGAAACTGCTGTCTTTTTCCTATTCTCCCCTCAAATATGAAAGAGTCCCAGGGGATAACTGAAAAAGCCTGTTGGCCCAGTATCAGAACAACCTGCACAGAGGAACACTGATGGTAAAGCGCTGATCCTACGATTTGGAGAGAAACACCAAGAGCAGAAACAGATTTTTCCAAAGAAGATGACTGATGTTTATTAGGGTGGCACTGTATTCGCTGCTGGCCTATCACATCAGAATAGAAAATACTGCCAAAAATTTCAGGCACACCATGACACACAAATGAACATGTGACTCAATTTCAGCCAAGCCCAGTTTCATACATGGGAAACTTTGAAAACTTGGAGACCTTTGATCGCAGGCCAGTGATCACACCACAGATCATGAGATGCGTGCGCAGCCTCTGTGGTCACCTACGTGCAACTCAACACAGCGTCATCCCAGCAGCTCCTCCAAGTCTGACAGGTAGAGAACGCTGACTCTCATGTTATAGACTTGGCAACAACGGTGGAGTAATTAAGTGCAATCATTGAAAAACATCATGAGACATTAAAGTTATAGTTAATTCCCAAAGAGGTTTCTTAAGTTTTCAGAGACCCCGGTGAGTGTACAAAGTCTAAGCACTTAGCGGCTGAGTGCCCTAGACTGGCAGATTTCCATTGCCACAACTCCTGGGTACTTTTGAGACACTGGGGATACAAAAATTAATAAATGTCACCTGAAGAAATAATGTACTGTTTGGTGACAGAAAGCAATTGCATCTAGATGGGATCTGCATTACCCCAGGGCTCTTGTATGAAGAGGCACGCATCTGTCAAGCATCAGATACAGTGGGTAACACAAGAGAGGCGTTTATAGAGGACCTATTTCACCATCTGCACTAAGCCTGGTAAAGCCAGGGATAACCTGAGAGTCCAAGTTTCCTGGCTCACAATCCCGGGTCCCTTCCATTTGTAGCAGACTTTTCAGTTGCTCCCCCTCACATCCCCAGCATCCAATTTTGTTTGGCGATCCATGAGGTTTCTGGAAAGCTAACTGAACCCACTCCGCTCCTGGCTCTAAGCCAGGGGAACTGGCACATTCCAACTCCCTGGCTAGTGACAGGTACAGGGACAGGCACGTGGCCAAAATTAGTTAGCTTATTAGGGAATCCTACGATTTTTGCTGGGACAAAGGTTAATGCAAGGAACAGCCAGTAGACATCCTATGACTAGGTAGAAAGTCAGCCCTGGGAGAAAGCCAATGACAAGAAAGGAAGAGCAAAGACAAAATCCAACTCCTTGGAAACAGGGCTGGCCCCTGCCTTTCTCGAAGCCCAACCTGCTTCAAGACTTTTCTGTTGGAACCAGCATGCTCCCTTTATTACACCAACTTGAGTTGGGGTTTCTGCTACGTGTACTTGTCAGTACACCACTACAACACGTGTCTCTAATTCCCCAAGCCCCCGAGAAAGAAGGTCTGCAGCGCCGCTGCCATCACGTGACTTGGATGACATGGTCCCTGACATGGTCCCTCCTGCTGACGTCACGGTAACTGACCAACACCATCCACAGTTGTTGAAAGGAGGGACTGTTTCCTATTCCTCAAATATGACCTTGGAAGTGAGCAACCTCACTCAATATAGGTATATTCAGGAGAAAAAAAAAATCATGTGGTTGAGTTACTCAACATTTCAAAAGCACCATGTTGGCAAAAAACTTCAACAATAAGCATTTGTTACACTTTCTCTCATTCATGTACATACATATAAATAAATGTGTGTATTTACTTTCTTGGCTGCACTATTTCAACACAAGTTATAGAAACCTTTCCCCTCAACACTTTCACGTGCACCTCCTTGGAATAAAGACATTCTTCTATAGAAGTACAGCACCATCGTCACATGATAATTCCCTAATGTCTAATATGCAGGTTATACTCAAGTGATTCCAACTGTCCCCAAAATGTCTTCTATAGCTGTTTTTTTGGAAAAGCAATCCAACAAATGTTTATGCACTGTATTTGCTTTTTACGTGTTCTTTAGTCTCAGCCTGGGGGGGAAAACGAGGCTCCATATATTTACATGTTTCAAAAATACTTAGGGCTTCCCTGGTGGCGCAGTGGTTGAGAACCTGCCTGCCAATGCAGGGGACACGGGTTCGAGCCCTGGTCTGGGAAGATCCCACATGCCGCGGAGCAACTGGGCCCGTGCGCCACAACTACTGAGCCTGCGCGTCTGGAGCCTGTGCTCCGCAACAAGAGAGGCCACGATAGTGAGAGGCCCGCGCACCGCGATGAAGAGTGACCCCTTCTCGCCGCAACTAGAGAAAGCCCTCGCACAGAAACGAAGACCCAACACAGCCAAAAAATTTAAAAAATTAATTAATTAACTAAAAAAAAAAAAAAAAAGAAAAAAAAGTACTTAACACAATTCATTTGGTCAAATGAGATATTTTCCTCTGAGTCTGTCTCCATGAACTCCTGGAGAACGTGCCCACGGGAAACACGTACCTGGGGGGCTGAGGAGCTGAAGGACCTCAGTGTGCTCCATAGTCTGCAGGAAGTCGCTCAGCTCCACGACCGTACAGCCTTTCTCACCCAGCAGCTTCAGCAAACACAGGCTTGGGCTGCCTTCAGGCTCCAGGACCTTAAGAGAACACTGCTCCAAGTCTAGACAACTGCAAACGACAAATTTAATTCAGGTCAACAGATTTTCTTCAATATGATCTGCCTGCTATATGTTTGGCCCCGTCATGGGTGTTGTAGAGAATAAACGGCAAGTTGTTGAGTGGTGGGGAAAACGGTTTACATTACGAATGCTACTGTCCCTTTAGACTCCTAATGGTGCTCATCTTGAATAGCAGAAGTTGGCAAACTTTTCCTGTAAAGTGCCAGAGAGTAAATGTTTTAGGCTTTATACGGGCCACAGAGTCTCTGCTGCATATTCTTTTCTTGATTTTTGTTTTGTTTTACAATTTTTAAAATATAAAAAACAGGACTTCCCTGGTGGCGCAGTGGTTGAGAATCTGCCTGCCAAGGCAGGGGACACGGGTTCGAGCCCTGGTCTGGGAAGATCCCACATGCCGCGGAGCAACTGGGCCTGTGAGCCACAACTACTGAGCCTGCGCGTCTGGAGCCTGTGCTCCACAACAAGAGAGGCCGTGATAGTGAGAGGCCCGCGCACCGCGATGAAGAGTGGCCCCCACTTGCCACAACTAGAAGAAAGCCCTCGTACAGAAACAAAGACCCAACACAGCCATAAATAAATAAATAAATAAACAAAAATTGAAATAAATAAAAAATAAAAAAAATAAAAAGCATCCTTAGCTATACAAAAACAGGCAGTGGCCTCAATATGGGCCATAGGCTGCTGTTTGCAGACTCCTGTTCTATATGTTTCAACACAATTTTGTCTTAAAATCATGAGCTTTTCTTTCACAAGCATGTCTTCTTTACCCAACTAGATACCAGTACTCGTTGCAAGCAGACACCCTATCATATATATATATATATATCTTTTTAAAATCCCTCAATACCTAAAATTTCGTCTTGCCCATATGAATTATTCACACTGAAATGCCTGGAAGCCTGGAGGGAAGGGGTCAAACATAATGGTACCACCGCTGTGGCAGAGCCAAGGTTAGTTAGCAAGCTTTCATATGACTTAAGATATTCTTAGTTCACATTCATTTTGATCAGTTTTAGTAAAAGGCTGCCACAGCATTTGTATAATGGTCACCCAAGATTTATAATTCTGTGATAAAGTTGGTTATTTCACGAAGAAGAAAATGGATCCAACCAAAATAACTTCAATACTAATATTCTATCTCACAGGATTGTTAGAACTGAATTAGACAATCCATGTAAAAAGTACTTAGTACAGTGTGTGGCAAATAATAAGCACTCAGTAAAAGCTAGCTCTTATTATGCAATAAAAATATGGGAATATTAAAAGAAGACTAAGGGGACTTCCCTGGTGGCGCAGTGGTTAAGAATCCACCTGCCAATGCAGGGGACACAGTTTCGAGCCCTGGTCCGGGAAGATCCCACATGCCACGGAGCAACTAAGCCCGTGCGCCACAACTACTGAGCCTGTGCTCTAGAGCCTGCGTGCCACAACTACTGAGCCCGCGTACCACAACTACTGAAGCCCACGCACCTAGAGCCCGTGCTCCGCAACAAGAGAAGGCACCGCAATGAGAAGCCCCTGCACCGCAACGAAGAGTAGCCCCCGCTCACCGCAACTAGAGAAAGCATGTGTGCAGCAACGAAGACCCAATGCAGCCAAAAATAAATAAATAAAATAAAATTTTTTTAAAAAATAATTTTTTGTGAGTAATTACTGTTTTGGTAACCAGATAGTGTCCTCCAAAGCCTCCAGTCACTAGGTATTCTTTTCTAGGTATTCTAGCTAAATGTGTATATTCAATACTCTATCCTTGTTAAATGTCAATAATCATATTACAGATCAACCATTCCCAATTCTGGGCTGTACACTCTGGCAGCACAATCTGAAGTCCATGGCAAATTCATAAAGGTAAGGACAATAAGACTGTCTTTTACTCTAAGATTATCTTTCCTATTTTTAAAAGTGTTAAAGTGTCCTTTCTTTTATGAGATAATGATGATTGCAATGGTAGCAAAAACAAAAGCTGAAGGTGCTGCTACAATATTTTGTAAAATTTTCTTTTACTAGTCCCTGGAATGCCCAAGGAACCAGTATTAGACACAATATAAGGATTACCCATTTTTCAAATAATTATAATATGAAATTTATAAAAACAAGGATGCTGTATGCTAATTTTTTTATGATTCAGAAAGGTTATCAAGATCTGATACATGAAATTAAGATGCCATCTTGTCAAATGCAACCAAATGGTGCTTTAATCTTTATATTAATATGGAGAAAACTAAGAACAATTTTACTTTCCCCCCACCAAACGAAGAAAGATCAAATTGCAATAGACAACGACTTCTCTTCCAATACAAGAGGCACTGGAGAAAAACAAGGTGCTCTCTCTTCTTTCCTTTTACTGATTTTCCACATGGGCACCGGCTTTCAGCTAAGATGATGTTTATACATACCCAACTTTTCTTTCTTTCCTTTTTTAGTTACATTCCTGTAAGGCTGTGCTTTGAAGTGGTTTCTACCAGCTCTAATTTGAAATTTCTGATTTAATTAAAAAGACTGCTTTCTTACTGAAACAAACAGACTTTACTTAAAAAAACCTATATTTATCTTTACTTTTAAAAATGTATAATCAAATAGAACATATTGATATTGTACACCTTTTAGGGTACAAACCATGGCACTGCTTTTAGATTCTTTTGTTTCTCTTGGTACATTTACACTTCAGAATCATTATTCATTAATTCAACAACTACTTATTAATCACCTAAAATAGGACAACCATTTTTTCTAGGTATTTTTCTAGCTGCAAACAAAATCTCCCATCCTCCTAGATTTTTCTACAGGAGAGGGACAGATATGTATACACACACAGAGATCTGTGCATCCATCGATCCAACTGTCCTAAGTGCTTTGGAGAAAAACAAAGCAAAGCAGGGGGATAGGTAAGGCTGGAGCAGATGTAGGGGGTGATTTTAAATAGTGTGATCAGAGAAGACCTCACTGAGAAGGTGACCTTTTTAAAAAAAATGTAATCAATGTTGTTTATTTTTAAAATTTTTATTGAAATATATTTGATTTACAATGCTGTGCTAGTTTCAAATGTGCAGCAAAGTGATTCAATTATACATAAATATACAAACATATTCCTTTTTTACATTCTCCTCCATTATAGGTTATTACAAGATATTGAGTATAGTTCCCTCTGCTATATAGTAGGTCCTTGTTGGTTACCTATTTTATATATAGTGGTGTGTATATTTTAATCCCAAACTCCTAATTTATCGCTCCCTCCTTTCCCCTTTGGTAACCATAAATCTGTTTTCTACATCTGTGAGTCTATTTCTGTTTTGTAAATAACTTCATTTGTATCATTCTTTTAGATTCTGCATATAAGCAATATTATATGATATTTGTCATTCTCTGTGAGAAGGTGACTTTTAAGCAAACACCTGAAGAGGTAAAGGAGCCAGTCTTGTGGTTCATCCGTGGAAAACATCTCAGGCTGAGCAAACAGCAAGTCCAAAGGCCCTACTGTCTTCAAGGAAGGGCAAGAAAGCATGTGTGACTAGAGCTGAGAGAGGGAGGGAGACACTAACAGGAGATCAAGTCTAAGAGCTCACTGGTAGCTAACTGGTGGTTTTACTCTGAGATGGAGAAGCAATGGGAGGGTTTTGAACAGAGGGAGGATAAGACCTGATTTAATGTTTTAAAAGAACGATTCTTGCTGCTATATTGAGAACAGACTGGGATGGGGAGCAAAGCAGGAGGCGGAGAAGTTAGGTGGCCATTGGAACAATGCAGGTGAGAGATAACAGTGGCCTGGACCAGGGTGGTCGCAGGGGACGTAGGATTCTAGACACATACTGGAGGTATGGCAGAAGGGATTTGCTGATGCAGTGGATGTGGTATATAAAAGCGGAGTCAGGAATGACTCTGAAGTTTCTGGCCTCAGCACCTAGACGGATGTAGCCGCCCTTCACTGAGATGCAGAAGACTGCAAGACAAAGAGGTTACGGCGGAAGACGTGTTAAGTTTTGGACGTGTTGCATTTAAGATGTCTATTAGTCATTCAAGAGGAGATCTACACAAATGAATCCAGGATTTCAAAGCAAAGACATGGGCTGAAGATGTGAACTGAGACTAATCAACCTAAATATGTGTAAAGTCACGAAGACTTAAGGATAACACCAAGGCGGGGATTAGGTGTAGAAGTCTAGACAAAGAGATACACCTAAGCCCTAAGGCATTCCAAAATCCAAAGATGAAGAGGTAGAGACTGAAGAGAGAGGGACAGGAGGAAACCTTCCTATCATAAAGTGCTCGAGGGCAGGATTCCATAGCTAAAAGAGCCTCTTCTACACAGCAAGTATGCACTGGCTGACTGTCTTCCCTGGTCCATGTCCCAAAGTCCCATCTCTAAGCTCCCTCCTTCATGGAATTTACACACTATTAGAGCCTCCTGAAAGCTCTGCCATCTTTGGGGCTCGAATGTTCCATGCCTCCGCAGAATTCACATTGCTTGGGCAAGACACTCAGAACCCGTGCTTACCTACACTGACAGCAAAGGGCATTCAGTATTAAGGCAGTTTGGAATGCAACTAGGGCTGAGTTTGTTTAGGGCACTCCCACATGTTCATGTTTTGGGAAACTAAACTATATGCAAGGATTTATCCTGAATCACCAATAACCATCTGGAAACACTCCTTATCCCTGATGGGACAGTTCAGAAGGAACTCCTGTGGCTTATTTATTAAATTCTTACCTAGTCTGAGGAAAGTTGTATAGAGTGAGGGAAAAAAGTGAAAAGAAACAGAATAGGCAACCTTCTGGGATTTTCGGGCTGTGAACCCAGTGACTCTGCAGAAAGCACTGCTCATCCTCGTGGGAACTGTCATCCACTTGCACTAGATTCACTATAATTCCTGAGTTTGACACTAGAGAAAAATGCTTTTCGGATCTTTTACTATTGTAGATGCTCTTTTGCCATCGGTATGAAATCGTTTTAAAATCACTGTTTTAGTCTTAAATAGAAAAAGCACCGCCAGCTTACTCTGCCCCCTCAGTTGTCACTCCCCAGCCTCCAAGTTCCCAGGGCTAACCTTCTGTTAGGTCAGTTTAATTCTTCTGATCTCAACAGGTATGTGAGCTTAATGTTCTCCAGTTCTCCAATCTTCAGGGTGGCCTCCACTTTCCCCAGCACAACTAACTTACTCTGAGCTAACCTTCACCATCCTGGAAGGCTGGCCAAACTCATCTGTCTCCAGTAAACTTCCCACCCTGAAATCCCCAGTTTCCACAACTTCGTGCCCTTTGTTGTTTGTCTCCTCTTGCTGGGCAACTGCCCTCTCTCCATACTACCTTCACCAGAGAAGTGGTCTCAAACTTTTCCATTAGTTCCTCAAACAAAGCTAATACCATTCTATAGCCTTTAACAAAACTTAACTGAAGGCTTAGGGAGGAAGACTGAACACCTGATGTCAGGTATCCACTACTTTTAGATTCCATCAGCCATGCCTCTTCAGTGGCAGGGCCTTACTGATGTTCTTCTCCCTCCTTCATGGCCAAATAGGAGTGCTCACTTCAGGAGAAACTTCTTCAGGAAAGGCCAGAGCCTTCCCTAACTAGAGTAGTAGTTAATTTCACAAATCAACCAATCACAGATCTGGTAATCTGACCCCGCCCCCTGCCCAGGAAGACAACTGTTTGTTATTGTAAGTCTAGAAATTCAGAAATCTCTGGACCTAGAATAATAATACGTATCTTGGATTTTCTTTGCACAGCCAGAAGCACAATGTATTCTTCCTAGAACAGAAAAAAAAAAAAAGGGGGGGGGACTTCCCTGGCAGTCCAGTGGTTAAGACTCTGTGCTTCCAATGCAGGGGACACGGGTTTGATCCCTGGTTGGGGAACTAAGATCCCACGTGCTGTGCAGAGTGGCAAAAAATTTAAAAAAAAAAGAAAGAAAGAAAGAAAGAAAAAAGTATGCCATTTGCTCAACTTTGCAAATTTACCACTTCTTGATTCCATCCTTACATCATTACTCCACCGAACAGCCAAATAATCCCAAATCATCATTATTCTGGTTTAACCTCAAACTCTTTGAAACTCAAGGTTGTGGTGAGAGTTAAACACTTAGTACATTGTCTGGTGTATATATTGTTTAATAAATGATAAAAACCCACTGTTATTATTATTCACACCCAACATAACATCTAACATATTATTTGTGATTGTCTCAGAATAACAGTCTATTACTGCATAAGCCCTTATAAGTAGGAGCTAAATATTTGACATCTTTTTATCTTCTGAAACATTTGCAAAAATCGGGCACTCAAAAAATGTAATTTTGAATGAATGGTTCCCCTCTCAATTCAAAATTATTTATAGAGTGTCTAAGATAGGTTCTATGCATAACATATAGGATCTTAAATCTTCCTGTTCTCGAGGAGTTTATAAAGACATGTACAAATAATTATAAAACAAGACAAAGGTTGGTTATATGAGAAGTTAAAAAAACTGCCAAGGGGTTCAAAGGCAGACCCAAATCATAACAATGATCTAGAGCAGTGGTTCTAAGTGTGGTCTGGGAAGCCCTACTGCAGTTCCTGAGGCCCTTTTCACAGGATCCCCAAGGTCAAAATGACTTTTCATAATAATGCTAAGATGTTATTTATCTTTTTCATTCATTCTCTCAAGAATGGACATTGGAATATCCAGTGTTACCTGACCTGTGACAGTGCAACAGACTGAGTGCAGAAGGAGATAAAAGATGCTGGTTCTCTGGGATTCAGCCAAGACATTAAAGAGATTTTCAAAATGCAAAACAATGCCACTTTTCTAACTAAATTTTTTGTTTTGGAAAAGTTTGTTTTTCCACAAAACCACGTCATTTCTGTTAACATGTAATGAATTATTCTCTTTAAATATTAAAAAATTCTTAATTTTAATTTCTAATATGGTAAATATCAGTATATGTTGTATGTATGTAACATATAGAACCCACATTAAAAACTCTCGGGCGGTGGGTGGGGTTCCCTGGTGGTGCAGTGGTTAAGAATCCGCATGCCTATGCAGGGGACACGGGTTCGAGCCCTGGTCCAGGAAGATGCTGCGGAACAACTAAGCCCGTGCGCCACAACTACTGAGCCTGCACTCTAGAGCCCGTGAGCCACAAGTACTGAAGCCCTCATGCCACAACTACTGAAGCCTGCGTGCCTAGAGCCCGTGCTCCACAATGAGAAGCCACTGCAATGAGAAGCCCACGCACCACAACGAAAAGTAGCCCCCGCTCGCCGCAAATTGAGAAAGCCCGTGCACAGCAACGAAGACCCAACACAGCCATAAATAAATAAATAAATAAATAAATAAATAAATAAAACCCCAAAACCTTCTGGGGTCCTCAATAATTCTTAAGAGTGTAAAGGAGGGCTTCCCTGGTGGCGCAGTGGTTAAGAATCCGCCTGCCAAGGCAGGGGACACGGGTTTGAGCCCTGGTCCGGGAAGATCCCACATGCCGCGGACCAACTGAGCCCGTGCGCCACAACTACTGAAGCCCGCACGCCTGGAGCCCGTGCTCCGCAACAAGAGAAACCACTGCAATGAGAAGCCCGCGCACCGCAACGAAGAGTAGCCCCCGCCCGCCGCAACTAGAGAAAGCCCGTGTGCAACAAGGAAGACCCAACGCAGCCAAAAATAAATAATAAATAAATAAATAAATTAAAAAAAAAAAAAAAAAAAAAGAGTGTAAAGGAGTCCTGAGAGTCTTAAGCCCAGTTCCAAGCCTGGTAATAGGAAAATGGTTTAAAGTTCATGGTGATTCAGGAAGAAAACCTGGCAAGTTGGTTTGATGGAGGAAGACGGTGAGTTTAGTTTCTTTCTGTCCCACTATCCTTCTCTCTCTCCATCTACACTAAAACCTTCATGAATTCCTGCACCTCAAACCCTTCACCTTCATTATCTCTCTACCTGCACGTCCCCTTCCTAACCTCCCTTAAGTCTTCTAGGTCTGTGTATTTTAATCCTTTGGAATTACCGCCCTAACGCAATGGTCTCCAGATAGCTTTCTTTATATTCTCCTTGGTCAACCTCTATTTCTCTCTTTCAGCTAAAGGGGAGGAGGGTAGGAAAAGGGTGTGGACTGCCGGAGTCCAACCTCGAATCTCTGCATTCCCAGGACTTTCCTGGGTTCAGGCTCTCTGTCTGGAAGGTTACTGAAGTTCTCCCACCTCCTTTCCTCCGCGGTCCTTACCCCCAGCGGGCCCTGCACCATCTCAAGCGGCCCCGATGTTTTCCAACCTCACCCATCGCCGCGTCCGCCCTCCCTCTCCCGTGCCCACTTCACTCTCCCCGCGCGCCCCCCGCCCAAGTTCGCCCCCACGTGACCCCGCCCCGCCCTTACACCCCACCCCACCCCGGGCCCCGGTGCCGCACCTGAGCCGGAGGCGTCCCCGACTCCCCGCCACCTCGGCCAGCCTCCTCCATCCCCGGCCCTCGGGCGCTCGGTCCAAGCTCCGGCTGAGCCTCCGCAGCAGCGGCTCCGGAAGGCGGTTGAGGGTCGCGCCGGCTGCTGCGGGGAGCGGCGGCCCCGAGGGCGCGGCCGCCGGCGGCTGCGAGGCCAGGGGCGGCGGGGCCTGCAGCAGCTCCCCGCACAGCGACATGTCCCGCGCCGGCGACCCCGCGACAGCCGCTGCTCCCGCCGGCCGCATCGCGCACTTTCCGCTCGCCCCCTCGCTCGCCGCGGCGCCGCGGAGGCAGGGGCGGAAGGACTAATTGGACGGCGCTGCACCGCGCTCGGAGGAGGAAGCGCCGCTTCCCGCCCCGCAGAGCCAGGTTTGCTTGGGTGAGCCGGGCCGGCTGGCCGCGCTAGCGGCTCCGGGGGCGGGGCCTCGGGCGGGGGCGGGGCCGCCCACTGCGCGCGTGCGCGCACCTCCCCCGCCCTCCGCGCCGCCTCTTCTGGGCCGCGGCGAGGCGCGCGCTTCAAACCCGGTTGGGAGGTGGAGTCGTTGCTGAGCAGGAAGGGTTGAGTGGTGGCAGCTGGAGGAGGAAGCGGTGGAGGAACTACGCTCGGGTGGCACCACTATGGCGAGGAAGCCTGTGGCGTCGGGGCTTCCCGAGGCTGTGGGAGGAAGATTGCCTCACGCCAAGGAGGGGAGCACGTGGTTTTCCATCGCCGGCGGGTCCGCTCCTCCAGAGGCGCGCTCTGCTGACTCAGTGACTTGCGTGTGCCCGGCGACGCCACCAGCACCCGCGTTGGGCAGCCTCAGCGGAGGCTTCCTCGTTTTAGGATTAGATGTGTATGGCATTGCTAAGGGAAGTGGTGCTAGAGATCCAGATACTCAATGGAAATTGCCTGAAATCTGTGCCTAGACTTCAACAACGACAACAAAACTGGGCTGTAGTGTATTTAAACCTAATTAGATCTTGGAAATGATTGTTTTTAGCAGGAATCACCTGGTTTCCTCCGAGTCAGACTGCCATCCAGAATCTGGTTCCACCCCCTCCACTGCTTCTCTCTGCCTCAAGACAAGTGCCTCCCTCATTTCACTCGAGTCAGGGCCCTGTTTTTCACCTAGCAATTTTATATCCTATGCATTCTCCTCACCCGTCACCCTCCAGCCTCTACCTTGGACTAACATTACATTTTATGACTGGTCTTTTTCTCCTCTCAATCAAATGTTAATATTTTCCAATGTAATTTCACTCCTGTGGTTCTCTTATGGGGCCTAATGATACAGTAGAAAGAGTGTGACCTTTAGAGTTAGCCCTGAATTTGAATTTTGATGCTGCCAGTCATTAATGGTATGACTTTAGGCAAGTTAACCTCTCACCTTCAATTTCCACATCTGTAAAGAGTAGAAGATGATAGTACCTGTTTCAAATGATTGTTATGAGAATTAAATGAGAGATAATTTCTCTATGTACACATAGAAAGTGTCTGGGAGAAGTAGATGCAGAGTTTATTAGTACTCTCAAAGTTGCCAGGTTAATTTTGGAAAAACACAATAAACAGTAATTCAACTATGCTCCAGTAAAATTAAAATATTAAAAAAATAAACAGTAAGTCAGGTACCTTTTCTATATCAACCATTACATTTCTATAAAGATAGGAGAAAAACAGAGTGGAGCTCTGACTTTTAAATGCCCCTTGAAAGTTCATGCATGTCTACGGATAATATACTTGGGAGTTCTTCCTCCTTAGTTGAAAGTGACATAGGGCTTTGTGAATCCAGACAATTTGCAGGAAGCCTGTGGTTTCATTCTATAGAAATCCATTGATGTCATCTTTAAAACACTCACACATCTGGAAACTGACCCATAGGTTTTTTTCCTTTATGCGTTTTGACTAGAGTTGGTACTCTAACCGAAAATGCCAGAATGCCATTATTTTATATCTGGACAGATTTTCAAAGGCCCAGTTCAGGAGAACACCCAGAGGTCCTGGGATCTGTATACAACAGAGGGAAAGGAAACAGGAGTCTCGTGACTTAAATGACATTCCTTGTCTCCCACCTTATTCCATGCCCAGCACCCTTTGTGACCTCTGACTCAGCCTCTGTGTTGAGTACACGCAAGCCACTTTCTGACACAAGGTTCTCCACTTCCCTTGCTGCCCCTTCTTGCCGCCATCTCCCAAAGGATTGGGGGGATTTTCCCATTTCAATTTCAACTTTGGAATAGCAGCTAAGCGTTGCGTTAATATTCCATACCCTTCCTTCATGATGAATCATCCATGGCAGAGATTACATTTGCTTGTCTACTTTCACTCATTCATTCACAAATATTAATTGGATTCCTACCTTGTGCCAGGCTCTGTGCCAAATACTGTTAAGGGATGATTTTCATTTAGTTTTGTTTTTATTAAGCCTGTATTTTTTTAGAGCGGTTTTAGGTGCACAGCAAAATTGAGGGGAAGGTACAGAGATATCTCATGTACCCTCTGCTCTCACCTACTTACAGCCTCCCCCATTATCAATATCCGCCACCAGAGTGGTACATTTGTCACAACTGATGAACCTACACGGATACATAATAATCACCTTAAGTCCATAATTTACATTAGGGTTCATCCTGGTGTTGTACATTCTGTGGGTTTAGACAAATGTATAATGATATGTATCCACCATTAAGGTATCATACAGAGTATTTTCACTGTCCTAAAAATCCTCTGTACTCTGCCTATTCATCTCTCCTCCCTCCCAACCCTTTTCAATCACTGGTCTTTTTATCGTCTCCATATTTTGGCCCTTTTCAGAAAGTGATATAGTTGGAATCATACAGCCTTTTCAGATTGGCTTCTTTCACTTAATAATATGCATCTAATATTCCTCCATGTCTTTTCATAGCTTGATAGCTCATTTCTTTTTAGTGCTAAATAATATTCTATTGTCTGGATGTACCACAGTTTGTTTATCCATTCACCTACTGAAGGACATCTTGGTTGTGTCTAAGTTTTGGCAACTGTGAATAAAGCTGCTGTAAAGATCTGTGTGTAGGTTTTGTGTGGACATACATTTTCAGCTCCTCTGAGTAAATACCAAGGAGGGTGATTGCTAGATAATAGGGTAAGAGTATGTTTAGTTTTGTAAGAACCCCAAACTGTTTCCCACGGTGTCTGTGTCCTTCTGCATTCCCACCAGCAATGAATGAGAGTTCCTGTTGCCCACAACCTGGCCAACACTTGGTGTTTTTGGTGTTTCAGATTTTGGATAAGTTGGTTTTTCAAAAAGAAAGTTAAAATCATGACTCTCAACGAATGTACAGTGAATACAAGTCAAAGATTTTATTTAACACGTTAGTGAACAAGGGAACCGGAAAGGTGTTGTGACCACTTCAAAGGAGAATCCAAAGGCGAGATAAATATGTAAGCCCAGCAGGGAGCTGAGATGAATTAGCTTAATAGATGCAAACCAACTTCTTCCACAGTGGAGGAGGGAAATCCATTGAACCTCCCCCAACAGAATTTATCTATTTATAATCAAGAATTATTTGCATTACTATCAGTTTCCTACAACTTCTATCTCTCGGAGTTGCAAGATGCCTTAGTCAAAGGCAAAGAAAGGCATAGATAACCCAGATAGATGAGCTAGTTAGGACACCCATTACATTCCACATCTTTGTTAATTCTTTCTTACAGTGCTTAGAATACAGGGTTGACTAAATCCAATCTCTGCTTGTGGCAAAGAAAGGGAGTGGTGAGTACTCTGTTGGCAGCAAGAAGGAAGGCTGAAAACACGGAGGAGAAGGTACCATGTGGGGCAGCAAGAGAAAAAAAAACAAAACAAAACTCCTCACATACAAGGGAATTCCCATGAGGCTGTCAGTGGCTAGTTCAGCAGCGCTTTATGAGATGGAAGACATTCCCATGTACAGCACACTCCTGTATACATTGCCACTTTCTCCTTCCTATTCAAGGAAACGTATCTGAAGAATAATACCAGGTATCATGATAGATACAACATTACGATAGGAAAAGTCTTGAATCAGGTCTAACTTACTATCTACAATGCCAATCATTTATTATCTACAAAGCAAATCAGAAACTCTGATACTTAAACGATCAGCACTAGCAAATCACTGGGGACACATTTCAACTGAAGGCAGGAACTGCAGTTGACGTGATATTTCTCATGGCCGTGAGCCACTTTGTTGGGGTTTTCAAAAGGGTGCTAACCACGTTAATCCACCCAACAGTCTTTTGACTTTGTGACACTAACAACTGCATTGGGCTACGATGCAGTTTATGAAGAAATTAATCCAATAATATTTACCAACTACCAATCTGTACTCTCTTAGGATGTAAGAGGGATGCTGGCCTCGCCGGTGTTCCTCATCCTTGGTTGCACGTAAGAATCACATGAGGGTAGCCCAGTTCCTCAAAAAGTTAAACATAGAATTATCATATGATCCAGCAATCCCACTTCTGGAATATACCCAAAAGAATTGCAAGCAGCAACACAAACAGGTGCCTGTACATCAATATTTGTAGCGGCATTATTCACGGTAACCAAAAGGTGGAAACAGCCCAAATGTCCAGTAACAGATGAATGGAAAAGCAAAATGTGCTACATACATACAATGGAATATTATGCAGCCTTAAAAAGGAAGGAAATTCTGACGCACGCTTCAACCTGGAAAGCATATGCTTAGTGAAATACACCAGAAACAGAAGGACAAATATTGTATGATTCCGTTTATATAGGGTACCTAGAATGGGCAAATTCATAGAGACAGAAAGTAGAATAGAGTGGGGCTGGGGGGCTGGGGGGCTGGGGGAAATAAGGAGTTATTGTTTAATGGATACAAAGTTTCTGTTCGGGATGATGAAAAAGTTCTGGAAATGGCTAGTGGTGATGGTTGCACAACATTGTGAATGTATTTATGCCACTGAATTATATACTTAAAAATGGTTAAAACGGTAAACTTTATGTTGTATATGGTTTACCACATACACACAAAGGAACCTTAAAACCTGAGAAACCTTCAAAACATACTGATACCTGGCTTAGAATCCCCAGAGATCTGATCTTAATCGGTCTGGGGTGTCTTCAGTTTTTCTTTTTTCTTTTTTTTTTTTAATAGTAGTTTTAAAAGTCCCTGAAGTGATTCTAACGTACAGCCAGGTTTCAGAAGGGACGCTTAATCTCCAGGGTGGTGGTGCTCAGCCTTGACTATATATTAGACTCACTTGGGGAGTTTTAAAATACATTGGTGTCTGAGTCTCACACCCAAGATTCTTATTTAATTGGCTTGGGGATGCTGCCTGTTTACTGAGAATTTTTTCTTAGTTTCCCATCTGATTCTAATATGTAACCAAGGTGAGAACCACTGCTCCAGGGAGAGCCCAGGATCTCTGCCTTTCATTCCACCTTTGGAGAGCAAGCACTTCCGTGTCTGTCAGTGATGAAACCAAGGGCATAGTGGGAAAGGAACGTCTGATGAGAGTCAGAGGCTGAACTTCTCCAAGGCCACTTGATTCTTTCTCTTTCCCTTCACAGTCAGAATGTTAATAGTGGGAGAAGCAAAGCAGACCAGTAGAGGGTCCAGGAGAAAGGAGTGAAGATCTACCTATTAGGCTCATTCCTAAGGGAGAAAGGCTCTTTATTCTTCTGGCATCCAGCTCCTCCCAGCTTCTAACATGGGCACTGCTCCCTCACCATCCCTAGTCCCCACTTATTCCTCTCCTTCCCCAAGAGGGGCTCAGAGCTGACCTGTCCAGCCAGGATTCCAAAGAGCCAGGGCTGTTAAGAGTATCTCGATCAAGGGACCATAGCTCTGGGACTTCCCTGGCGGTCCAGTGGTTAAGACTCTGTGCTTCCAATGCAAGGGACGCGGGTTTGATCCCTGGTTGGGGGAACTAAGATCCCACATGTTGCATGGTGCAGCCAAAAAAAAAGGCGAGGGGGAACCATAGTGCTGGTGCATGAAAAATTAGCTAGTTTACCTTTAAAGGATCATCTAGATGGTGGACATACATCATGCCTTGATTGATCCTGACTTACCTTCAGCCAATCTTTCACTTTTATCTTCCTTGGTATTTGTATTTCTGTTCTTCTGTATAAATACTGGCTCAGTCTGCTTATTAGGTCCTGTTGCATCCTGCCATCTTGTTTGTGATCGCCCTACTCCAGCTCTCAGTCCTTGGAAGCAAGGCCAACTGGACCGGGTGGGGTGGATTCAGACACGCAGCTGAAAAGCAACGTGAGATCAGGGTGGCCCCTGGAAGACAGCATGGAGAGAGCAGATGAGGCCAGCTCTACTCTAAGCCTTGAGGTAAAGTAGTGGTTCCCCATTAGTCTGTGCCATTCCATCAGGGTGGAGTCCCACCATAAGGGTTTTGGCTGATGACTTACCCAATTATAATGAGAACACATTGCAGGCAATGCCCCCTGTATAACACGTCCTTCTTCCATATATATGTCCCTTGGGAAATGAGCAGACATTGGCAAGGAGACTTGGGGTTCCAGATCCTGGCTGTCCGTTCAGACATAGCAGACAAGGGACACAAAATATAAAATAGAACCCATGTTTTCTAGAAGCCTATGATCTAGCTGAGGAGAGAAATTTTATAAACATGAAAAAGTGGCAAAGCAAGATTTTGGACCTTAGGATTTCTATACTGGTGTATGCAGTTTAGAAGTTTTCCAGAGACTTTTATCAAAAGCCCTAGAGATGGGCCAGGAACGAAGAGAAGTAAACTAGGATTAAGGATGGTAGACTCAGAGAGTGAAAGGAGTCTGACCAGTGAAGGCATGATTATTTCCTGGATAATACTGATATAATTTTACTTTTTAAAAAATGTGACACCTATGACTATTCCCAGTTGAATGACAATATTAGCCTTTGTAGGTGAGCACATTCAGGTGGAAAGGTGAAAATACACTAGTGCTGGCTCTGCTCCGTGCTTCCAAGGGTGACGTGTTCTCAGTTTCTTGGGGGTCACTGATGGAGGGATCTGACTGTGAACATGGTGTTATGTGCCAAGAGTTGATTCAAAACTCCTGACAGCTCGGGCTCTCCATCAGAGCCTGGGACTTCCTAGGTGTGGTACCCTGAGGACATATTTGGTGGCTCCGATTGAGGGTATGGACTAGATGCTTTTTAAGCCCCCTTCAACATTAAAGTTCTGAGTGGAAGGGCATGAGGTCTCAGAGGAGAGCATGTGATCAAAGACTAGCCCTGGGGCTTCCCTGGTGGCGCAGTGGTTGAGAATCTGCCTGCTGATGCAGGGGACACGGGTTCGAGCCCTGGTCTGGGAAGATCCCACATGCCACGGAGCAACTAGGCCCGTGAGCCACAATTGCTGAGCCTGTGCGTCTGGAGCCTGTGCTCCGCAACAAGAGAGGCTGCGATAGTGAGAGGCCCGCGCACTGCGATGAAGAGTGGCCCCCACTTGCT
Organism: Balaenoptera acutorostrata; assembly: GCF_949987535.1. Taxonomy (NCBI): domain Eukaryota; kingdom Metazoa; phylum Chordata; class Mammalia; order Artiodactyla; family Balaenopteridae; genus Balaenoptera; species Balaenoptera acutorostrata. The sequence goes on from NC_080076.1 coordinate 16,852,638, forward strand.
GCAACTAGAGAAAGCCCTCGCACAGAAACGAAGACCCAACACAGCCAAAAATAAATATTAAAAAAAAAATTAATTAATTAAAAAAAAAAGAAAGAAACTATAAGACTAACTGGACATGTTTTTGTTTTTGTTTTTTATTAATAGCTACTCTATTTATTTATTTATTTATTTCTTTTAGCTGTGTTGGGTCTTCATTTCGTGCGAGGGCTTTCTCTAGTTGCGGCAAGCGGGGGCCACTCTTCATCGCGGTGCGCGGGCCTCTCACTATCACGGCCCCTCCCGTTGCGGAGCACAGGCTCCAGACGCGCAGGCTCAGCAGTTGTGGCTCACGGGCCCAGTTGCTCCGTGGCATGTGGGATCTTCCCAGACCAGGGCTCGAACCCGTGTCCCCTGCATTGGCAAGCAGATTCTCAACCACTGCGCCACCAGGGAAGCCCCTGGACATGTTTTAAAAAAAAAAAAAAAAAGACTAGCCCTGGATGGTGATCACAGCTCTTCCAGTATCGTGGACTACTTCCAGTTAAGCAAATTAACATATAAATAAGATTATTTGTGGGGGGCAGAGGGGAAATATTTAAATGACTGAAGGTTTAAATTGTAACATATTAGTTATATGTTCAAATTAGATATTGAGAACAAACAATGCTGTTTCAGGAGAATGGACACCGTATTAAATTAAAATGCAAATAATATTTATTGGTTGAGGGAAAGGGGAGAAGAAGGTGCATGTTTAGTCAACCAACAGTTTAAATCATACTTAAGGCCTTTATGCATTAGTTATTTGCTAATCCTTACATGCTAATCATTCATTTGTTCTGTAAAGCTACGTCAATGAAAACTTTTCTTTGAAGCATTTTTTGTAGGAGGCTAGTTGAAATTATGAGTAAAAGGGCATTTATTTAAAATATTCTCTAATTTAAGCTTTTCACTGAGTGACTCTAATGAATTTAATTTACTGAGGTTTTGCTGTATATAGATCAGAGCACTGAAGCTACTGGAAATTTTTATGGTATCATAATAAAGATAATCAATAATAATTTCATGATAATGAGAATAGCTTGAACAGTATGTATGTGGTCACCTGTTTAACATGATATTCATGGAAAGTCAGCCCTAAAGAGCACCTCAGTTGACTTAGGCCAACACCTTCAATTTCAGATGAGAGCTCCATGGCGTAGAGAGGTTTTCTGTCTCTTCTTAAGCCTCTACCATAGTAGTTCTCAAAGTGAGGGCCCTGGCCCAACTGCATCAGCTTTTCGGAAATGCAGATTCTTAGGCCCCCCCAGCAAACCTACTGAAAAAAACTCGGGGCGTGAGCCCAAGAAGATGTGGCTGAACCAGCCCTCCAGGTGATTACGATCCACAGCAGTTTGAGAACTGCTCCCCCCAACTCTAGCTTTAAAATATCTTGAGACAATAACTTCTCCAGCGACACAGAGAATTACTTCCTGTTTTATGTCTAAATTTATCTCCCTAAAGCTTTGCAGGGCGTGGTACACAGTCTGTACAAGTGCAGAGACACCTTTACGGGTAACAGCGCAGAGTGGGGCTCAGCAGAAGGGGGAGATGAAGACAGGGCTGGCGGTGGGCAGGGGCTGGGGAAACAAGGGCTGGTCTTTGCCCCTTCCTATTACCATTGATCGATAATTTCCTAATCTGAGATCCATTCCAAAGAGGGGCACGGCACAGTTTCATTTGGGGTCTGGGTTTTTAAGACAAACAACACGGAGCCGAGGGAGTGCAGAGTTGGGGTAAAACTTAGGAGCGATGCGGTAGAGACATGGGTGTCTCTGACGCTGGCCAACATTGTTCCACAAGTTGTCTGAATAAAGCAACGTAGAATGGAGAAGGGTCTAGCCCTCTGGGAGCTGAGCACAGACAAGCTAAGAAAGGCTCCAGATGACTGGCTGGGATCCAGGGCAGGATTCTGCTCCTCCCCACCCACTCCTGCCAAACCAGTGTTAGGGGAGAAATCCAGGGATTCAGGGTACCCAAGAGATGGGGGTTCAGGATGCCGAGGGAGCTGTGTAGGTGGCCTGACTGTGTTTCTGAGGTCTTCACGATGCTGTTTGGAAGGACTGTTCTGTCTGCCTAGAGTGGCACTCTTTTCTCAGAAATATTGCTTTTCAATGCGTGGTTCATTGGGAGCCCCCAGTTTCTTACCAGTCTGCTTCCTCAACCCAGTGATTGGCTGGAGGTAGGCGCGTTGCCCAAGCTTGGCCAGTCCTGGGGATTTCTGACCTTCACCTTGATGAAGAGGGTCTCAGGCTATCTCAGGGGGCAAACCTGTGAGGTATGAGCCTGAGCTGGCTGGTGGTCATGTCTCCACCGGCTGTGTGGACTTTTCCCATAGGGGGAGAAAGTGACCGGTACCCTGAGAGAAGCAGAAATGAGAGGTGGAGAAAGTAGTGTTCCGTCCCTGGCTGTGGTTGCCCCCGAGGCCCAGCTCACTTTTCACCTTTCCTTCACTGCAGTCGGCTGAGCCAACAAATTTGCTTTTTTGCTGTAGGGGAGGGGAAAAAAAAACTTTTCCTCTACCCTCTTATGTTCAGTACCTGGGTCCTGCGAATTACACTGGTAAGCAACAGATGAGCCGGAGAAAACGTTTATTTCATATGCACACGGGAACCATCAAAGGAAGTAGATGCCTCCTTAACTGGTTGGCGTTAAAGAATTATATACCTAATTTAGTAGAAGAGGGGGAGGGGAGAGAAAAGGCTTCTTATGGGAAGAACAAATAGGTTTCTTTAAGAAAGGCAAATGGGTTTTAGGAAAATAGATGGGAGAGAAAGTTCGTGATAACGTTTGTCTATACAGGTGTGGGTAGTCTTTCCATCTTCTTCAGGGTCATAACAATCCCCTGGAGAAGGGAATTGGGTTAGGTTTTATTTGTGTTCTTTCTTCTGGGGGTAGATCCACCCTGCAGAGGAATTTATGGCAGCCTTATTTCCCAGAAGTTACTGCTTTTAGTCAAATAAGGGAAGCTCCCAGAGGGCTTTGTGTGTGTGTGTGTGTGTGTGTGTGTGTGTGTGTGTGTTTATCTGTTGAATCTCAAATGTCTTCAGCCTAAAATGATCACTATACCAAATATTTTGGTATATTTTGGAGAGGTATATTCTGAACCCCTTCATTGCCTAAGCCAATTTTGTACCCTTTAGGTACTGTGCCTAGCTTCACGACATCTTTCTGTAGATGCTTTAACTAGCAAGACACCCAGTAGGTTTTTTTTAAAAAATATTTTATTTTCTAAGTGGATAAGCAATCAATTCATACTAATTATTTTAGACTTAATTTTTTTTTTTACAGTAGTGTTAGGTTTACAACAAAATTGAGAGGAAGATACATAGATTTCTCATATACCCCTGGTACCCACACATATATAGCCTTTCCCGTTATCAACATCACTCACCAAAATGATACATTTCTTACAATTGACAAACCTACACTGTCACATCATAATTACCCAAAAGTCCACAGTTTACCTTAAAATTCACTCTTGGTGTTACACATTCATTCTATGGATTTAGACAAATGTACAATGACATATAGCCATCATTATAATACACAGTATTTTCACTGCCCTAAAAAATCTTCTGTGCTCCCCCTATTAACACCCTCCACCCTCATCCCGGAAAACCACTGATATTTTTACTGTGTTCATAGTTTTTTCTTTTCCAGAATGTCATATAGTTGGAATCATACAGCCTTTCCAGACTGGCTTCTTTCACTTAGTAGTCTGCATTTAAGGTTCTTCCACATCTTTTCATGGCTTGCTGGCTTATTTCTTTTTAGTGCTAAATAGTATTCCATTGTCTGGATGTACCAGTTTATTTACCCATTCACTTACTGAAGGACATCTGGGTTGCTTCCAAGTTTTGACAATTGTGAATAAAGCTGCTATAAACATCCGTGTGCAGATTTTTGTGTGGACATAAGTTTTCAACTCCTTTGTGTAAATACCAAGGAGTGTGATTGCTGGATTGTATAGTATGTTTTGTTTTGTAAGAACCCCAAACTGTTTCCCACAGTGTCTGTGTCCTTCTGCATTCCCACCAGCAACGAATGAGAGTTCCTGTTGCCCACAGCCTGGCCAACACTTGGTGTTGTCGAAGTTCCAAATTTTGGTCCTTCTAATCTGTGTGTAGTGGTTATTTTTAAAATTATGCCATCTGCTTTATAAATCCTGCATTGAGTATTCTTGTACCTCTTTAGAATGTGGTGTCTATTTCAGGGGCCTCAGCTGAAAATTTCATTTTACCATCCTGTTACACTTATCTTCCTTAACTTGGTATCTTCCCAAGCTCACTGATATCCATAAACTTGTAGATTTCAAAGTTCACATATCTTCATGATACATAGCAACGACTTGAAAGGGCTATTACCTTCCTCCCTTGAGAAGCATTTCCCTTTATTCCTACCCTTCATTTACTGTCATTGAGCCAACACTTGAACCTTTGCACACTCTTTAATATCGTAATGACCATGTGGTTAGAAAAATTTGCTTGTGTAGAATTTTGCCAAAGAATTTTATCACTATAAATAATTTACATCCACTTATTTGTACAATTTTAATCAATTATCCTTTCTTTTTTCTGGAAAACATGTTACTATTCACTCAATGGATTGATCATTCTTGCATTTAGATGCTCCTACATTTTATGATGGATTCCTCTTAGGGTGTCCTCTGGAACAAATATATATTTTTTTGCATGGAAGCAGCATTGGCAGCTTGATAGTCTCTAGCTCAGCGGTTATTTGTAACATCAGTTTTATCAACAGTAACACAGTTTCATCCATAGCTGTCTTCAGAGCTCTTCAAAGGATACTGCCTAATTCTATTAACTTAATATTCAGGTGATTTGCCAAGTGAGTTTTAAATAGCTTCTGTTTAATCGAATGCCTTAGACCTATTTGCTTCAAAAGACATTTGGGAACAAGATTATCCCTAAATGATGGCATAAAGAAAAGACCAAGGCAGAGAAAGCTTCACTGCTGCAATCGTATCATTCCCGAGTGCACGTTTGCACTGCATTGGTCTAGTACACAACGAAATAACATGGACTCTAAGTTTTGACTGTAAACTTTTGGTTTCACCTTGTTATGTTTCCTCCCTTTGTGGTTAGCCACTTGGGAGGGGATTTCCGGAGATGCAGGCTATATAGTTTGTTTCCCAAAATATTTTGTATTGTTTTGGGTAAGAGAGTATGTTGCCTACTCTGCAAAACGTAGGTCTCAGAGAGCTAATACGACTTATAGCTCTAATAACATGATCATAATTTGTCTCGGTGGTGAGGGGAGGTGCCTCTATTATGACACATTCTTTTGTAAGAAAAGAAAACTTTAAAAAATATATTCTTTTTTTAATTTGGTAAAATACACATAACATAAAATTTACCATTTTTTCTTCCAGTTTATATAATTGACCTACGGCACTGTATGAGTTTCAGGTGTACAGCATAATTATTTGACTTACATACACCACGAAATGATGATCACAATAAGTTCAGTGAACATCCGTCATATCATAGAGATGCGAAATTAAAGAAATAGAAAAAAATTGTTTTCCTTGCGATGAGAACTCTTAGGATTTCCTCTCCTAACAACTTTCATATAAAACACGCAGCAGTGCTCATTATATTTACCATGTTGTACATTACATCCCTAGTACTTCTTTATCTTATAACTGGAAGTTCGTGCCTTTTGACTGCTTTCCTCCAATTCCCCCTCCCCCTATTCCCCATCTCTGGCATCCACAAATCTGAGGTCTTTTTCTATGAGTTTGTTTTCGAAGTATAGACCTGTAATAATATGTTAATTTCTGTTAGACAACATAGTGATTTTTTTCTATACATTCCAAATTTGGTAAAATACACATAAAATTTACCCTTTTAACCAATTTTATTTATTTATTTATTTGTTTTTTTATTTTTGGCTGTGTTGGGTCTTTGTTGCTGCGCGCAGGCTTTCTCTAGTTGCGGCGAGCGGGGGCTACTCTTCGTTGTGGTGCGTGGGCTTCTCACTGCGGTGGCTTCTCTTGTTGTGGAGCACGGGCTCTAGGCACACGGGGTTCAGTAGTTGTGGCATGCAGGCTCAGTAGTTGTGGCTCGCGGGCTCCAGAGCGCACGTTCAGTAGTTGTGGCACACAGGCTCAGTAGTTGTGACACATGGGCTTAGTTGTTCTGCAGCATGTGGGATCTTCCCGGACCAGGGCTCGAACCTGTGTCCCCTGGATTGGCAGGCAGATTCTTAACCACTGAGCCACCAGGGAAGCCCTAACCAATTTTAATTGTACAATTAAGTGGCATTAAGTTCTCAACGTTGTGCAACCATCACCACCACATATTCCCAGAACCTTTTCATCATCCCAAACAGACGCTATTTAACAATAACTTCCCATTTCCCCCTTCCTCCAGTCCCTGGTAACCTCTATTCTACTCTCTGTTTCTATGAATTTGCCTTTTCTAGGTACCTTTACATAAATGGAATCATACAATATTTGTCCTTTTGTTTCTGGCTTATTTCACCATAATGCTTTCTAGGTCCCTCCATGTTGTAGCATGTGTCAGAATTTCCTTCCTTTAGAAGGCTGCATCCATTGTATGGCTATAGAACATTTTGTTTATCTGCTCATCTGATGATGGATATTTGGGCTGTTTCCACCTTTTGGCTATCGTGAATAATGCTGCTATGAACATTGGTATATAAGGATCTCTTTGTGTTCCCATTTGTAATTCTTTTGGGTGTAATCTACCTAGGAGTGGAATCTTATGGTAATTTCACTTTCTGAGGAACTGAAGAAAGGAAAACTTCTGAAGTATTGTACTTTTTCTTCACTAACCACAAGTTGGCTCTGCAGTCCCCAAATATGATGTAACAGAATGTCTCAGAATACACTGTTGCCATTTAGAGCCATGAGGTTTGAGGTCATGGGTACACTCCCACAGCCTGTGAAATGCTCTAGAAACTGGTTTGGTATTCCTGATACCTGACACGGGTTGGGGGAAGCAATTCACTTTGGGGTATCTTGTCTGAACCAATGATATCTCTTTACAGAAGAGCTCCAGGTCTTTTTCCAAGAGCACCCTGCTTTTCAGGGCAACTCCCAAACTAACAGTGCATCCTTGGATTGATCCAGATTGGGGTCTTTATAGAACTGGACTAAATCCCAGGGTTGCTCCGGGCAAGACTTGAAAACCACCTACCTCTTCCTAAACTGCCAAATCACACTCATCACCAAGTCCTGCCAGTTTTAATTTTTCTGTATCACTTGATCCTATTTTTCTCTCCATCTCTACTGTCACCCTCCTAGTCCAGGTTACCCTCACGTCTCTCGTGAACTCGTGCGATAGCATTTCTCACTGGTCTTCCCTCATGTACCCTTGTTCTCTACACCGTAGCCAGAATGATTTTTGAAATTCAGATCTGATAATGTCAGCAACAGGAGTTTGGTGGAGGAAGACCAGACAAGAGGATTATTAAGTTCATATGGAAAAATAAACAGGTGATAACCAGGAAGTTTTTGAAAAACAAGAATAATGAAAAAAAGACCAGCTCTAGCAAATATCAAAATAGATTTAAAAAGCCATAAGTACTAAAATGGTTTTACATCATTGCATGGCTAGACAGATCAGTTGAACAGAATGTAGAACCATAAAAAGAGATCCCAAATAGATGAGAACTTAAATTATAATGAAGATGGCATTTCCAATCACCAGGGAGATTTGATTTTGAATAATTGGGTGTTGAGACAAATGGTAAAATTGTTTTCTTAATTCATGTATCACACCAAAACAAGTTCCAAATGTATCAGAGATTTAGATAATATTTTTAAAAATTGAAACCACAAACATGGTACAATAAGAGAATTCAGGAGAATATCTTCCCGCCCAGTATTCACTGAAAAACTCCCACCATCCCCACGAATTTTAAGAATTCGGGGAATTCAAAGTGTCAGAACAAATGAGTGACATACCCGAGTTCAGAGGAGGGAGGTTGAGGAAGGCTGGGATGGGAGCTGCCGGGAGGAGGTGGAAGGACAGATGTCAGCAAAGCTACATGGGAGGGATGATAATAGAGTGTGTTTGAGGAAAAGTGAAGAGATGAACCAATAGGGGAGGAGCAGAGTTCAGGGAAGCATTTCTACCTACGGGTCAAGATATTCTGGTCCTGGGAAGGAGCTCTCAGATGGTCCAGGTTCACACCAGTATAAAATATATTCTCCTTGAGAAGTCTCTGAAGTGCTGATGGCATGTGCCACCGACAGTCTGTGTCATTGATTAAGCTCTGATCCACACGTGTTACCAGTCGACGGAGGTGAAGGTACGGCTGAAACTGACAAGAAGGTTGAGGAGCCTGGGCAGGACGAGTGTTTGAAGACAAGGCTGGCACGCTCCCTACACAAGAGCAGGAATAATTCGGAAACAAGACTTACATTTCCCTCAGAATTTGCTTCTGGGTCGGCTTTCATCACAGGACAAGAGAGGACTCAGGAACGTCAGGCTGAGAGGTTTTCGCTTTATTCTGTTAATGATGGGGAATCATAGGAGATCTGTAAGCAAGGGAGACATCTGGAAAACACCAGTGTTTCTAGAAGAGTGGTCTAGTGGCTCTCTGCTGGCAGGCTCAGGTGGCGCTGTGGTGCTGGTAAGTGGTGGTGATGGTGGTCGACCCGGTAAGGGGTGGTGAGTAGGCAGTTGCTATGGTCCCATCGCTAGGGGGTGCGGGGAGCTGGGGAGAAACGAATGGACTCCAGTGAACACTCATAAAGTAAATGCACGTGGGGAAGTGCTTGTGTAACACACGCAGATGCTAACTGGTTGCTCTACTGTCACTATCACGTGCAGCCACACCTGCAGGTTGGGATGATATTTTCCTCCCTGGAATAAGGTTCTCTCTTTGTCCTCAGGAAGACAGGTTTGGACAACTTATGAGAAAGAGGACTGTGAAATGAATGTAAAGAGAAAGAAGGGCCATGTTCTCAAGGGTGTAGTCACAAGCCCTCTCATGGGGGCAGCGAAGACGGGAGTTTGCTGGGCTGGCAAAACTGAGCCCAGAACTCAGCCACGGGAATCTCTTACACCAAGAGAGGGATCTAACTGCATGAAGCTTGGACACGACTCTGAAGTTCAAGAAAGGGAGAAAGGCAACTGGGGGTCAGCTGTGCTTCAGAAAGCTGTGAGTTGGGGGGAACCTCCTTTGTGAAGTTTTGCTCCAGGTAAGGAACGTACACTTTTCCTGCTGATTTATCTGTTAAGTAGAATTAACTGGTCTCTTAATTGACCGTGTAAATATAAAAGTAAATGGGGGGCTTCCCTGGTGGCTCAGTGGTTGAGAATCTGCCTGCCAATGCAGGGGACACGGGTTCGAGCCCTGGTCTGGGAAGATCCCACATGCCGCGGAGCAACTAGGCCCGTGAGCCACAATTACTGAGCCTGCGTGTCTGGAGCCTGTGCTCCGCAACAAGAGAGGCCGCGACAGTGAGAGGCCCACGCACCGCGATGAAGAGTGGCCCCCGCTTGCCACAACTAGAGAGAGCCCTCGCACAGAAACGAAGACCCAACACAGCCATAAATAAATAAATAAATAATTAAAAAAAAAAAAGTTTAAGCAGTTATAAGAAAAAATGTATTAAAAAAAAAAAAAAGTAAATGGTAGGAACAGGAAACAATATTTTGCCCAAAACCCTGATTTAAGATCAGCTTTACTATGCTTTAAAAATGCATGTTATTAATGCAGAATTTTGGGCATCAATGTCTGCAAGGCTACCTGACCAGTGGGTAACACATGGTACAAGAGTTCAGGAACTCTGTCCCCTGACTTTTGCAGAGCTCCTTAGGGCACACACGGTTTACATTTGCCTTCCACCTTTACATGTGCTGGAGGACAGGCTCTTGGGCTGTTTTGTTGCGTAAGAGAGCAGCATAATGACACTGTCAAATGAGCAAGTATCACACGAGGTGGCTGGTGATAATTCTTGTCTTAGACTTCTGGCTCTCTGGATATCTGTCACGAGGAATATCATGTTCAGGAGCTTTTACCTACTGGGTATCTGCTTCTTGGGCTCATGGGAATTGAAATCCAAAGTAATCATTCAAAGTCACAGGTTTACCAAATAGGTCCTATGGTTTTTGATGTCACTATGAAGGTCAGCTAAAAGGCATCCAAATTGGAAAGGAGAATATAAAATTATCTCTGTCTGCAGATGACATGATGTAGGAAACCCTAAAGACTCCACAAAACAACTGGTAGAATAAATGAATTCAGTGAAGTTGCAGCATACAAAATCAACATACAAAGATCAGTTGAGTTTCTATACACCAAACAATGAACTATCTGAAAAGGAAATTAGAAACAATCCCATTTACAATAGCACCAAAGAGAATAAAATACTTAGGAATAAATTTAACCAAGGGGATGAAAGATTTGTACTATGAGAACTATAAAACACTGATGAAAGAAATTAAAGGAGGCACAAATAAATGGAAAGATATCCTGTGTTCATGGATTAGAAGAATTAATATTGTTGAGATGTCCATACTTACCTAAAGCAATCTACAATTTCAATGCAATCTCTATAAAAATCCCAAAGACTTCTTTACACAAACAAAAATATAATCCTAAAATTCATATGGAAACACAGAAGACCTGAATGGCCACAGTGATCTTGAGAAAGAACCAGAAAGCTGGAGGCATTATACTTCCTGATTTCAAACTATATTATAAAGCAATAGTAATCAAAATGGTATCATACTGGCATAAAAACAGGGACCAATGGAACAGAATAGAGAGCCCAGAAATAAACCCATGCATGTAGTGTCAACTAATTTTTGACAAGTAGGTGCCAAGAACACACGATGAGGAAAGGATATTCTTTTCAGTAAATAGTGTCTGGAAACTGGATAACCACATGCAAAAGAATGAAACTGGACACTTATCTTTCACCATACACAAAAAGTAACTCAAAATGGACTAAAGATTTGAATGTAACATCTAAAACCATAAAACTCCTAGAAGAAAACATGGGGGAAAAACTTCTTGACATTGATCTTGACAATGATTTCTTGAATATGACACCAAAATCACAGGTAACAAAAGCAAAAATACACAAGTGAGACTATGTCAAACTAAAAAGCTTTTGCATAGCAAAGGAAACAATCAACAGGGTGAAAAGGCAACCTGCAGGATGGGAGAAAATATTTGCAAACCATATGCAAATTATACCTCAAAAAACCTGGGAAGAACATAAAGTACAAATTTAAAAAATTTTAAAGGATAGGCGAGGGATCCGTTAACTGTTTTTATTATACATTTTAAAAAGCCTTACTGAAATATAATTTACATAAAATAAAATGCTCCAAATGTTAGTCTATGATTCAACAATGTTGAATATATTTATAGTTGTGCAACCATTACCACAATCCAGTTTTAGAGCATTTCATCATCCCCAAAAGTTCCATCATGTCTGTTTGCAGCTAATTCTCCCTCCCACCCCCAGCCTTAGGTACCACTGGTATCTTTTCTGTCTCTATAAATTTGCCTCTTTTGGACATTTCATATAAATGGCACAATTAAATATGTAGTCTTTTGCATCTAGTTCTTTTACTTAGCATAATGTTTTTGAGTTTCTTCCAAGTTGTAGCATGTATCCATGTCCTTTCTTTTTTATAGTTGAATAGTATTTGATTGTATGGACGGATGTAGCATAATTTGTTTTATCCATTCACTGGTTGATGGCCACTTGGATTGTTTCCAGTTTTGGGCATACAGGTTTTTGTTTAGACATGTGTTTTCATTTCTTATGGTAGATTCCTAGGGGTGGAATTGCCGGGTCATATGGTAGGATATGTTACATGTTTTAAGAAATTGCCAAACTGTTTTCCAAAGTGGCTGGGCCATTTTATATTCCCGCCAGCAATGTATGAGGGTTCCAGTTTCTTCACATCCTCATGGACATTTGGTATTGTCTGCCTTTTTTATTGTAGCCATCCTACTGGGTATGTAATGGTATCTCATTGTGGTCTTAATTTGTATTTCCTTAACGACTAATGATGTTGAGCATCCTTTCCTGTGCTTATTAGCCATTTGTATATTTTCTTTTTTTGTTTTAATTGTACTTATTATTTTTGACTGCGTTGGGTCTTCGTTGCTGCATGCGGGCTTTCTCTAGTTGCGGTGAGCGGGGGCTACTCTTTATTTATTTGGCTGCGCTGGGTCTTAGTTGCAGCATGCAGAATCTTTGTTGTGGCATGCGGGATCTTTTAGTTGCAGCATGTGGGATCTAGTTCCCTGACCAGGGAGCAAACCCACGCCCCCTGCGTTGGGAGTGCAGAGTCTTAGCCACTGGACCACCAGGGAAGTCCTTGGGGGCTACTCTTCGTTGAAGTGCGCAGGCTTCTCATTGCAATGGCTTCTCTTGTTGTGGAGCATGGGTTCTAGGCGCACGGGCTTCAGTAGTTGTGGCTTGCAGGCTCTAGAGCTCAGGCTCAGTAGTTGTGGTGCGTGGGCTTAGTTGCTCTGTGGCATGTGGGATCTTCCTGGACCAGGGCTCGAACCTGTGTTCCCTGCATTGGCAGGCGGATTCTTTTTTTTTTTTTAATGTTGGCTTTTTAAATTAATTAATTAATTAATTAATTTTTTGGCTGTGTTGTGTCTTCGTTTCTGTGCGAGGGCTTTCTCTAGTTGCGGCAGGTGGGGGCCACTCCTCATCGCAGTGCGCAGGCCTCTCACTATCGCGGCCTCTCTTGTTGCGGAGCACAGGCTCCAGACGCGCAGGCTCAGTAGTTGTGGCTCACGGGCCCAGTTGCTCCGCGGCATGTGGGATCTTCCCAGACCAGGGCTCGAACCCGTGTCCCCTTCATCAGCAGGCAGATTCTCAACCACTGCGCCACCAGGGAAGCCCCAGCAGGTGGACTCTTAACCACTGCGCCACCAGGGAAGTCCCTGTATATTTTCTTTAGTTCAATGTCTATTCAAGTCTTTTGTCCATTTTTTAGTTGGGTTGTCTTTCTATTGTTGAGTTTTGAGAGATTTTAAGAATATATATGCATACTGATTTATTCCAAGAATATATATGAAAAATGATTTGCAAGTATTTTCTCCCAGTCTGTGGTGTGTAATGTCTTTTGATGCAAAAGAATTTTTAATTTTGATAAAACTCTATTTCCTAATTTTTATTTTTATGGATCATGATTTTGGTGTCATATAGAAGAACTCTTTGCATAACTCAAAGTCACAATTTTCTCCTATGTGTTTCTCTAGAAGTTTATCATTGTAGCACTTACATTTAGTTCTATGATCCATTTTGAGTTAATTTTTGTGTATGGTATGAGGTAAGTTTCAAAGTTCGGATTTTTTGCATATGGATATCCAATTGTCCCAGCATCATTTATTGAAAAGACAATCCTGGACTTCCCTGGTGGCTCAGTGGTTAAGAATCTGCCGGCCAAAGCAGGGGACATGGGTTCTATCCCTGGCCGGGGAAGATCCTACATGCCGCGGAGCAACTAAGCCCATGTGCCACGACTACTGAGACTGTGCTCTAGAGCCCGAGAGCCACAACTACTGAGCCCGTGCACCTAGAGCCAGGGCTCTGCAACAAGAGAAGCGACAACAATGAGAAGCCAGTGCAACGCAATGAAGAATATCTCCCGCTCGCCACAACTAGAGAAAGCCCGCGCACAGCAACAAAGACCCAATGCGGCCAAAAATAAAAATAAGTAAATAAATAATTAATAATAATAAAAAAAGACAATCCTTTCTTTTGTTGAATTACCTTGGTACCTTTGTCAAAAATCAGTTGACATAAATGTGATTTTTATTATTTCTGGGCTTATTTCTGGACTCTCGATTCTGATACATCTATAGCGACTGTCCATCTATATAATAGTGTGTCACTATTGCACTGTCTTGATTACGGTGGCTTTTTAAACATGTTTTACAATCAGGTAGTATAAGTCCTCCAACTTTGCTGTTCTTTTTCAAAGCTGTTTTAGCTATTCTAATTCCATTGCATTTCCATATAAATTTTAGGATCAGCTTATCAATTTCTACAAAAGTACCACTGGAATTTTGATAGGCATTGTGTTGAATATATAGATCAATTTGGGGAGAATTGCAATCTTGACAATACTGAGTCTTCCATTCCATAAATATAGAATGTCTATTTATTTAATCTTCTTTAATTTCTCTTTTCAATGTTTTATAATTTTCATTATATGTCTTTTAAGTTTATTTCTAAGTATTTTATTCTTATTGACACTATTGTGAATATAATTATTAATTCCATTTTTGAACTGTGTCGTTGGGGTTTTTCTGTACTATCTTACTGAAAAACTCAAACCAACTTTTTGGCCAACCCAATATATTGCGGTAGCTCTGAGTTCCGGTTATCTCCCCCGATCCCCAAGGTTGTTGTTGTTATTGCTGTTTGGTTTATTTTTTAGTTTAGTAACTTACCTGAGATAAAACTGTGAAATCTGTCATGCCCAAAGTATGTGGGCACAAATATTTCTGCTCAGTTTTCTTAAAAAAATTTCTTAAAGCTTTGTTTCCTGGGAGTCACTCCTGTCTTTCCATGGCCTAGTGGGCAGCCAGTGAATGACTGGACAGAGGTTGTGTTTCAAGTACCTTGAGCCAGTAAAACTTCCATCCTCTGCCGGTGTATCTGTGGGTAGGGGAATGCATTCAAGTTTCAGCCATGTTTGAGTCTGCCCTAATGTTGAGTTTCTGCTGGACCCTTTCATGTCTCCTCTGTGCATGCTGGGAACGTGTGGGTGGAGAGCTGGGTCCCTCCTGGTCTCCACTGCACATGAACGCGGCCCCAGCCAGACAGATGCCTACCCCAACCTCAGCCCCATCCTCATGCTGCTAGAACTGTTGGCCTTCTCCACTCATCTGCTGCCAAGAGTTACTTCCATTGATAACACTGCTGGGCACAGGTGTTGTCCACTGCTCCAGATACAGTGAGCCCCCTTCAACTGTGGCAATAAACACGGCAGTGCTCACAGCCTGCCCTGGCAGGACCTCTGTGACACTGGAGCTGGGTGGGGGAGTGAGAGCAGCTCTAGCCAAGAATGTCATAGAGACTCACTGTTAGTACCCAAAGTTGAGATGTTTCTCAACCATAAATGCTTCTCATATTGTTGTATGCCTTTGGTTGATTTCCAGAGCATTAAAATGGCTGTCTATATTGTCTATCTTTATATTTGCTTTTTGGGGAGAAGATTTTCTAGCCTCCTCATTCAGTCATGGCTTAAAGCCCTAACTCCCATTTCATTCTATTTTTAATGGGGGGGGGGGGAAATCTAGTTTTCAAACCAAAATCCTAAGTATTATACCTATACGTATATCACTCTCTTAGTTGTAAAGGGTGGAAGCCCCTAAAGCAGCAAGGAAACGGAGAATCCTAGATGTCTGGGAATCTAAGGGAAAAGGCACAAATTGATCCGGTACATTAGCACAGACCAAATAACATGACACAGAGGGAGAAGGGCTCGATTTGAACTCTAATCTCTAGTCTGCCTTGGGGCAGTATGGGATAGTGGATAAGTACATGTAGGGTTGGGGCTTAATAAGCAAAGGAAGAAACCACAAGAAAGAGATAGCTTTTAAAAATTTGTGGTCAGGGCTTCCCTGGTGGCGCAGTGGTTGAGGGTCTGCCTGCTAATGCAGGGGACACGGGTTCGAGCCCTGGTCTGGGAGGATCCCACATGCCGCGGAGCGGCTGGGCCCGTGGGCCGCAATTGCTGAGCCTGCGCGTCTGGAGCCTGTGCCCCGCGACGGGAGGGGCCGCGATAGAGAAAGGCCCGCGCACCGCGATGAAGAGCGGTCCCCGCACCGCGATGAAGGGTGGCCCCCGCTTGCCGCAACTGGAGAAAGCCCTCGCACGAACCGAGGACCCAACACAGCCAAAAATAAATAAATAAATAAATAAGAAAATCCTTTAAAAAAAAAAAAAAATTTGTGGTCAAAAAAACCCCATAAAATTTGTCATGTTCATCATTTTTAAGTGTGCAATGTAGTAATGGTAAGTGTATTCACACTGTTGTCAAACAGATCTCCAGAATGTTTTCATCTTGCAAAACTGAAACTCTGTACCCTTTAAAAAAACAAATCCCTTTTCCTTCTTCCTGTGTAGTTTTTATTAAATGAAAATTCATAGCTTCTATATATCAAAACTTCACAAATTCATAACTTCTATGTATCAAAACCACAAATTGGAAGGTAGAGCCTATCTGCAGCAAATTATATATGGAGGGCTGTTATATGTGCAAAAGGAAAACACTCAAATAGCAAAGTTGACCCCCGAAATTGAAAAGACAATTCATGAAAGAAGAAGGTCCAAAGAACTTATAAAACACTATTTAACTTCATTAGCAATCAAAGAAATTGTGCTTCTAAGACGGCAAAAACATCGTCAGTGATAGTGTTCAGTGCCAAGAGTAATTACTCTCTCAGTAAGATGGGCGGCCTTACACCTGCTGGCGGAAACATAGCACAATACAACTGATAGCGTTTTGTTTGGCAGTATATTTTAAAACCTTAAAATATTTGTAACTTTTGACTCACCAATATCACTTTTAACATCCTACCCTTAGACAAGAGTGATGTGCCCAAAGATTTATTTACAAGAATGTGTATCGGGCTTCCCTGGTGGCGCAGTGGTTGAGAATCTGCCTGCTGATGCAGGGGACACGGGTTCGAGCCCTGGTCTGGGAAGATCCCACATGCCACGGAGCAGCTGGGCCCGTGAGCCACAATTGCTGAGCCTGCGCGTCTGGAGCCTGTGCCCCGCGACGGGAGGGGCCGCGATAGAGAAAGGCCCGCGCACCGCGATGAAGAGTGGCCCCCGCTTGCCGCAACTGGAGAAAGCCCTCGCACGAACCGAAGACCCAACACAGCCAAAAAATAAAATAAATAAATAAATAAAATCAAGTAAAACTTTAAAAAAAAAAAAAAAAAAGAATGTGTATCACATCATTGTTTATAAAAGCAAAAATATATAAGCAATCTAAATATCTAGCAGTGGAACACTGGCTGCATAAAGTATAGCACATTCATCTAACAGATTAGTATGTAGGCTTTCCCAAAGAATTCTTAATGAGAGGCCCATGTTAAGTAAAAAACAAACAGACAAAAAAACCCCAGAAAACAAAACCGTATGTGTAAGCATGCACAAACGGAAAATAGAAGAGTAGAAGGAATACACGAAAATGGTGGTTATCTTTAGGTAGTGGGAGATTTGAAATTTTTGAAATCAAAATATTAAAAATTTTTAGTGATGAGTATGTAATTTTCAGTAATTAGTATGTATTGCTATTATAATCAGAAGGAAAGCCTTAAAAATGAGACTTTTATAAAATAATATACATACCATACACAAATATTTTTAAAAATTTAAATTTCCATACACCATTCAAGTAATTCATTTGACTTAGTATTTGTGAAATTGGACCTCGGGCTCAACCTACAAATTGGTAAAAATTGGAATTTTCTCCTGTTCTGACAGTTGTAGTGCTTTCTTGGTGGCTGTTTTAAAATGAAACTGAAGCACGGGAATAACTGTGCCGGAATTCTATCATGGAAGTTCGGATTTTTTTTTTCAGGTACTTAGACTGTCATATGCAGTTAAATTGAATTTTAAGCTGGTTTCGATACTTGGGGTTTTAGGTAGCTGAAATAGGTACTTTAGGAACGCGATGGATTAAATACAGTACTTCTGTAAGGTGTTCTGTGAACCTCACTACCATTTATGATTTTGATACGCTGGGGAAAAATGAATTCCAAATTCCAAACAACATTTGTATGTTTGGAAAAGTTCCTCTTGAATAAATGAATTCTCAAAAATTGCATTTTTAATTTTTATTTTGCAAGTAGTTTAAAACTTCATATTCTCATGAAGAATTTTATAGAAATCTGTTCCCTGGGATGAAAAACGCTAAGAGAACAGAATCTTATTTACAGTACTAATTCTTTTGCCATTGTACCTGAGGGAAAGGAGTACCTGTGGAGTCGACCTAGCTGAGTGACTGGCAGCTGTTTAATATACAGGGAACTGAATGAAGGTTGCAAAGGCCTGATTTGGGTCATGGCCACTGAGCAAGGAACCACACATACTGCAGAAGCTCTGAGAAACCCTGGACCCTGGATGGGGATGAACTGTTGCTCTCCGTGGTGGGGGACCCTCCCCAGACACTGACCGCTCCCCGCAGCTGGACTGACCTGCCCAGTTCCCGCTTGGCCAAGGACCCTGGCAGAAAATCTGATCTGACCTGACATGTGGTTGGTACCAAACCTCAGCTAAGAACGCGCTGTGCTGGGAAGGGCATTCAACACTCGTACCATCAGACGCAAGCATTCGAAGACCTTCTGTGCCAGCTGGAATAAAGTGAGCGATAAACCCCTCACGTACCAATCTCAGTTCAAGATACGGGAGCGGAGAGCAGTTTAAGAACCTAATGGATTTGCTTGAAATATTCAGATGCGTTGGAAACTGACTAGATCCCAGTCCCCAGCAAGCCCAGAGTGGCTGGTGAATTGCACGACACCCATTCTCATTCCAGATGCCAAGGAACTAACAGCCCCAGAGGCCTTTCAGGGAAGCAATTAAATAAAAAATACATTTCCAGCTCTGCTCCTTAGATGGAAAATCTCCTCTCAAATGAAACTTGTTTCCTTCTCCTGTAGCTTCAGAAAAAGAGATTACCTAAACATATTTTCTCTGTTCCACATTACTTCACTTGAAATGATGCCAAACATTTTCAGGTCTTTATTTTTAATCACAAACTCACATATTTTTTGATGCTATTAGAGGGACACAAATAAATATATGCCCTCCTTTTTCTCTTCAACATCCCTCCTTCTATTCCTTCCTTCGAATAATCATAAAAAATTCAGAACCTGGCCTGAGTTAAATCCCAAGGTCTCTGTTCCTGATTTTTCTTCCATTCCTGCTCCCCCAAATGTAAGAGTTAAAACAAAAATTATATGGCTGCAGGCTATGAGATGACTAATCCATTATATATATAAATATATATATATATATTTATATAGGACTTGAGGGAGTTCATCTTTCAAATTGTTTGTGAAGAACAAAATTAAGTTTCATAATGAGTGTCAACTTTTCCATTTAAGAACTCCCAGGCAACTCTTCTTTCACGGTCACATCACATTTACCTACTGTGTTGGGACACTGGTTCCCTTTTGGCTTTATCCTGTTCTGCTGCGTGTGATAACATTTGTTTATTTTTTATCATCACAACCTCATTCTGTCTTCAATCTCACCTTAAAGTTATCTCCTCTTATCTGGAAAGGACCTTCTTCTGTGAAGAGGATTGGGCTTTAAATAAATCCAATGGATATCCACAATCACAAAGGTTTGGTGATTTCTGCATTCTGCTGCAGTTCATAGAAACGTGTTCCAAAAGAGACTGTCATTATTTTAAAGTCTCTCAGCTTCCAGTATCTTTCTTCTCAAATGAAGGTAAAACTGAAATAAACAGAACACATCCACAGTACACTTGATACCTAATAATTCTAGATGATGATTTTTCGTCTTGTGAGTAGTTTCATTCCATCAAGGTATAGTGATGTGTTAAAACAATTTGCTTTTGAGGATTGTAGTGCCCAGTAAGGAGTGAATATTTACAGTTATGCCCCTTTCAAAGTCACCCACTTGAAGCTGCTAATTTTAGCCGTGAGTCTCATAAGAGGTTTCCTTCTCAGCTGTCAGTTTCCAGGTATGGTACATTAAAATACTTTTGCAAAGAGGCAAAGTGGTTACAGAATGATACTTCTGGATTTTCTACGTTCTTTCTTGGAATTGGACAAAATTCAAGAAAAGAAATGTCCACGTTATAAAACCTACTCTGCCAACATGAATGATTTGAAAAAAAAGGGCTCATGGTATTTTCTCCTCCGGATTTCTTCGGGTCTTCCTCCCTTTTCTTCTTACTACTGCAGTCGAAATAGGACGAGAGAGAATGTGTGTGTGTGTGTGTGTGTCTGAGAGAGAGAGAAAGGGGTGTGAGGCGGGGAGAGGGGGGACCACTGCGGGAGGAGGGTGGATCCTGCCTTCTGTGGCTTCTGCTTTTCTCAGAGAACTTCAGAGAACGACCGTAATACCAGTTCTAAATGAACAACATATGACTCTTATTTTCACCACCCCTCCCCCTCAGCCCCCCTTCAGGTTTCCTATGTGTATTTCAAGTGCCTGATAGCCTTGGTAGGAGAACTCTGGTGTTACTCCGACCTTAATCACTTTATCAGGCAGCGAGATTTTGCTTTTCTAAGAGGCAAGCACCTCAACCTGAGGTCCTGCATGGGCCCTGCCAAACGCTGCTGTCTCCAAGCCACCAGTGACAGCCCATCTGGGTTTCATCCGCTCTCCCGGGGCTGCGTTTCATCAGGCCGCTTTGCCAGGGCCTCCCCGGCAGAGTCAACAAGTGTCGCACCTACTGCAGAAACAGCCCTCGAGTTTCATCACAGTGATGCTAAAAAATATTCTCCAGCTTCAGCAATGACCTAGTTCATTCAAGGGCAGGGGGAAAAAATGCTCTTCTTCCAGAACTTCCCTGGGCACGGAATTTTCCCTCTTAGGAAGATAGGAGCTTTTCTGGAAACAGACCCAACTGCGCTTTGAAAAACTTTGGAAAAGACCCTGAACCCTGTAACTCCTCTGAATCCCCAGTCCCAGGAACAGGGACACCCACTCAATGCCTCACCCACAGCCTGGGGAGCCCACAGCTGAGCCGGCCCTCTTATCACGTCTCTTGGACAAAAAGTATTGAAAAGTAAGTATCTAGATTTTGGGTTTTACCTGAGGAATGGCTGTGCTTTAAATATGTAGTTGTTTACATTTTCTACAATAGGGAACAAAGCAGACTGTTTCTTTATGAACTAGAACGAGATGAAACAAGTGGGGTCTATCGAGCATATTTGGGTACATTACAGGGTTTTAAAGTGGCCAAATTCTCCTTTTTTAGTTTTGGTCCATTCTGACCCTTTTGAGAAAGCATTATTATTTTTTAATGTCCGTTTATTTATTTTGGCTTGACAATAATTTTAAAAGATTCTTTCACCTCACAGCTATCTCAATAATTAGAAAAAATAAACATCTAGGAGGACTCAAAGGAGTGATCTGTGAAGCCTTTGCAAAGTAAAGTGTCATGAAAATCTGAGGTCATGACCCAGGTAACTCAGGCCCTAGGTACTTCTGCCTGAAATATTTTAGTGTTTTAGTCCAAAGTTATTCCTTTTATTTGGATTATCTGGATGATTGAAAATCTCCACTTTTTGAGGGGACACAGCAGCATCTTGTCTGACAATGGGAACGAAAGCTGCTAAAAAGCTATCAGGCATTTCAGAATAGCTGATGCAAACATCCACTGAGTCATTAAAATATTTTCTTTCCTTTTCTAAAAATTGGGTTAAGAACACTCAACCTGAGATCTAGCGTCTTAATAAATTTTTAAGTGTACAATACAGTATTGTTAACTATAGGCAAGGCATTATACTTGAGTTGTTAAATAGATTTTTTTAAAAATTTAAGGCAAAAAGTCAACCCCAGGAAGATCGATAAAATAGCAGCCCTGTCATGTTACATTTTGACGACCACATCCAACCTTTGAAACCACTGATTAAGGGTGTCAGTTGCAGACATCTGGCAATCATTTAAAAATAGATAAAAGCAAGAGCAGCATTTAGAGCTGCTTCTGCTCTAATTATTTCCCTTCCACAACTTTTCCTTAGGTAGCCCTCATTTTTGAAGATTAGTTAACCAGGAACGGTCAGAAATGTTTTATAACAGCATACCAGGTAAGGGTAGATCGAACGAGCTTCTTTGCTATAATCCTTCTTAACTGAAACCCCGGATGTTGTGAGCTGCCTTCTGAATGCACAAATTGACAAATCCCGTAGTAAAAGGCAACTGATGGTCAAGAAACATGATCAGATTTTGGAAATCCAGATTTAAAACAAATTTAAATGTATTTTAGCTCCCAAACTCCACTGTCCTTTGAAGTTTTTGCAAAACATGTAATCACAATTTGGGGAAGATTTTTAGGTAGGGTGGAATTCCTATTTTCATCACTTGCAAAGACACCCCCCCCCAATTTAATTCATTTTTCATCACCCCCCCACACACACACTTACCTGTGGATATCAGCCTATGGAAAGAGGACGTAGTCGAGTATCCTAATCCGGATGGAGGTTGGGGAAGCAGGCTATAGCTGAGGAATAAAGCCCAGGCTCTGGAGGCAGATTTGGAACCAGATCCTGACTTTAGCACAGTTTCCAGGCTGTCTGAACTCCAGTGTTCTCACCTGTAAAATGAAGAGAACATCCACTTTGACAGGATTGATGGGAGAATTACATGAGTAAATATACCTAAAGTGTCTTGTCACATCATAGTTTCTCCACAAAGACTAGTTCCTCCCCTTAGTTAATTAAAAAGCTTCTCTCTCTCTCTTTTTTTTTTTGCTACAATTTCAGAATGCTTTCATAACATAAATCATTAAAGTAATAAAAACTACATATTTTGACACCTGTGCAATGATTAAACAAAAATAACATAGAAAATTAGATATTTTGAAGAAAATTCTATACTTGAAAACATTTGAGAGCAAAAGGAAAACCATTATATTTTAGAATGCATCTGCAATAAATAAGAAAAATTATTTTTGCCTGAAAATGGTTGATGGTGTACTTGTTATCTAAAAAGCAGAGATTTATCAGCATCATCTGATGATACTTTTTAATACAGATCAGTATGATATTTAAATAGGAGTTTTCACAAATCCATAGGAATGAAAGGTAAAGGTAAATCCATGCATACAAGATGATGTCTGTGATTATTTTGAAAACTTAGGCACAAACCTGTCTTTCCTCAAAGATTATAGTTGAGCCTTGCATTGAATCCCTTTTTTGCTCAGACATGAGCATTGTAGAGCGGGGGGATTGGGAGTGGGGGGGTTGAGAATGCTCGGGAAATGGACTCGCCATTGGGGGAGCTGAGTGGAGATGGCAGCTGGGTGGGTCATCTCAGGAGCCATGGCTGGAATTTCAAGGTCAGTGATGAAGGTTCATAATGAACAGGGTGCCCCCTTGTTCTGGGGTGAGGGCGAGACAGGCACGGGGGGATGGAGCAGACAAGAATCACAAGCAGGGCTCCTGGGGCAGCTCTGAAGAGCTGTACCACCGTCTTTATCATTGCCCTTGTGGTCTTGACTGAGGTAGCACACAGCTTTTGTCCAGGCACCTCGGGGTATCTGGATGAATTCTTCGCTTGAGTTACTGACAGGTTTGCAAGGATCCCTGCTCATCTGTGCTTAATTCTGACAAAAAGGAAATCTGGAAATTCAGAAATGTAAACAAACTTGGAAGAAAGTAATCATGTCGTCTTAGGAGGCAAAAATGAAAGAATAAACGCCCAACCTATATGAGAGAAAAGAGCATTTAAAAATGTTGGAGCCTTCACTGAGGTTTCTGCCAACGCACACCCACCTGGCCCATCCTACTGTCCACCAGGAGACTCTGGACATCAGGTTGAAGAGATGTCAGTTCTGGAGAGTTCACTTCTGAATACACGGCACCCTACCCCTCCCAGGGCCATTTCCTCCATGGCTGCTACCAGCACATCTGGGGCCACCCAGCTCACCTTGATCGTCACTTGGCCTTCAGTCCTGCTCTTAGAAAACCAGGTTCATTCGCTCCTCAGTCAGTAGTTTAAGACCTTCCTCTAGTCCAGTGGTTTTCAAACTTCAAAGTGCAACAGAATCTAGAGAGCTTGTTAAAACACATTTTCCTGGGTCCCACACCCAGAGCTTCTCATTCTGAAGGTCCCAAGAATGTGCATTTCTGACTAGTTCCCAGGTGATGCTGATGGTGTGGTCCGGGGACCAGCACTCTGAGAACCACTTCAGCCATTTCTTTGGCCTGTAATTCCTGAAGAAAACCTATTTGCGCTTGTTCTTTTCAACACTAAAGTTGCCTACTTCTCAGAGACGCAGAAGGCCCAGCCACAACGTGCAACAGCTGTGGAGAACACAAAAGATAAACCCATCAGGTGTCTTGCAGGCAAACAGCCTGCAGCGGAGCATGTCTGCTGGGAATACTGAGTGTGGAGAGGACACACTGAGGTGAGCGGTCCATTATTTGGGAAGGCGCTGTTTTTACCAGCTGAGGCTATGGGAGAGGTTTCAAAGACAAGTCAGCACTTGAGCTGGGGTCTGAAACTGGTGGGATTTGGACATATAGAGATGGAAGGTGGTCTTTTTCCGTAAAGGAAACAACAATAACAAAGACCAAAACAAAATATGGAGGGCAGAAAGAGACAGGATGCCAGTGGAAATCAGAAATTTGTTAGGTTGGTTTGGTTAGTTGTTCCTAGAACTTTCTTGCAGAAGCATTCTTTGATTAAGCCATCTAATCTTAAATCCTTTACTTCTGTCTGTAACTTGGTGAAGGCATGTCCGACATAGCAATCTGGAACGGAGGGCTAATGGTAGGAATTTCAGGTACCATGGGGAAGTACGGATGCATCGGTATGCTTTTTAGAAGTAACAATCAAAAAATCAACTCTCCTTTGCTCCCGCAACTAAAAAGTCCAAGAAGTTTGGTCAGGATCCCAGGTCCGGTCTCTGCATTTCTGGAGACTCTGCTCTTTTGTGTGCTTTGGTTTCAACCTCAGGCTGGCTTTTTCAGTCTCAACCGGTACCAGCCTCCCTTGGAGTCAGCACGCTTTCTTCTTCCTGGTTAGAGGACAGAGTGACAGACTTAAGCTTTGCACTGATTGGATAACCGCGGAATTTACTGTCTGCAGAAAGCCATGTGCTGATTGGCATAGACCTTAGTTGGTGAACCCATCCCCGAGCAAGAGTGCTTGATCAGTTTAGACCAATCAGAACCCACAGAGCAGGAAGGACGCAGTCCAGCCCACCCGTCACCAGGTTTGAGTGACGCGAGAGGCGTGGAATGGAGTTAGGAAGACAAGCGAAATGGGCGCTTCGGGAGGTTTTGGATATTTTGGAGAAAGGCCTCTAAAGTCACACGAACTCCCCCCTTAATCGTAAGTTTAGCAACGGGCAATATCCTTACTTCAAAGATTTAGGATGGGCCTGCCTTATACCTCAGCCAGACAAGTAAGTATTCTCCCACAGAATAGGCCTGCCTTTGAATGGAATGAAGCTCCTTATCTCTTACCTTACTAAAACAAACAAACAAACAAAAACAAATAGGTAAAGAACGATTAAAACAAATTCTTGTGAAAACAAAACAAGTGGAGGCAAAAATAGAAGGTTTTCTCCTAAGGCCCTCTGCCTGGCTGGGTTGAAGGATGGTGGTAGGAGGAGGCTGAGGTAATATCGACACTCTCCACAGCACCGTGTCCCCGGTCCCCCCCGGCTTTCTTTGTGCTGGCTCACTGAGAGGTGGTTTGTTCAACATAATTAATCCAGGCTCAGTTCATTACACCAGGGGCAGTGTTATTCCTGCCCATTACAGGGCAAGGAGTGGGACAGAAGAGAAACTAGCATTTCCCAGGTCCTCCCCTACACTGGCTGATGCCTGAAATTCCACAGGATGTCACCTCTAGGTCCATTAATAATAAACAGTTTCCAAAGAGGGATGACTCGGAGTTGCTCTGGGTTTTTCGTTGTAGGGAAGGCAAGCGTGAGGACACAGGGAGTCTGGGAGAATGTGGAGGACCAGCCAGAGAGGGGGTTTCTGTACCACATGTGTTCTTAGTGATGACCTTGATGACACTTGCCTAGATTGGACACAACAGTCAGTTCACCTCATTCAACTTCAAAGTGATTTTAACCAATTAATTCACCGAAGTTGGTCTCATTAAAACATGGTCATGCTGTGTGTTTATACATCATGATCTCTCCTCTCTTCCCTTTACCCTGAGGGAGGAAGACAAGGATAAGAAAGGCAGAGACATGTATCCTTTCAATAAGCCGAAAATCAGAATCAAGAAACCTGGACTCTACCATTAACAAGCTGTGTGACCTTGGAAAAGTCACTTGTCCTGCCTGTGATTCAGGGGTGTTTTTCAATTGTAAAATCAGGGGAGTTACTAAACTCTCTCACAGGTTTCCTTTAACCTTGAGCTTTTTTTTTTTTACTCTCCCTTAAAGAATTTCAAACAGCCACAGATTTTAAGGAGAGGGGAGTGGGAAGACTCTCTAGCCCACCAAAAAAAAAAAAAAAAAAGTTCAAAACAAATCCAGAGAGAGCCAAGTAGCAGCTATAGCTCAGTGTGTTCACGTATCTATGTGCCAGGTACAGTCTCGGGCACATGGAGTCACTCACTGTTAATATTTAAAAATTAAATTATATTTGTTTATTAGGTAACATCTATAAATTTAAAATATTCAAAAGGATATGCAAAGACAAGCAATGTTCCCAACTAGCAGCCCCTCCTTTCCCCAGGTACTCAGGCCTCTTCCCAGGGGCAACCAGCTTACCAGTTTCTTGTCTATTTCTAGAATCATTATGTATATAAATAAGCATATTATAATACTTATTCTTCCTTTTTTTGCTTATGCAAGTGATAGCATACTCTACGCTCTCTTCTATACTTTGTTTATTTCACTAAACAATGTATCTTGGAGATCATTCCATATCAGTGCATACAGAACTGCCTTATTCTTTTTTAATGCTCATTGCTGTTAGAAATTTAAAATTCCATTGTATAGATGGAATTATACAATGGATAATTAATTAATACTGTAACCAGGTACCTGTTGATGGACATTTAGATTACTTTCAATCTTCTGCGGTCACAAGCAATGCTGCAATGAATATTAGGTGCTTACTTGTTTGTCTCCTTCTTGTCTGTATTTTAAAAATTAACTGTATTGAGGCATGTTTTGCATATTGTACAATTCACCCTTTCTAAGTGTTCGATTCAATGATGTTGTTAGTTAAATTTATCTAGTTGAACAACCATCGTTATAGATCAGTTTTAAAACATTTTTCTCACCCGCCAAAGATTCCTCATGCAGAACATTTGGAGGTTCCTTAAAAAATTAAAAATAGAGCTATTATATGATCCTGCAATCCCACGCCTGGGCATATATCCGGAGAAAAACATGGTCTGAAAGGATACATACCCCCCAATGTTCATTGCAGCATTGTTACAACAGCCAAGACATGGAAGCAACCTAAATGTCCACCGACAGAGGAATGGATAAAGAAGATGTGGTACATACCTACAATGGAATATTACTCAGCCATTAAAAAGAATGAAATAATGCCATTTGCAGCAACATGGATGGACCTAGAGATTGTCATACTGAGTGTAGTCAGACAAAGAGACATATCATATGATATTGCTTATATGCAGAATCTAAAAAGAAATGACACAAATGAACTTATTTACAAAACAGAAACAGACTCACAGACTTAGAGAACGAATTTATGGTCAGTGGGGAAGGGTCGGGGGAAGGGACAGTTGGGGGTTTGGGATTGACATGTACACACTGCTATATTTAAAATAGATAACCAACAAGGACCTATTGTAGAGCACAGGGAACTCTGCTCAATATTCTGTAATAACCTAAATGGGAAAAGAGTTTGAAAAAGAATAGATACATGTATATGTATAACTGAATCACTTTGCCGTACACCTGAAACTATCACAACATTGTTAATCAACTATAATCCAATATAAAATAAAAAGTTAAAAAAAAAGATTCCGCATGCATGTTTATTGTTAATTAGTGTTCTCCCCACTGCCTGCACCTTCAGCAACCACTAATCTACTTTTGGCCTCGATAGCTTTTTTTGGACATTTCATAGAAATGAAATCATATACTATGTGGTGTCTTGTTTCTGGCTTCTTTCACGGAGCATAATGAGAATTCTTTTAGTTTCATCTGTGTTGTACCATGTATCCTACTTTGTTCCTTTTCATTATCCATAGTATTCCATTGTATGGCTAGACCACATTTTGTCTGTCATTTCACTAGTTGGATATTTAGGTTGTTTCCAGTGGACATTTAGGTTATTTCCAATTTTTGATTATTATGAGTAATCGTGCTAAGAATATTTATGTACAAGTCTTTGTGTGGATGTATGTTTTCATTACTCTTGGTTGGATACCTAGGAATGGAATTTCTGGGTCTTTTGGTAAATTTATGTTTAACTTTTTAAGAAACTGCCAAGTTGTTTTCCAAAGCATCTGTACCATTTTACATTCCCACTAGCCGTGTTTGAGGGTTGTTTTTTTCCATAGCCTCGCCCACATTTGACTCTGTTTTGTAATAGCCATCCTAGTGGGTGTGAAATGCTACCTCATTGTGGTTTTAATTTGTATTTCCGTAATGACTAATGATGTTGAGCGTTTTTTCATGGGCTTATTTATTTATTTATTTTGCCTCTATTTCTCACATACAACCCTAAAATCATACCCAAGAAAGAGCACAACGCTTGCACTCCAACAAATCTGGACTCATATCCCAGCCCTGCCACTTGCAGGCAGTGAGGAATTAGGTTTGTTACATCAACTCTTTAAAGTCACCTTAAGCTTCCAAGTCATTATCTGTGAAACAAGATAGAACACCTTTCTGGTAGTTTCACTGTGAGGATTAAATGAGATCATGTTTATGAAGTGCCCAGTCTGGGGGCTGACACATAGAAGGCATCCAAAACATGTTAATTGTCTCTCACACCTGGTCTGCCTCCCTCCTCCCCAGATTTCCAGAACCCACCTTTGTGAAGGGTGCTTTTCACTAACATGGGCCTGGGTACTCAGTGACAGTGGGTGTGGCATCCAAATCTGGAGTAACTGACAATGGCAAATTCAGGAACCCCATTGCCCTTGGATTAGGCTGAGTCATCAGGACTAATCCCTCCTGTTCCCAGTGAGAAAGCATGGACAGCTAGCTTTCCTGCAAGCTCCAGAAGAGCTGCTTACCCATTATCTGCATATGGGCTGAGAGCTCGTCCCTGACCCCTTCGGTTGACAACAGCTTTCCCGCTGACAGCAGCCATGCCACTGGCTATCTGTGTGAGGGCAGATTAGCCAAAACAAAACTTGGCATCAGTCGAGGGCTTGAAATGTTCAAAAATTCTCCTATTACCTCTTACCTGTTCTCCACCAATGTGAGAGGGAGATGTTTTTGTAATTTTATTTATTTATTTATTTATTTATTTATTTATTTATTTATTTTTGGTTGTGTTGGGTCTTCGTTTCTGTGCGAGGGCTTTCCCTAGTTGCGGCGAGCGGGGGCCTCTCACTGTCGCGGCCTCTCTTGTTGCGGAGCACAGGCTCCAGACGCGCAAGCTCAGTAGTTGTGGCTCACGGGCCTAGTTGCTCCGCGGCACGTGGGATCTTCCCAGACCAGGGCTCGAACCCGTGTCCCCTGCATTGGCAGGCAGATTCTCAACCACTGCGCCACCAGGGAAGCCCCTGTTTTTGTAATTTTGCTGATATTAAACCCAAAGCTCTTGTTAGCAGCTTATACTTATATAGTACTTGCCATGCTATTCAGAAGAGCTTGTACATACTCAATTTTCCTAACAACCAAATGAAGTAGATACCGCTATTCTCTTCATTTTACAGTTGAAGAAACTGAGGAAGAGAGAAGTTGAGCTAGTATGTGGCAGAGCTAAGATTTGAACCCAGGAATCCGGGCCCTTCATCATCACATCCTTCTCCTATTCTCTTAAGGAGTAGATACTCCATCGTGGAGTATCTATCGAAATGTATTATGTAAATATTCTTATCCAGCAATTTCATTTCTTGGTATTTAGTCTAGAGAACCACTTATGTGCCCAAGGGGGCATGTACCAGGAAGTATTTTGAAACACATTTGTAAGTCTGAAAAACTCCAACCAAGCTACACGTCATCAACACAAGAACAGACAGATTAAGCATGGTATTGCCATTTTATGCAATACTGATATCATCAAGCGTTTAAAAAAAATAATGCAGCCCTTTTACGGCAAACCCTTCCTCTTGAGAAAGTACTGAGATGGAGGGATAGTGCTTGTTGGAGACCATCTTTTTGTGTATTTTAAAAAATACAGATGTATGTATTTAGGCTCTGTCTAATTAAAAGTAAACAAATTTTTTTAAAAAGAAAGCAACTTGCTCTGGACTACACAGCTAAAAAAACAAAAACAAAAACATGCAAATCTTGTGTTCATTCCAGTTGATATGTTATCACTCCAGGGTTGTCCATGAACCCCACCTTGGCCCCCTCTGCTAATTTCAGTATTTTGTTAGTTATCCATCTCTAGCAGAGAATGATAAACCTGTCTTCAAGGGTTCTTGCCTTTGGAGAAGCAAGGAAACATGAACCACAGCCTGACTTAACTGTCCTTTCCTTTATAGTCAGTGCCCCGTGGCCAGGATATGTGGTGACTGAACCAACTATGTGAGTCGAATAGTGTGTTTGTCGGTGTTGTAACCTGTGGGACTTTGCCATCAGGGAGCTGTCAGCTGGGGGGAGGAGTCACGGATGGCACACAAGGTCTTCGACGTCACCCCAACTCTTGACGGTTTCATTTGTCCTTTCTTCTCTCTCCATCCACAGCAGTGGCCCCTGGGAATGGGAATAGTCATGTCTTGTAAATTACTATTACAGGTGAATATTATACCAGGAGAACTTTTTAGACATTAATTGGTATATCACTTAAAAAAAAAATCATTGTGGTAACCCACAGCAGAAAAGGAAATTGATGAAATGAGTGAAATCTTTCCTTAAAGCCTACCGATTACCATCTTGAAAACCAATTATGTAACAGATTCTTCCTAGACTATTTACATACATTAGAGGATTAAGTGCTTTACAGGCAATAGCTCATTTAATCTTCACAACCACCTCTGAAGAATATACAACTATTATGCCTTCATTTTACAGATGAGGAAATTGAGGCACAAAATAGTTGTGACATGCTTATTGAGTTAGGAAGGGCTGGAGCCAGAATCTGAACCCAGAGTATCTGGCTCTAGAACTCTTAGCCACCTGTGTTATGTTGCTTCTCAAAAATGTTAAATGGAGGGACTTCCCTGGTGGTCCAGTGGTTAGGACCCCACTGCAGTGGGCCCAGGTTCAATCTCTGGTCGGGGAACTAAGATCCCACAAGCCGCACGGCATCAAAAGTGACAAATGGAAATGTTAGAACTAAAACTTCTGACTCGTAGTCTGCTGCTTTTCTTGGATGACCCTAACCATATGCCACGTCCAAATCGATATACTAGTTGGAGATACAAAACACGTTAAGTCGCACAGTTCTCATCTTTGGGAAATTTACCACACCAGAAGTAAATACACAAAATATATTTACGTGGAAGATGATTCTAAATCTAAGACTCTGTCTCTAAATTTCCACTGTTTGGATAGAGCGAAATGTTATTTCCAAGCCTGGGGCTCCACAAAGGAGAGGCATGATGCTAGCACTATACCCAGAGGACAGAGTGGAGAGGGTCCTCTGGGTTCTGACAGACTGGTGTCCTTAGGACTGCTGTGAGGTGTGCGCTGCACAGCTCCGGGGCCGCCTCACACACTGAAGATGTCAGCCCTTGTGGCTAAGAGGGGGCCCCAGGGGATTGACCACTGGAGCTAGGTGATCTTGAACACACTGCCGAACCTTTCTGAGTCTCAGGTTTCTCATCGGTAAGATGTAGGTGGTATTAATAACCGTTTAGGTCACTTAAAGGAGATTAAGTGAAATAACATACCTGGTGACTAACCAAGCGTTTAATGCCGACTTGTACTGATGAATCCGCGCTTACTCAAAAATGCCAGCCCGCTCGCTGCCCTCCCCGGGGCACCGGCCTGCTTCTCGGAAGGAGTAGTAGTTTCCCAGTTTCACCTGGAGAAATACCTCCCACCTGGCAATTCCTTTGTATTGAATCAACTCCTCTTTTGGGAGGCAAATACGCACACGCTTTTTGAGTCCAATAGGAAAAAAACGTTGAAAGGGGTGGCACTGGCCGTAGGCTCATGCAGTTTTCCCTCTGTGTCTGATCTGTGGTCGCCCTGCCATCCACTAGGACTTGAGGTTAAAACCAGGGCTGCCCTCCCTGGGGCATTGGCAACATCTGCAGACAATTTTGATTGTGACCACTTGGGGAAGGGGTGCTATCCCTTCTGGTGGGTCGAAGCCAGGGATGCTGCTGAACGTCCTACGATGCCCGGGACCGCCCCCCATAACAACGTTTCTGGCCCGAGTGTCAGCAGTGGTGGGTGAGAAAGCCTGCGCGAGGACTCCCAACCCACCCGCCAGACTGAGTGCAACACCCAGCCAAGGGACCACGCTCCTTCTCTCCCTAAGGACCACTCATGGGGTGGTGGGGTTTCTCGAATTCCTGAGAAAAGTCAGAGACGTCCCAGAACAAATGATGATGTCGGGGGTTTTTATTTTTCAGGTTCATGTGGCATGAAAAGACGACAGACTCAGGAGGGCCCCAGAGGCGCACACTTTGATTTTTATCTACGTTGCTTTCCCAGAAAGTTCCTGAGAAGTCAGACGCTGTGCTTCGTTGCATATCGGGTAGGCGTCTCCAGCTCATCACCCTCTGAAATCTACCTGCAGACCAGGTTTTTTGGTTCACAAGGGCATTGTTAAAGCATCACCTGGGAAAATAACCTGGGAAGTTAGTTCTGAGTAACTGATTGAGCAACTCAATCCTCTATGATTTTTTTTCTAGAAGATTTCTTTGAATACCTTTCTGGACACGTTTTAGTGATCTCCTTTACTACCCATTGTGATTCT
Organism: Balaenoptera acutorostrata; assembly: GCF_949987535.1. Classification (NCBI taxonomy): domain Eukaryota; kingdom Metazoa; phylum Chordata; class Mammalia; order Artiodactyla; family Balaenopteridae; genus Balaenoptera; species Balaenoptera acutorostrata. The sequence continues at coordinate 16,885,365 of NC_080076.1, forward strand.
TGGTTAGGCAGCTCCCACACTGGTTCTTTTTTCAGATAATCCACTCTTTTTTGTTTTGTGTTTTTGTTTTTTGCACACACACATATTTATTAATCACACCTTTTGTGCAAAGTATTTAATCCTTAATAAGAATATAAATATATGTAAAATGTATGTTTTGTTCCCTAACTTCTTTTTTTTTTTTAAAACATCTTTATTGGAGTATAATTGCTTTACAATGTTGTGTTAGTTTCTGCTGTATAACAAAGTGATCGGCTGTATGTATACATATATCCCCATATCCCCTCCTTTTTGAGCCTCCCTCCCACCCTCCCTATCCCACCCCTCTAGGTGGTCACAGAGCACCAAGCTGATCTCCCTGTGCGATGCAGCTGCTTCCAACTAGCTATCTGTTTTACATTTGGTAGTGTATATATGTCCATGCCACTCTCTCACTTCGTCCCAGCTTACCCTTCCCCCTCCCTGTGTCCTCAAGTCCATTCTCTACGTCTGTGTCTTTATTCCTGTCCTGCCCCTAGGTTCATCAGCACTATTTTTTTTTTTTTAGAATCCACTCTTAATTTCCTGTGGTGCATGGGAATGGCATGAATAACTTCACTTTAGACAATTTACTGAACTCTTCTTTATCACCTTTTACTGATATCCCCAGCCTGCCTAAATTCATCTCCCCACTGCTTGCCTTCTTTAGCTATGCTGGTCAGCAGTGAAAACGTTAAAACCAAGACAGACATGCCTAGTGGAGGGAAAGCAGAGGGCTGGAATTCCCCCTGACTGGAGAATAAATAACCCAGAACTCCAGAACTGGTGCCCACCGTGGGAAAAGGGATTTATTATTAAAAGAAAATAGAAGTAAGATAATTGGGTAGGGAAGTGGTATCTTGTACTTTGTGAGTTGTTTTCTTTTCTTTCTTGGATTATGTCTACCCTTGAAAACATGGAGGGCACTGATGGACTTTCCTGAGGGATGACAGAAAACTTTTTGCCCCCGATCCCTTTTTCTAAGTCCAGAGAGGAGAAGAGCCAGCCTCTGAAATGGCTGCGCTTCCTTAGCAGAAGTCACAGTAAAATCTCAACTTTCAATGTGGATGTTTGGGTGTAGGACTGTGTACCCAGACTCCCCAGGCCGAGAGCACAGCCCCCCCTCTTTCTTGGTGTTTGTCCATAGGCATCCAGATAGAGGAATGGGCTGAAGTCCACTACTGACCCTTCAGAGTAGCCCCCTGTCTCCCTAGGAAGCCCCGGTGTTTGGGTGGACCCTAACCTTGGCTACCGGCTCCCTCACACATTAGCCAGATACTTGTGACGTTCTGAAGGTGGCTCTCAATATGCAACCTGCACGTAGGCTTAAAAAACAAGGGTAGGGACTTCCCTGGTGGCACAGTGGTTAAGAATCCACCTGCCAATGCAGGGGACACGGGTTCGAGCCCTGGTCTAGGAAGATCCCACATGCTGCGGAGCAACTAAGCCCGTGCGCCACAGCTACTGAGCCTGCGCTCTAGAGCCCGCGAACCACAACTACTGAGCCCACGTGCCACAACTACTGAAGCCTGTGCACACCTAGAGCCCGTGCTGTGCAACAAGAGAAGCCACCGCAATGAGAAGCCTGCGCACCGCAACGAAGAGTAGCCCCCGCTAACCGCAACTAGAGAAAGCCCGAGCGCAGCAAGACCCAATACAGCCAAAATAAATAAATAAATAAAATTGACTCTTTAAGAAAAAACAAAAAAACAAACAAAAAAACAAGGGTAGGATTTTTGGGTGAGATTTCCAGCAAGTAGAGGGAGAAAAGAGAACCACCCACAAGGTACAAGATACCACTTCCCTGTGCAAGTCTCATTTGGGGCTGATTATTCAGCTCTATACCACACGAAGGGAAAAAAACAGTCAGCCAGTAAGAAACCAGGGGACTCAATCAGCCCTGCTCTGGCTGAAATGAAACATTGGAGCCCAAGAGATCAGAATGAGTTCCCCAGGCTCAGATCATGCATACTTGATATAATGGCTTCAATAAAAGTCAGGAACACACACAAAAGGAGCAATTAAATGCTTCCTAAGAAGGAATCTGATAAAACTGATGGAAATGGGAACACAGGTCTGATAAGAACAGGCAGAAATGAAATATGATCAGCAACTTCCTTGATAGCTTTTCAGGGCAGCTCATTTTTGGTGGTTGAGTCATTTGTTTGAAAGAGACTCAGGTAAGCAGCTGCTGGAGATGTGTCCCTGCACGCAGGTCTGTCTGCTCCTGGCGCCAGGGATCAACTTTGCAGGTTCTTACCTGGAGGAGAAAGAAAGAGGTAGTGCAGCTGGGAGACCCCAAATTATAAGAGACATAGAGAGGAAGGGAGAGGGTCCCTGAGCCCCCCTCAGGTCCTGTCCACGGTACAGGTCTCACTGACTTTCTTGTTACTCCCGCCCCTGACATTTTTAGCTCTCCCCCTTCTAAGCCTTAGGAGAACATGGAGTTTTTCTCTTAATGATCTCTGGGGTTGCTCGCCAAAAATCGTGTGATAAGACAGAAACACATGAATGTTCCTGGGATGGATTCAGAATGGTGTATTGCTCCCCAGTACTGGGCTTTCCTCCGGTATAGATGGTACATTTTATACATTTTCAATGACATGGAAGCTAGTGAGAAAGCTCGTTGGCACACGCTGGAAACCTTCCTGCCCTGTCTGTCACAAGGGGAAAAAAGATCCCAAGGGGTGAATGGAATTCCTGGGGGGTTTATCAGATTAGCCCCTTAGCATTACATCCGGTTAATGATCACCAGGGGAAGATGAACCCCTTCTGAGGGAGAAAGCGTAGGTCAGTGTTGTGATGATGTCACTCACATGTGCACAGTACCAGCCTGGGAAACCTACATTCCAAACTCCTTCATCCTTAGGAAGACATGGTTTTAGCTAATCTACTTTGTTCTTCCCTCTTTTGTACCATAACATACACTCAACTCTGAGCACTGTTAAAGTATAATCTTCAAAAAGGTAAAGTCACTCCCATGCAAATACAGAGTGAACTTCAAAGATTTTATTCAATTCTTTGACTAAAGAGGGAACCAGAAAATATTAAGGCCTGATCAAAGAACATTTGAGGAATTGGGTATTTACAGGCAACTTAATAAAAGAATGTTAGGATAAGATTGCTGCATTAGGTAAAACACTGGTTAATGTCCTATAGGGCAATAAACCATAATTTGTGGGGTTATCTTGTCTGCTAGACAGAGATTATTTGCATCTCCATTGAATGCAAATCTACAGGTTTATATGTAACTTCACTAAATCTGGGAATTTTAATCAATAGTAATCATTGATGAAACAAAGTACATTCCCCTACATAACTCTTAGATGGACCTTTGCCCCCATGTGACACTGAAACAAGATACCATCCACATTTTTGGCTTCTTTTTAAGTTTTAGATAGTTTTTCTTAATAGCGTCTTAAGATTAGGAGCAGCATTTTTCATTTTGTATGCCCCACTCTCACCCCAGCACCACATCATCTTAGGCATGTAACATGCCCAGTAGTGTTTATTGAAGGATGCATTTTTTAAAAATTAATTTATTTGTTTTTGACTGTGTTGGGTCTTCGTTGCTGCATGCGGGCTTTCTCTAGTTGCAGCGAGCAGGGGCTACTCTTCGTTGCAGTGTGCGGACTTATTGTGGTGGCTTCTTTTGTTGCAGAGCACGGGCTCAGTAGCTGTGGCTCACAGGCCTTAGAGCGCAGGCTCAGTAGTTGTGGTGCATGGGCTTAGTTGCTCCTCGTCATGTGGGATCTTCCCGGACCAGGGCTCGAACCTGTGTCGCCTGCATTGGAGGCAGATTCTTAACCACTGCGCCACCAGGGAAGTCCAAAGGATGCACTTTTTTTTTTTTTTATTAATTAATTTATTTATTTTGGCTGTGTTGGGTCTTCGTTTCTGTGCGAGGGCTTTCTCCAGTTGTGGCAAGTGGGGGCCACTCTTCATCGCGGTGCGCGGGCCTCTCACTATCGCGGGCTCTCTTGTTGCAGAGCACAGGCTCCAGACGCGCAGGCTCAGCAATTGTGGCTCACGGGCCCAGCCGCTCCGCGGCATGTGGGATCCTCCCAGACCAGGGCTCGAACCCGTGTCCCCTGCATTGGCAGGCAGATTCTCAACCACTGCGCCACCAGGGAAGCCCGATGCACTTTTATCAATGAGAGGAAGCTTTTCTAGTTCCCCAAGTGACATATACAGCATGTTTATCCTATTGTTTATCACCCATTCTTATTCATAGCTTTATGATTTTTTTTCTAAAGATGCTTCACATAATAAGAATATTCTTATTTCTTTATCGTCAGGTCAGCCCAAGCCAGAGGTAACTTCGTATAAGAATGGTCAAACCATAGATGAGTGTGGCATTGTCTCCAGTTGTGAATTCTTTGAGAATCAATATATTCATCTATTACATCTCTATCGGTAAGTGGATGTGCCTCTGTGGACTGTTCACTAAGATCCCCGTGTTCTGTCACGTGCTGGTTACTATGAGGTAAGGCCAAAATATTGGCTCCTGTTTGGTTTTTGAGTTCTGTTGGATGCGATTAGCAGTCGTCAACCAAGGCATCCAACAGTAACTCTGCTGAGCTCTGCCTGGTAACTCATCGCACTCCTCTAATTTGCTGTCATTGATGGAATTACAACTTTATCTAGAATTTTACTCAAGGTGGCCCAGCCATTTTCATTCATTAAATGGGCTCTTCATTTAATCTTATTCCCTCTGGAAAGTTAAGAAGCTTGATGGGATTTCAGCATCCGTCACCCAACATTTCTTGTGTAAGAATGGAAGGAAGGAGAAGTGATGGACCCTGACCCCATAGCAAGTTGGTGGTGGAGTTAAGGCTAGAAACTGTACCTCCTGGCTTGGTTTGAGGAAGTAGCGTGGTCCAGTATAGTGGTTTCTCATTCTTTTTCGTTCCCCCAAGAACTATGTGTTTGGATGAATTCAGGAAGCTCCATGTGTGAAGTAGAGAAAATGAAAACTCCTCTGGTTGAAGCTGGGTGGGGAGTCTGTGCTCTTGGTCCCCAGTGCTACTGAATTGATCTTCATGTCACTTATGGTGGCTCTGAGGAGACTGAGGTCTGCAGAGCATGGTATGAAAATGACTGGTAGGCATGGGGGTGTGTACATAGCCTTGGAGCTGAAAATAACAAAGTGAAGACTTGGGTTTGCATTTTAGTTCTGCCGTTTTCTGGCTGTGTGACCTTGGCCAGTTACTTAACCTCTCTGAAACTCAATCTCTTCATCCCTAAAATGGTGGCTGAGAGAATTAAATGATTTAGTGCTTGTAAAAGGCTTGTTATAGAGTAGTTGCTCAATAAAAGCTTTCTTTTTTTAAAAAATTTTTTATTTATTTGTTTTTTATTTATTTATGGCTGTGTTGGGTCTTCGTTTCTGTGCCAGGGCTTTCTCTAGTTGTGGCAAGTGGGGGCCACTCTTCATCGCGGTGCGCGGGCCTCTCACTGTCACGGCCTCTCCCGTTGCGGAGCACAGGCTCCAGACGCGCAGGCTCAGTAATTGTGGCTCACGGGCCTAGTTGCTCTGCAGCATGTGGGATCTTCCCAGACCAGGGCTCGAACCCGTGTCCCCTGCATTGGCAGGCAGATTCTCAACCAGTGCTCCACCAGGGAAGCTCAATAAAATCTTTCTTATCTCCTCATCTATGCTTTTGTTTCAGAGTAAGGTCAGAGGTCATTTTACCCTGGTTGAAATGCCTGACTCAACTGGCTTATGGCATATCAACCTGATAATTCCAGCCATCCATTTATTCATTCATTATTTACTTTTTAAATTATATTCATCAAGCAGCTACTATACGGCAGGCATGTTGCTTAACGCCGGGGTCGAAGTGAACAATGTGAACGCTGTCTGCACCCTCATAAAACCTCAAGTCCATCAAGGAAGACAAGTGGTAAACAAATCATGCCCTCATGCTCCAGTAGACTGGGAAGCAGCCCAACTGCCATGGCTTCCCCTCAGCCATGGATTGGACTTCCTGCCTCTTCATTCCAATGTCGCCAAGGCCTTCCCCACTCTCCTCTTTACCCCATTCAGCTTAGAATCTACCTGTACAGCTCACAGGCTATTCTAGTTACCCATGGATCTGTCCAGCCTCAAACATCCTCTTCTCCTTTGCACCGTCCCCACTTTGGGTGCTTATTGACTTCTCAGGATTGATGATTGTTCAGTAGACTGTGGGCCTCCTAAAGGCAGGAACCCTCTCTGTTTCACATTAATACATTATCTATCTATCTATCTATCTATCTATCTATCTATCTCTATCTATCCATCCATCCATCTCAAATATATATTTGTTGTTGTAGTTGTGGTTGTTAGTTTGCTTAGATCAGCATTGGCAAGTTTTTCTATAAAGGGCCAGATGGTAAATATTTTAGGCTTTGAAGGCCACATGGTCTCTGTCACAACTCTTCAGCTTTGCCAGCATGGTGCAAAAGCAGCCATACACACACACACACACACACACACACACAAACACAAAAGCATGGTTGTGTTCCAATAAAACTTTATTTATAGAAGCAGTTGGGGGCCAGATTTGGCTTGTGGACCATAGTTTGCAACCCCTGGTCTAGATGGCAAGATCCTTGAGGTTCTACACAGAGTACTTTGTATATTTTCTACTCTTGCCTTTGTCCCTCTGAGCATGCAATACGTATTTCTTGGTTGATTAATTTGGGTCTTACACTAAGCTAAAATAGTATACTCACTTTTTAGCCAGAAGAGAAGCTTAATGTGCATTCTTTTACTGATGGGATACCATCTAGGAATTGAGACTTGCTATTGTTATTTGTTTTTTATACAGGACCAGGAATATAGGCAAACCCAACATTTGTAGGGTGTTAAGGAAGTTAAGGAGTAGCCATGGTGAAGCCCCAGGGTCAGGTGGGCAGGTTAAATGGGAGAGACCAACACGGGGAAGAGAAACTTAGCAAGGGAGCTAGTGCTGTGAAAGGGGCAGGGGGTCCTCATTCTCTGCTCTGAAGTCCAGCAGGGCAGTGGTTTATCGTAAAAATGAGAGGTTAAATGTGACAGAATGCACTCTTTCCAAGTTCCTGGCCTACCCTTTTGAAAAGTAGACCCCTACTGGGAAAAAATATTCAGTCCTAAGGCAAGGACAATGGTAGGGCAATATAACAGTAGATGGGGCTGCATTTTTTTCTGCTTAGTAGTAAATACGTTGGATACTAATAATCTTTAAAAGTTCTGGCTTTCTACACTAGTAGTTCTGAGCTGTAGCTGCCCATGAGCAGGGCAATAAAACCCACTAACGCTTGTCCTTCACTCTTGACAGAGTCAATCCCCAGCCCAGGTGATTCCAATGTGTTGTCCAAGATGCAAAATACTTTACATCCGCAAACATTCATCTGCAAGGTAGTTTGACTTCTACCGGTTTATTAAGTGCTGGTTAAGAAAGTGGATGGGATATCGTGCAAATGCCTTTCAAAGACTGAAAGTGAGTTGTTAGTTACAATATTAATCTTGAATTTTCTTGCCATTATCAGTGCACCATAAATCACCTGATTAGCTCATAGTTTCCCAAAGAAAAGTACTTTACCTACCTGGGTTTAGTCTTTCAGTCATTAAATCTGAGTTCTTAGATATTTGAAAGCTCCTGTTTCTGTATTTCCCAGCTTTTCTGGTTTTTTTTTTTTTTTTTTTAATAAATGTATTTATTTATTTATTTATTTTTGGCTGTGTTGGGTCTTCGTTTCTGTGCGAGGGCTTTCTCTAGTTGCGGCAAGCGGGGGCCACCCTTCATCGCGGTGCGTGGGCCTCTCACTGTCGCGGCCTCTCTTGTTGTGGAGCACAGGCTCCAGACGCGCAGGCTCAGTAGTTGTGGCTCACGGGCCTAGCCGCTCCGCGGCATGTGGGATCTTCCTGGACCGGGGCACGAACCTGTGTCCCCTGCATTGGCAGGCGGATTCCTAACCACTGCACCACCAGGGAAGCCTTTCTGGTTTAATAAACCTGATCTGCAGTTCTGCTTTGAGGCCAAGGGCCCTGCTTCCATATTTATCCACATTCTCATCTTCCCGCTTTCCTCAGCCAGGTAGCACCTCTTCCCCCATCCTTCCTGCGTTCTCCTCCTCGTACCACCCTAATCTCGTACTTTGGGCAAATGAGACTATTTGGAGAGATTGATCAGTGCTGTTATGACCTTTCCATTACCACAGGTCAAGTGTGCTTGGCAGACAAAAGACATGGAAAGCCAAGAAAGCATTCCAAGAGAGAGAAGCATCAATGATAACAGTACGGTTTGCACTGTAGCGTGAAATTTTTTTTTTTTTTTTTCCCTAAAGACATAGGGGTTGGGAGGAGGGGAAGAAAATGCAAATATTGATAGATGTTTTCTACCTCATAGTGAAAGCAAGTCACGAGGACGTGTATACAAATGGGGAACTGTGGTCTCTTATGAACACAATTTAAAGACAGGCAGCAGAGCAACAGATAAAAATCTGTCCAGGAACCCACACCTAGAGAGAGAAACTCCTCTCCGCAGCAAGGAGGCCTCTTTGGATGGTCACGGTCATGTCCAGCAGTGCTGAGAGTAAACCCAGATTACAAGTGAGGCAGGAAGGAGGGAGGCGAGGGGGTGGTGATGGCCAGGGCAGGAGCACCGACGGGGTTAGAGGGATGGGGAAGCAGCCCCTTTTGCTCTCTCGTCAGCTTAGCCCTGGCGTTGGCTGGGCTGGAGGCGGACCCTGCAGAAGGCCTGGTGGGGACAGTGGCCGGGAGAACTGCACAGTCATCACAAGCCAGTCTGCTCATGTGAGTATGGGTTGCACAGGGCGCCCCAAATTCGTGTTCACCTGGAACCTCAGAATGTGACCTTGTTTGGAAATAGAGTCTTTGCAGATGTAATTATTTAAATGAAGACGAGATCATACTTTGATTAATATGGGCCCTGACTGGTATCCTTATAAAGAGAGAAAACTGAAAACTGGTATCCTTATAAAGACGCAGATGGAGTGGGGAAACAGCCATGTGAAGACAGGCAGAGATTGGAGCGATGCAGCTGTCAGGTGAGAAAAGCCCAGGATTGCCAGCGGCCACCCGAGGCTGGGAAGGGGCAAAAGGAGAGATTCTTCCCGAGAGCCTTCAGAGGGAGCGTGGTCCTGCTGAGACCTTGATTTTGGACTTCTGGCCTCCAGAACTGTGAAGGAATAACTTTTTGTTTTATGCTATTCTCTTTGTGGTAGCTTGTTATGCCGGCTCTAGGAAACTAATACGTGGTGTGTCTGAGCATTCTAAAAAAATGCTGCTATTTACCCACCTTGGCATAGGGCTGACCAGCTTTACCTGATGACATAGAGCTGGTTCCCAAGAAGATACCAGCTGAGTTCATCCAGGCCACCTGGGAGGCATCTGTGGGTCAAAGGGCAAAGGACGTTTTTCCAACTCTACCATAACTGGGTATTGATTACTCAAGATTTTGAAGGAAAAAAATCAAGCTGAAGATTTCCTGGGTCACTTATGTTTTTGCCCCCAGGGAACATCTGGCCATGTCTGGAGACATTTTTGATTGTCACAGCTGGGAAGGGGTGCTACTGGCATCCAGGGGGTAGAGGCCAAGGATGCTGCTGAATGTTTGACATTGCCCGGGGCAACACCCCACAACAAAGAACCATCCATTCTATAATGCCAGCAGTGCTGAGGTCGAGAAACGGTATAATAAACCACCACAAAACAAAACAGAGTGCCCTGAAACAGCAGCAGCTGATTATTTCTCACGAATCTGTGGGCTGGCAGTGGTTCTTCTCCTGGAGTTGCCTGGCCCACTCGTGCTCACTCATGGACTTGAGTCAGTCTGGGGGTTGGCTGGGCTGGGAGGTCCAAGACGGCTTCACCAGCAGGTCTGGCAGTTGATGCTGGCTGTTGGCTGGGCCACCTCAGTTCTCCTCCACGTAGACCCTTACCCTCCAGTTGGCTGGAACTGGCTTCCTATGTGTCGGTCTCAGGGGAGCAATCCAGGAGAAAGCTGCAAGCCCTCTTGAGCTCCTTCACAGCACCATCCCCACCACATCCTCTGGGCCAAAGCAAGTCACAGGGCCAGACCAGATTCAAGAGGCAGGAAGAGAGACGCCACCTCTTAAAGAGTGGAGTAGGAATGTCACATTGCAACAGGGTGTACATAACTGGATGAGGAATTAGTGGCCACATTTTGTAATCTACTGTACCCTTAAGAGTTTAAAATAAGCTTTGCTGCTTGAGAGCTGTGTGGCATTGAGCAAGTCAGTTAACTTCGCTGAGCTTCAGTTTCTTCATCCGTAAAATGAGTGTTTGTGATGATGTATTGAGATGATTCATGCAAAATGATCGGCGAAGTGTGCAGGTCAGTGCAACGAATATTGTTACTAATTATCACTTCCTGAAAGTCTTGTGTTCCCAGAATTACTCTGAAAAAATTACTCTGTCCTAGCATATAACACCAGGTGTGTTTAGAGCCAGAATAATTTTTTTTTGAGCCAGAATAATTTTATATGAATAGTTTTGAAAATGTTATTATCAATGGAGAATTTTGAAAGACAAGAAGGAAATGGATATTTAACAGGAGAGCTGTAACCCAGACACAGGGTTGAAGATGTTTCTGTCATACATGTTTATACTCCAAACCCTGTTTGGATGGTTTTTAGAAGGTGGAATCTGTGACTTTAGTGAAGTCTCGGCCTTCTCAGTTATTCCTCACATCTGGACAGACAGACAGACACCAGGAGTCTTGGGACCCTGTTATATTCCTGAAGCCACTCCGGTTTGTAGCTGGCAGAAGCTTGTTCATAAGTGCTTGTTGTCTGAGCCAAAGACTTTGGCCCCTGGAGGGACCCTCAGCCTCCTTCTCTACCCAGGTAAACACAGATTCTTTCCCAAACACCTAAAAAACATGAGTTGCTGGTTATCAATGAGGCTGGGCAAATGAGCAGTGGTGAATCCGTTAAGAATATCTCCATTCCTGGAAGAAACACCTCAAGGCACACATCCTGCTAAAGGTAGAAGTGTTACCATCAACTTCGCTTACAAAGGACAGGCAATTATATCCACCATTGAAAGCAAGGATTTGAAGCCAGGTTGTCTGGATTTAAATCCCAGATCTACCTCTTACAAGTTGTATCATCTTGGGCAAGTTACTTAACCTCTCTGGGCCTCCACTTCCTCACTTGCAAAATGGAGATAAAGATAGTACCTCCTCTATAGCGCTGGCACAGGGATGAAATCAACACATGCAAAGAATTTAGAATACTCTATAAATAATAGTTACTTTGTGCAACTTGAACATTTCAGTTCCCCACACTGAACTATAATTTTGGAACTGATTAAAAACAAGACAATTTAGAGGTAAGAAAAGTAGCTTAATAAAAAGGAATGAAATAGTGCCATTTGCAGAGACGTGGTAAGTCAGAAAGAGAAAAACAAATATCGTATAATATCGCTTATATGTGGAATCTAGAAAAATGGTACAGATGAACTTATTCACAATGCAGAAATAGAGACACAGAAGTAGAGAACAAACGTATGGATACCAAGGGGGAAAGAGGGTGGGATGAATTGGGAGATTGGGATTGACATATATACACTATTGATACCATGTATAAAATAGATAACTAATGAGAACCTACTGTATAGCACAGGGAACCCTACTCAGTGCTCTGTGGTGACCTAAATGGGAAGGAAATCTAAAAAAGAGGGGATATATGTATACGTATAGCTGATTCACTTTGCTGTACAGCAGAAACTAACACAACATTGTAAAGCAACTATACTCTAATAAAAATTAACTTAAAAAAAAAGAAAGGTAGCTTAGTTTGGCAGTGTTTTTCCTCTCTGCTATTTGCCTCTTGGAGGATAAAATATAATTAACACGTTTGATCAAGGACTCACTGGGTAGAAATAAAGATGACTGAATCTTGCTGTGTCTTGGCTAAGAGGGAAAAGGCATTTCATCCAAGGTCTGAAAGCATTTTGTGAACTTCGTGTTCCCGTGAGCTTAAGTAGGTGTCACAAGTCTTAAGGAGGAGCGGTAGAGCTTTCTGGCACCAGGAGGGCCTCTGTGTTCCCAGCACGGAGCTGGGACGGGCTCCTGCGGCATTCTTCCTGAATGAATTCAGCCGATATGCTTTGTGGCCATTCCCCAGACCACTGCCTGGAACAGTTCTTGAGTGAGTCCCAAGGGTCTGATGAGAAACACCCATTTGGTCCCCAGGATGATATAGGTCCGTGCTGATAATCTGCTGCCCGTCGTCACATTCCGGTTTTAACTGTGGTAGGTAAGTGTCTCGGTGGAGTGGATGGTGATGGGGACCACACCATGGGACACTCAGCGTTTCCTGTGTGCTCGCTCATCCTTTCCTGGGGACCAGACTTGGGCAGTTCCTCCCACCATGGTGCTGACTCTCAGGGCAGATCTATGCTAGTCTGGGGGCAGGTGACAGGTCAGTCCCAGAGCCCCTCCCCAGATGGTGGGACAGCCAGAGAAAGATGCACTGGTCACTGGAAATTGGACACACGCTGAATGGCTCTGGAAAGGCCATTCCATCGACACCTTCTGAGAACTTAGAGAGGACCAATAACATGAGGGAAGTGCTTGGGCCAACTCGGGTTCAGTCTCATTTTGTAATCACAGAATCATGGGCTGACATTTCTGAGGACTGAAAAGATAGAGAGAGAAAGCGGGGGGGGAGAGAGGACAAGCTCTCTGGCGTCTCTTCCCATAAAGGCACTAATCCTGTCATGAGAGCCCCACCTAAACACCTCCCAAAGGCCCCGTTTCCAAATACCATCATATTGGGAGTTAGGGCTTCAACATATAAATTTTAGGGGAACACAGTTCAGTCTACAGGATTGCCCCAGATATGGAAGGTGTCCCAGCCATGTGCAGGGACAGGCTTGGACCAGGCCAGTGGGGGTATATGGGGGACCACTGGTTAAGAATCAGAGATTTGGGCTTCCCTGGTGGCGCAGTGGTTAAGAATCTGTTTGCCAATGCAGGGGACAAGGGTTCGAGCCCTGGTCCAGGAAGATCCCACATGCCGTGGAGCAACTAAGCCCGTGCGCCACAACTACTGAGCCTGCGCTCTGGAGCCCGTGAGCCACAACTACTGAGCCCACGTGCCACAACTACTGAAGCTCGTGTGCCTAGAGCACATGCTCTGCAACAAGAGAAGCCACTGCAATAAGAAGACCGTGCACCGCAACGAAGAGTAGCCCCCGCACGCTGCAACTAGAGAAAGACCGCACAGCTATGAAGACCCAGCACAGCCAAATGAATAAATAAAATAAATAAATTTATTAAAAAAAAAAAAGAATCAGAGATTTGCAGCACTCTGCGAGGCCATGTGTGGATACTTACAAGGGCTGGCTCCAGAGTCATACTGCCCAGGTTCAAGTGTCAGCCTCTTAATTGGGCATGTAGCTTATCTTCTATCTGCCTCAGTTTCTATATCTGTAAAGTAGGAACAATAAAGTATCTACTTTGCAAGGCTGGGGGAAGATGACCTGAGATAATACACATAAGGTTTTTGGAACAGTGCCTGTCACTTAGCAAATGCCAGGTAAATGTTCACTCTTTTTACCTTGAGGTCTTTTGTGATTTGTTTGACATAGTTAGTCACTCTCAGTCATAAGAGTTTGAAAGTGGAATCAGGCTGCCTGCCCATTTCAGAGAAGATGAGGTCAAGCAGATCTTGGAATTCTTGAATGAGAATCTTAGTGCAGATTCCAGAGCTGGTATAGTGTGACCGCTGCTTATATAGGTGTTAAGAAGCCAGGCTCCGTCCAAAGACATGGACTCTACCCAGGTAGGCAGGACGGATGCAAGACTGTATGTGAAGCTTGGGGCAATGATTCGGTCCAGATCTTGAAGTATTAACTCAATTCTGAGCCGTTACTGAGCTCCAGTGTTACTCAGGCCCACAGGGCCTTTGCCCTTGCTCTTCCTTCTACCTGGAATGTTCCCTCCCCAGATAACCCCATGGCCAGTTCTCTTACTGCCTTCAGGTTTCTGCTCAAAATCACCTGATCACTGAGACCTTCTCTGACCAGCCATCTGGTCAGAAAAAATAGCACTCACGGGCTTCCCTGGTGGCGCAGTGGTTAAGAATCTGCCTGCCAATGCAGGGGACACAGGTTTGAGCCCTGGTCCGGGAAGATCCCACATGCTGCAGAGCAACTAAGCCCGAGCGCTGCAACTATTAAGCCTGTGCTCTAGAGCCCATGAGCCACAACTACTGAGCCCGTGCACCACAAGTACTGAAGCCCGTGCTCCTAGAGCCCATGCTCCGCAACAAGAGAAGCCACCGCAATGAGAAGCTCGTGCACTGCAACGAAGAGTAGCCCCTGCTCGCCGCAACTAGAGAAAGCCCGCGTGCAGCGACGAAGACCCAACGCAGCCAAAAATAAATAAATTAAATAAATAAATTAAAAAACAAACAAAATAGCACTCACTGCCTGCCCCCAGCATATCCTGCCTTCCTCATCTTGCTTTACTTTTCATGTAGCATGTGACGTAATGTATGTGTGTATGTGTATACACACACACATTTAACAGCTTTGCGTAGGTATGACGGATATACAGTGGACTCTACGCATTTGAAGTGTTCAATTTGGTGAGCTTTGACACATGCACACACACGTGGAACCATCACCACCATCAAGAGAGTAGACATATCTATCCCCTCAAAAGCTCTCTCGATGCCCCTTTGCAACCCCACTTTCCTGCCCTCTCTGTCCACCCATCCTCACACAACAACTGATCTGCTTTTGGTCGCTGGAGTTTTTGTATATATGAGATCGTGGAGCATGTACTCTTTTGTAGCTGGCTTCTTTCACTCCACATAATTATTTCGAGAATAATCTGTGTCATTTGGTGTGTCAGTGGTTCATTTCTTTTATGGCTGAGCAGTGTTTCTGAGTTTCATGGTTTGGATCTAGCAGAATTGTGATTCCGTTGATGGACACTTGGGTTATTTCCTGGCATGGTATATATTTATTTGTATTTTTCTTTGTCGTGAGTTTCCCCCAACTGGAAGGTAGGTTCCGTGGGAGCAGAAGCTTGTCTGATCTGTTCCCTGCTGGACCTCCAGTGGCCAGTGCCCTCTCAACAGGAATTTGATAAAGAGTTATGGGTTGAATTATGCAATGCATGTAGTGCTTTTGTTATATTCTTTACTGAGTCCTGATCTGAGGGGAGAGGAAAGAGCTGATGGGGTTCAGGACACGCTACCCCCAAATATGGTACCTTGGCACATGGGAATTTTTTTAAATGGAAGAAGCAGGAAGATCACTCTGACCCTCCCCCCTCGCCTTTCTTCCCTGAAGCAGGTCCTAAAACTCCCCTGTGAAAGGCGTGTCCCCTGTACCAGGAGGAGGGAAGGCCTTGAGATGGGGAAACTGGGGCCAAGAACTCTGTACAAACAAACCTTGCTAAACTCCCCCTTCTCTCCTGTTACCTCTCCACCACTTACTACCCACAGCCCAAACCCTTCGTCTTGTCAATTCTTCACAAATTTATTGCTTCTGTGTCTAAAAGGTATAAAAGCTTCCTACTCTGGTCACTTCTTTGGGTCTTCATTCTCTTGCGAAGCTCCACGTACATGTACAAATTCAATGGACTTTGTGTGCGTTGCTCCTGTTCCTCTGTGTTTGTCAGTTTAATTTCTCCTCCCCCATAGAGCCATTCTCCGGACAGCCATCTGAACCCCGGGGGAAGGATCTGAATTATGGTGGCTTCTTGGTGGTCAGCCTGCTGGCACTGTAGCGGCTGTGCCGCTGAAGGGGTTGTGAAGGTAGGGAATAATGTGAAAAGGCCTCCTGCAGGAGCTGTAGGACAAGGCCACCGCGTCAGTGGCTCCTTGTCACCCGTTAAGCTGCAGGGAGCCTGAGTTTCTGGTCACTCTGTGGCTGCCCCCTTTCTGGCCATGTCATTCCCCACTCCCTGGGCCGCTGCCCCAGCGGGCTGGGAATGCTTCCTCCTTGCCAGCCCTGCCTAGCCTTCCCCCAGCATGGGCCTGCTCCCCCCGGCCCCGTGCCAGCGCCCTGCTCTCCTGTCTGCTGCCAGCGCCGGGCCTGCTCACCCAGCGGGCCCCAGGAGACGGGAGCGAGGCGGAGGCGCAATGAGGTGGCCCGGTGAAGGTGACTGAGAGGGACACAGCTGGCACCAAGGCACCTACGACAGAGCATCAGGCAAAGAGAAGCAATTAAATTGCGATGGGTTTCTTCCCCGACCACAGTCTCCAAGGCTGCTTTTGAGAGAGAAGTTCTTGGGTCTGGTTTTGCACATTCCCCCCTGCCTGGGTCAAGCAATTAGTTTTTTAAAAAAGCAAAACCAACTTGAACAGCCACTGAGTCCCATGGGTGGGCAGCTGCTGGGCATTTACTGGGAACTCATAACCACCAGTCAAGTGGCAGATGATATTTTTCTGAGAATTTAATAAAGGGACGTTCACTCTTCATAGATAACGGCAGAGTCACGGAGCTGGAAGCGACTCCAAGACCTTGTCGCTCAGACTTGATTTCCCCTGGAAGCTCCTTAGAATGCCAGAGTTCCAGCCCTCACCCCGGCTGGCAAATCAGATTCGGCATTTTAACGAGATCCCAGGCAATCTGTGTGCACATTAACGCATGAGAGACCCTGTTCTATGGATTACCCCGCTCCTGGCTATACATTACTCCTGGGGAACTCTTGAAAAATATTGATACTCAGGTGCTACTCCCAAGAAATGCTGATTTAATTGGTTAAGTACCATTGATCTAGTCCAATTCCTTTACTTTATATATCACCCAAGACCCGAGTGATCAGGGGACCCATCCAAGTTCCTAACAACTGGTTAGGAGCAAAGCTAGGATTACCCAAGAATCATGTCCCCGCAGGGCCCCGGGGTCTCGTCCTGTCACTCACGCATCTCATTCTACCAGGGCCGTCCTCCAAAACAAAATCTGCTAACACATGTGCTGGCGTACAACTCAAAAAGGAGTGATCGTGAGGACTTCCTTGAAAAACAAGAATTCATGAAGAGCCTACAATATACCAGGGACTGTTCAAGACCCTGGGGTTTTTTTGTTTGTTTGTTTTTGTTTTAATTTTCCAAAAGCATTGTTTTTATTTATACAAACTCCTAACCACTTCGGAGGCAGGAGG
The DNA here is from genome assembly GCF_949987535.1 of Balaenoptera acutorostrata. Lineage (NCBI taxonomy): Eukaryota > Metazoa > Chordata > Mammalia > Artiodactyla > Balaenopteridae > Balaenoptera > Balaenoptera acutorostrata. The sequence continues at coordinate 16,902,524 of NC_080076.1, forward strand.
AGTGAGAGGGGTTCTTTTTCAATCCAAGGGCCTCCATAATGTTGTTCTGTCCTGACCAAACACACAGGCAAGTGGCATCATTTGGTAAACTGACTACAACGTTTAGTCTCTCTCTGCTAGTATAACAAGGTGATGTCAATCTCTGCTTCTGTAAGAATCCTGAATTTAGGATTTTTGGCTGTCACTACTCCAACTTCTATTTCTGAAGGTTTGAAATCAACTGAAGGAACAGTAGACAGGCATATAATCACAGTTTCCCCTGTCTGTTCACATCTCCGATCAAATTTCATCTCTACATTTTTTTTTCAAGGAAGCTGGTTGAGGGAATTCCCTGGCGGTCCAGTGGTTAGGACTCCACGCTTCCACTTCAGGGGGCACGGGTTCGATCCCTGGTCGGGGAACTAAGATCCCACATGCCACACGGCGAGGCCAAAAAAAAAAATGAAAGGAAGCTGGTTGACTCTTGCTGCAGTGGCTTTAAACCCACAGTAGTAGCAGCACAGTGAAGTCCCCAATCTCATGGAGTAGGGATGAGAGGGGGAGTCACACATTAGACAGACCAGTAAAACCAGTAAAGTGTCTGGTGACAAAGAGTAAAGGAAAGCCAGGGAGGGAAGGCGTGTCAGGGGAGGAAAGTGCTCTCCAGTGAGCTGCTGGGAGCAGAGATGTGATGGTCAGGAGCGGAAGAGGGGCGTGATTATTACCTGGGGAAGAGTGTTCTCATCAGAGGGAATAGCAAGGGCAGAAGGAAGCCCGGAGGTGGGAGCATGCAAGGTCCCTGTGGCTGGAGAGGGTTGAGGGAGGGGACAGTCATGGGAGAAGAATCCCAGAGACAAGATGGTTGGTTGGGTCTTGGAGGCCATGATCTATGCACGTTGGCTCTTACTTTGAATGAGATGCAGACACACAGGAGGGTTTCTAAACAGAGAAATGATCTTTTCCGGCTTCGTTTTAAAAGGATGCTGGCGGGCTGCTGTGGTGTGAATATTCTGTCTACAGAGTAGACAGGGCACAGTGGGGGGAGACCTGCAGGCAGCGACTCGGTAATTCAGACAAGAGGTGAAGGGGCTTGGTCCACGGTGGTCCTGGAGAAGGTGGCAGGAAGCCATCAGGTTCTGGATGCATCTGACAGCACCAGATATGCTGCTGTTGGACCGGATGCTTCAGGGGAGTAGAGGACCGACTCCAGGGTGTGCGGCCCGAGCAATCGGCAGAATGGAATTGCATATTTTTTTGAGACGAGAAGCGGGTTTGGATGGGAAAATCAAGGTTTGTTCTGGAGCATGCTGGGTGTTTAAATAAATTAACAGTATCAGTCCTTCGGAATTCTAAGCTAACTTGCTTTTATGAAAGAGCTCTGGGTCCTCCAAGCCTATGTCAGGGGTACCTTGTTCTCTGTCCTGTTCTCAAGAGGCCATGTCTTTCACAGATGGATTTGCAGTTTAATCTAGGAGTCTTTCTATTGTCACAATGTCCCTTGAGATTTCTGCAGACATTCTGGGACCCTAGGCTGGCTTGGTGGCCTATCGGTGAGGTGCGTGGGGATTGTTTGCGGCTACCCTTGAGTTTTCTTTTGATAAGAGAGGTCGGTCGTCTGTTAACTAAACCTGTTGGCAGTAAGGCCATGAAATGTTTTCCTTTCTGAAGTCAGTTGGCTCATTTCTTGTTCAGAATGTCTGGTTGGTCTGCATTTGGTCCCAGAGGCTCAAAAAGCTGTCAGAAGCTCAGCACTTTTGTGCCAAATGGAAGCCAGGAAACCACTCCCTGGACAAGCCCAGGCTGAGATCCCTCCTCTGCCATCCACTTCCTGGCTCCCCTACGTACTTCGCTAGGTACCCGGAGCTAACGTTCGTTTAGCTCGGTGCTTTCTGAGCCCTGAGTCACCTGGGAGGCTTAAAAAACACCAACGGCAAAGCCCTTCACCCTGAGATGCTGCTTAATTGATATTTTTTGGGGGGGCCCTGGCCCTGGTATATTTTTGCCTCTTTTAAATAGACTATTTTTTCGAGCAGTGTTAGGTTCACAGCAAAATGGAGCCGAAAGCACAGTTTCCATATCTACCCGCTGTCCCCGACGCAGACTCTCCCACCGTCTGCGTCCCCCATGAGACTGGGACGTTTGTTACAACTGATGAGCCTCCACCGACACGTCGTTACCAGCCGAAGTCCAGGGTTTACATCAGGGCTCACTCTCGGCGTTGTACAACCTATGGGTTTGGGAAAATGCGTAGTGACATCTATCCACCAATATAGTATCATACAGAATTGTTTCACTGCCCTAAAAATCGTCTGGCACTGGTATTTTTTTTAAAAGCACTCCAAGGGATTCTAGGGTTCAGCCAGAGCTGAGAACTACCGATTTAGAGCTTCGTGTGTGCCAGGCCCTGCTTTAAGCACTTTACAGGAATTAACGCCCATAATCCTCATGTCACCCCCTGGTGTAGGCCCCGTCATCGTCCTGAGCCACTCAGTAGCTTGTCCAGTATCGCACGGTAGACGGGCAGCATGTGAACCCAGGCAGGCTTGCCGCTAAGCCTGTCCCTTACCCATTATACGCTGTACTGACTTTGTAACCTGCTTCCCCGACCTGCTCAGAACTGCACCTGAGTGAAGAGGAGAAGTAGAATTTCCCTGGCGGTTCGCTCCTGAGCAGAATTCTGTGCTTCCAACCCACAGCACCTGTCCTTCAGGGCCCTCTCCCCACACAGCTCATTTCTTCTCTGTCCCTTACACACGACCTGCTTGTTCCAGCTCTGATACATCTGCGGGGAATGCCCTCCCCTCCTCCCCATCCAGCCAAAGTCTAATCCTCCCCGCTGGGCTCGGGTTACCTGCTCCTGGCTCCGTTCCCTGAGATCCAGGCCACCCTGACCTCTCCCCTCCTATCCACCAGACGCGGTCACTGCCTCAACTGTGCCTTTTGGAATATGATGACACTGGAGTTTGCAAATCACGTGCTGCTCCCTGTTTAATACCTGAAAGTCTTATCTCTCAGCAAAATTGGTAGCTCCCCCAGGGAAGGAAACAAGTCTTATTCAACCCATTTTTTCTCTCCCTTTTCAAGTCCCATGCAGTGTGCCGGGCATATGTGGTCGTAGGTCCAACAGGACATGTGGGAGGCGGGGGTGTCCCTGCTTAGCCAGAGGCCTCAGGAGAGCGGGAACCCTCCTTCCTCCCCCTGGTACCCTGTGCAATGTGGTGAGCATCTCACAGAATGACTTCCGCTCTTCCCTAAATGACTGCTCTGATCTGCTTCCCAGTGAATTGGAGCCTGAGGTCCAAACCCTTGTCTGGGATGGAAAATCGTTCACCCTCTGGGCCCTGCCCAGCTCCTGGTGAGCGACTCTTCCTCCTCACTGGCCTGGGTCCACCCCACTTTCTGCCTGTGGTTTGGTGTAAATATTCATTGCATCCCTCCTCACTCTCTAAAGAGTCCTGCTTCAACAGTAAATCATGCAGTTGCCCTAACTTTCAACTTAGCACTCCACCGGCTTCCAAATGAAGCATGGTTTGTTGTGTTCCGTGAGGGCCCAGAGCTTTCCCACCTCCTCTCACCTTTGGCCATTCCTTTTGCCCGGAGTGATCAGCCCCCTTCCCAACCTCAGGCATGTACCATCTTTCCTGCCAGAATCCTACTATGTATTTCCTAGACCTGCTTCAGCTTTCAGGTTCCTAGGACACCATTATCATGTGCCACCCCTCTACCCCCAAATTTCTATAATTGGTCTGATTTTTAATGGTTAGCACGTACTGTCCTGTACTGGAGCTGCTTATATAAACACCTCGTTTCCCTTATTGGATGAGGAGCTCCTGAGGTGGGCCTAGGAATTTAACAACTTTATCTTCCATACAGAGGCTAACTCAGTGCCTTACACGTGGGAGATATTTCTTCCTTTTTTTAGTTGTGTAACTTAAGAGAGTCATGTCTTCTTTGGACCTCAGTTCCAAAATCTGTAAAATAAATCATCTCTGTATCAGTCAGGGTCTAACCAGAAAGACAAAAACCAAGCATTAAATGCAGGGTTACACAGGTGATTGAGCCAAACAGGCGGATATATTCCCATATCCTTCACACTATTTCTGGTTGCTAGTCTGTTCTTATGGTCATAATCTGTGTGTGTGTGTGTGTGTGTGTGTGTGTGTGTTAGTAGTGGTGTAGTATAGCGAAGACAGAGATCTTATAATACTGTTCATTTTTATAAGGGGAATTTGCAGCTAAAATCCCTAGCTGCAAATTTGTTTTGCATTTGTTTTCCTTTTGATCAATTTCTTGAACCTAATATGGTTTTTGACAGTTTTGTCCAGTTTCATAGTTGTTACTGGAAAAGGGGATTTACTAACTTCTTCCTCTGCCATATCTGGAAGTCCCCATATTCACTGATTTTTGAGTGTTGATCCAGCCTTGTATTTCTCAGATAACCTCACTTGTTTAGAATGTATACATTTTCTAAATATTGTGGATTCTGCTGGCTAATATTTTTAAGGATTTTTGCTGATATTGGGCAGTGAGGTCCCCCAGAGATTAGCATCAGCAGGAAGCCGCCATCTCCTATCTGCAGAGACAAAGGGAGGGGGCAGGGCTACCAGTTCCGGATGGGCCTGTCCTGTAGGACCTGGAGCTACAGGAGGGTAGAAATGCCTGCTAGAAATGCCACCTGAAGCTGGCTTCTCATGTCTTCCCACCCTCCCATCTCCTGCCTTCTTTTGGTCAAATGCAGCAGAAAGCTGGTGGTCCTGGGAGCTGGGGAGATTGAGCCTCCAGGAGCCAGCTCTGTGATACAGAGCAAAAGAGGGGATGGTGGGCAGAGTGGGTGGGAGGTAGGCAGTCCCTGGAGCAGCGCGGCCCAAAGGACCCCTTCAGCTCCCCAGATGTGCGGCTCAGTACATCTGTCGGATAAATAACTAAATAAATTGGTACATGTACAAGGAATCTCCTCATCGGGTTTGAAATATGTCCAGCTGCTTATGGAAAATTTCAAGAAATTCTGTGTGTTTCTAGTATTAGAATTCTTCCATCTCTATAATAAACATAGCTTTGGGGCATATAAGAGGCTTGCTTATTCCTTTAGTTATTCTGAATAAGTCAATTTATAAAATGGATAGCAGCAGTTAGGCAAGTCATAAAATACAGACAATTAGTGTCAGAAAATATTATGACCCTCACCTGGTGCTGTGACTGCGGAGGGGATGAGGATGTCATCATGTAAGTATTTATTGAGCCCAGCCTCTCCCCTTCATGCTGCACGGCCAGGCATGGCTCAGGGAGGGGGCGGGGAGACACTGCAGACTGCTTGTTCCCAGATCTTGTTTTCTTCCACTGGAATGTGGAATACGTGATAAAATAGAATAATATCTGAAATTCAGAGAGGATTCCAAATCTCACCTCTAGCCGGTAGTTTCAGCTTCCACTCCTATGAACTCTTGTCTTCAGCGGGCCTGGCCAGATTGCACAGTTTGAGTGTCAGCAATTTTAACATTGCTGGGAGAGTTTTCTTGGGAGCAGGCAAATGACCTCCAGGAGACAAGAGGGGAAAGGAACAGCAAGAGGAGCTGGGCTAATCTGCTTTTCAGTCCACATGGGAGTAGTAACTTATTTTATTTGTGCCAGTGGAATTATGAATAAATAATGAAATAATGAAATAATGCATTTGAAAACACAACACCCTTAGGGGATGATGCTGGTGATGGTGATGATAATGGTGACTGAAGTGTAGGGATTTAAAAGTGTATCCGGCAAGACGGGAATAAAGACACAGACCTACTAGAGAATGGACTTGAGGACACGGGGCGGGGGAAGGGTAAGCTGGGACAAAGTGAGAGAGTGGCATGGAGATATATATACTACCAAACGTAAATAGATAGCTAGTGGGAAGCAGCCGCATAGCACAGGGTGATCAGCTTAGTGCTTTGTGACCACCTAGAGGCGTGGGATAGAGAGGGTGGGAGGGAGACTCAAGAGGGAGGAGATATGGGGATATATGTATATGTATAACTGAGTCACTTTGTTATAAAGCAGAAACGAACACACCATTGTAAAGCAATTATACTCCAATAAAGATGTTAAAAATAAAATAAAATAAAAGTGTATCCATTTGGATAGGTCTTTTGCACTGGTAGCTAAAGAAAAAAATGATTCCATGTCTTTAATTGCACTTGTTACATTCTGTTCCCCAGCCCCTTGTCTTCATATTCTTATTTTGTAACGTTATTAGTCCTGTGGATACTTGCCCTGGGCTCGTAGTTCTCACTCACATTTATAACACTTGCTCACAAGGCACAAAACCATCCTAAGTTGGTGCGATCCCAAGGAACTGCTAGAATTAGCGCCCCTCCCCGCCTCCTGCCACCCCACCTCCACCCCAGCATGGATGGAAACCAGCCTCCTCCTTCCCAGGTCAACGTTTTGGTTAGCCCATTGTTTGCCACGATCGTTATCCACTGCTGCAGGCAGCCATGATGTTAAATTATCGCCTCTGAATTTTTTGGACAAGTGCCCTCAGGGAAAATATTGTTCATGCTGGGTGAGCTCTGAATCAGGTCACAGAAAGACAGTCTTATGAGGTGTTCCAGGAAAGCACCAGACAGGTCAAATAATGATGATTCCCTGGGAATGGGGCTTTGGAGTTGCTCCAACCCTGTTCTACTTCCTTCAGTAGCTGCCAGGCTGCTGATTTTCACTGTGATTGTGGGCTCTTGGTTCTCGAGACTACCATGGAACTAGGGATGGGGGGAGAGGACTAGGGCAAGTTAGACTGCAGAAAACTCACTGTTCTTACTGAGATTCAGCCAATTTTTGTTGAATAAATGCTACCTACATGGCCTTTGGCTGAGGTTCAGAGTTCTGAAAAAGTTGATTCAGACAAATTTTGCCAGTGTTCTTGTTGCTTTTATAAAGGAGGAAACTTCCAGGCGTCCTTATTTCACAGTTTTTGCTGATGCCCTCCATCTTCCACCTCTACCATGCCATTTAGCACAGAATTGACTTACATCATTACGATAAGTGAATATTTATATTATTTTCTTAATTTAGAAATTTGGAAAACTTGTATCCTTCGTTATAAGCTTGATAGTTTCCCAGTAGTTGAAAGTTGTTCTTATATAATCAGTAGTAATATTAAGGAATGGGATTCTTAAAAATATTGTATATTGAACCATATTAATATTTGGAGATCTTATGAACCAAGTTTTTCCAAATGACTAATACATGATGTTACAAAATCATACATGGGTTAGAGATGTATGTAAAATACAACGCAGACCAATGGATTCTATGTAACAAGTATGAAAAATTCACTGGTATGGTTTCAGATTCCACATTGCAACTAATCTTTGTGTAGTATCAAAGAGGTTATCTGCAATCATATGAAAAGACCATTAAAATACTGCTTCCTTTTCCAACTACATATCTGTGTGAGGACAGATTTTCTTCATATACTTCAACCCAAACAATGTGGTGTATCACATTGAAAACAGAAGCAGATACAAAAATCCAGCTGTTTTCTATTAAGCCACATGAAAAAATGTAAAGCAATACCACTCTTCCAATTTTACTTTGTTTTGGAATAATATAGGTATTTTTCATAAAAATATGTTATTTATGCAAACATGTAATGAGTTAATTTTTGTTATTTTTGAAGGGATAAACAAATGTTTTTGATTTTTCTCAGTTTTAATTTTAATATGGTCAACATTGATGGATATAACCCCCATAAACAAACATTCTTTGAGTGTTCAATTATTTTTGAGGGTTTGAAGGGGTCCTGCTGCCAAAATGTTTGAGAACCTCTGGTTTAGGCTAATTCCAGGTGGTTCAAGCTCAGAAGAAGCTCCATCTACTTAAGGTCACATGCATCCCTTTTTCTCTAATATGGAAATGTTTAACTCAGAAAGAACCTAGAGTATTCAGGCAAGATTTTCACAGCAAAGTGGAAGAAGGCTGCTGTCTCCTTCAGGCAAAAGGAAAGGTATGCAAGGAGAGAACGCAATTAATTGTTCAGGGAAATTCTTCCAGGATGGTTTTGCATTCCTGTCAAATCACTGTGGGGCATGCTCTGCCAGCATCTTGCAAAGATTCTAAACCCCAATGCTATGTTCATACCATTTCAGGAGCTACCACTGAAGTCCCTTTTTTGAACTCCCTTTGTCCTTCTGGACCGCACCATACAGCTTGGCACAGAACTGACCTACAAAATTCTCTGAGAAATTTACAGTATCTCCCCCCGGTAGATTTTTAGTCATTTTAGGGCTGGACATGATGTCTCCCCCATCTCCCTGACTCTTCTTCAGCTCTTACCATCATATTGGTTCATACTCGTGTTGTCAGTTGACCCATGAAGATGAAAACTTAGAATAGAAAGATTTTATTTGCAAATATGATCTCTCTCTACACCCTATCATTTCCCTTCTCTGAATGTCCATTTTCTAACAGGATTCACAGAGCCAAGCAACAGAGTCAGAGGCTCTGGTTTCCTATCCGAGCTCCACCACTTACCTACTTTGTCACTTTGGGGAAATGGCTCCTTTGAGCCTCAGTTTTGCAGACAGGGAGCAGCTAGCACACTGTATAATAGAGGAGGTATTCAGCAAAGGCTGGATTCCTTGCCCGATTTTCTCCACCTCCTTGTTAGGATGCTTAGAGATAATCATTAGGGCATGCCAACCGCAAACCATAACTCTCTCAAAGGCACTCATTAGCCAGTGAGAAGTTAGTTATACTTAATCCAGTTCTTTTTCCTCTTTAATGTACTCAGGATGACTTGTAAATCTTATATCAGCTAAAACACATGTTCCATAAAGTCCCACATTACTAAATCATAACATTTCCCGATCTGTTAATATAGTCATTCAGAAGTTAAATATATTTAATTCATTTATTTTCTCCATATTTTTCCCAAATTTGTTTTGTTTTCCCTCCTTGATTCTGGAGAATCATCTCTATTCCCTCCTTTATTGCTTTCTTACCTGGTCCTTTGTGCCTCTTGGTCTTATTTTCCTTGCTTCCTTTTCCTTCTTCCCATGCAGGTTATAGTACCTTCAGGATAACTGGTTTGTCCAGCAGAGGGATCATGGCCTGGATAAATCAGGAAATCACAATTACTTGGGATTTTCTAGTAGCCCATGGTGCTGCTTTATACCCCTTGTAAGCTCTCCACTGAGGCCGAATCTCCAAGAACTAATCAAAAAGAGGCATGAAGGGAATGACGTGGGCAATGTGAAACTCATGCAAAAGTCATTTTCTCTTCATGCCTCCCTCAGCTTTAATTGAAGAGACCCAAGCCTAATTAATGGTGATGAGGATGAGGGTGTCTCCAAGGGTGGACCAAGGACAATTTGTAGCAGAATGCATCTGGGAACTTGAGAAGTAAATTCTTAGGCCCTTGACTCAGATTCTGATTCAAGAATTTTGAATGGAGTTTCCTGATAATTCTTCTGCATGCTTCTTGAGAACCAGCGATAACCTGGTCTTAGCACTGCCTCATCCTTTTTTTTTTTTTTTTTTTTTTTTAAAGGATTTTCTTATTTATTTATTTATTTATTTATTTTATTTTTGGCTGTGTTGGGTCTTCGGTTCGTGCGAGGGCTTTCTCCAGTTGCGGCAAGCGGGGGCCACTCTTCATCGCGGTGCGGGGACCGCTCTTCATCGCGGTGCACGGGCCTTTCTCTATCGCGGCCCCTCCCGTCGCGGGGCACAGGCTCCAGACGCGCAGGCTCAGCAATTGTGGCTCACGGGCCCAGCTGCTCCGTGGCATGTGGGATCTTCCCAGACCAGGGCTCGAACCCGTGTCCCCTGCATTAGCAGGCAGATTCTCAACCACTGCGCCACCAGGGAAGCCCCCTTTTTTTTTTTTTTAATTAAGTTATATTTGACCTACAACACTGTGTAAGTTGAAGGTGTACAATATATTGATTTGATACATTTATATTGCAATATGACTGCCATAGTAGCGTTAGCTAATACCTCTCTCACATCACGTAATTATCATTTTAGCACTTTTACATTCTTATAGAGTACGTGTGGCATAAAGTTTCTGCTTTACAAAGTCCCTTCACATTGATTTTTTTTTTTCATTTGAACCTCAGAATAACTTTGTGAAATAGACAGGAGCAGGTACTGTTTCCCCTGGAAAGCTGCCCTAAATTTTAGTCTCCCCAGGCTGTTGGTCAGGGCAAATCCAGAGATTAGCTTTGGGTCAGGCTTGGCCAACCTCGGCCACCCCTGAATGTCTTCTACTTGGGAACCAAGTTACCAAAAGAAACAAGATATTAATAAAATTGGAATCAGTCTATGATTTCTGAAAATGAGGCCTATGTGAGCACGCACCCAGCGACTGAGGGCTTATGAGCACATGCGCTCAGGAGACAAAGAGGTCCCTCCAGGAAGGAAGAGAGAGGATAAGGAAGGCTGTGTCCCATAGCTGTCAGCGTCTAACACTGACCCTCCTGGGTTAGATATTTGTGCACCTTTTACCTGCACCAGTCAGTAAAGATCTGAGCATCATGTCTAAGTCTGAGCCAGACCCTCAGCTCCTGCCTTCTGAAAATGGTTGGCTTCTGAGCTGGATAATACGTAGAGTGAGATCAGCAGTGTTACAATTACAATGAGGTCAAATGAGATAAATAAGAGTGCAAATATAAAGCAAGTATAACAAGTTTTTATTGGGACTGCAGAGCCTGCATAAGGGTCTTAATGGTAAAGGTCAACAAAGCAGGCCAGGCTCCAGGCTCCATGTGGCTCTAGTCAAGAAGGGGAGGGGCCACAGAGCACCGGCCCTCGTGGAGCAGGGAGGGAGAGCAGGCTTGGTGTGATCCAGGATTCAGTTTCTTCCCTGCTGGGCCAAAGCCAAACACCTGGCGGGTCTTGGTCAGGATGGCATGTGGACATTGGTTTCCAGCCAGAGGGGTTCATGGCTGTGATTTAGGCTTTATAATCATGTTAAATTAAAGAGGAAATGGCTTCATACACATGCGTCCTAGTATGGTATCATCTCTACAGCCTCCTGGCAAGAACCATGCCTTCTTAGCATGGTCTTAAAAAGAGTTACTGCTTATACTATTCCACTACAGGAGTTAGAGTACTTTAGTTATTTGTGTATAATACCTTACTCCAGAAAGTAATGCTTTTTCAAACTCCCGTAACATAGGATGACTTAAAATAAAAGGAGAGAAGAAGAAACTAGAATATAAAACGTTTCTCCATTCGTCTGAGTAATTCATAGCATTTTCGATTTGGGGTAAGTTCGTGAAGAGTCTTAAGGGAAAATGCTGAGCATCTCAGCCAGTTGCCTCTGACCACAAACCCCTTCCTAGGGGGACCACAGATCTCCTTGAGTGTGCAGGAAAACCGTGGTCATTTTCTGTGTGTGCCATGAGGCAAGAAATGTAGGCATGCAAACTTACCTGTATCTTCTCTGCATCCTAGTGGTACCCAAAATGACGCTGCTATTTATCAAATCTCTGCTAAAAACTGTTTTGGGATGATCTGCTGCTCTGCAGTGAAGATCCATTGAAGTGGATCTTCAATCCACGGAAGTGGAGTGTCCGTCAGAGAATCAACAGCTCTCTCTTAACCCGAAAGACGACAGGAACACAGTTTGCAAACATGAGACATATGAGCAGGAAAGCACACATCGAATTGATGAGAAAGAGCATCCTATAAGGGAGAAGAAAGTATTGCCTCGGGTCCTCCCGCATCAGCTGACTCCCCCTTCTCCCAATTCAGTGGTACCTGCTCACTCCAGCTATTGGCTGATAATGACCTTGGTACATCCAGTTCTGAAAATCCCTTGGATGTTAAAGACATGAGGCAAACTGAAGAGGCTTGTGATCCCGATAGTACAGAGGACATTGCAGAGGGGTTGCTTTGTTCTAATTCAAGTAATAGTCCCGATAAACAAGATGTCTGTGGCCACAGGACAGTGCCTTCCAAACTATCGAGGTTAATGGATGGTGCCTTAGACACTAATGGCCCTAATGAAGAAGTCTTAAACTCTAGTCACCAAAATCCCGAAGTACAGAAATACATCAGCTTTAGCCTACCTCTGATGGAGGCAGCCTCTTCCCCAGGTGACAGGGCCACGAGCAACAAGCCAGTCAGCCGCCCGGCTTCCAGCATAGACTTTGACAGCGATTATGAACTTTGCTCAGAGATAACCCTAACCTACACCGAGGAGTTTTCAGACGATGACCTGGAGTATCTGGAATGTTCCGATGTTATGACAGGTCACTCTAATGCAATTTGGCAAAGGGACCTGCAAGGGACTGAGCGTGTTTTTTTATTAGAAAGCGATGACGAAGAGCTGGAATTCAGTGAGTGTTGCCTGGGTGGGTGTGAGCATTTCCTCAGTGAAATGGGTTGTGAGCCTCTGGTGTCGGATGACACCGGGCCTATGGATGCCACCGCTGGCCTCTGTGGTTATCACTCAGCATCCCAAGAAGTGGAGGTAAGGGGCAGCCTAACCTCCACGCACGGTGCCGCATCCCCGCAAACAGGGATGACGCTGCCTGTGGGACCTCACCAGGATGGAACGTCTGTGGTGACAGACCCGGGGAGACATAAGCCACCCACTGCTCCTGGGGCTGCTGAAGTTGGTTATCCAGGAATTCAAGGGGAAACCAGAGACGGCCACCAGGCAGGAAAGGAATTTGCCAGTGACAATCTGCTAAACATGGATAAAGCAGTAACAGAGAGAGAGGGGAAGCACTTACCTGGTGAGTTAGGAAAATCAGGGATGAGCCAGTGTTTGGAGACTCTGGCTGAGAAAAGAGTAGGGGGGAAAGACTTATTGAGCCGGAGGGGCTCAGAGAAACCTGCCAGGGTGAGGCGACCAGGGATTAAGGGAAAAGCCAAGAAGCTGAACCCCAAGCTGGAAGAAAGGGCAACAGAAGCCTCCCTGAATCGCCTGTATCCCAGAGGACCTGTTAAGCACCCACTAACCCCAAGTGACAAAAGAGAGAGTTCCCATGCCAAAGCAGAAGCGACTGATTTGAATTCCCAGTTCCGTGCAGGAGGCTGTGCTATTCCAACCCAAGCAGAGCAAGGAGCAAAAATCCTGCAGACTCCACCAGGCTCACTCTCCAAAGAAGGGAACTTGGACTTGCAGGGAGAAGGGGTGTGGGTTAAAAACGTACTTGAAACAAGCAGTGTTCCAGACTGGGGTGATCATCCTCAGGTAAGACTCCTCTTTTAAAAAATTATAAGCTAAAATGTATTTGTGCGTGTGCACGTGTGTGTGTCCCCCTTCCCTTCACATTCACAACTGCTGTTCCACAATGTACATCAAAATAGTTCTTCCAGTACCATCAGGGTACTTGTGAATGACAGGGGCTGCTGCTGGGAAGGAAATCTGGTTTTGAAAAAAGGCCCAGATAAACCCTAAGCCATCCTAATTATAGCAAAAGACAGATAGAAGTAAGAGGCACTAATAGGATTCTGGACAGCTGGAAAAAGAAATCTGATATTTTGTCTACTGCATGTGTTTTACCAGGCAATGTCACTATTTAGAAAGTTTTTAAGCAAATGTTTTGGGTGTAGCTTGTAAAAAAAAAAAAAAAATTCTTTTTAGCAATGTTTCGGGGCACTTTGAAAACTGGTAAGTGCTGGCTTTTATCAGAATTCATAGTATGGATGAAAGATTTCTGTGTGTCTAAATGATTTGCAGAATTCACTTGATGCTGGAGAAAGTAAATAAAGTAGATTGTGCTGTGCTCAAAAATCAAAGTAGATTTTTGAATGAATGTCTGTTTTATTTTATTTTTCTTAGACCACAAAGTATTAAAGAGGCTAAGAAAACACAGCAGGAAGCAAAAAAAAAAGTTTTACTCTATTACTGATTTGGGGGTGTATTTGAAAAAGATGCAATTGAATTAATGGGAATAATTAATGTACAAATATGTTATGCTTGATATATGAATTTATTATATTTATAATTTTAAAGGGTTCCAAATGGGCTTTGAACTGATGCTATGCTATGACCAAGATTTGATTTTTGTAAATAAATACCTAAGAAAAGTTATTTATCAATTATTTTTACTCAGCCTCTGTTCTCCCTTCTCCCAACTTTGTGGTTGGGACCTAGTATTGTTTTTATAGAAGACTAGGTATACTCCAAAGAAAATTAAGTATTCCCAAATGCATTCAAAGTTATTGAACTCCCTTTGTGAAAAAGTAAAAATTTAATATATTGATTTCTAAAGACCCAGTCATAAAATAGCCTAAAAATCTAAAAATCTCCAGATCCGAGGTAGTTTTTTCCTGAGCAAAGTGTTCTGTTCCACTGGCCAAATTAGCCATATAAAGGTCACGTTTATACTTTACTTCTTTGCAGGAGTGCCAGCTTTATCCGTTTTGGTTGTTTAACACACCAATGACCACAGATTCATGCCCAAGAGGAGTTTATGGAGGCGGTTTGGCCAAAAAGTAATACAAAATTAAGTTATAATGTAAATTTTTCCATGTCAGTAAACATAGCATTTCCTTTTCTACTCATAAAATGCTCTTCCTGACTCAGCTAAGTGCCTTTTCACAGTCGTTTATCCATGTTGAGCGTTTCACTGGGCAAATTACTTCAATTATTAAAGGTTGTGTGTGGAGCAGGGGGAAGGGGGGAGCAAAGTGGCCCCAAAAAAGTAAGTGAAGGAGAGGGGGCTATTGACAATGTAAGTTTTAGACCCATCACTGTGGGAGGCAATGCCTAGCTCCCTCAGCTGCCAAAAGTTGAGAGGCGCTCAAGGAAGGAGCCCCCTTTGTCATCCTGAATTCTGAGATGGAGAGCCCTGGGGACCAGGAAGCTCACTTGTGTCCTGGCAACGCAGTGAAATAGAGCGGGCGGTCCCTGGGACACTCTTGTCTCTGCCAAACTTCTAATGGGACTCTTGCTCACACAGTCACACATTCATGCAGGCACACCCACCTCGCCAGCTATCAGCTCAAGGTCCCATCTGTGGTTTCACACATGACCAAGACAATTATCTCAGGAGACTGAACATGAATTTTTAAATAGCTTGCATTCTGCAGGTAGAGGGGCCATTTCTCACTCTGCTGTTCTCAGTAGCAGAGCCGACCTCTCACTCAAGGGACAATGTGAGTAGAAGCTATATATTAAATAGTTCTGTGTAGCCCCAAGTTAGAAATAGGATCTCTGTACCTGTGGCATTTATTGACCCTTAACTAAAGCAGGAACATTTTGCCACAGATATAGTGGCATAGTGAGTGTGGATTTCTTTTACCCATGCAGAAAGTTACTCTCTAACTGTAGGAGATGTCTGTATTTCTTACACATGTACACAGCATAGCCACATTTACAGGAAATGGCTAAATATCATTGCAAATGTGACACCAAAGCATTAGGGGGTCATTGGGAACTAAATCAAATTTTTTATAATATTGCTCAAAAAAAAAAAAAACAGCCCAGGATTGGTGAATCTTTCCATAACTAAGTCAAAAGACATTTAAAATATTTATTCTCAGACATCTGAGGCTCGTGGGAACTTAAAATTTGAAATGGTTAAAAATCCTTGGTTGAAGGTAATATTAATAAATTTGCCCTCTCCTGACTCTTGCCTGATTCACTTACCTTGAAGGTGACTATCAGTAGAAACAGTGACCAGCACCTTATCTTTTAGTGTTTTCTCTTCATCTGTGTATTGCTTTTAGCATTCTGAGAAAAATTCCATATCTCTAATTCTACGTTACAAAAACACGGCAAACGTGTAGACTAAACTGAATCCAGGAGTCCTGATTTGCTGTCTTCCTTTCCCACTCTAACAAGGCAAAGCCATCTTGTTCTGATTTGTCTTGAAATAGTACTTACCCAGGCCAAGACTGGAAAGCCCCCAGTTGCTCTACATTTATGGAAGATTCCTAAATTAATCCCAGTTTGGGAGTGGAAAACAGAAAGGGTACCCCAGGCTAACCTGAGTCATCTTCAAGGGTCACACTGCCAATCCTTCACCTTGGTTCTGATCTTGCTTTCTTGATCCAACTCAAGAGGCGGGGCCGGCCAATCTGCCCCTCTTAAGTTTCCCTGTAGCTACACTGGGGTAAGATCATCCTCACTCTTAAATCAGAAGTAGTGTGTCTGTCCATCTGCATAGCTGCCCAGCTTCACCCCAGAGAGATTTGCATTGCTCTTTGGGATCATGGGAACTCAAGTGTACAGTATGGAAATGTATTCTTAGGTTCTGATAGTTAAGAATCTTCCTGACCAGGAATCAGCACTAAGCATAAAGGGTGAGCTCCATGATGGTAGTGAGTTTGGTCACTGTTTTGTTCACTGAAATGTCCCAAGTCCTTGGAATAGTACTGGTCACATAATAGGCACTCAGTAATTGAATGAGTAAATAGCCATATGGTACTAGATAACTAGATTGGGTCCTCTCCCTTTTTTTCTTAATGAGTCTGGCTAAAGGTTTGTCAATTTTGTTTATCTTCTCAAAGAACCAGCTTTTAGTTTCACTAATCTTTGCTATTGTTTTCTTCATCTCTATTTCATTTATTTCTGCTCTGATCTTTATGATTTCTTTCCTTCTACTAACTTTAGGTTTTGTTTGTTCTTCTTTCTCTAGTTGCTTTAGGTGTAAGGCTAGGTTGTTTATTTGACATTTTTGTTTCCTGAGGTAAGATTGTATTGCTGTAAACTTCCCTCTTAGAACTGCTTTTGCTGTGAATTCCAGGTATAGTCATGTATGATTCTAATAATCATTGGTCTCAACTACTTTATGGCCTTCATTGTCATAAGTACATTCCTTGGTTCCCCTCACATACCACCTTTCCACTAGGAAATTGCTACCCATTGCTCTTCTGGCCCTGGGGATGGATTGGTTTATGCTAAACTGTCCAGACTTTGCATTTGGCTTCCCTTGTGAATGCTGGTGATTCAGATACAACCTTGGCCTTGTCTGGTGCCTTATCAGCTCTCACAAACTGCTAACTAGATCCAGGAAGATCTTACCACATCCCCCTAGCATTCAAGACCTTCCAAAATATTCTATTTACCTCTGAGAGGCAAAGCAGACATACACACTGGCTACCTTATCTGGAAAAGAAAGACTTTTCTCAGACAGAATGTGTTTTTTCCATCTTCTGTTCTGGAATGCCCTCACTCGGCTTGTTGCTAGCTCAGCTCACCTAGTCCTTCAAGGCCAAGGTGCAGGTCCTTCAAACTGTACTTCCCCTGAAGAACTTTCCTCATCCCTAACTGTGATTTCTCCTTCCAGAGAAAAAGCATTCTTGTCCTCATTCTTTGTATAGTGTGGTGAGCTCTGGACCTGAGTTTGGTTCCTGCCCTACTGCTTTCTGAGTCTGTGCCCTGGGAAAAACTACTTAAGCTCTCCCAGCCCCAGTTTCCTTATCTAAAACAAAATAATAATAATAACAATAATAATAACAACCACCAGCACCTCACAGAGTGTTGTACGTATTAAAGCCTTGCATTAAATGCTCAGGACAGTACCTATTATGCAGTTAACAGTTAGTAAGTATTTTCATTTTTTAATTTATTATTTACCTTCTTAATCCATATGTCCTTTCTCCCCATATCAGCCTCCTCTTGGCTGGCTACAAGAGGTTTTAATACCTTTTTTTAATTGAAATTTTTAATGAGATATTGTACATGCATATATAGTTGTAAGAAATGAGACAGAGAGAGCGCTGTACACTGTGCCCAGCTTCCCCCGATGGTAACATTTGGCAAAACTATAGCATAATTTTCACAACCAAGACATTGACATTGATACCATCTGTTGATCTTATTCAGATTTTCCCAGTTTTACTTGTACTTCTGTGTGTGTGTGTGTGTGTGTGTGTGTGTATGTATGTGTGTGTAGAAAGATCTACAGAAATGTGCCACTTGTGTAGGCTCATGTGATAAATGCGGTAGGAAAGTTCATCTAAGTGCAGCCGAGTAGCTAGTCAGGCAGTGTAATAACACGGTATATGGCAGATTGAAATGTGTATGGCCACCCAGTGACAGGCAGGGCACAGAGTAGGTCTCCAGTAAAGTTCTTTTAAAGCATAGGAAAATATAAGTCAATAATCTAAACCTTCTTGCAATATAGTTTTCATATCTGGGACAGAACAATCTGAGATTCGAATTCATCTGCATAATAAAATGCATCACCCCAAATAACAGCTGTTAGCACTGACTCAGGAAGGCGGATAAGCCAGCTTTCTGCTGACGATGGGAAGGGCCGAAGTTTATAATCACTCAACTCTCAGAACGTGGCAGTCACGCCCCTTGTCAGCACTACTCCACGGCTGACCCAGGGAGTAACACAAACATTTGCTTTGTTTTTAATCACAAAGCCCACTGTGCCACTTCTGCCTAAACCCATTACCATCCTGGACCTGCGTGATCGCTGCTCACTGCAGCGTTGTACTCAGTCGGTGTTAAATAATCAACGGCCATCATCAAAAAATCTACAAACAATAAATGCTGGAGAGGGTGTGGAGAAAAAGGAACCCCCTTGCACTGTTGGTGGAATGTAAATTGATACAGCCACTATGGAGAACAGTAGGGAGGTTCCTTAAAAAACTAAAAATAGAACTACCATATGACCCAGCAATCCCACTGCTGAGCATATACCCTGAGCAAACCATAATTCAAAAAGCGTCGTGTACCACAATGTTCATGGCAGCTCTATTTACAATAGCCAGGACATGGAATCCACCTAGGTGTCCATGGACAGATGAATGGATAAAGAAAATGTGGCACACATATACAATGGAATATTACTCAGCCATAAAAAGAAACGAAATTGAGTTATTTGTAGTGAGGTGGATGGACCTAGAGTCTGTCATACAGAGTGAAGTAAGTCAGAAAGAGAGAAACAAATACCGTATGCTAACACATATATATGGAATCTAAAAAAAAAAAAAAAAAGGTCATGAAGAACCTAGGGGCAGGATGGGAATAAAGACGCAGACCTACTAGAGAATGGACTTGAGGACACGGGGAGGGGGAAGGGTAAGCTGGGACAAAGTGAGAGAGTGGCATGGACATATATACACTACCAAATGTAAAATAGATAGCTAGTGGGAAGCAGCCGCATAGCACAGGGAGATCAGCTGGTGCTTTGTGACCACCTAGAGGGGTGGGATAGGGAGGGTGGGAGGGAGGGAGATGCAAGAGGGAAGAGATATGGGGATATATGTATATGTATAGCTGATTCACTTTGTTATAAAGCAGAAACTAACACACCATTGTAAAGCAATTATACTCCAATAAAGATGTTAAAAAAAAAAAATCAACGGAAGCTCGTTAGTACCTACAGCCTTGCTACTCACCTTGTGGTCTGCAGACCAGCTTGGCAAAATGCAGAATCTCAAGCCCCACCCCAGTCTTGCTGAATCAGAATTTGCAATTTTAGCCCAATTCTTAGGAGATTCGTATGCACACTAAAGTTCCAAAAGTCCTGGTCTGCAAGAAGAGATCTTTCCCACTGAGACCCTAAGGCAATGGTCTCAACCCTGCTGTACCTGGGATCACCTTGGACCTTAAACCATTCTGATGCCTGAGTACCGCCCCCGTCCCTCACTCCCCTTACAAGATTCTGATGTAATTTGTCTGCAGTGTGGCTTGGGCACTGAGGGTTTTAAAAGCTCCCAAATGATTCTCTGAACCTGTAAGATTGAGAATCTTAGCTGTGCTTTAGAACCATCCCTGGTTTTCAAAATATACAGGTGCCCAAGCCCCACCCCCAGAGGTCCTGATTTTGGTGGTTCTAAGGCCCTCAGGGAGTGGAATGCAAGTGTCACCCTGGTCCCACACCGGCAGAGCAGGGCCACCTTTCCTGAGAGGTTGTACCCCTCATGAAAGTGCTCCCTCAGGGATTCTGGAGCCCCTTGTGCCTGATTTCCTGCAATCTTAGCCAAGGAACAAAGTGCCAAGTTATTCAATACTACTTTTCAAATCGAGGCAGTGGGCGTTCTCCACAGATAAGTTGTTTCTGCTCTGGTGCAGTGTATGCATTCCTGCAACACCTCACATTCTGCAAAATCACAGCTAAAATATTAGGCCTTCTGGGGAAAATAGTATTCCCTGTAGGTTACTTCATAAACAGGCCATTTAAAAACTAGAGACAAAAGCAAAAAATGAATGCAAGAAGTTCCCTTGGACCACCCAGGGAGGCGGCTCAGGTTGGCTGACGGCCTCCACGGCAGAGATTAAATATACACAAGGTCACTGAGTGGAAGTGCTGGCAGCCCTTTAGTCAGGGCAGCTGGAGGCTGAGATGCGAAAACAGAAATGGGTCTGTGAAGCTGGGCCTGGGAGGAGCACTGGGGCAGGCTTCTTTTTTTTTTTAATTTTATTTATTTTTTAATTGAAGTCTAGTTGATTTACAATGTTGCATTAATTTCTGCTGTACAGCAAAGTGACTCAGTTATACATATATCTATATATTTGTATTCAGATTCTTTCCCATTATAGTTCTTACAAGAGATTGAATATAGTTCCTTGTGCTACACAGTAGGACCTTGCTGTTTATCCATTCTATGTGTAATAGTTGACATCTCCCAACCCCAGTTCCTCAGTCCATCCCTCCCCCACCCCCCAGGCTTCATTTTTAATTTTGTTAAAATACGACTAAAAAGGGTCCCTGCTGCCAATGCAAAAGCTGAGTTAAAGGCTATTCCCTTTCCTGCTCAAGATTCTATAGTTTACTCCAGCTATTCAGGGGCCCTTAGCCTAGGAAAAATTGCCCACGAACCAATGCAGCATCTACGTTATACTGATGTCATTCCCTAGTGACTGATTTCATCGGGCTACCTCATTACAGAACATGTGTTATAGAGTCCCCCTGTGCTACGGGGGCACAAAGGCCTCCTGCTCAGGGGTTCCAAGTCCTCAGGGCACTGCCACCAAGTGGGGGCCGGGATGACTTGCACTGGAATCACCTGCTAAGGTGCTTGTTTAAAGATACAGATCTCTGAATTTTACCCAAGACTTGTTGTATCTGCACCTTTAATTAGCTCTCTAAGTGATTCTCCTGAGCAGAATTTAAGCCCTGGGCTTAACTAGAATGAGACCTAGTGTGAATACTACAACTTGAGGCGTTCCTGTAAAGAATCACAGAATTTTGGAAACAACAGGAAGTTTAGGGCTTGTCAAGTGTAACCCCTTTGCCCTAAGAGGAAAAAAACCTCATGACTTGGACTTTTCTCTGCTTTCTAGTTGGCTTGCTATAAATGCAGCTTGGGCTTCACCTGTCCAGCCACTGAAATAAATACAGATCCTGATTTATTGTAACTAATCCAAAACAGGTGTACCATCTACAGCTGAGTTTTATTTTGAGGAGTAGGGCCGGGACAAGAATTTGGGTGGCAGCAGGAGAGGCTGGTGAGAGAAGGGTCCTTTGGCTGCGAGGATGGGCTTTAGTCCCTGTAGCAAATCTCTCATCACTGCCTTGGGTGGGAGCTGAGTGCCAGAGACATGCCTTATTGGTCTTTTTTTTTTTGCTATGACTGAAAGTGAACTTGCTTCACTGAAATGGGACTGAAAAAATATTGGGTAAACCAACCATCTATCGATATGAATGCTAAAGCTATGATAATCAGAACAGTGCGGTAGTAGCCCCAAACAGATAAATAGATAAACCAAAGTGAGTTGAGAGAACAGAATCAGACCTAAGAATATATTGGAATTTGGTTTAAGATAGAAATAGCCAAGTTTTAGGGAAGAAGCGAAATCTTCAAAGTTGACACAACTAGCCATCCGTGTGGGGACAAAAATAAGACCACTGGACCTCAAATAAACTCCAGATGGATCTTTTTTAAAAAATTAATTAATTAATTAATTAATTTCTTTATTTATTTTTGGCTGCATTGGGTCTTTGTTGCTGCACGCGGGCTTTCTTTTGTGGCGAGCGGGGGCTGTTCTTCGTTGCGGTGTGCGGGCTTCTCATTGCGGTGGCTTCTCTTGTTGCGGAGCACAGGCTCTAGGCGCACGGGCTTCAGTAGTTGTGGCGTGAGGGCTTCAGTACTTGTGGCTCATGGGCTCTAGAGCACAGGCTCAGTAGTTGTGGCACACGGGCTTAGTTGCTCCACGGCATGTGGGATCTTCCTAGACCAGAGCTCGAACCCGTGTCCCCTGCATTGGCAGGCGGATTCTTAACCACTGCGCTGCCAGGGAAGCCCCAGATGGATCTTTGAGTTAAATATAAAAAAACACAAACTATAAACTACTGGAAAAAGTATTGGAAACTATTTTTATGACCTTGAAAGCCACAAGATCTTCTTGGGATGTAAAGAACATCAACAACAACAGAGACAAAGAAAAAATGTGACAGTTTTGATTACATCAAATTAAAAATTTTATATAACAACAAATACTGTAAACAAAATTAAATGAAAGTGACGCACCAGGAAAAATATGTCAAACGTGTAAGAGACAAAGATTAATTTCCAAGGCATATAAAAAACAAATAGATAAGGAAAGTACCCTTAACAACTGAAGTTTTAAAAAGGTAAAAGTAAATAAATATGAACTGCATAGAAGAGAGAATATAAATGGTTATTAAACATATGAGAAGATGTACAATCTTGTGAGTAATTAGGAAAATATAAATTTAAACGATGTAACATTTTCACCCATCAGACAGACAAAAGATTTAAAGGCTGATAACATCGAGTTATTGAGATTATGGAGAAATGGGTTCATTGCCAGCAAGGATGTAATTTGGTGCTATCCTTTAACATGAAGAAGGGCAGCAGTGTCACTTTTCGGTATCTACTCTCAAGAAGAGCTTACACACAGGCCCCAGGAGGCCTGTGTACCATAATATGTTTTGCAGAATTGTTTGTCTAAGGAAACATTTATGCAGAAACAGCTAAATAAAATGTGGCCTGTTCAGATGATGGGCATCTCAAAACATAATATAAAGAGAAAGGTATAGTGCAGCATGATCCATGGAACATGATACCATTTATGCCCTCCAAACTAACCCAGAATAGTGTATGTTCTTATACATACATATATATACACATAAAATTATTTTTTTTAAGTCTGGAAGGATACACACCAAAATGATAATGGTGACTAACTCCAGGGAGGGAAATAGGAATATTGCATTCAGAAGGGTGATTAGTAATGTAATATTTTAAAAGGAAACTGTATTCATTTATTACCTGTATTATTGAAAACTAATGGTGTTTTGAATTTAATTTAATTTTAATTTCTTTTTTTTACATCTTTATTGGAGTATAATTGCTTTACAATGGTGTGTTAGTTTCTGCTGTGTAACAAAGTGAATCAGCTATATGTATACATATATCCCCATATCCCCTCCCTCTTGAGCTTCCCACCCTCCCTATCCCACCCCTCTAGGTGGTCACAAAGCACCGAGCTTATCTCCCTGTGCTATGCAGCTGCTTCCCCCTAGCTATCTATTTTACATTTGGTAGTGTATATATGTCAATGCCACTCTCTCACTTTGTCCCAGCTTACTCTTCCCCCTCCCCGTGTCCTCAAGTCCATTCTCTACATCTGTGTCTTTGTTCCTGTCCTGCCCCCAGATTCATCAGAACCATTTTTTAAAAAAAGTTTTAGACTACATATATATGTGTTAGCATACAGTATTTGTTTTTCTCTTTCTGACTTACTTCAGTCTGTATGACAGACTCTAGGTCTGTCCACCTCACTACAAATAACTCAATTTTGTTTCTTTTCATGGCTGAGTAATATTCCATTGTATATATGTGCCACATCTTTATCCATTCATCTGTCGATGGACACTTAGGTTGCTTCCATGTCCTGGCTATTGTAAATAGTGCTGCAATGAACATTGTGGTACATGTCTCTTTTTGAATTATGGTTTGCTCAGGGTATATGCCCAGTAATGGGATTGCTGGGTCATATGGTAGTTTTATTTTTAGTTTTTTAAGGAACCTCCATACTGTTCTCCATAGTGGCTGTATCAATTTACATGCCCACCAACAGTGCAAGAGGGTTCTCTTTTCTCCACACCCTCTCCAGCATTTATTGTTTGTAGATTTTTTGATGATGGCCATTCTGACCTGTGTGAGGTGATACCTCATTGTGGTTTTGATTTGCATTTCTCTAATAATTAGTGATGTTGAGCATCTTTTCATGTGCCTCTTGGCCATCTGTGTGTCTTCTTTGGAGAAATGTCTATTTAGGTCTTCTGCCCATTTTTGGATTGGGTTGTTTGTTTTTTTGATATTGAGCTGCATGAGCTGGTTGTATATTTTGGAGATTAATCCTTTGTCAGTTGCTTCACTTGCAAGTATTTTCTCCCATTCTGGGGGTTGTCTTTTCATCTTGTTTATGGTTTCCTTTGCTGTGCAAAAGCTTTTAAGTTTCATTAGGTCCCATTTGTTTTTATTTCCAGTACTGTAGGAGGTGGGTCAAAAAGGATCTTTCTGTGATATATGTCATAGAGTAAAACTAGTGTTTTTTTTGTTTTTGTTTTTGTTTTTAATTTATTTATTATTTATTTATTATTATTTATTTTTGGCTGTGTTGGGTCTTTGTTTCTGTGCGAGGGCTTTCTCTAGTTGTGGCAAGCAGGGGCCACTCTTCAGCGCGGTGCGCAGGCCTCTTACTATTGTGGCCTCTCTTGTTGCGGAGCACAGGCTCCAGACACGCAGGCTCAGTAGTTGTGGCTCACGGGCCTAGTTGCTCTGCGGCATGTGGGATCTTCCCAGACCAGGGCTCGAACCCGTGTCCCCTGCATTGGCAGGCAGATTCTCAACCACTGTGCCACCAGGGAAGCCCAAAACTAGTGTTTTTGAAAAGGAAAACAGACTGGGGACTAGGAATCCTCGATTCTAGTCCTGGTTCTGCCAGTGACCAGCTGCACGTCCTTGTATCATTTCTCCTCCTCTTGAGGTCTCTTTCCTCAGTGTGAACTGAAGGGATTCAACAAGAAGATCTCTGTTTCCCAGGCACTAAAGTCCTGTGAGTCCTTAATTCAGAAAAATACCAAAAAAAAATATCAGCTACCAAAAAAAAATATCAAATAAAATGAAAGGAAATGTGGATCTCAAGGTGAGGAAAGTCTGTCTAAGCATAAAGGGAAAGAAAAATGGATAAATCTGACAATGTTCGAGGTAATTAGGTTTAGATGAGTTCATGAGGGTGGACCCCCCCCCCCCACAGTGGGATTAGAGACCTTATAAGAAAAAGAGGAGAGACCATGGGGAGGCAGCTGTACTGTATGCACGCCAGAAAGAGAGCTCTCACCGGGAACCGAGTTGGTTCTCCAGATCTATGAGAAATAAAATTCTGGTGTTTATATATATACAATGGAATATTACTCAGCCATAAAAAGAAACGAAATTGAGTTATTTGTAGTGAGGTGGGTGGACCTAGAGTCTGTCATACAGAGTGAAGTAAGTCAGAAAGAGAAAAACAAATACCGTGTGCTAACACATATATATGGAATCTAAGAAAAAAAAAGGTCATAAAGAACCTAGGGGCAGGACAGGAATAAAGACGCAGACCTACTAGAGAATGGACTTGAGGATACGGGGAGGGGGAAGGGTAAGCTGGGACAAAGTGAGAGAGTGGCATGGACATATATACACTACCAAATGTAAAACCGATAGCTAGTGGGAAGCAGCCGCATAGCACAGGGAGATCAGCTCGGTGCTTTGTGACCACCTAGAGGGGTGGGATAGGGAGGGTGGGAGGGAGACGCAAGTGGGAGAGGATATGGGGATATATGTATACATATAGCTGACTCACTTTGTTATACAGCAGAAACTAACACATTGTAAAGCAATTATACTCCAATAAAGATGTTAAAAAAAAAAAATTCTGGTGTTTAAGCCACCCAGTCTATGGTATTTTGTTAGAGCAGTCTAAGCTGACTAAGATATAAAGTCACCCTCAGAATTCACAGCCCCAGGTAATTTGGGAGCCATTTGGTGCACTAATGTCGTAAATTACTAACGATCATCCCTATAGTTTAAAATAGCTTCTATTTGTATCTAATTTATACCAGAGGTTAGTCTGTTCACTGGGAAGCTGTGTTCTTATGAATGGTGATTTTGATATTTTTGTGTTCATTGCATGGCAGGTATACGACACTGTAGTAAGGCATTTTTCTGAAACGGAATTGTTACTTACCAAAACTAAGCAATAAGGAATAAGCCATATCAGTCAGTTGTGTAGTTAGAAGATGACATTGACTTGGAGGTACAGTTTTAGATCATCATCTCAGCTTCTATACTTGGTCAAAAGTTTGCACTGCCTGTGGGGAGAAACAGAAGTGTGTCCTCATCCACAAAAATAATCACCCTTTATTGAGTGTCTTCATGTTCCTAGTGCTGTATGAATGCCCCGCATTTGCTATTTCCTTCAATCCTTGTAATAAAAGTGTGACCCGGCCCACAAGGCTCAAAGATGTTAATTAACATGAACACAGCACGTTTATTTTAAGTGGGAAAAATGGAATTCAGATTCCCTAAGGCAATCAGGTCAACACACCACAAACTGAAACTGCTGCTGCTACTGCTGAGGGCCACCGAAGTTTGAGAAAAGAGCCGGGATCATTCAGGAAAAAGAACCCCATTAACTGGCTCCAAAATCCAGATTGTTTATGAAATTATCTAATCGTCCTCAAAGCAGATTTGGATTATGCCTGCCCCCTAGCTCCTCAGTCACCTGGGCTCATCTGCCCCCCAGGTCACTCCCTCTGCTTTGTCCTACAGCTCTTCATGCAGAGCCTCTCCCGTCCATCACCCTGGACTAGATCCACACTATCCTGATTCCTCTGCCCTGCTGGACTGTGAATTCCTCATGGTCAGCGGTGAGCCTTACTGAGCACACAGTACCTGCTCGTTAGAAGCGCTCAATAGGGCTTCCCTGGTGGCGCAGTGGCTGAGAATCTGCCTGCCAATGCAGGGGACACGGGTTCGAGCCCTGGTCCAGGAAGATCCCACATGCCGCGGAGCAACTAGGCCCGTGAGCCACAATTACTGAGCCTGCGCGTCTGGAGCCTGTGCTCCGCAACACGAGAGGCCGCGATAGTGAGAGGCCCGCGCACCGCGATGAGGAGTAGCCCCCGCTCGCCGCAACTAGAGAAAGCCCTCGCACAGAAACGAAGACCCAACACAGCCAAAAATAAATAAATAAATTAATTTTAAAAAAAAGAAAAAGAAGAGCTCAATAAATGTTGAATTGAACATTGCCCTGTGATCTGAAAGGCCCATGTACAAAAGGGGATATCAATCCAGCAAGCGTGACAAGCACTCCAGAAACATTGTCAACCAAAATAATATGAAAAGGTTTGAATTGTGATCATTCATTTCAAATGATATGAAGGTATAAATATGGAAAAGTAGTGCTTTAGTTTACTAGGGTTGCCATCATAAAATACCATAGACTGAATGGTTTAAACAACAGAAATTTATTTTCTCGAAGTTCTGGAGGCTAGAAGGGCAAGGGCAAGGGGTCAGCAGAGCTGGCTAGTTCTCAGGCCTTTCTCCTTGGCTTGAGGTGGCTGCCTTCTCACTGGGCATTCGTGCGGTCATCTCTCTGTGGGTACACGTGTCTGCTGTCTGTCTATATCCTAATCTCCTCTTATAATGACACCAGTCATATTGGATTAAGGGCCACCCTAATGACCGTACTTTACCTTATTCACCTCTTTAAAGGCCCTGTTTCCAAGTACAGTCACATTCTGAGCTTCAACACATGAATTTGGGGATGGGGAAATAATTCAGCCTATAACACATAGTTTCTAAATCTATCACTGACTGTTTTGGGGCACAAGTCACTGAGAATTAGGATCTGGAAAGTCAGCATTTTAACTACCTCAAAACTCTGATTGGGAAAATTCCACAATTCTGGAAAAGCAAACACGCCCCAATTTCTTCTCCCTGTGGAATGAGGATGCTGGCCGAGGGACCACCCAGCAGATTGCCCAGGTTCAGTTGACAGTGTGGTAGGCAGAACAATGCCCCCGAAAGATTAGGTCCATGCCCTAGTCCCAAGAACCCGTGGATATGTTACCTTACATGGCAAAAGGGACTTCGCAAATGTGAATAAGTTAAAGGTTTTGAGATGGGGGACTACCCTGGATTTCCCAGGGGTCCAAATGTAATCACAGAAGTCCTTCTAAGTGAGAGAGGGAGGGAGAAGAGTCAGAGATTGGAAGATGCTGTGCTGCTGGCTTTGAAGATGGAGGAATGGGGCATGAGGCAAGGAAAGCGGGCAGCCTCTAGAAGCTGGAAAAGGCAAGGGATTTCTTCTCTGGGGCTTCTAGAAGGAATGCAGCCCTGCCGATAACTTGATTTTAGCCCAGTGAGATCCATGTCTGACTTCTGACTTCCAGAACTGTAAGATAAGCAGTTCGTATCTTTTTAAGTGACTAAGTTTATGGTAATTAGTTACAGCAGCTATAAAAAACTAATGCAGACAGAAAGGATAATTTTTAAAGCAAAGCACCTCAGAGCAAGTCAGGATATTCCTTAGGTTTTTACTTCAGACATCAGAGAAGGAGCCCATTTATGACACAGACTATGCAAATTCTAGTTGTCTTTGGCTTCAAAATCTGACACGGAAGAGAAAACAACAAGAAAAATGGCAATTCTACCCAGAACGAGGCCAGCTTCATTTAAATTAAGTATGTTGGGAATTCCCTGGCGGTCCAGTGGTTAAGACTCGGCACTTCCACTGCAGGGGGCCGGGGTCTGATCCCTGGTCGGGGAACTAGGATCCCACAAGCTGCGCGGCCAAAAAAATAATAACGATAAAAAATAAATAAATAAATAAAGTATAACATTTTGGAACTCAGGGAGCCTCAGGGAGAAAGGACAGAGTCATGGACTCCACATCTAATCCACTCTAGAATTAGGATGCCTAGAATGTCTCCATGTCCGCACTGGTGTCCAGAGGAGCTCCTGGCCTGAGAATGCCTGTGAAGTGGCTGGACTCCAGGAGAAAGCGTCCTGGGAAGGTCATGCCCAGAACATACCTTCTGACCGCAGGGCAGTCAGACAGGCTGGGATCGTGCAAAGGAGGCTGGGAAACTCTGAGCAGCCTCTGGTGCAGGGTTTCCCAAACTCGACGCTGCTGACATTTGCGCTGGATAATCCTTTATTATGTGCAGCTGTCCTGTGCATTGTAGGATGTTTAGCAGCGTCTCTGGCCAGTAACAATCTCTACCTCTCATCTCTACCCCAGCTGGCAACCAAGAATGTCTCCGGGCAGTGCCCAATGTCCCCTGGGGGGTGGGGTGGGGGTGCAGCATAAATCACCCCATGTTGATTAGCTCTGGCTAAGTTCTGTACCCTCACCGGTGACAGCTGGGAAAGAAGCTGTTATTTCATCTAAATCAGTGCTGTCCAGGGGAAATATCATGCAAGCCACATATGTAATTTTGTGTAAGTATGTTCATAAGCTGTGCCACCATTGCCACTATTTAATTCCAGAATATTTTCATCGTCCCCCAAAGAAACCCCATACCCATGAATAGTCACTTCCTATCCTCCTCTCCACCATCCCTTGGCAAAGTCCATTTTCTGTCTCTATAGATTTGCCTATTCTGGACATTTCATATACAGGCACACCTTGTTTTATTGTGCGTCACTTTATTGTGCTTTGCAGATACTGGGTTTTTTTATTTTATTTTTTACAAATTGAAGGTTTGTGGCAACCCTGAATTGAGCAAGTCTATTAGCACGATTTTCCCAACAGCAATTGCTCACTTCATGGTTCTGTGTCCCTTTTTGGTAATTCTTGCAACATTTCAAAGTTTTTCATTATTATTATATTTGTTATGGTGATCTGTGATCAGGGATCTTTGTTGTTACTACTATGACTCGCTGAAGGCTCAGATGGTAGTTAGCATTTTTTAGCAATGAAGTGTTTTGTTTTTTAAAATTAATTAATTAATTAATTTATTTTTGGCTGCTTTGGGTCTTCGTTGCTGCACGCGGGCTTCTCATTGTGGTGGCTTCTCTTGTTGCGGAGCACGGGCTCTAGGCGCACGGGCATCAGTAGTTGTGGCTCACGGGCTCTAGAGCGCAGGCTCAGTAGTTGTGATGCACGGGCTTAGTTGCTCTGCGGCATGTGGGATCTTCCCGGACCAGGGCTCGAACCCGTGTCCCCTGCATTGGCAGGCAGATTCTTAACCACTGTGTCACCAGGGAAGCCCTGAAGTCTTTTTGAATTTACTTATGTGCATTTTTTTTTTTAGATATAATGTTACCACACACTTAATAGACAACAGTATAGTGTAAACATAACTTTTATGTGCACTGGGAAACCAAAAATTCATGTGACTTGCTTTATTGTGGTATTTGCTTTATTGCAGTGGTCTGGAACTGAACCCACAATATCTCTGAGGTCTGCCTGTAAATGGGATCATACAATATGTGATTTTTGTCTGCCTTTTTTCAATTAGCATAATATTCTCAAGGCTCATTCATGTTAGAACATCTATCAATACTTCATTCCATTTCATGGCTGAATAATATTATGTTATATGGCTCTACCATACTTATTTTTGTCCATTCATTGGTTGATAGGCATTTGGGCTGTTTCCACTTTGTAGCTATTATGGATAATGCTGCTATGAACATTCGTGTACACGTTTTTGTGTGGACATATGTTTTCAATTCTCTTGGGTAAATAGCTAGGAGTAGCATTGCTGGGTAACTCTATGTCTAACCTTTGGGGAACTATCATATACTGTTTTTCAAAGAAGCTGTACCATTTTCCATTCCCACCAGCAGTGTATGTGGGTAAGCCAGGTATGTAATTTTAATTTATTTTGGAAGCCACATTGTTAAAAAAGTTCAAAGACATAGGTGAAATAAACTTTAATATTATATTTTAGTAACTCAGTGTAACCAAAATATTATCTCAGCATGCAATCCTACAAGTTATTAATGGGATATTTTACTTTTTTTTGCTTATAAGTCTTCAAAATCTGGTGTGTATTTTACACTCAATTTGTATGCTAACTACTTATTGGAAATACATGATCTGTATTGAGATTTCATGAAATGAACAGTTGAAAGAGTAGATTCACATACCCAAATTGTTCTGAACCTACTTAAATTTTTTCCTAACTGTATCACATGCCGTTAAAAATTTTACATGTAAATTAACTAAAGTTAAATAAAAACTTAAATTCAGTTCCTTAGTTGCACCACGCCTGCTTCAGGCTCTCAATAGCCACATACGGCTAAAGTCTTCTGGACTGGACAGCCCAGCTCTAAGTTATTTCTGTTGAAATGGTGATTTTTAAAAAGCACACTGCCCCAGGCCTCAACCTTGGTTTTCTTTTCTCTTCTACAGCTGATCCAGTGACAAGATGTAATTTTCTCTCTCTTTTGTAAAACATAGAATTTCTTTTTTGGAGCAGTTTTAGGTTCACAGCAAAATTGAGGGGAAGGTATTGAGATTTCCCATTTACCCCCTGCCCTCCCCAACTGTTAACACTCCCCACCCAGAGAGGTACATTTGTTACAACCGATGAACCTACACTGACACATGGTTAACACCCAAAGTCCATAGTTGACTTTAGGGTTCACTCTTGGTGGTGCACATTCAATGGGTTTGGACAAATGTATAATGACATGTAACCACCATCATAGTACGTAATGCTATTTTAAAGGAAAGGGCTGCTTCCTGTATGTCATATACTCCTTGTTGGAACATGTGGCAAACTGCAGTGATTGTCACCCCCTGAGCTCCTCCAGCCTTCCACCCCTCACCCCATGCAGACCTTGTTTCTAATGACAAGCCCTAACTGAGGCAGCCCCCCACTGCCAGGACCTTGGCGTCCCAGTTGGCATCCTGGCAGCCCTGCAGCTTGTTGGGCAGGCTCCGCTGTGTCTCTTGAATCACTCTGAAAACAACATGCCACCCTGCCCCCAAGCCCTCTATGGGGTTGCTATCAAGCTACAGGACAAAAGAGGACACATTCTAGCCGCACTGGAGGTCACAGGCTATCGGGCTTGGGAAATCGGATGTGGAATAGAAAGCTGGGGAGTGGGAGGGGAAGTGGCTTTTCCCTTAAATGTGTTTTTCTCCTGAATTTTCATCCCGAGAAGCCTAAGAGGCTCCTGGTCTGAAGGGGGAGAAACAGCATCACTGGCTCCCCAGAGGCAGGGATTCTACGGCCCATTCGCTCCAGGATTCCTGGGCTTGCATAGGGCAGTGCTTCTCAAACTGTAACACACATGCACATCACCTGCGGAGCTTGTCTGACAGCAGCTTCCCACTGGGCAGGTCTGGGGAAGGCCTGGGATCATGCATTTCTAACAGACTTCCAGGGATTTCCAGGGACCACACTTAGAGTAGCGAAGGCTGAAGGCTTTCCCCAGAGAGTAGTCAACGTGCCCCGCCCATCCCTTCCACCCTCCTCCTCCATGCTCAGTCGCCCAATCGCTTAGAATAGCTGATGTTTATTGAATGTAAATATGTGTCCGGGGCTGTGCTTTGCTCATTTAATTATCTCAACAATCCAAGGGGATAAATCCTGCTGGTGTCTGGGCTCTGGGTCAGGATGTGGTGCAGCCTGGCTTTGAACAGAGTCGGCCTGACTCCAAGTCCTAATCACGACATTACACAGCTTCCTAATTCCATTTTCGGGCTAAGCCCCTTAACTCTCATTAGAACTAAAATAAACTCTGATAACGGTGGTTGCCTCTGGGGAAGGGGACTTCGTGAAGGGGTAGGAGGAAGACTTATTTGTCACTCTACACCCTTTCACTGGATAACCGTGTGAATTTTGTGCTGTGTATGTATTACCTGTTCAAATAAATTAGTGATTGGTTTAAAAAATAGATAGTTAAAAAACAATAAGCCCATAGCCTTCCTATTCATAGTTAGAACACACACCAGTAACCGGGTCAGTATCAGACCACTTCTCAAGGGGATCAGATACTTTCCTCCAAATTGGGCACTGAGCATCATGGCTGAGACGGTGAAGGTTCTATCCTTCCCATCCTCTGGGAATACAGAACAAGGCTGGCTTCAACTCTCACTGGATGATAACTGATATAATACTTACCACCTGGGTGGCGAGGACTTTTCCAGAGCTGGTAGACTCTATAGGAACAATTCAATGAGTAGATAATATTGGTTAAAACAGTGCTTTTCAAAGTCATAGGTGAGATTCCTTCCCTTCAGACAACTGGGCATGGGTCTGGATTCCACAGTGCTTATCTTTGTTTTTTTTTTTTTAAGTTTTTAATTAATTATTTATTTATTTTTGGCTGTGTTGGGTCTTCGTTTCTTATTTATTTATTTATTTATTTATTTATTTATTTTTGGCTGTGTTGGGTCTTCGGTTCGTGCGAGGGCTTTCTCCAGTTGCGGCAAGCGGGGGCCACTCTTCATCGCGGTGCGGGGACCGCTCTTCATCGCGGTGCGCGGGCCTTTATCGCGGCCCCTCCCGTCGCGGGGCACAGGCTCCAGACGCGCAGGCTCAGCAATTGTGGCTCACGGGCCCAGCTGCTCCGCGGCATGTGGGATCTTCCCAGACCAGGGCTCGAACCCGTGTCCCCTGCATTAGCAGGCAGACTCTCAACCACTGCGCCACCAGGGAAGCCCGGGTCTTCGTTTCTGTGCGAGGGCTTCCTCTAGTTGCGGCGAGCGGGGGCCACTCTTCATCGCGGTGCGCGGGCCTCTCACTGTCGCGGCCTCTCTTGTTGCGGAGCACAGGCTCCAGACACGCAAGCTCAGTAGTTGTGGCTCACGGGCCCAGTTGCTCCGCGGCATGTGGGATCTTCCCAGACCAGGGCTCGAACCCGTGTCCCCTGCATTGGCAGGCAGATTCTCAAGCACTGCGCCACCAAGGAAGCCCACCTTATCTTTGTTCTTTTGTGATATCACACATTAACGAAGAGGAAAGAAATCATGATGTTAACCAGAAACTGGCTGTTCTCAGCCCTCGTGGGTACCCAGATGCGATTCACTAGCCTCACCGCTAGTCCGCTAACCTCAGCTCACTGCTGTGCTCCTGAAAATGTGAACTTTCACATATATGGTAAAGGAATGCAGGTGAATTACTTTCGAATCCGTATAGTGAGTGAATCTAATTGCTAAAAAGAGTTTACAAGAAGAGGCTCTGACCTAACCAGTTTTTACTGAACATGTGAACGTCTAGTGTAATTAGCCATAATGAAGAGTGCCAATAGGAGAGCGTGAATTTGGCTCAGTGGGACATGTTAGGGGAAGGCAAGTTCCAGTTTGGCTGGAAGCTGGTGTATATAGATGAGAATATTAAGAAGATTGGGGCTGGAGCCTCTGGGGGCCCGTATCACTGACCTACGGAGTGGGATGAGACCCAGCTCCGTGCTGGGCAAATAACTAGAATGTTCTGGCTGTGCTCAAAATAGCTTTGGATACCTGCACCCTCCCCCCACCCAAAAAAAACCTCCACTAGTCTAAAATTCATTTGCTTCCCACGTATGTACAATAGCCACATGGTCCTTCCCCTGTCCCTCCACCTCTCTTCACGTCACTAAGAGAAAGGGTATAGGCACGTGTGTACAACAAGACCCAGGGGCCTCACAAACAGGTGGCTGGAATCAAGCCCAGCTCGCCATTACTATAGGGAAATTACCGTAACTCTCCCATTTTGAGCCACACACATGCAGACTGCGGGAAGCGTTCACCTGAGTCTGTGGAGGTCCTCCTGCCCTGTTCTGCAGGGTTGTGACATCTGTCCATATACTGTCCTGGTGCTGTTGGTCCACTGAGGTCACTGCTGAGAGGTGACCATTACCCTGGGCCATGCAGCCTCAGGTCTCCTGCTCTTTCTGTGTCACACCAGGGGCCTGATGACCCGTCTTGGGAGATCCCACACAGCTATGTCTGCGGGGGCTCTTGCTGCCTCTCTGGCAGGAGCACTGCCCTCCTCTCCTGGAAGCTGGGAGCAGAGACACACCAGGTGACTCTTTCCTCTCCTTTGCCCCCAGGCCAGCAGATCTCTCTCTCACCAGGGGAAGTCTGTCTCTGCTCAAAATACTCTGTTCATCCAGCAAATACTGATTGAACACCCACTCTATGTTAGAGCTCTTTCTACGTGCCAGGGATGCAACAATGAGCAAAGTGAAGTCCCCCACCCCAACCCAAGGTGCTTACCTTCTAGTGGGGGGACAGACAATAAACAGAGGTAGCTGTATCATCAGCAGTGATGGTGCTACAGAGACAGACAAGGCAGGACAGAGAGGGAGGGGTGATGCTTTAGGAAGGGGGTCAGGCCTCTCTGAATCTTCTAACTGTTCTGAAAATCCTCTAAATCCCCCTGACATTTTAGGCATTTTGATGCCCAGGAGCTCAGAGTCTAGAATACAGGCTGGTTTTGTTCTCCCCTCACCACATCCCGCCCTGAGGCAGTGAGGAATGACCTCTGCATCTGCTTGACTGGGGAGAGAGCATGAAGGAAATACAAGGAGAAAAGCAACCATGGAGTAAGATTCCTTCAAGAGCGAGGTGATGGGAAGGGGAGTGAGAGGTGTCCCACCTCTGTCAGGGTCTCCCTGTGTCCTCTCCATCTCCCCATCTCAAATTTCCGAATGGCGGTTCTGCTCACAAGGGGACTCATGGGGTTGGAGTGTCAGCACAGAGATTGAAGGAGGGCGAGAGGGTTTTGAGCTGAGGAATGTGCTTATTCCATGTCCTAAACTGACCTTCGTAATTGTGACTGTGCTGCCCTTTTCAGAGGATCCAGGAACGCAGAGGATTGGCTTGAAAAGATACTGATGGATTTGAACTCAGAGAAAGTCAAAGGTACAAAGCAGCAGGAGGGGCCCCGAGCCCGAGCAAATTGCCGCCACCCCTTACGCTCCCTTATGCCCCAGTTTCTCTTCTCAGGTACCTTCATCACGAAGGGCAAGGGCAGGAATCCTGAAGGCAGGGAAGAAACAGGGAAAGTAGCAGCTGGCTTCTCCTGGGGCGCTTCCAAAGTCATCCTCCTTCCTAGATTTTGAATATCTTCTCCGCAAAAAGGCTCAGATCAGCTCAAACCTCCTCTTTTCTGTGGTCCTTCAAAGTTCTCATCCTCTTGACCTGTCCCTTGCTAAGATCGCACCCTGCAGGGCTCGCATCGTGTGTGGAGCTGGTGTTCTACAAATGTGTGATGGACCAGGCTAGGTAACCACACCCCTCCCCAGCCAGATCCTTGGAGAGTCTCTGCACTTCCGGGAAAAGGGAGGCTGAGAAGCTTCTTGGCCCGTCGCTGATCCAAAGGACCAGTGGAGGCAGCAGGGACACTGGTCCTGAGGACCCCAGGCAGGATCCTCAAGAGGACTGGGGTCTGGGGACACTTGGCAGGCTGCAGGGGAGGGAGCCCCACGCCAGGTGGGAACAGGAGCAGTCTGAGATGTTGCAGTCGGTCTTCTGATCGGGGCTGGAGGAGCAGAGGTCAGGATGTGGCCTGTGGTGACACAGAGAGAGATGAACCGTGGGGCCCATCACACTCCATTCGCTGTGATGTCCAGTGTTCCTCCCCAGATGCACCGCCACGATTCCGCGCCCACTCTGCTCCTCCTGGCAGCCCCGGGCACACTGCCTTTGCCTTATCTCCATCCCCCCTGCACAACTTCAACACAAATAACTAAGTTGTACAGGGGCTCTGTTAGAGCCCAAAGATGATAGCTGAGCTAACTCATGTTTATTTATTTATTTATTTTATTGAAGTATAGTTGACTCCCAATATTATTTTAGTTTCAGGTGTACAACATAGTCAATTGATATTTTTATACATTATACTTCATACCAATTTATTATAAGATATTGACTCTATTTCCTGTGTTGTACATTACATACTTGTAACTTATTTATTTTATACCTAGTAGTTTGTGCCTCTTAATCCCCTTCACCTATTTTGCCTCTCCCCCCACCCTTCTCTCCTTTGGGAACCACTAGTTTGTTCTTTCTGTGAGTCTGTTTCTGTTATGTTGTATTTGTTCATTTGTTTTATTTTTTAGATTCCACATATAGGTGAAAACATACAGTGTTTGTCTGTCTTTGTCTAACATATTTAACTAAGCATAACACCTTCCAAATCCATCCATGTTGTTGCAAATGGCAATATTTCATTCCTTTTCATGGCTGAGTAGTATTCCACTATATATATATGTGTGTGTGTGTGTGTGTGTGTGTGTATAAACCACTTCTTTATCCATTCATCTGTTGATAGACACTTAGGCTGCTTTTATATCTTAGCTATTGTAAATAATGCTACTATGAACATTGGGGTGCATGTATCTTTGCAAATTAGTGTTTTCATTTTCTTCAGATAAACACCCAGAAATGGACTAGCTGGACCCTATGGTAGTTCTATTTTTAATTTTTTGAGGAACCTTCATACTGTTTTCCATAGTGGCTGAAATAATTTACATTCCCACCAACAAGTGTTCCCTTTTCTCCACATCCTTGCCAACACTTGTTATTTAATGCATATTTATTAAGCACCTACTTAGTGTATCAAGTATTCCAGCAAACAGGTGTGTCAGTCCCACAAGAGCTTATAATGCAATTCCCTGAGCTGGAAGCCCGAGAATGGTCCTTGATGTCCTCCTCATCTTCAATCCCTACATCTAACCAGTCCCCCAATCCTGTCAATTTTCCTTCTACAGCGTCTCCTGAGCCGGAATCTTCCTCTCCCTATTGGTTTCCAAGAGCTGCCATAACAAATTATCACCCTGGGGGGCTTAAAACAACAGAAACTTATTCTCTCACAGCTCTGATGGTCAGAGGTCTGAGATCAAGGTTTCGGCAAGGCTGGTTCCTCCTGGAGGCTCTCTCTGAGGCAGAAGCCATTCCATGCCTCTCTCCTGGCTTCTGGTGGCTGCTGGCCATCCTTGTAGCTGCATCGCTCCAGTCTCTGCCTATATGGTCACATGGTATTTTCCCTGTGTGTCTCTGTGTCCAAATTTCCCTCTTCTTATAAAGATACCAGTATTGGATTGAGATCCATTCAAATCCAGTGTGACCTCATCTTAACTTGATTACATCTGCAAAGACTCTATTTTCAAATAAGGTCAGATACACAGGTGCCAGGGGTTACGACTTGAACATATCTTTTTGGAGGACACAATTCCATCCACAACACACTCCATCCTTCAGCCACCACTGTAGCCCAGTCTTCATAATTTTATCTAGACCACTGCCATAGACTCCTTGGACCACTGTCTTTCTCTTCTAAGATACTCTCATGTTGCTGCAACAATCTTCCTGAAACTTAAATCTGGGAATATCATTCCCTCGTTCAGACCAATGACAACATCACTTTCCTAGCCCCTGTCAAACTTGGATGGACCCTCTTGCTATAGGAATAAATCTGTGCCATGTGTAGGAGTCTCCAGAACAAGACTGTGGGCTCCTTCAGCTGTCTCCCTGCTCCCACCCTTCCCAAATCCTAGTCATTCCAGATAAATGGGCACTTTGGATGCCCCAGTGCCTTTGTTCATGCTGTTTCCTCCATCATCTCTCCTTGTAGAGTATCTTCTGATCTCCTTGGCTTTGTCTACCTCCTTACACAGAATTCAGGTTCTAAGAAGACAGGATCTTTTCTGGTGATAGTCTTTCCCCAGCAGGTAGGGTGAGGCCTGGCATGTAGAGAGCTTTCCATGATTCTTTGTTGAATAAAGGAATGAAGGAATTAGTTAATGTAAATGCACAGGCAGCAGATTCTGGATCTTTCTCTGCTACACTTGTCCCTTCTCTTCTCCCTGAAGGAAACTTAATCTCTCCCATAACATTTTATTCCTAATCTCTCTGCTAGCATTTACTGTATATTTTAGCTGTTTGTTTGCCCAGCTGGGCTGTTACTCTGTGAGCTCCGTGGAGACAGGCACTGGGTCTAATTCATCTGTAAATGCCAAAAATAAACACAGTGCCTGTCAATATTATTTGTCGAACTGAATTAAATCTACCTACAGAGGCAAGACAGAAACGGGAAAAGTCATATTTCCCCACCCCCTCCAATTTACGGCCTCCACTGTATTTACAGAGCTGAGCGTAGGGGCAGGGCAGGAGGTAAAATTGCAAATTCTGTAAGTTCCTCTTTCTGCTGATGCTTGAAAAATTATCTTTCTGAGTCAGCACAGGTATTTTGATACTGCCTTGAGATTTCGGGCATTTTTTTAAAGTGATGGTTTAAAAACAAGTGCTTTCGCATTTACCATCAAACTGATAGCGTTGGGTGGGAAAATAACCATCATGAAAACTGTTTACCCCTTCATCTTCTAAATTTCTAGTTCAGGGTCTAAATCTGACAACAAATATATGGGACTCCCCAGTCACTGCCTCTCCATCACAGATGGGAGAGCCTGGGACTGCGGCACAGACAGGTCCCTCCAAGAACAGTCTGAAGTGGTTGATGCTGATTACAGGGTCTGGAAGGCTGGGCTCTAGGACACCAGCCTTCCAGAGAGTGAAACCGTGGGTAATTATCAGTCAAGTCCAGTTCACCTGCCTTCACCAATCAAGGTTGTTTTCACTGTTGCTACAAAAGACTTTCATGACTTCCAAGCGGCACTTTTAAAAAATTTATTTTATTTATTTATTTTTGGCTGCGTTGGGTCTTCGTTTCTGCGCGCAGGCTTTCTCTAGTTGCGGGGAGCAGGGGCTACTCTTTGTTGGGTTGCACGGGCTTCTCATTGCTGAGCACAGGCTCTAGGCACACAGGCTTCAGTAGTTGTGGTGCGTGGGCTTCAGTAGTTGTGGCTCACGGGCTTAGTTGCTCCGTGGCATGTGGGATCTTCCCAGACCAGGGCTGGAACGCTTGTCGCCTGCATTGGCAGGCGGATTCTTAACCACCGCGCCAGCAGGGAAGTCCCCCAAGAGGCCCGTTTGCCTGAGCTGTTTTCCAGGAACTTGGAGTCAGCTGTGTCTAGTTGGAGCTGAGCTGGTTGAGATTGGATAGGACCACCGACCCTCCAACTGGGCATGCACGAGTGTCCGCTCAGTGACCTTTTGACGTCAGAGGGCCGAAAACTCCACCCTCAGATCGTGCTAAGAGCCTCCATTTTTGAATGTGGAGAGAACAACTGCCTCACCTTTTCCTTATTTCCAATCACCTTTCCCCACCCTCCCCATGCCTCAGACCGCCCTGCTTCAATCTCATAAATACCCTGAGCCCCTGGCCTCTGGTGAGGTAGTTCTGAGGTCTCCTCGCTAGGCTGCCTCACGGAGAAATCCTCTTTTCCACAAACGGGTCGGGGCATTTTGGCTGCTTGGGGTTTTGGGCAAGGGAATTTGGTTCAATAGCAAAAGCAGAGCAGTGACAAGGGATAGACTCCCCGTTGTACTGAGTTTTATCCTCCGGACAGACTTTACTTTCACCCCAGAAACAAGTGTAGCTTCTAGAAGAAAGCCAGCCTCTCTGTAACTGTCCTGTGGCTAGAACCTCCCTCTAAGTCTCTCTTTTCCTTACTCTAAACCTCGCTCTCAACCACACCACCCAGTCAGGTGACGGAGCTTTGCTGTTGGGTGTTGATAGCAGGCTGCGGGGAAGGAGGGCCAGGGGGGAAGCCTGGGGAAAAGGGGGTTGTAGTGGATTGAAAAGCGTCCCCCAAGTTCATATGCACCTGGAACCTCAACGTGAGAGGAACTAGGTTCCTTGCAGATGTTAGTTGAGGTCCAAAGACAAAGGTTCTTCTCTGGGGACAGCCTGATTCCAGACTCTGGCCTCCAGAACTAAGGGAATGTGTGTTAAGTTAACCAGTTTCTAGTAACTTATTTCCAAAGTCCTAGGAAAAAGCCCTAGTTGCCAACAGTGTGTACAGGGAATTACCAGAAAAAATTCTTGTCTTTCTATTTCTGCCTCAATTTTCTTCCAAAGCATCTCGGAACTGGGGGGAGGGGGTGCCTTGGGGATGAGATGGGGATGGTGATTAGGGTTGTACGGGGGAAAGCAAACAAAACAGGTGTTTGGCTTTATTTTCATTTAAGCAGGGCAGTAATCTTTAAAGTCAGGCTTTATTGAGTTTTCTAAGTTCCTTTCTTCTTAGGACAGAGTCTTACCTGCACAATCAGAAATCGGGAGTGTGTGAGGGTGTGGACGAGGGGACCCGGCCCTCAGATACTGGGACAAAAGGGCTGACGGAGTCGGGGCTCATGGGGGCACGTAATCCCAATTCGAGTTCTCCTAACCTCGGGGTTGGGTTAGAACAAACCGAGGGAAACCGTGAGGATGGGAGCTGTTTTCCTGCTTCCCTTCTGGGACTCGGGGCCTATCCAGTGCCCACCCACCTACCAGAGGCTGCTTAGTGAGAGAGAACTGTTCTCCAGTCATCCCCCAAACCCCTACATGACTGGGAGCTTATGAGGAAGACATGATCAGTGCCAGAGCAAAAGCGTAAAGGGAATGCATTTGCTCACGCATACAAGAAGCCCTATGTGTGAATCTTCACCACAAGTACAAATACCAGCTCAGCATGTTTTTGCCTTCTTAGCTCCAAATCAGTGTTGAGTCCTAGATGTT
Organism: Balaenoptera acutorostrata; assembly: GCF_949987535.1. Classification (NCBI taxonomy): domain Eukaryota; kingdom Metazoa; phylum Chordata; class Mammalia; order Artiodactyla; family Balaenopteridae; genus Balaenoptera; species Balaenoptera acutorostrata. The sequence continues at coordinate 16,943,938 of NC_080076.1, forward strand.
TTCTTTCTTGTTTTTAAAGTCTTTCCCCCAATAACTTCAGCTTTCCAGAAGCTTCTTTGTGAATCATTCTTTTTCTACCTACAAGGGGAAAGTTGATTTCTGAGGCTCCATCAAAGGAGGTTCCTGAATTTCTAATCTGCACCTGCCCCTCCCCATGCCCACCTTGCCTCTGACTGCCTTCATCTTTAAAGTACAGGCGTTTAAACTTAACCCTTTGGTTGCGTGTTGTAAATTCACAACCCTGTTTCCCCCACCTCCAGTGCCTGGTGCCCATGGTACCATGCTGATGTCTTCTTTGGGGTTTGTATTGGGAACCTCATTTGCTCGTAGATAAAACAAGAGACACTTCTTCTCAAAAGAGAACAGGTGGCTTCCATTTCAATCTAAAGATTGAGGCCAACACAGCAGCAAGTCATGAGTGGTGAAGAAGAGTTAGTTTAGTGGCAAGTACGTATTAACCAAAGCACAGGACCCTTGGGCAGGTTAGCGGGTAGAAGATCAACGTCTCGGTAGAATTAGACGAGAACCAGACTCTGAAGGGATGGACAAACCCTCCATGCCTCTGTCGGCAAAGGGACACGGGACCAAGAACAGACTGGTTGGATGCCCACTCCTTTGACCTATTTTTGAGCACCTAGAACTGTACTCTTTTGGGGGATATTTTCTGTTTAACCAGAAGCCTGACCTAAGGACCTGTAGCTGTCCTGCTGCTTACTTGAAGTACATGGCCTATAAGGGACTCTTCAAGCCCCAATCCTACATTTTTTCATTTTTGGTAATGACCATCCAAGACAGGCAACCTGCCTATATGTTTATGTTCAGATTTTCCAAGTGCCAAATAGCATCACCCCTGTGCACTTTGAAGCCTCGCTGAATAGGCAAGTAGTGTAGTAACCATGACAAGTATTTCCTGTTTCTAAAGTTTACAAGAACTGGCTTTGTACCATGTATTATTGTCAGGGTAGTACGGTAACTGCTACTAGGTTTTGGTTTTGCTCACAAATTCTAGAAACTGTAAAGGGAGACTGATTTTTGAGAATGCTCTTCTGGAACCTGACTAAGGTTTAATTAACACCACCCCTCCCCCCACCCCTCCTTGTTATCCAGTCCGAAATCTGCAGAGAAGTTTTGATCTGTGGGAATAATTCCACAGCTGGGTATGTTCCTAGCTCAGAACCCACAGCTGAGATTCACTCCGTGGCCTCAGGGGCCTGGAGGGAGGGAATCAAGTGACTCAAGTGGGTCTGGAAGCTCTTAATTCTTTGAAAGACTGTGGGGAAAACGAGACTTTCTGGGTGAAAGAAGCCATAATTTTTCTCAACGCCAAAAAGGATTTAGCACACTTAGAGGCTGACAGCTGCTCGTCTTCCCTTGTGTGGCCGTGACGGTTTTCATTGGCATGTACTAGGTCTGTGGGCCTCTAGAACGCTGTAGGATCAATTCAGGGCCCATATGCTGACACAGTGCAGCCCACTAAAAAGATGGGGCACTTAGTACATAGAGGAGAGACAAGAGCTCGGAATCGGGGAGCGTTCTCCAGCCCACTCTGTCTCTTCCCTGATCCTCCCTGGGGCCGCCACTGGCTTGTCCTGAATCAGTCTACGTGTGTGTCCTTTCCCCTAACAACTCTCATAGGTAGTCGAGGTAGATCTAGAAGCCTTAGGAGTTAAAAGCTGGCTCCCAGTGGAAGGTGAGGTTCAAGCCCCACTTCAATGTTTGTATTGTTTCCATGGCAGCAGGTCATAGAACACCAAAGCTACCGGGGGCCAAGAGGTACTCTCCAACCCTCTCATTTTACTGTGGAAGAAACAGCCTCAGATCCAGTGACTTCACCAAAGCCATTTCCCATGAGGCAGTGCATCCAGGATAAACACCTGGGTTTTCTGAGGCCCACTGCTCCGTCATCACCCTGCTCCACTTGCCTTTCACCTCCTCATCCAAGTGCCAGTCTGTTTGGGACATAGCAAGAAACACGAAGAGTGTTCAGAAATGCGTGGTGGTATTCAAGAAAAATCATTAGCCTTCCCAATTCCACTTTTCTTATGTTGGCATATCTCCTAGTTGCATATGTGGAAATTAAGGCTCTCCTCTCATCACCCGGCAAACTCCCAGATGCAAGAAAACAAAGATGCCCATGGGAAAGGAAGACAGTTGCTTTTCTGGACCACTGTACTTGGGAGTTTACCATGAAATGGTCTTATGTGTTAGAATAGCTGGTATTTCTCCTTAACATGACACAACCCTAAGTCCCAAAGGCATACATTTCTATACCATTTTGCAAACATTAACTGTATTAATGCCTGTAAAGCACTTAGAGCAGTGCCTGCTAGGTGTTAAGGGCTACACAGGGCTTGGTTGATTATCACTAGTAGTGGTGCTGAGACTTACATCCCCTGAGATGCACAAAAACACAAGCTTCTGGCTTGTGCTCTGGGACTCTGGCTCACCATGTTACCAGGCAAAGATTGCACTAGTGCACAGAGCCCCTTAGCTCTAGGAACTGGTGTCCGTCATGCAAACCCAGTCCTCTCCCAAGAAATCAAATTGGTGTTTTACAAACTCCTTCTTTCCCAAGAAATCAGGCAGGATTATCACCCCAGCTGACTGAAGATTTCATGCCTCCCAGGAGGGTCTGGAATGAAGAAGAGTTGGTCAAGTGGGGAGGGCGTTTCAGGGTTGGGGATTTTTATTTTATGTTTTGGCCAAGCCACGCTGCTTATAGGATCTTAGTTCCCCGACCAGGGATCGAACCCGTGCCCTCGGCAGTGAAAGCGCAGAGTCCTAACCATGGGACTGCCAGGGAATTCCCAGGATTGGGGACTTTAGATGTGTGTCCTCCGCTTTGTGTTCTTTTAACATTCAAAGCCTTCAGTGAAGCTCCTTTCTGGGCATCCCAGCAACTCCTAAAAATAAACTCAAGTTCTTGAAATGTTCTAGTTTGCCTTTAAGCTTTCTTTGGCTGGAGACCAGGCTATTTTCAGTTTCGCAGCCCCAGGTGGTATGGATTTGATCTATTGAATGACAAATGAGGCTGTGCCCTGTAGTGAGGGCTCAGCAGATACTTAGGAAAGGTTAGCCAGTGGGCGAGGCTGCGGCCAGCCCAGGCTTGGCTGGGGAGTGGGGGAACTCCCATTTTTAAAGATTCCTGGAACCCCAGGGGGAGACTGATGTGTAGATAACCATCTAGGGACATGGTGCTATTTGTATCGAGTCCAGATAAGGAACATCTAAAAAGAAACAGGAGTTAAATTGTCCCACGGGAGGACATGGCAGTCTATGGCAAGAGTGCCCAGCTGAAGCCAAGAGCTAAGGGGCTTACCTCTCCTGGCTCTGGGCGGTTGAATGTGGCCTTCAGAACCATGGCCTCTCCTTTGATCCATCTTTTCACATTTCCCCATCCTCCCTCCGCCCACCTTCTACTTCGCGTTCACCTTGCCCCAGGCCCTATTGATCCCTTGTCATTTTGACCAGCTCCCTGTCCAGGAGCCATACCCGGTGTCCTTTGTGATACTGTCCTTCAAGCTAATCCCTGCCTGTCGAAGGGCTCCAGGTGAATCTCATGTGCCTTTTCCTTCATCCTTCAGCCATATCCTTTCCTCTAGCATCCATTAGGAAAGCTTTTAGATGCTGTTAACAGAATAACCAACCACCAGTGACCTCAAACATATGGACTTCTGTTGTTCCCTTCACAAGAAGTCTAGGGGTAGAAGGCCTCAGTGTGTTGATCCAGTGGCTTGAGGATACCTGCCAGCTCCCAAGTCCATCCTTTCTGCTCCACCGGCTGTAGTGGGCTTTTCATTCTCGTGCTGGTTGCCTCGTGACTGCAAGTTGATTGCTGCAGCACCAGGCATCACAAGTTCGTCACAGGAAGAAGGAAGGGGGTAGGCAAGGTGTACCTACCATGTCTGTACCTTCTATATAAGGAAAGCAAAGCTTCTCTGGAAGCTCCTTAGTGGAATTCCCCTTACCTCATTAGCCAGAACTGACTAATGGCTATGCAGGAGGCTGGGAGCATACGTGGTTTTCCAACCTCCTTTGGTTGGAGGTGGCAAGGGAGGAGGGGGGTGTTGAGGATAAGCATCTACCACATCTGCCCACTCTAATCAGTGGAGAAGTCTCCTGAGCCTGCACTGGACTGTCCAAGAATTATCTAAGAATTGATAGCTAAAGAGAGCCCCCTTGGTTTTTGCACTGCAGGGACCTTGTCCATCAAGTGGAAGAGGGAGGGATCGGTGGTGACCTTGCTTTTACAACTGGAAGAGGGAGGGATCGGTGGTGACCTTGCTTTTACAACTGGAGCAGCAGTGTTTGTTCAATTCCATCCATTTGACCGTTAGCACAACTTGTCAAGACTTGCTGTTTATCTTTTCCCTGTACACCTTGTCTCTTCAGCTGGATTATAAGCCATCTGAGAAGAGGGATCTTATCTCATACCACCTTCTATTGTTAGTAACTGAAATTAGTGTCATGCACTTCGTGGCGTCCAGGACACTCCCTCTAATGATGAAGACAGCCCTGTACGTCATGGGGTGGGTGAAGAGACACAACACACCTTCCATGGGATCCACGGGAGACACACTTAGGAGGCAGAATTTCTTGGACAGGCTAACAGGTGGAAACAATGTGGTTGTAAAATCAGGCATGTTGGTTGGAGAGAGGAGGGGTTGGAGACGGTTGTGCAAGCAGAGTTAAGTTTCAAGCTTCACGCTGCTTTCAAAACCAGGTTTGGAAGTGTTACTCTGGTCTACCCCTCCGGCTGCTTGTACTCATTCATGTTTATTCACTCAGTGATAGAGTCCTTCTATGTGCTAAGGTTCTAAAAAAATTCAAAGAATAACAAGTCCTGCCCTTAGAGCTAGTGAGGAAGTCCTCTTCAGCACTGGCGGGGGGCCGGGGATATGGCTGCGTGGTCATCCGGTAGGGCCTGCCCCAGCTACAGGGCCCAGAACACGGTCCATCGGCGGCCTTGTAGCCTTGGCCTAGCGACAGCCGTCCTACCATCCTCACAGATACCGCAGTCCCGCGTGGCCAGCCCGCCCTGAGGGCTTCCTGCCAGCACCGATGTCCAGACCCCCTCCACGAGGCCCCACGTGGCCCGTACACAGGGCTGGCGTTCCCTCTTACTACCCCTACCATATGTAGCCCACCTACTCGGAAGGCCTCTGCCCCCGCCAGTCCCCGACCACCACTGCACACCTGGGCACCGTGTGCCGATCGCTGACTCCCTGCCTACCCACAGAAGGGTGGTGTATGGCTCACCCAGCAATGCCAGATCAGCTCTGGCCCGGCCAAACCTGCAAACATCTCTGCTACCTGGTGGCCTGATTACACCTTCTGCAACTACATCTGTGCCCCTTGCAAGTGGTCCCTCCTTGGTACTCTCCCTCCCATAGAGCACCTTAGGCTTTCCCGCTATCTTGCAGCTACTCTTCTATTGCAGTTAACAATCCCCTATACTCAACTTCCCTTATTTAACCTAATGTGTGGTTTCTGTTTCCTGATTGGACCCAGGCTATTGACCTCATCAGTAAAGAGATGCTAGCATCAGTATTTCAGATTTATTTTACCAATCAAATGAGAAAGCCAACGTAAAGCCCAAAGAGCACAGCTCTGGTCATTCGAGTTGCTCTGCTTTCTGCCTTAGCCACTGCTGTCTTCTCACAGAACAAGGGAAACGAATGTCATTGAGTGCCAGGCACTGGACAGGATAGTGCTGACGTACGTGTGGTTAGCCTTAGAGGAAGAGACCGAGGGTCAGAGAGGCTAAAGAGGTTACATGGGGTCATGAATGCCATATGGGATTAAGCTGAAGTCCAGGCGGCCAGTCCTGAGTCCACACACCACGCTGGGTTTCCGACGAGAGCCCTAAACTCTCCTCCTCCTCACCTGAATAAGGACAATTTTCCTACATAACAAAACCACCTGAGTCTCACCACTCACTCCGTGATGAGAATAGCTGAGCAGCAGGAGAATCGTTTGCTGGAGTTCTTTCATAATGACTTAACTAAGAGATCTCCCCCTGAAAGAAAGGTCTGACTCATTTGAAAGGTGTGAGCCTGTGGTTTCCCTTTCTCTGAGTTGGCCTCCGAGGAGGCTGCCCTTGGAACCAATGCTGTGAGCCTCAGCAAGCATGCACTGGACTGTGAAAGGCTCCGCTTTGAGAACATCCCATTGGGGTTACAATCGCATTTTATGGAGTTTCACATCAGCAGTGAACCAATTTGTATGGCTGGTTGCTTGAACCTAACTTCCAAAAGGCCAGCAGTCTTCTATGTTCACTGATGCTTCTCTAGTCCTTAGAACAGCTTGGTATATAGTAGGTGCTCAGTAAATACTCGAGTGGATGAATTTTACATGGTTAAGGATTCGCCATATTTCTTTATGTGTGGAGCTTCACTAGGCTATTTTAAAGTAGGATTTTATTTTTAAAAGTAGAGAGGGGAGGAATTGAGTCTATCTTAGTAGGAACAGGACTCTCCTGTAAATCAAGGCATGATACACCATGGTTATGATGTATCCCAATGACCAAACCACCCTAATCAAAGCTTACTTCTCCTGTGTTTCATCCTCTCCAAGTGTATCGGCCTACAACTCTGACACGCTAGCTAGCAACAATGGGTGGGTAACGTCCCAGTTAGTAACATAGTGGCTTTTTGACTGGAGCCCTTTGGAAAAAATTGTCCAGTACCTGGCAGAGAATTCTACACATGGCAGCTAGTCCTTAAATGTCGGGCACTGATGTTGTGATGATGACAAGATCTTAAAGGGCTGACATAGGTAGGGGAAGCTCAGGCAGGGAGGGTCCTGGTGTTTTTGATCAGATAATCTCCCTACACCTCTCAAATCATGACCAGGAAGCTACCCATGCTTTCTATGTTTTTAATAGTTCAGTAGTTTTTTGCTATAGCTCAAAAAACAAAAACAAAATTAGCAAACGAAAAGAACATTCTCTACATGTTATAGATGTTCAGGTATAGAGGGGAAACCATGAACGCATTAAAGTCCTGGACACTTAAGGTTTTTTTTTGCTTTTGTTTTTTTTTATTTACCAGAAATTTCTTTTCCCTCTTCCATTTTCATATGATGGAAAAAAATTATAGAGAGTTTCTTTTAGAAACACAGGATGTGAACCAGTAGTGCCTCTGCTTGTGGCTAGAAGTCTCTTAAGAGAGAGTTGTCCCAAAGACAGAAGCAGATGAAAGCTCAAACCCTTTCAAATTTGGAGGTTTAATGGGTGAAGTTGGGTAGATCTGACTCGGGCGTGGTGTTCATTCATTTACTGATTCTTTCAACAAGTGTTTACGGAGCCCCTGCTAGGTGCCAACCACTGTACCGGGCCTTAAACAGCCTAGAATGGGAGCTCCCTGCAGATGCGCATTTTGCCTGTATTGTATCCCATCACCTGGGATACTTTCTAGCACGTTGGAGGTATTCAATAAATATTTGAATTGATGAATGGTCCTAGCACTCACGGAATTTATAGCACAGGAAACTAAATTTCTTATTCAGCACTTTTATGCCAACCAAATGAGTTAAATGAACATCAGGGTTACCTTTCAGGAGAAAAGGAGAGGTGAATCACTGGCTGCAGGCAGCCTTGGGGAGTGTGGAAAACAGGAGTGGTACGCTGTTGTCCTGTTTCCCACTGGCGGTGTGTAAAGGGATTGACTGATTCTCACATGTGATTGATGGGAATAAGCGTCCGGACCCTGGAGCTACGTGTATTTCAGCTCTACATTGTCGTGCGCTGGGGGAGAGACTCTCCTCCCCTCTTTAAGCCCAGTCATCGATTCCCGCACAGTTGAACGGGGCTGCTTCAAAGCAGGAGTCCTGGGGGCAAAGAAGGAGGTGCTTGCCCCAAATCAGCGGTTCCCTTCTCCTTGGCTGGGCATAATTCTGATATGTTTCGAAATAATCAATGAGCTAAAAGTTTCAAGAGGCAAGAATTTAGACTGAGTTTACTTCTTTGAACAATATCCAATGTCGCAGGACAGTCAGATAGTACCATGATGGGTTCACTCCTCAAAAAGTGATATTTATTGTGTCCTCCCCCTCCTTCCTCACTTTCTCTTTCCCTGTCTGTATATCTCTTTCCCCAAAACCCAAGAAGTCCTGAACCCCTTACTTCTTGTGGATATGGTTTGCCTGCCACAGGGCATCTGTCTTAAAGTGGGTGAGGCACTTCAAGATTTTATAACCTTCCTGGGGCAGAAATGATTGGCAGTGCTGAAGGCTGATCATAACTCCATTACTTCATTAGAGGTGGGTTCAAAAGACATGCCTCGGGGCTTCCCTGGTGGCACAGTGGTTGAGAGTCTGCCTGCCAATGCAGGGGACGCGGGTTCGAGCCCTGGTCTGGGAAGATCCCACATGCCGCGGAGCAACTGGGCCCGTGAGCCACAACTACTGAGCCTGCGCGTCTGGAGCCTGTGCTCTGCAACAAGAGGGGCCGCGACAGTGAGAGGCCCACGCACCGCGCTGAAGAGTGGCCCCCACTCACCGCAACTAGAGAAAGCCCTCGCACAGAAACGGAGACCCAACACAGCCAAAAAAAAAAAAAAAAAAAAAAAAAAGACATGCCTCTTTAGTAATTAACCAGCAAGCTACTGGCCTACTCGGGGGACAAAGATTGCTCATTGCTACTTTACAAGCACTGCATATTTTGTTATGATTATGTGAAATTTCCTTCTGAAAAGATTCACAAGCTCTTGTGACTTGATCAAAAAATTAACATGTAATTTAACATGTAATTCCATCTTTTTTTCCTGCGAGATGGGAAAAAAATCATTACATGATTGTCAGTAGGCCTTTTGCTTTTAATGGGGAATTTGACCAAGGACCCCCTGGAACATACAGTTGCTTAAACTTTTCTTCAGGATGTCTCTATAATAGCTAGAGTTTGGGGATTAATGTTTAGATCTCAATCATTCCTTCTCTTATTGTCTGAGATTATAGTCATCAAGGATTAACACTCTTGAGATTGCAGTTATGCCCTATTGTGGGATCTCCCAGGAACAATTCTACTAATATCACTTTTCATCTTCTAGGTGCAAATTCAGGAAACAGTCAGGGAGCAAATCTCTCTCAGCCGAATGCCAGCTTTCTCAGAGCCTACTGGGGAGGAGTCCGCACTTACTATGACCACATTAGATTCCTTCTCCAATTTAGGAGGGATCGACACGAAGAATGCATCATTGGCCCAACACCTGGAGGTAGAAAGGTGTACCCAAGGCCCACGGCACGAAGAAAACCAAGATGGAGAAGACAGCACACCTGGATGTCCCTGGGGAGACCTAGGGTGTGAGCTGAGCATCCCAGAAGCCAATAGTGAAAATATGCCCCCCTGTGAGCTGTCGGCGCATCTCCCCCAGGAGAACAGCGCTGACCCCGGGGATTCCCGGGCTCCCTCTCTTGCTTCCCCTGAACTTGTACATACCGTCCCCACCTTGGAAACTGCGTGTGCTGGGCCAAGAGACAGAGTAACAGCGTGTGTGCTAGGCCGTCCTGAAGCAGGTGACCGAGAAGCATGTGATACTGTGAGCTCTCCTGCTGGAGCCCCAGCTGGTAAATATTTGCCGCAAGAAATTTGCTCTGTGGACTTCGAGCTGGCAGGTCAAAGCAAAGTATCTGATTTGTGTTCTTCTGATGACAAGGCACTGGCTGTTCTTTCTCAAACACAAGGTTCTGAGCCTCCACAGTCTACATACGGAAGCAGCAATGAGAGAACCTCTGCCGTGTTCCCTCTTTTTATCAATACTCTCACCTGGAACATTTCACAGAAAGCCAGTAAAGGTGCCACTGGGGAAAATCTCTCCAAGGTGGAGGGTTCCACCTCCACGTTGGCCTCCATGGTAAAGGCTGGTCAGGAGAGGCTGAGCCCCAGTCATTCAGGTGGGCTCGAGGAAACACAGCCTCTGTCTTCTGAGAATGACTCTTTGGAATGGTCTAAAGAAGGTGGTGACGAGAGCTCTAGCTCCAGTGCCCCGGTCACTGCGGACACACCAGCCAGTCATAGTTCAACAGCGAGGTTTCCTCAGGAGAAGCCAACAACATTAATTGCTAATCTTGAGTGTTTTGAGGTGACTGGGGAGAGTGGGCACACATCCACTGTTACCATTGCCACCAAAGGCCACCTACCCAACTACCCACCTGTTTCAATTGCTGGGAACAGCCGTGTAGGTGGCCCTGACGAGAGCTCAACTCAGGCACCAGATGACAGTATTTCTCAACTTCCTTCCAGTGCACAGTCGGGTCATATTTTAAATGGTTCTACAACTGAATCTTCAAAAAAGCTGGCGTGCGTGGCTCCCAGTGGACCAGGAATCCACGTCCATGTTCCTCAGCTTCCAGAGGGAGAGGATTTCTGTAGCAATTTCCCTCGTCAGATTGATAACCAGTCTGGAAAGAAGAGCCAGACCGTGGACAGAGCAGACACTAGGAGCCTTGGAGAGAATTTCCAAGAAAAAGGAAGTGAAACAACACAGAAGGTCCAGCAGGGTTCTCTTGACGAAAATTTCCAAGAAAGCTTGCCTGCGACGTCTGCTGTACAAGGGGAAATAAACCTGGGACTCTTGGACCACTCATCGGCCAACTCCAGGGAGGGAAGAGAACAGAGCTCGGGCTTGGGGACTCGTGTGCCCATGGTGGCTGAATCTATAATGGAAGATGATAGTCAGGCTCTGAGTAATGTTCCCTCTCTCTCTAATACCCTTCTGGGGGAGTCTAAAGAGAGTGGTCCAGGATATTGGGAAGCAGGTAAAGACCTGAAGATTATAACTCTAGAGGCTTCCATTTCAGAAACCGGGCCACCAAGACAACTGACAGATTCTAAGTGCAGGGAGTCAGAACCTAGTCTCATCCCTGGTAGGGTCTGGGCTGTATCTGACGTTCTAAAGGCTGATGTTGCCGTGCCTGAACTGGACCCCTCTGAGACAGCATCAGCCTGTAGTCCTCAGGCTGAGTCTGGCGGCTCCGCAGTTGCTAATAACAGAGAAATCCATAAAGGTGAAGACCTAGCTGGCCATGCAAATTGGAGTTGTCTTTCCTCCCAGTGTTTGAGCCAACCCAGACTCCTGGAGTCCTCTGTGGACCCTGTAGATGAAAAAGAATTATGTGTCACAGACTTGCTATCAGAGGCTTCCAGAACTGGAAGGAAGGAAAATGTTAACAGTGTAAGTCAAAACCAAGAGGAAAGCCAACTCAGGATGGATCGCCCTGCCTTCTTTAAACAGTTCCTGACCTGCCCTAAAATCTTAGAGTCCTCTGTAGATCCCACTGATGAAACAAGTGTGGAGTGGGCCAGGGTGGAAACACCAGAGCCTTCTGAATCTACACTGGGGGCCATCAGAGTGGAGAGTAACTTGAATGATGGAAACTTGGGCCAGAGAGTAGAAGTCCAACCATCCATCCTGCAAGTTCCGTGCCCCCAGCAAAGTGGGGAAGCCATTCCAAGTGAAAACAGCATCAGCCGAGACCAAGGGCACAGTGGGAGAGAGGAGGCAAGACAAAGTCAACATGATGAAGCAAAGGGGGACGTACAGTCTGCCATTTTGCCTGTCCCGGGTCCTGCCAAAGGTGGGGAAACGATTCCAAGGGGACGCGGCAGAAGCCAAATGCAAGAAGGCAGTGAGGGGCACTTAGCAGAGTCTGAACAAAGTAAAAATAACAAAGCAGAATTAGTTTCCCCCACTTTACCTCTTTCTAGCGGTCTTGCAAGAATGACTCCCGCCTCTGGAGTTGATACTCACAGCTCCACAAGTCAAAGTCATGACCTCCCTGAGAATGATTTAGTGGAGCCCAGAAACCATCAATGTGCGTTTTCTGACTCAAAGGAAAGGGGAGCTATTGAGAGTGAGTGTGGGAAACATGTGCCCACTTCTAGTGGTCTCACTTGGGGGCCTTTTACTTCACCTCTTGAAGGAAGCATCACAGGCTTTTCAAGAAGCCACAAAATTGAACATAAAATAGAGGAGCCCCCAGTTGGGGAAACCAAACCCACAAGCACATCTGGCTCCCCGGCAGCAACACTCATGTCCAGAGAATGTGCATCAGAGAAAGTTCCTAAGATGCTGCAGGACCCCTGCCAGCAGGGCTCCACCCTTGGCCGTGGGAAAATGTCAAGGCAGGAGAAGGTCGGCCCTGCGGTGGCCCAAGCTGTCTGCCTCCCCAGGGCCCCTCCAGCAGTGACTGGGTCAGAGGAGGTCAAGCGGAAGCAAGAAACCCCAGGGAGTGGACACTTAGCTGAGGGAGTAAAGAAGAAAATTCTGTCCAGGGTGGCCACCCTGAGGCTGAGATTGGAAGAGAAAGAAAACACCAGAAAGAACTCAACCTTTCTTAGAAAGAGTCCTAGACTCGAAACATCGGTATCACGCACAGATGAGAAAAAAGACTCCAAAAGGCCACCTTGCAAAAGCGAAGGGAGAGGTGAGGCTGTGTTGCTTCCTATCATTATTAAAGTTTGGGTTTGTTGACCTGATGTCAAGTTTGTGTGTCCTCCTGAGCCCTTGCAGTTAAGGTGCGTGTCCACTGGGGAGGCGTCGGATGCTATGGCTGTGACCAGTGTCCTGGCACATAGGCCCTTGGGTCTCAAACTTGAGCAGCCTCAGGGTCCCCTAGAGGGCTTGTTAAGACAGGTTGCTGGGCGCAACCCCAGAGTTCCTGATTCCGGAGAAAGTGCATTTCTAACGAGTTCTTGGGCTGCCTTGTAGGTATGCTTAACTGAGGGAGCGTGATTACTACGCCTTTCTGTTTAATTATCCTTCAAAAAATTTTTTAAAAGAAACAAGCATTAATCAGTGTAGCTAATTAGTGTAATTAAATAGACCACATGCTAAACAGGATTTACAGAAAAACATTTAGGTACAGTCCGGCAGTCTCCTTTTAATCATTTTTGTTTTTTCATTAGAAGTGGCTGATTGGATGTTGGGTTTTCTTCCAAATTTGAGTATAAAGTTTCTTTCCAACTTGCCCGCCCCTTTGAGCCAGAAGTCCCCACGGGTCTCTGTTCCAGGTTTCAGACCACTTGAGGCTCAGAGCCCCGGTAACTGCAGTCAATTCTGCTTCGCTTGGGGAACCGAGTCAATGCCAAACTCCATCCCATCACCCAGATTTCAGCCTCTTCTTCCTGAGCTCTTTCCCTTCCCATGAAACCTGGCAGAAGTCGGAAGAGATTGCAGCCAGGTAACGTGCCTGCCCGAGCCGGAGCAGAACGCTGTGACCCTCCCTAACCCCGGGGGCGAGACTTTTCCTCTTACCTGAGTGCTCACTGTGGTCCCAGACCTCAGCAAACGGGCCCACAGCCCCTGCTGCTGAAAAGATCGAACACAAAACGGCTTTCCGAGTTTTAAAGCATATTTAGAGAGAATGAAACCATGTTTTCAAGAGAGCTCAGGTGGTTTCAGCCCAGAGGAAAAATATCTTATTTGGAATTCTTGTCTGTTTCCGTGGGAGAAAGGACCATCCAGGTGCTGTTGGAGGATTCGATCTCCGGAGCCGCTCAGCCTCCCCAGGCATGACGGGCTGCAGCCACAGGGAGCACAGCCTTCTGGGGGTGGGATGGGTAGGAGTTAGGAGAGAGTGTGTGTGTGTGTGTGTGTGTGTGTGTGTGTGTGTGTGTGTGTGTGTGTGTGTGTGTGTTGGGATGTTAAGGATGACTTGGATAACTCTGAAAGAAATAGAACAAACTTGAGTAAACTTTTTTTCCACATTCAAAGCTTAAAACAACCAAAGTTTTATAGTCACAGGGGACTTCTCTATCCTTTACCCTCAACACTTGGCCAGAATATACACAGCAGATAAACCTAGCTTCCCTCTCGAGCCTCATTTTACCTCCCTCTGTTTGTTGTTTTTTTTTCCCCTCCATCCCACACAGACAGGTGTCCTTTCCCAAAGCCCTGAGGCCCCCTGACCAAGCCAGCTTCCTATCCTAGACTCTCATTTAGTTCTGCCCATTTTATGCCTTTCCCTGAATTCCCCTCCCCCAATTTTGTCTTCAGAACTTACAACGGGTTGTGGACAGGGTTGGCAGCCTTAGGAATGCTTAGGTATCAGCAAATCACCCAGGAAGGGCCCTTGAGGAAATATGTCCCAGGTGGGGCAGTGGGCTTGGGCAAGACTCTGGAGCAGGAGCTTGATACCGTGGGCCAGAGCATCCAGCACCGGTAGCTAGGCAGGACCAGATGAAGTGAAATGAGTTTTGCCGTCAGTAAGGACTTGGTATATTTAATCTTTCTCCCATAATATTGTTAGTACCCTGAGCTACTCTCTAATGCAAGAATTTGTTACCCAAGCGCCCCATTATTATTTCCTGGGAAGAAAGTAAGCTTTTAAATACGCACTGTTATCCAAGCCAAGTCTGTTGCCAAGAGATGGGAGGCACATTTAACACATTAACGATTTCACAGTAGTGGAATCTGAGGCAGCAGAGCAAACAAAGCATCGGCATTGATGACTTTTGGCTTGGCTGTGGATTCTATAACATTTTGTTACCAAAGCTGTGTAATTATGAAACTCAGTGTGAAATAGACCGACATCACGTTTCCAGTAACCTCTATCTGCCAAATTATTCTGACCACCTGGCTGTGTTAGCCATCCTCCTCTTGTCTAGGCTGCCGCCCAGTGGCTGCCCTGAGTAATTACACGTTTACCTGGTGTGCCACCCTCTCGTCCCTGATTTAAAAAGAGCTCAGCCTAACCCCTGGGAATTGTGTATTGCTCCTATTTCATTCAAGTAGACACTTCTCTTTCGCCAATGAAATTGATATCCTAATGGATTGCAGTGATGTCCGGTATCTTTCTTCAAAGGTAACTGTGATCAAGGGGAAAGATGGATAAATATTCTTCAGCAAATGACTTATTATTGTTGCCTTTTACACCTGGGGGCTTAGCCACATTACTTGGCTAGTCCAGATTTTATTCTACTTCCTAACCCCCAGCTTTAATTTTGACCTGGATCATCTGGTAGTCATCTAAAAGCATCTTTATTTGGCCCAGATCCTATAGACTCGGTATCTACAACCCCCATCCCTCCCATCATTTTTTTTAAAGTTTCAAGTTCTGTTTCACTTCGTGCATTGCAGACCTCACTCAGGAATTTTAAGTAATGAAAAGTGGGAGTTTTCTATTACTGACTTGTTCATTTTCTATCTGTTTAGGAAAGTGACATCTCCCCTCAGACACCAGATTTCCTCATCCACGAAATGGAGGGTAATAATTATTATCCCTGTCTCTTGGGATTGTAGTGAGAATTAAATGTGATAAAATGGGAAAGTCTCTTGCCCACCCTAAAGCTCTTTGCAATTCTTATAAGACCACTGACCTACAAGTTTCTTGTTTCCAGCTCCAGTATTACTGAAAAAGATCCAGGCTGAGATGTTCCCTGAACACTCTGGAAATGTAAAATTAAGCTGCCAGTTTGCAGAGATTCATGAAGATTCTACTATCTGGTGGATGAAAGATTCAAAGTCGATAGCCCAAGTGCAGAGAAGGTGCGATATCCACCCCCCACCCCCCGCCCGGTTACTTTTCACAGTTGGTTGTTTATTTCACAACACGGTTCTAAAGGAAAATAGTAAATTATAGGAAGTAAAGGGAAGATTGAAGCAGAAACTCCACATCCAAAGTATCCAAGAACAGTAAGTAACAAAAAGACAGACACCTGGACAGGGAGGGTGGTGAAGTGTTCTCGCCTTGCCTTGGCTACCGTCACGGTTGGTGGCCTTAGGAAGGCACAAACCTTTCATTACAGTTTTTAAAATCAGGGGAACCTGTCCAATCATCTTCTAGTCTGAGGTTCTGTGGTCCCAAGATTAAAGAGCTCTCTTTTATATGCCCGTGCATTTTGCTGTTCTCATAAATTCCCAGTAACCTGACAAAAAGCTAAGAAGGTAAATCAAAAGGAAAAAACAATCCGTGAGGTTACAGAAAAGTGGCATCTACCCAGGGTGGTAAGCTGCCATCTCTGAGATGGGAAAACCAGTTTATATCTGGGGCCATAGGTTAGAGGAGAGGAAGAGGTGGAGGGGAGAGTTGAGAGTGGGCGTCGTTGCCAAGAACACCCCGTGTGGAATGAACCTTCCTCAAGAGCCTTTCCAGCAACAAATGCTTGCTCGAGTGAACTGGTGAATCAAGCTTCTCGTCTTTTGCACCTGAGGAGGCGTGACTCATTCTAGAAACAGATCCCCTGGTTCGATGGAAACCAGCCTAACTCAAACAATTCTCAGAAGCTCCTTTCTGCCAAAGGAGGCCCTAGTTCAGCTCCCTGAGTCACAGGAGGTGTTCTTAACCCACTAATCTTATCACAAATAGGCTGGAAAAGTGAGAGAAATCAGTTTTCTGTAAAATTAAATCAAATGTCTGCTTGGAACACATCTGGAAATTGTTCCAAAGGCAACTAGGGAAGACGAGCTATAGTTTCATTTCTGTAACATCACTCCAGAAAAATCCAACTAGACTATGATTGTAATAAAGCTGCTTTGCCTGAAAGGCCATCATTACCCTGCTTGTCTTATGTAAGGCTTAAGAGTTACAATGAAGAATAAATGGCTTGATTTTTTTAAAAAATCAAGGTGGTTCCCTAGAGCTTTATTTAAAAAAAAAAAAGTGCTAATTATTCATTTAAAGTACTTTCCGCAGCTGTCAGCCAAGAAAATGAACCAGCGTTTTTTGCTCTTGATCTAAGCTGAAAATTGGCACTTGAATCTTTCAGGTCCCTTTTCCATCTGAGGTGTCTTTAGAAAACCTAGCCTCCCTCTAGAAAGTGTGTGACCTAAATAGGCATGCCATCTACTAATGACACGTGGCCAAGGCCTTTAAGTTCTTGGTGAGGTTGGCGTCATTCTTCTTGGTAACACTGGCTTAGGCGCACCCATGTGCCCTCTCTGTGCTACCACTGGAGATTTGGGAGTCATAACTCCTTTGATATTAAGTCATTTATATTTCAGGTGGATTTTCAAACGTTATCAAATTTTCACCCCTAATTCCAGTTGCATGTTTCCTTTACATGTCCCTCCAAGAAATCTCTCACTGCCTTGTCAAGATATAGTTATCAAAAAGTTGATCTGTCAAACAAATGTAATAGGAACATGTAACAAAGATCTTCCTTCTGTAACTCATTAAATAATGAGTAAGATGGGAAAGCTGTTTAAAGGAACATCTGAGGAATGAATTTATACAGTTAATCAGGCAAAAGAATGCTGGAATGTTTGCAAATGGATACGAAACTTGTTAATGTTCAACAGGTAATAAACCTTGGGAGTTATCTTTTGTAGGTTTCTGTCCAGAAGTTATAACTGGGTGGGTTCTATTGGGTTGACCAAAAAGTTCGTTCGGGTTTTTCTGTAACATCTTGCAAAGATGTTTAAAGAGTAAATAGCAAAGTCTGACAGAGGAGCATCTCCTATAACTAAATTCTCCTTGGGCGAGCCCATTAAACAGTGACATACAAAGGACACTCAATCATCCTTTTGCCTTTGTCCCCAAGTTTAGGATACTTGTCCTTAATAGGCTAAATTTTGGAAATTAGGCGTCAGGACCCCTTCTTGTGGCTGGGACAAGGTGAATGTTCTCTGAGGAAACCAAGAAGAAAGCGGTAGCTTGTGCAGTGGTGGTTTGCGTCTTGGTTCCATGAAGATCTCAAGCTGGCACCCTTCAGTTCTACCTTGGCCGTCAGCACCTCCTCGGTAACCAGGAGCCCGTTCTCCACTCTGGGGAGAGAGGTGCTTGGGAGTGGCCTGGGCTTTAGAAAGGGCCATTGTCCCCATGGAGTGGATTGGCTGAAAGCTGAGCACAGATCACATCATTCCTGCCGGACAAGCAGGGAGGGAAGAGCTGGCTGCCATTAGAGGCAGGTTCTCCTTGGTTGGCCGTTGGAAGGACGTCTCCACCCAGGCTGGAAGGTGGGCAGTGGGTGCTGGCAATCCTCACCCCTGCTCCCTGGGGCTGCTGATGGATTCTGGGGTCTTCTGAGAAGCCCCCAGTTTAGATGCCCTTTCCCTCCAGCCGATTGAGTTCTTGGCTGTGTTAACTCTGGTCACACTTGGAGCTTCTTTTGCTTGCACTTGTCTCCCCAGCTAAGCTCCACTCCTGTTTGGCCCTTTGTGCATTTGGCCATTCCTTCCCTTAAAGGCGAAAACCTGTGTCCCTTACAGGGTAACAGGATGTGAAACTGAGCTTTTCCCCTATTGATTCAAAAAGGTGCAAGACCACTTCTTTTCACTTCTCACAGTTTGTATGGGTATTTTCTGTTTGTCTATCATCTCCTCCCAGACTGGAAGACCCTCACGGGTGAAGACTGTGCCTTTTTCCCCATCACCAAATCCCCCGGTACTGGGCACACAGCAGCTGACCCCCGCTGATGGCTTGTCGCCAATCCCCAGACTAGACCCTTCAGTCAGGCTTCACGTGCCAGGTGTCAGTTGCTCCTCTTGCACACCCAGGAGGGGATCTTGCTCTTTCCTCTTTCCCAGACAAGGAAACTGAGGGTGAGAGACCAGAGCTCAGCTCAGGATTTGAATCCAGGTCTTTGTGACTCCTCAGCTACCCCTCCTAGAAGAAGGCCTCTGTGGGCCAAGACAGAAAAAGGCCTCCGAGATTCTGTGCCAAGCATCAGGATTTCTTGGCCGGAAGGAACTTGTCACGGGACCGTTCTAGTTCAGCCGCCAGCCTTTCTGGCCGATCTCGACTGCCCCTTTCAGGGACACAAACGCTGTGCTGATCAACAGGCCACTAGAGGAGGATACTGCACGCCCCCCGCCCCTCCCCCCGGTGACTCTTGGTATTTGGCAGCCTTTCCAGGAAATCTTCCCCTTATAACTGGGCTTGATCATGTCTACTTTCAGCCGTACATTCAGGATGTGCTTGGAGGAAGTATTATGATTTAGTGGACTTTGTTTTAAGCCACGGGTACGTTCCAGAAGAGGCATGTGTAAATCGGAGGCTTGAAGTCTACTGAAAAGCTAAACGATAACGAACACTTCTGTTGACTATGGAAACTGAGATGAACGGATTTTGCTGTTGAATTGTGAAATGAACCAAAACATACACTGCACACACATGACCTTGGTGAATGTCTAACAAAATTCACCATAGAGAACAAAACTAGAATAATATTTGAGTATTTTTTTGGCTGCAAAGTAAATTTTCTGTTTGAGACTTTGGAACAAAGATCGTGGCTTTAATCTAATCCCAATTATCCCCGACTTGAGGGCAGGGATCACAGATCACTTGGAGGCAGCTTATCACAGTCAAGAGGAGGGTTCCAGAGTCAGGCTATCTTGGTTTAAGTCCTGAGTCTACTCTTATCAGCTGTGTGACCTTAGGCCACTTGCTTAATCTCAGTGTGCCTCAGTTTCCTCTTCTGTGAACTGGGGACAGTAATAGTATTTGTTAGATTGCTCCAAGGATGGCATGGAAGAGACCTTAAAGTGATGAGGACAGTGCCTGACACGTACCAAGTGCTCAATACACATCAGCCATGACCATCATCATCGTCACCACCACGTTTTTCTGTTTAGAGCACAGTCTTGGAACTTAAGATTGGGTGGGCAGATGGACGGATGGTCTTTGCTAGGGGAGCACACTATTAAAGTCTTCAGCCCATGAGTCCTTATATACAACAAAGACCCCCTTTCTATTGTCTCTTACTGGGTCTGGGTTTGGAACTTTCAGGTTTCCTTTGAGTCCAGGACACCTGGATTAGTAACACAACTGAGGAATTCTGAGCAGAAATGTTAACGAAAGCCCCCAGAATTCACATTTTCCATTCTTTGCTCTACTAATGGCAGTCAAACCTCCCAGGTGTTTCCGTGCATTCATATTGCATATGGAAGTGAGGATGTGAAGCAAAATCATGCTGATCATCTCCTACAAATAAGTCAACTTTCACAGCTGATCACGATCTTGTCCTTCAGCCAGCCCGTTGGCTGAACTCACGAGGGCAGGGAAGCGTTAGTTTCTTTCTCCTGTTAGAAAAGTGCAACTTCAGAATGATGATGCATGCCCACGTTCATGTCCCCCACTGCAGAGCAGGAGACAGCTCCACTGTGTCCTTGGCCATCCTTCAAGCCAGTCAGAAGGACCAGGGCCTCTATTCTTGCTGCATCAAGAACAGTTACGGGAAAGTGACTACGGAATTTAACCTCACCACAGAAGGTAAACCTCAGCGTTGCCGTTTCCAGTGAAAACCACTAGCCCCTACCAGTTCAGAATGCTGATTTGTACTGAAGGCATTCTCTTCTCTGTCATCTTCCAGTTCTCAAACAACTTTCAAGTCACCCAGATGTTAAAGGTAAGCTAACCTGAGCTGGACGTCAGAGGAAATGGGTGCATCCTAAAGCATGAAATATAGGCAATGGTAGAAGCAACATTCCCATCGACTCTTTGAACCAAGTAGGAGAGAGCTCAGGAATGCCTGGGAAATGAATGACAATTCATAAGCTATTTCAACCTGATTGCAGGGCCTGTGATAAGTGCATTAGGCTCCAGATGTCCGGAAGTGAATTATTAAAGAGATCAGACTGTGCAGTTGTTGGGACCATGTTGGCGGTGGGAGGTGGGGGCACTTTTGGGGTTAGACTTTCTCTGTGAAGCACCAGACTTGCATCCAGCCCATCTGCATGGGGTTTCTCAGCCTCTGGCACTTACACAGCATGTTTTTTTTTGTTTGTTTGTTTGTTTGCTTTAAGGGTTTCCTTTTCTCCACATTCTCACCAACACTTGTTATCTCATCTTTGTTTTTGAATTTTTGAATTTTATTTTATTTTTTTATACAGCAGGTTCTTATTAGTCATCAATTTTATACACATCAGTGTATACATGTCAATCCCAATCTCCCAATTCATCACACACCCTCACCCCTTGCCCGCTTTCCCCACTCGATGTCCCTACGTTTGTTCTCTACATCACACAGCATGTTTTGTTTCTCCAATTGTTTTACTTTTCAGTTCGACTAGCTGAGCAGATTCCCAAAGAGTCAGGTGTCTAGGAGAATAAGTCCATTCATTTGCATCCTAGTGGAAATGGGAGATGGATTTTTGTGCTTTCCTTTGGCACTTGTGCACTCCTGGTGTAGCAACAAGCTACCAGCTGCCCTTGAACATTCAGGCTGCCTCTGGGCCACCCACTGAGTCCATGCTGGTCATGTATTTCCTCTTGGGGAAGATTATCCATCCCCAACACACGAGCCCATCTGCACCCAGTGATCTGCTGCCAAACTTTTAACAACCTGCCAGGGGGTTGGGGAGGCCCTGATTTGTACAGTTTTCCAATTTCTGTGGTGCAAATACTCTCATCATGGCCAAGTTTCAACTGCCAGTGTATACTGTATGTGCTGATTTTCTTTTAAGGCAAATAAAAACCCTGAAATCTCTGTGAAAACAAGACAGTACAGATAATCAAGATGCAGTATCGTCTAGTAATTAAAGACGAGGAGCTGGGATCTCGACTTAGAAATGGTCTAGCAAATACTGTGATATTTATCCAAAACAACAGACTTAAATACCAACTCTTCACAAACCATTCAAATGCTACATGTCTTTAGTGTGTCATGTACTTGTGTAATTTAAAATCCTTCCCTGTATCTGTGCCCATCCCCCCAAGAATCTAAATATGCAAAAGAATGTCCTTTCTTATATCAAAAACCAAAATGACCTTCCGAAGAAAGGTTTCTCTGTTTCATCAGCTTCTTAGCATTACTTGGCATCCCATCCCAGATTCTTGCTCTGACCTGGTTAATTTAGGTTTGCAGAGACTCGTTTCTCAAGGCTTTACCAGTCAGGAATGAGACCCCAGTGAGGATGAGGCACTAGTCACCGCTATTGTCGCCCTGTGACTCCCACCACTGGGTTGGGGTCTAGACCCTGAAGACATCACCTTCTGCCAGCTGCTTCTCCATGAGACTGGGGGTCCAGTTTCAATGGCTTACTGGGCTGGGGAGGCCATACCTTCCTCTGCCTTTCCGTGTACCTTCAGATAAAGAAGTTTCAAATGACTGCTTTATCACCTTTCTTATCTGGAGGAATCTCTCACTAGACATTTTATTTAAATCTCTAGAGGAGGAACATACAACATTTTACAAGTTGATCACTAACTAAAAATCTAATAGAAGCCCCAAATGAATGATTCAAATAAAGCTAGCACAACTTAATGATGGCGCACGTGGCTTTCAAAGACAAATTCTAGGATGTATTTTTCTTGCATTGTTTTATCCTGGTTAAGTAGACATTTCTGGAAATTATGGACAGGATTATTGAGGATGGTGGAGTCCGTGCTTGTCGTGTATTTTTTCTTAGGGAAAATTACTCACCCCCACACATATGCCCATCCCTATACAGTACGGCACAAAACATTTTCCTTTCTATGACTAAGCAGAGAGTCTGGAACAACTTTTGTCTTTAGTGAATTAAATTTGAATTTTAAAATACACAAACTTTTAACTTTCAAGAACAATTGCATTTTAGAAACTTTGGGACTTTTGAAGGAAAACAATGTGGTAAATATAGCTCAGATTTATTGGGCTCTGGTGTATATACATAAAACATTTCCGATATTCTTTCAGAGGTCTTGGGGGCAAAATTGTTAATCAATCATGTAACTAGAATTAAGATGTGGGTTGTATAAATAGCATTCCCTCTCCATTTCATTACCTAATTCTAAAATTTAACTTAAACTATACTATTCTCTATAACTTTCTCGTTCTATTACTTAGCTATTTCACAGATTTCATCCTATCCCCTTTAAAATTTATTTGGGAAAATGCCCCATTTACCTACCTGTTTTCCTGTTCCTCTGCCCCCATTCTCTCTAAACCCAAAATAGGTTAGTCTTCAGGAGCCTTCTCTGCTAGCCCTTGTGAAAGAGTTGCCTTGGAGCAACTCTCTGAATACTCTTTCACTGACACTTTCACCTACTTTTTTCTATTTGAAAATCCCCTACCTGCCTCCTTTCTTTCTGACAATAACTAGGTCTAGACACTAATCAATACCCTTTAAGAATAGTCTGTTCCCTTATACTTTTAACTGCTCACATTGGTCATAGACTGCTCTTAAAACATATGATTTGAGAATATTTTTCAAAGAGAAAAATATTTTGCTAAATATTCTAAATAGAAAGGTGAAGTGGGATTTTCACACAACCAGATAGATGATGTCTATCTCAGAAAGATGAGTTTTCATTGACTTTTGAGGAGTGGAAGGTGGTTTTTTAAAAATCTAAACAATCTAATTTCATTGAAAGCCATCTTTCTTCTCTCAGCCAATCAGAAGTCTGACTTGGTCATCTCTAGTTTAAAATGCAACATTATGATAGAATTGATTGTCATCTGAAACACATGCAGAATCAACTGAAACAGCTGATAGAAAACTCAGTACTTTTTACAAGTGGATCCAAAATGATTCTACCTTTTTTCAACTTCTCTTCAGAGGGAGTTCTTTTTACTTGTTTTGGTTTTTTCCCACTTGTTTCTTATGACTACCACAGTCATTCTTAACAGAGGCAGTATCACCTCCAAGAGGACAAAACTGGGTCTTGGGGAGGCAAAAGAAAACTTATTTTTGTGTATTAAGCACAGATAGCCATACCAGATACACAGTACATCTGTGGTATTAAAATTTTCTGTGGAGCAACTGGGGGGGAAAAGACTAAAAAGAATCCTTGCAGAAGGCAACAATGAAAAAAAAGATTGGGAAACATTGATCAGCAGATCAATGATCTAGCAGATCAGTCTTACAACTGGTACTTCCTCCCTCTTCTACCTTTCATCTGTCTTTTCAACTTGCCTTTAATCACCTTGCATGATTCTGTTCATGTTTTCTGGATCTGTCTACAGTTCTTTTCCTGGTCTCCCCAGTTCTGTTCCCCTCTCATGCGATCCACTGGGGCCTCACCTTGATCTTCTACATCCTCAGTGGACCATCTCCCCCATCTCCCCTTCGAGCTATGCCTCTGTTGGGAGTTAGCGTGGTTTCCCCTCCTAGAATTCTGTAGGTCAACCTTGTCATTGCCCCTGTGTGGGAATGCTCGTTAGCCAAGGAGCAGGATTGGGGGATGTTTCTGTCCAACGGAAGCTGTGTTACATTTTTAGTATATGAAGAGATTGAATTCAGCCAACTCATCTTCAGAGGAGACTTCCTCAGTGACAGCTACTTCGGGGGCCGTCTGCGTGGTCAGATTGCCACGGAGGAGTTGCACTTTGGGGAAGGGGTCCACCGGAAAGCCTTCCGCAGCAAAGTGATGCAGGGCCTCACACCAGTCTTCAAGCCCGGCCACGCCTGTGTGCTCAAGGTGCACAATGCCGTTGCCTATGGGACCAGAAACAATGATGAGCTCATCCAGAGGAACTACAAGCTCGCCGCCCAGGTGGGTCCACCTGCCCTGAAAGTGCTGCTTGAGGTGTGAGACGGACCCATGATACCCTGAGATGAAAATCAGACTCAGAATTGATGGGGGTGTCTCCAAGAGGGTGTCTCTCTCCCTCTGGGGTATGTTTATGAGGAAGTCACTAGATTAAGGCTAAATGCTGGAGATCACATCTCAGCCTCTGAGTGATTTCTTGGCCTCGTGCCAGCCAGTTGGGACTAGTCTATGTCTGGGGGCGCCTCACCAGTTCCTACCTGGGCTGGGATCACTTCTTAGGAATGCTTCCTAGGAAGCCCCATCAGACCCCTGGGGGTTTGAATCTGCCTGGACTCAGAATGACATGGGAAGTGGGGTGTCCAAGTTACATTGGATGCCACGATTCCCAAGGATCCTCAAGGACAGCTAAAATCAATGGTAGTTTCTGGAGTGTTTCAGTTTGTTTTAGGGAAGAGGAAGGAGGGTGGGGTATATTCAGAAGGGTTAACGTTTGTCCTGTTTCCTACCTTCCTGAGTTAGGTTCAATGTCCACCCGTAAGCTATGAAGGGAGATTGACCCAAGTCTCTAGCTAAGTTCCCTCCTATGTTACTGAGTCGTAGGACCCTTGAGGCAAGAGGGGAGGGGAGGAAAACACGAGCTTCTCCCCCTGCATCTCCACCCATCCCCCACCCCCCATCCATGCATTTCACTCTATGCCAGCGCTGGCCAAGCTTTCAGGAGAGCTGGGTCTAGCTCTTTCACAAACTAGGTGCCCTTTGAATTTTTTTTTTTTACCCTATAAAACGAATAAGCTAGACTCAGATGAGTCTCCTGGGTGCTCTCAAACACTGTCCCTCCACGGTTATTCCAGATGTGGCAATGCCATGTGGGACTTGGTACTCATGAAGACAGCCCCTCTTCTCTGAGCATAGGATTTTGCCAATTGTACTCCTTTCTCCTCCAAATCTATCCTTCTTTGTTCTTCTCTTTCACTGAATATTCCTTCCATTTCAAGTGCCATCTGGCCCAGTCATGGAAAATCCCCCAGCATCCAGACTCCCACTTAGGAAAAGCAAACTGGATTCTGCTTTCCACTCTGTAGGGCTTTTCTAAGCCAACAATCTTGACAAGGTGTTCATTACTTACAACTCAAGTTACACCTTTGAAGAACCTCAGATGGGATAGCTCAGGGGAAATCCAACAGTCCCCGTGCTCTATCTGACATCCTGCCCAGGGACCAGTCCCCTTAGCTCAGGGGTGAACTTCAGCCATGCGGGTTCTAGAAATTTCATAGTTCAGGGACACCTAGCCCTAGAGACCACTTGACCTTCACCCGGATGGTTCCTTCAGGTCTCAGAGCTCCTCTGCAAGTGGCCAACTGTAGGCTACATTCATTGTTGCTTCTGTGCCCCCAACGAAGGGATGGGTTTGGAAATCTATTGGCTTAACCTATATTGGGAAATTTGAGCCTTACCGGACAATGCTCTCTGAATTTCTTCTAATCACTGGGCTTTCCCATGTACTTGGGTGATCTAGGAATGCTACGTTCAAAATACCGCCAGATACTATGCCAAGATCTATGCCGCTGAAGCACAGCCTCTGGAAGGCTTTGGAGAAGTGCCAGAGTAAGTACGATTCCCTCTTGTTTTCCCCCACCTCTAATTTGTTGGGGACTTATGGGGCACTGAGGGATGAGAGGGTGAGAAGAAACAGTAGGACACACGTTTCAACTGGTGTCTGTCTGTAAGCTCTAAGAGGGCACACACAGCTGCTATCCTGTTCTTCACTGAGTCACCAGAGGCTTGCAGAAAAATACTTGCTAGATATTTCAGTAAATGTGTGTATGGATGGAATAATTAAATAAATGCATATACCATGTTGAATAGAAAATGTATCTACTCTCATGGGTATTACATTGTCTAAACCATAAACAAATATAAGAGAACAGGAGTCCTATGATGAAAATAAATATGGTGGCGTGTCAGGGAAGAATAAGCTGGGTGGTCAGGAACATAGGAGCATAGCACCCGATTCCTGGAACCCTACAGAGGTAAACTACACTGACTTTTATCCACTCATTGACTAAACATCGATTGGCACAAGCGCATGTTGGGGTGTCTGGAGGTCATATTTACTGATCTGCTTATCTGGTTGAGATCATAAATGGGAAGAGAAAGGGCTGTGCCAGTGCAAGTTGGAAACTTCAGACAGACCAGTCATTTACATATGAGTAGAAACTGGGAAAGGAGAGGAAAGAAGGAAGGAACTCTTGGCTGCATTATCTCTGTTAACTCACGAAATGGAAAAAAAAAAACCCTGAGGTGGTATGTTGGGCACACCATGTATAAAGTCTAATGCTTGCTGCTCTTCCCCAAGAAATGCTTAACATACTTAGTATACAAACAATTCTCAGCAACTTCAAGAAAAATTAACCTAATGCAAAGAAAACCACTTTCAATTGCTTTTCTGTTAAGTACGCCAAGACAGCAATCTGGACTGGGTTGTCATGAGAACTCGCCCTGTTCTTGCTTCTCCAGCCCCCTGTTCCTGCTCTGTCCTCTTCAGTTCCTCTTCGAGGAGGAAGAATCCACCCGTAATCAGTCCACCAGGCACGGAACCACCGCCCCCCCCCCCCGCAGGGACACACCCAAGCTTTGTGCAGCTTGACTCATACACAACTTGGGGGCTTTTTGAAGGAAAAGAACACAATTATGAATATCAAGATGTGTCCAGGGACTTGGAAAGGGTCTGTGCGGGTGAAGGACAAGGGTTTAATCAGCTTCCCAGCAAATCTGCCACCGCCCTGGAGACAGATGAGGATGTTTGGTATCCAAATACATTTCCTTCCTTACTGGGGGAGGAATTGTGAACTCATGGACGAGGACAGGACATGGAGGGATAAGGGTCCAAAAAAGCGCATCTGTGCCTGATTCCATGTTCACTGAACCAAAATCAGGATCCTATACTGGAAACACACAGCATTCTTTTTTTTAAACTTAAAAATTTTGAAACCACAAAAGTTGGTACAACACCTGTATATTCTGCACCTCATTGACCAATTGTTAATAGTTAATTCAATATTCTTTCTATAGATTCTGTGTAGATTCTCTGTATATATTCCTACATAACCACAACAGCTATCAAAACCAACACATTTAACATTGCTATAGTGTCACCTAATGTCCAATCTATATTAAAATTTCCCCAATTATTCCAAAACCACCCTTTTTACCAGAGGAACTATAACTTATCATTCATTCCAGGACACTTAAAAAATTATGTATAAAACTTAAAGTAAAAATAGACATCTTAAGTGCATAGCTCTGAATATTTACATATAGCTATGTCTAAGAGACTGCTACCCCAAACAAGGGGGTCTCTTAATTATTCGGGGCCACAGGTATAATCAGGACTGATTGCTTCCTTGTGAAGCGATGCATATTACATCTTTTTGGCAAGAAGGTTGTCAGTGATATACTGTGTCACATCAGAAGACACATTTCTGTTTGAACCATTCCTGGCAATGATAGGTTTGAATATTGGTTAAGATGAACGTAACCAAGTTTCAAGTTTTGTCTATAAGCCCCGTCTTCCCCAGTGTAGAAACTTACTGGAGGCCCTTTCAGGTAAATTAATTCCATTCAGTGAATTCATATTTGTAAAATGTCTCATCTCCTTCCTCCTCTGCCCTCTTAGGGCCGGGGCTCTTTGCAGAGAGAGCCACTTCCACTGTGGTTTCCTGTCAGGCAGTTCACAGGCTTTTTTTTCCCCCTGCAACTGGCCAGGCTGTGCCCCCTGTAAGCAGGAAGCATGGAGAGTGTGGAGCGGCCCACAGTTCAGCCGTCAAGGGGCACTATGGAGTGGATTGTAGTCACTTCTCTATCGTTAACTACCATTATAGCTGAACCCTTTCTCCGGGGGGTGTAGCCTCACCGCGGGCTTTTCGCTAATACTTGATTCCCATGAGCACACTCAGGGCGCAGCATGTGGTCCCCCAGGTGTGGGGTGGAAAACTGCCGCCAGGAAGGGAGAAGAGTGCAGACCCCCTCCTTGGTTTTTCAAGAACCCAAGGCTGTCCGGCATGAAACCGTAACGAGCCCAGCCCTAGTGGGGGAGCAGGTTGACTTCACCCGTGGACCACACACCACCCGACCACACAGGCCTCCTGTGATCCCACTGAGTCCGTCTTCTGGACCCGGCTACAATTCCACTCCAGGAAGCAAGCGCAGCCTCTGGGTCAGAAGTTGACACGATTGTATTAACTCCCTCGAGAGCAGTAGGTCCTTCAAGGGCGAGTGTCCCCTCCTCAGGATGAGCAGCCACTTTAGCAGAATCGGTCCCATCAAAAGACATCTTTTTATCAGCACTTTCCAGAGGCGGTTCCCCCTTTATCTTTTATCTTCGGGATGCTGATAGGATCCTGGCCTCTGCTGCTGTGGCAGGAATGTTTTTTTGAGGAGAGCGAGCATGTTCACAGGGTCGCTTCTGTCCGTCTCATTTCCGGCCTTTGGTTCTCGGTGGTAATCACGGCACCAAGCCTGCAAAACGTCTTGGTGAATAAGGTTGACGGTGGTGGTGGTGGGCAGGTTAGAAGGTAATGGAGGTATGGGTGTCTTCTTCTGAGGTCTTAGGCTGTCACAACACTGTGGCATCTTTTGTGGACAGGAAGCTTTGTCATTTTTCACAGATCATTTCCCTGGGTCCCCTTTGCCGAGTTGGCCTGTGTATTTGCTTCATCAGAAGCCCCTGTTCCTCCGCGGCTTCTGCTGACATCGATTTGAATTTGCAGCTTGCGTGTTCTTCCTGTGACTCTGTGAGAGTTCCACTCCTGCTCGTTTGCTCTCTCCGTTTTACCAACCTTGACTTCCTTTCTGAGCATGAAGATTCTCCTTGCTTCTGAAATGGCCCCTGGCCCAAGATCCACGCGGCTTTCTCAAAGGCCTCTGTGATCGAAACCGTGTTAGCAAAGGTGTAAGTGAGCAGGATTTGAGAGGAGAGGGCACGGGGGGCGAGTGTGTCTGTGTAGGGGTGGGGATGACTCGGACGCCCACCCGTCAGCCTCTAGATGATCCACTGAGCGGGGAGGACGAGCAGGGCCCACGGAGACGTGCCCACTCGGCAGATGGCTGTGAGGGGAGGGGCAGAACAAAGCGGGGAGGGCCTCAACACGATCCCTGCAAGGAGGCAGCCCGTGAAGGGAAAGGGCTCCCAAGCGGCGAGCCAAGGGAGGGCCGCCAGCTGGTCCCCGCCATGCCTCAGGCTCCTCTGCAGATCCAGGGCGCAGGGCTGGGTGGTTGGCCTGCCTGGGGTGGGGATGTGTTTATTTCCAGACCGAGAAGCTGGCCCTACACTTCCCTTTTACGGGCGGGTGGGTCTAGAAGAGAAAACCCTCCGCATTCCGGCAGCTTCCGGTTTTGAATTTGTGAATGACAGTAGAGTCGGTGTTCTTCATGCAAAGGATCCCCCTGGGCAGGGACCATGCCTAGTTAACACCCTGAGTCACGGCCAGCTAACCATCTCTGGTTTTTAGGGCTACGGAACGAGTAAGAACCCAGGTCAACTCTGAACACCCTTTCGCCCTGCGGCAGGGTCAGCGGCCAGCTGTCTTCAGGGCGTCCTCAGGAGGCAATCTGGATGGCCCAAATCCTGCAGAAATGACCAAGTTGTCAGAGGGAGGCTGGGGACACCCCAGGCTGATTTCAGGGGTGCTGGGAAGGGCCCACTGCCCCAGGTGGGCCCACCAGCCCCCTGGCTAATACTTGACATTTCTTTAATAAAAGAAGACACAAACGCTTTCATCCTAGAAGTAGAAATAGTGCTTGAAATGACTCCCGCCGTGATGAGTAATCAGAGAAAGTTGGTGTGTGAAGGGTCGGCCACTTGGTGTCTCAGAGGACATTGTCCCGGTCCAGATCTGCCCCTGAGAGAGGTGCCCTTTCCTCTTCTGAAATGGGGCGGGAAAGGAGGCATCCTTCTCACATTTTCTCAAGGAAATACTCGTAAATGGCAGACCAGGATAAATATGTTCCCTTCAAAAGCTCTGGGGGCTTAGTCTGAAGTCTGCCTGCAGAGTCGTTTCTTTGAAATGTTACCTTCCTTGTCTTTAAAATTCACTTGAATTTTGTATCCTTCTTCCCTCTTTGTCTGCTTAATGTAAAAATGTTTTCCCAACAATCTTTGGCTCAAGTTGACACCTGTGTGTAGCCTCCAGCTGAAGTCCCAGGAGAAGGCAGGGTGTGGGCGGAACAGCACAGGCCCGGGTGCTCTCCGTGCTCTGGAAGAATCCTCTCTGCTCTGTTCTCACCCCTGGGGAAGCAGGCGGTGCCCTGCGGCGTGAGTGCAGACCCGGCCAGGGTGCCCAACTCAAGCCTCCCTTCAAAGCAAGAGGCCTTCACCCTCATCTCACTGGAAAAGGGGACCCACGTCCCCCCAGAGAGAGAAATGATGGTAGTGTCTGTGATAGTATTTCTGAAGGGAGAAAGGAGGCCACCGGCCCTGCTGCCCTCATGACTTTTCCTAAGCTTGGATTTGGTTACTACGTGTTGCAGAATTGTTCTATATCTTTACCTGTAGACATCCTGACTCAAAAGCTGGGCCACTTCTGAGGCCTTCTCATTATAGAGCTCTTTGTGTGGTTCTACTAAGAGAACTGATACCAGCCATTCCCCTCCCCAACCCAGGTGGCCATCACTGGATGCAGGTGACTGTCACACCATTAATAGTTTTTTTTTTTTTGGAACTTAGACCCTTCCAGAAGCCTACTTTCTGAGCCTTTAAATATATCGACAGTTGTTAGGGGCCTGCCTTAGGGACTTATACCTATTTGTTTACCCATTTGACAAATAATCTGTATTAAAAGTATTTTTTACGTTAATGAACATCAAAAAATCAGCATCGTACCTTTTCCTTGGGGTGGCTATCATGATTTCTACTTTAAGTCCTTGAAAATGACATCTATGTGATCAACACTTAACTAGGTGACCTCTTCTCTGTCTACAAGTCTGTCAGATCAGATCCTATATCAGTTTAATGGTTGTGACTGGGAGGGGTGCTACTGGCCTCTAGTGAGAAGCGGCCAGAGATGTTGCTGAACATCCTATTCCCCACAATGAGGAATTATCTGGCCCCAAAGTTCAATAATGCCGAGACTGAGAAACTTTGTCCTATATAAACATTCATTCATTTTTGCCAAACGCTGTGCATTTACCATGTGCCAGGCTTTGTTCCATGCTAGGTGATGGGCACTTAAAGAATACAAAGAAAATGCAATAGGTTCTTGCCCCTCATAGCCAGTGGGAGTGCAAGGCATGTAGGACAAAACCCAGTGTGGTGGCATGAAGTGCAAGGAGTTATGGGGACATGGAGGAGGTAGGGGGTCTGGAAAAGCTCCCAAGAGGAGGAGGGTGTTGAAGAATGAGTAGGAGTTTGCCAGATGGAGAGCAAGGGTGGAGAACTGCCAGCAAAGGGAACAGCATGTTCAAAGAAAGAAATGAAGAGCTGTGAAAGAAGGTTTTCAAGGAGATGGAAAATGCTCAGTAAATCTAGAGCGCTGGCAGGGTAGAAAAAAGGGGGGCAGAGGAAGAGGCCAGAGGCAGGTTGGGGGCCAGAATGCAAAGAACTTTCAATGCTCAGCTAATGAGCATTGGGGCGAGAGGGAGAGAGGGGCTAACCAGAAGCTTTCAGCAGGGGAGCCTTGAGCAACGGAGCAGACATGTTGCTGTGGTTGTTTTTAATAGAGTTTAATCTTTGGAATAGTTTTAGGTTCACGCAAAATTGAATGGAGGGGACAGATTTCCCATATCCGCTCAGGCTCCACACATACACAGCCTCCCCCGTTACCAACATCCCCCAGCAGACGGGAACATCTGTTATAATTGACTCCACATTGACACATCATCGTCACCCAAAGTCCACAGTGTACATGAGGGTTGTACATTCTGTGGGTTTGGACAAATGTCTAATGACACTATAACGTATAACTATAATGTATCATACAGAGTAGTTTCATTGCCCTAAAAATCCTCTGTGCGGATGTGGCTCTTAGAGCTACCTGCCCGTCAGCGATGGATGTCCAAGGACAAGGCCCAGAGGCTGGACGTGGTGAGACCAGTCTGAAAGTTGTTTCTGTCGCCCAAGAAAGAGGCAGTGACAGTGGAACTAAGCCACGGCCACGGGGAGTTTGAGAGGAAAGAATGGGCTTGCTTGACATTCGGTAGGTAGGTGTGTTTAACCAGACTTCATAGAAGGAGTAAAAAGGGAGAGAAGGTTGACTATGCACTTGGGAGACTGGGTAGACAATGCCGCCACTTGAAGACAGTAAAGGCAGGGAGACGACTCATGTAGGTGTAAGGCGAGGTGAATAATTTTGCGTAGGCCGAGTCTGAGGTTTGTGGTCTCTGTGGCCCATCAGACTGCAGCAATTCGGTCATCTAAGCCTGGAGCGGAAAGAGAGGGGAAGCAGTGCGCTGGTTTGCTGGGCATCTGCATACAGATGATCACAGCAACTGTGCAAGTGGTGGGCTTACCTGGGTAGAGTGCATAGAACAAGGGGAGGGAAGGACCAAGGATGGAAGCTCGAGAAACACGAACGTGCAGTGGTCGGAGTCAGTGCTGAGCAGGGGCCGGCAAATGCTCCGGGGCAACATCAGTGGAACAAGAGTCAGGAGGGGGCACTGTCCCCAGAGTCCAGGCAAGAGGGTGATTCTGGAGGGAAAAAGGGGTCAACACTGTCAGAAGCTTATTAGTTATCTATTAATGACCTACCGTATTGGACAGGGAACTCTAGTCAATCCTCTATTATGGCCTATATGGGAAAAGTATCTAAAGAGAGTGGATATATGTATATGTATAACTGATGCACTTTGCTGTACAACAGAAATTAACACAACATTGTAAGCCAACTATACGCCAATAAAAATTAAACAAACACTGTCAGATGCTGCAGAAGTATCCTGGGGAATAATTAGAGGCCATCAGAATGGATGACCACAGCAGGCGAGGACTTTGTAAGATGAGGGCTAATGGGTCAAAGAGGGAATTGGAATTGAGGCCATGGATACAAATGGAGGTGCCCCTTTCAAGAAGTGAAGGAAACAAGGAAAATCAGAATGAAATCTAAGGGCAAAGTGCCCCCAAAGGAAGGGCGGTGCTGGTTGTTTTTAAGATGGGGAGGAGACAAGAACATGTTTGTGACCTTGAGGCAGAGGGAAGAAACAAGAATTCACCAACAGAAGACAAATCTTGAGACCAGGGGTGGGCAAACCCTTTCTGCAGAGGACCAGATAGTAACTATTTTAGGCTGTGTAGGTCCATAGGCAAAATCAATGCTATTATGTAGATGCTTATGTAACAATAAAGAAAACCAATATCTACAAATCTTTATTGATGAATTATACAGGTTTACTAATAGAAGAATGGAATTCTTTCTTTTTAAGTAGCATTTTGCTAACTTTTTAAAGTAACTTTGCTTACATTTGGGGTTCAGAGTTAGTGTTCCCTAAAAGCCAATCAATTGCAAATGCTCATCTGTAAAAACCATTCTTGTGGGCTGTATGAAAACAGACATCCGACTGGATCTGGTCCCTAGGTAACAGGGTGCTGACGCTGCTGTACACGTATTTTCCTGTGGTGAGTAGTGGGTGAGGTGGATTCATGTATGTCCTTTCACGAGCCCTCATGCAATTTATTCCTCGCCTGGTGACAAAAGGGAATGGGCAGTTGTGACACCAGGTCTGTTTGGTGCTGGACTAACTGCATCTGGGAAGGGGGAGGGGGAGGCAGAGCCTCACTGGGTGGGACTCAGAAGCGTCGGGGAAGCTTCAGGCCAGGCCAGGTAGGGTGCAGAGAGGACCAGGAGGTGGGACTTGGACTGGCTTGTGTGGGTGTGGATGGAGGGAGACTGAGCTGTGGGTACCAAACACAGGGATGGAGTTGTTGGATGGCCTCTCCCTCTTGCCTCCCACTCTGCCAGCTTATTCCTCCTTAGTCTTCACAACTCAGGCCACACACACCTGGCTGCTGACTGTCCTTATTAGCTGGGAGTTGGGGGTTAGGTGTCCCTCCTCTGGGCACCTCACCAACGACTGCCCTTGGAAAGCAGGGACTGTGTCTCTCGTCTCCCCTTCCCTGAATCTTTGAGATCCTGGCACAAGCTATTCAGCAGATTTTTGTTGAAGGGAAAGAATGCGAAGGTAGAGTTGCCAATCAACTCTACAGATGTTGGGGTGGAGGCAAATGACTAATTCAGTTTTTGCCATCGTAAATTTTTTTTTTTTTTTTTTTGGCTGCGTTGGGACTTCGTTGCTGCGCGTGGGCTTTCTCTAGTTGCGGCGAGCGGGGGCTACTCTTCGTTGCGGTGCGCGGGCTTCTATTGTGGTGGCTTCTATTGTTGTGGAGCATGGGCTCTAGTCACGTGGGCTTCAGTAGTTGCAGCACGTGGGCTCAGTAGTTGTGGTACGTGGGCTCAGTAGTTGCGGCACATGGGCTCAGTAGTTGCGGCATTTGGGCTCAGTAGTTGTGGCTTGCAGGCTTAGTTGCTCCGCGGCACGTGGGATCTTCCCGGACCAGGTCTTGAACCCGTGTCCCCTGCATTGGCAGGCGGATCCTTAACCACTGCGCCACCAGGGCAGTCCTGCCATGTTAAATTTGAGACGGCTTTTAGACATCAAGTGTAGATGGAGAGTAGGCAGCTGGAGATGTGAGTTGGAAGTTCAGGGGAGAGGTCTGGGCTGGAGATATAAATGTGGAAACTGCCGACATATGAACTGTATTTAAAACAAGGAGGGTCACTAGGGAACGTGTGCAGAGTGAGAAGAGCTATCCCAGGGCGTGCCAGGGTGTAAAGGTTGGGGAGAAATGAGGAACCAGGAAAGGAGACAGGAAGTAGCCAGTGAAGCAGAAAGAAAACCAAGAGGAAGTGAGTTTCTGGAAGCCACGGGAAAGTGTCTTAAAAAGAAGTGAGCGATCCAGTGTCCAGTGCCATTGAGGGCGCGTAAGATGAGGGCTGAGAAGGGACAATTAGACTCAGCGACATGGTGCTTGTGGTGCCCTTGACCGAGGCTTCTTTAAGCAGGAAAGTCACTTTGAGTGGATTCAAGACTGAATGGGAGGGAAGGGATTGGAGACGGTGAGTCTACAACTGATTTGGGTTTTGATGTAAACGGTGAGTCAGTAGTGGGGGTGGGCTGTGAGGTCCACAGGCTGAGTAGAGTTATTACTCTCTGTTGCCGTTGGGAATGAGTCTGTAGGGGGAAACCCTGGTGGGAGGGAGAGTGGGGAACCATCCCTGGAACAATATCCTCGAGCATCGGGGAGGGGTTGGGATCCAGGGCACCAGTGGAGAGATGGTTCAGGTAGCAGCAGGGAGGGCTCCTCCATAGTAGATGGTGGGCAGGCAGAGGACATGGGCACTGACCTTGGGAGGCAGGAACACGTGGTGGGTGTAGCTGTGAGAATTTCTCATTGTTTCAGTTTCACAGTCAAACAGGAAGCAAGGTCCTCGGCTGAGAGTGAGGCTGGGGAGGAGGCGTGGGCGGTCTGAGGAGAGAAGAGCGGGTTTGGGTTAATCATCTAGGATGGTGTGACGGTGAATGGGTCAGCGCAGGATCTGATCACCTCTCCACTTCCAGGTGCCATCGTTCTCACGTGGCCTCCTCCCTGTGTCCCGCGTCTGCCCTTGCACGCTCCGTACCGCGCAGGGTGGCAGTGATCCCTGTCACACACAAGTTTGATCATGTCACTCCTGTATCCAAAACCCTCCGGTGGCTTCTCTTCCTGCTCAGTACAAAGGGCAAAGTTTCTCAAGTGGCCCAGACTCCCCAAGGTCCAGCTCCCCGTTTCCTCCCATCCTCACGCAAACCACCACATTCCCCTTGCTCGACGCTCTCCAGCCACATCGGCCCCTCGCTGCTGTCTGAACACGCCCCAGATGCTCCTGCCCGGGGCCTCTTCCCTTTGCTGTTCCTTCTACTTGGAATGTTCTTTCCATAGACGTCCTCATGGCTCTCTCCATGCCCACCTCCTACAGGTCTCTGCTCAAATGTTCTTTACGATCAAGGCCTTCTCTGACCTCCCTAAATAAAATTGCAACCCCTCCTCCACCCCCTGTGCTACCTCTCTCCTCTCCACTGCTTTATTTTTTTTCATATAGCATCGAGCACTAGACGCTTGTTTATTGTCTGTCTCCTTCATTTAAATGTAAGATCCTTGAGAGCAGAGCCTCTTTTCTTTACTGCT
Source organism: Balaenoptera acutorostrata (assembly GCF_949987535.1). Taxonomy (NCBI): domain Eukaryota; kingdom Metazoa; phylum Chordata; class Mammalia; order Artiodactyla; family Balaenopteridae; genus Balaenoptera; species Balaenoptera acutorostrata. Next base: position 16,980,500 of record NC_080076.1, read on the forward strand.
GTTTTCTGGAACAGTATCTGGAAGAGTGTCTGACACATAGAAGCCACTGAATGCATATTTGTTGACTGAAAGGAAGGATGGATGGAAGGGTGGATAGATACTGGATGGATAGATATATTAGTCACCTGACCAATGGGTCATTGAGGTATGCCTATAATGAAGACATTCATTGCTACATGAGCAATTAAACTCCATCCCAAGGAGGAGTTTCTCACCAACTCTAGGAACAAATAAAAGGAACACATCCTTTTATCCACTGAACAGTCATTGGGGGAATTTTTAGTCTACAGCTGATGGAACCCAAGGATTTATCCTGCAGCTCCCTACTCCTCCAGGTCAGGCTAGAATATCCCCGCCATCTTTATTCCCATCTGAGAACACGATGCGTGCCCACGTTCTCTTCCCTTCCAGGATCATTCCTATTTTTCTTATCCATCGACCTGAGAACAATATCCCATACGCCACAGTGGAGGAAGAGCTGATTGGAGAATTTGTGAAGTATTCCATCAGGGATGGGAAGGAGATAAACTTCTTGAGAAGAGAATCGGAGGCTGGTCAGAAATGTTGCACCTTCCAGCACTGGGTCTACCAGAAAACAAGTGGCTGCCTCCTGGTCACGGACATGCAGGGTGAGGAGAGTGGCTCGGCCTGGGCTCCAGGGATGCTGTGGGCCTGGGGTGTTCCTGGGGGGGCGGGGGGGGGGCGGGCCGAGGGAGAGGTCTGCTGGGTACAGACTGTAAGCACCTTCACCAGCAGAAAGCGTTACTAATGTCTCATCAGAAACAAAGCAACAAAGGAGCCCGAAATGACCCACTCGATGGAGTAACAAAGTACATTTTAATAATTCATTCCATTAACACCTTCCCATTACAACAGGTAACCAAAAACTGGCGCTCTATATCCTCAATAGGCACAAATTTCAGATGTACACATGAAAATCCAGATGGACCAAAAGATAAATTAAAATGTAAGAATTCATTCTTAATAGGTGAAAGGATCTTTCACAGTTGCTTTAGATTTCAAGCTCCGCTGGTGAATTTACAGCATGTTTTCAGTTTATACCCATATTTTGGGGAATACATTTGTTGTATGAAGTAGGGATGTCATAATTAGGTTTCCCACAGAGACAGCCCTGAGACAAGTTGCAGTTTGGGGCTTCCCCAAGACCACCCTCAAGTTCATTAATTTCCTGGGAGGACTCACGGAACTCAGGAAAGCCATTATGTTCGTGGTTACGGGTTATTATAGTGAAAAGATAGACTCAAATCAACCAAGGGAAGAGACACACGGGAAAGAGTCCAGGAGAGACCAGGTGGGAATTTCCAGTTGTCCCCTCCTGGTGAAGCCATGGGGACAGTGCTTCTCCCCTCAATGATGTGGGAGCACTGCCAACCAGGAGAGCTCCCCTGAGCCTTGGTGTTCAGAGATTTTATTCGGGAGCCATCACTGCCTGCTCGTGAGACTGACCTCTGCCTCTAGCCTCTTTGGACACTCTTTTTTTTTTTTTTCACACACACACACTGTATTTTATTTTTACAAGAGATAAATAGACTGACACCATCAGAGCTTAGCAGTTACCTCCAAAAAGTTGGGCAAAAACGAATCCTTTATTTAGGCAAGGTTAATCCTTTATTGCACGCAAATGTTCAAGTGCAAATATTTGGGAGGGGATCCCAGGAAACACTGGTTAGGAGACTGAGGGAGTGTGGCAGGGAAGGGACAGAAAGTCGATAGGGTACCTTATACCCGGTTACCACTGTGTATTACCGAAGCTCATGCCTGCTGGGGAAACTGGGGGAGGCTGGGCAGAACACACTTCTCAGAATTAGCACACCCAAGGAGTGAGGGAGCAGGGGTATTTATACTCCAACTCCCTTTAGTTACCAGCAGCAGGCTGCTCCAGATGGGGCTGTTAACTCCCCTGCGTTTGCCACCTGCACATGGACAAGCCATGCTGAGCAAAGCAGGTGCCTGTGATCAGAGCGTGTTCTCAGGCCAAGAGATGCTGGTGGTGGTACCTTGACGTAGAGCTGTGTGCATGGAAGGAGTGAGGGTGAGGGTGATGGGCAGGGTCCCAACAGTTTCTGCCACAGGGGCTTTCCTATTCCTTTTCCTTTCCGAATAATAATACTTTAAGAAAAAAATCTGAACTATAACTGAGTACCTACTTATGTCAGACATTGTCAGGTATAAGAATCCCAAGCTCTATACAGCATGGTGGTGAAGAGCAAGAATGCCTGTGGGTTCTATTTTCTGCACCTCCACTTTCTAGCTGTTAGCCTTGGGCAAACCACTTACCTCTCTGTGCCTCAGTAATTTCCACGTGGGGTGGTTGGGAGGATGAAATAAGATAGCAAGACATTTAGCGCAGCATGGACACATAGTAAGAGTTCCCTATTTTTAAAATCTTTTGAAATAACCATAGGCATGAGAGATTGCAAAAACGTACAGAGGGGTCCCCATGTACCCTTCACCCAGCTTTGCCTAATGGTAACACCTTACATACCTACAGTACACTGTCGAAACCAGGAGACTCACATCGGCACGATGTAATTAACAAGACTACAGACCTTACGTGGATTTCACCAGTTTTTGTCTGCACTCATTTTTCCCTACTTTTTGTTTAATCTTTGTAATAACCCTGCCAAAGAGATGTTATGATCCCCATTTTACAGATGAGAAAACAGAGGCTGGGAGCTAATGATCTAATCCCCGGCTCACTCAGCTAAGAAGAAGAGGGGTCCAAGACTCCAACACTGCTTCTGACTCTGAACCCCAAACTCTTTCCACTAAAACTCAAATTTACAAATTTGCAAGATTTCCAAGTATCCCTTAATGTCAAAGGCTCCTGTGAGGGACTCCTCTGAGGTCAGCTGGGAAGTGCAATGTTACAGACTTGCAGGGGAAGCTGATCTGCAAGTTGAAGCCAGCCATATCCACTCACTTTTGAAGAGACTTTGCTGCCACACACAGACAATACGGTCTTAAACAGACAGCTATTTTAATTAGACTGTCTGTGCAACTGTTGAGACTTCCCCATCTTTCCTCCTTCAGAGTTAATTTTGCATTAAATACAGTTCATCTACCGAAAAGCAACACCCCGGAGCTTCATGCACGGTTAATTTTGCTTCCAGGCACTAGTAAACAGCTGTAGTAGAACGTTATATCTCCCCGTAAGTGACGTGTGTGGTTGAAAGTGTTGGCATGGTGTTTCATAAGGGTGTTTATTTACTCTCTGCTGCTGCTGGGAAGAATCTTACTATTGTCGTCATCACTGTGGCACAAGATAACACATCCATTCTCTAAGCGATCCCCACATTTTATAATTTTACTAAGACACTGGAATTAGGATTTAAAAATCCCAAACAAACCCAAGCTCAAGTCTCACTTTCTCAGACTCTTAAGTTATTCTCTGCCTGGTTGCCTTGGCTTGTTGATGGGATTGTGGCGAGTCCTGCAGGTCAGTGGGGTGAAAGGTGAGCCTGTGATTTGGCCCTAAGATCTGCACACACCGGAGACTACTGGGCTTCCTAAGAAGCTGTCACCCAAATAACCCAAGAACTCAAGTTCTGGAGAACAAACTGCTTTCTTCCTGCCTTCCATCAGAAACAACCTGTAGATGACTATTATCCCCAACTTGGTTTAATAGCTGCACACTATAATCTAAATTATTATCCTATAGAGACCCTTAGTAACCTTTGTTGAATTGCTGGCAAACTATAAAACCAAGAGAGAAGTTTCCTTTTGAAAATCAAATTCTACTTTTCCAAACATCAGTGACAGCTGGTAATTGTGAGAATTGAGGGAAAGCAATTCCCAAGCTCAAGGACCTTTTGCCAAATGACTCTTTAAAATTGGACTTCTATGCGGCTTAGAGCTGTACTTTTTAAGTACAACTTTTCCACAAAACAAGATGTCCAAAGAGGGCTTTTGCAGTTTGGAGTCGTTTTTTTTTTTTTTTTTTTTTTTTTTAAAGCCCAGTTCCTATCATAAAAACTATGTGAAGCATTTCTACATGTGTTTTAGTTGTTAGCAGCTTTGAAAGAATGAGATGAATTAGTTGCCAACTGTGAAAGAGGCTTTTAAAATGCTTACTGGCTCCCCCAAAGTGCTGTGTCTAATTTAGCTCCCAGGTGCCCTGCAGAAAAGCAGGGCTCTTTGCTTCTGTCTGAACAGCAGCATGACATGTATTTTTGCCTCACTCCAGGCAGACATTGCTGAATCAGAAAATTAAACCTTTAGCTGTCCTTTTCTTTTCTTTAATTTAATTTTATTTATTTTTGGCTGCATTGGATCTTCGTTGCTGCACGCGGGCTTTCTCTAGTTTCGGGGAGCGGGGCTACTCTTTGAGGAGCATGGGCTTCTCATTGCAGTGGCTTCTCTAGTTGCGGAGCACAGGCTCTAGGCACGCAGGCTCAGTAGTTGTGGCGTAGGGGCTTAGTTGCTCCGCGGCACGTGGGATCTTCCCAGAGCAGGGCTCGAACCCGTGTCCCCTGCATTGGCAGGCGGATTCTTAACCACTGCACCACCTGGGAAGTCCCTAGCTGTCCTTTTCTGAGCCTCAGAAAACAGTGCTCATATGAGGGAGACCCATGGAACTAGGTTGCCATCAGGCCTGACCCCCAGGGTTGGCTTTTGCCAGGGATGCTGGTTCCTTCCTCCACAGCCCAGACTGGCTTCTGGGCCGCCAGGCCCTTCAGTGAGCAAGTCGCCGGCTGGCCTTGGGGAATATAGTGACCACAGCCTGGCCCGGGTGGGACAAGAGTCAGGGGCCAGAGAAGAGGAGGTGAGGCTCAGGTGGCATAGCACCGTGGACCCCATGCCCTGCCGTAAAAGGCCGGTCACTAGATGGCACGGGTGAGATTAAGGCAGCGGTCCACGGAGTCGGAGCCAGTGCCTACAGCCGCGACCCTAGAGAGGCAGGAGCAGAAATGGTAGCTGGTCTGGCAAGGAGATTCTGGAAAGGCCAGAGGCTGTCCGCGCTCTGGGCATCCGAGAGGATTGCCTTCCTCCAGACCTGGGTGAGAGAGGATGGCGCTTTTCGACTGCAGAAGGTGACAGCGACCTTGCCCTTCCCCACCTTGCAAGACAGTAGGACTTTCATTCTCTTTGAATCCCTGGTTCCTTAGCCACTCTCCCATCTGCTCCTGCCGGGAGGGGAGAAGCAAAAAGACTCCTGAGTGCTTGGGATTCTACCAGGGATGCCTATGGCTTTTTTAGGGACCAGCGTGGGAAGCTCAGGCAGCTGTTTTGTTGATTGGGTATCCTGCCCCCCATCCCGCAACTTCCAATGGCTTAATGGAGAGAGGTTGGGATAAGCATCAAAAGGTTAGACCGCACGTGACATCTCCAGGCCAATGGTTAAAAGTCTACACATAACTCAGTAGTGCTTCCCTGGGTCTAAAGCCGACCCAGAAAACCTTCAATCCTGAATCCGGATGCCATCTTTCTGGAGATGGGAAATTGTGTGTCTGGAGTCTGGCCTTGAACTGAACACAGGCCACCTTGAACTCTCTCACTGTTGAACTTAGCCAGCCCAGCCCTCACCCACCCCACCTTCTGTTGTACAAGGGCTTCCGCTTTTGATGAAGAACAGGGAACAGGCCTAAGCCCAAATCAGAGCGTTTCTGGGGAGAGAACGCCTGGGACAAGTGACAGGCCTCCCTCCTCCAGCAGAGGCAGTGGACCAGGCAGGCAGAGGACAGCATTTTCGTTTCCGGAGCTGTAAAGGGCATGTGTTGTGAGGCAGCAGGCCCCGCCCCTTGCTCCCCTGACCGGCTGCCTCAGAAGCCTGCCTTGCCCATTATGGTTCCGTAAAGCTGGATGCACGTCTGAAAGGCTGTCAGCTTCTGCTGATGGAAACAAGGAAGAAAATATGTGTTTATGCAGGAAGGGAAATGATGATGGGGCTGACGCTACACCTCCCTGTGAATACATGGTCCCTCTTTTCTGAGGAGCCCCGTGTAACACCAATCCCGTCTTTGCTCTCTCTTCCCATAGGTGTAGGAATGAAGTTGACTGACGTTGGCATAGCAACATTGGCTAAAGGGTGAGTAGAAGAAAAAAGTCAGGTGCATATCACTCATCTCTGGGTTTCCAAACACCTACGGGGCAGATGCTGTTAGGCTGATGTGGGCAGAGGAGATTTCTTGTCCCAACTGCGAAAGACAGATGTTCTTGGGATGAATTCAGTTCACTTCTCTCACTTACCTAAAATATTTATGGACTTTGTTCTTCCAGGGAAACACATTTGTTTCCTAACTTTGAAACAAATAAGAATTCTGAACACATTTCAAGATTGATTACTAACAGGAGGGCCATGGTTGTGGGGGAAAATGCCAGCATTATTGGGGCTCCTTTTAACTAGGAATATTCCGTTTTTCTACATTTAATATCTTCACTATTAGAAGCTTCTTTAAAAATTCTATTTTTGCAATTGAGTGAACTCAGTTTGCATATTTCTGATGTATTTTCCCCATACTTTTCACTAAAAAGTATTTTAGGTGGCTCCCAGACTCCCATGTTGATGATTGATTACAGGGGTAAATGGCTATGGAAGGGCTGTGATTAGTGACTATGGTTGTTGTCAGTGGTATTGATTTCCTAATTTAACATGGGGAGTTGCTTTGCTCACTGTGGGGTGTGCCCGGACAGCACTAAAATAACATTTTACTGGGGTATCTCTTGAACAAACTGGCTCTTCTCACTGCTTTGCTTGACCACGAATGAGGAGAGAGCAGGCTATTTGAGGTTCTTCGTGAAAATAAAGCTCCAGGTTGGAGCTACCATGCTTTCTCCCACTGCTGCTCTTACTATGTACTAGGACCGTTTGTAAGGAGGAAGAAATGGGGGGGGGGCCAAGCAAGTGACTTTTAGAAGGGGTGGCGTGTGTTTTAAAATGGAGGTTTTAGTATGGAGTTTTTTCATACTAAAAACAGAGCTACCATATGTCCCAGAAATTCCACTGCTGGGTATATATCCAAAAAAATTAAAACCGCTAATTCAAAAAGATACATGCACCCCAATGTTCATAGCAGCATTATTTACAGTTGCCAAGATATGGAAGCAACCTAAGTGTCCATCAACAGATGAATGGATAAAGAAGATGTGGTATATATATATACAATGGAATACTACTCAGCCATAAAAAAACGATTGAAATTTTGCCATTTGCAGCAACATGGATGGACTTGGCATTATGCTAAGTGAAATAAGTCAGAAAGACATTGTGTATCACTTATATGTGGAATCCAAAAAATACAACAAACTAGTGAATATAACAAAAAAGAAGCAGACTCACAGATATAGAGAACAAACTAGTGGTTACTAGTGCGGGGAGAGAAGTGGGGAGGGGCAAGATAGGGGTAGGGGATTAAGAGGTACAATCTTTTAGGTATAAAATAAGCTACAAGGATATATTGTATAACATGGGGAATATAGCCAATATTTTATAATAACTATAAATGGAGTATAACCTTTAAAAAGTGTGAATCACTATATTGTACACCTGTAACATATAATATTGTACATCAACTATACTTCAATTAAAGTAGGCTTTCTTATGGTTCAGATATGATGAAGCTGACAGATCAGGAGACAATTGCCACTGAAAAGAGTTTGTTATTCACAATTCCCAAGAGGAGGGGGCTTGCCAGGCCATGGGGGGCCACATGGGGAAGCACCAGGGTCAGTCAGGAGGCAGAAGGAGTGAGGGGAAAACATGGATGAGAGCTTTTACTGTGGTTTTTGAGGGAAGGAATAGGTGGGGCTGGGTAAGCAAGCTTGGAATTGACTAGTTTGAAAAGTTCCAGCAGGCTCTGGGGTGTCCGGCTGTCTGGGGTCATCTGGTACCTGCCCTGGGGTGATTAGGGCAGATGGATAGTGGCCCAGAGTGTGAGACCCCAATAGAGGAGGTGGTGGGAGTGGGCTGCAGATTGGTTAGTTGGCATATGAAAGGCATTCTAGAAGGCCAGTCATTTACTATCTCTAGGAATTGGCTAACCCTGGGAAGGGGAGTCTCTCCAGGGCCAGCAAAGCCCCAGATGTCCAAGTGTCAGAAACATGGACAATAAAATAGCATGATTAATATAGGTCACTCTCCTACACCTGGGAACAACTTATTTACTTGACCTTTCTGGTTATTTCCGACCATTGGCATCAGCAGTGCTTTAACAAGTACTAATTTTCAATGAGTATATGGAGGATGGAAAAAAGTAGAGGGATTTGAAAAAAGTGGAAAGGGGACCACTCTCTTTTAACCTCCAGATCAATAAGTCTGATTCATGAAGTTCTCACCAACTACGCAAAAGCTTCTAATTTGGTTTTAGAACTAAGATGCAGTTGGCATATTTTCCTTCTCAAAATCTGCTCAGTTCCAACACAAAATTGTATTTTCCTATCTCCACACTCCATCCCCCTTGCTGACTGGAGCCCTGTCATATGGGTCAGGGAATCGGGTCATGGCCTTGGGCTTGTGAAGAGAGCACATCAGGAGGGGAGTATGATGCAGTGGGGAGAACAGGGCTTTTAGAAGAAGACTTGGGTTCAGTTCTTGGTCCTGCCACTTACTTCTGATTCTTCTAGTGGTAGCCTTTCTTCTTGGTGTCATAGGAATTTGGCCCATGTGATGAAAAGGGTGACAGTACAGCCTGATTTGCCCAGGACAGTACTATTTCATGCCTGCCATCCTAGCATCCTGTCTAGTGACTCATTTGTCCTGGATAAGTTTCTCCATTGAGAAAATATATGGTACCCCTATTTATGAAGGGCTTTTCCTGGACCCCAGAAAAAATTCCCAAGTTAAAGCTTTCCTTTACAGGCTCCATATTTGCAGAACATTAAAAATTCAGGCCTCATGCAGACCTGGTTTGAATGCTGGGCTCTTATCTTACCAGCTCTGTGGACATGAGACCTGACATTCTCAAAGCCACTGATCTACAGAATGGGGACATGGGGTTGTCTTGAGGATTCCCCAGTTCATCTGCATGCAGTCCCTGAAGCTCAGTACATGCTTCATAAATACCTTCCCCCCAACCCATGCCCCAGCCTGACCCCAGGGTAGGCAAATTCCATACCATTATTTGGAACAACTGTCTACCAAAACAAAGCAGAAACCTGCCCAAGAAGTTTCAAAAACTAAGACAAGCACAAGAGTGATGATTTAAGATATCTTTTAAAAGGCATCTTAACAGCTTCCAGGAACCCAGACCATATTTTTTTTTCTCCTAATTTAAAAAAGAAATCCAATCCCTTTGGTTTTGTTCTCAGCTTTAATGTGACTTATCTGGCCTGGGACAGCTGCCCAGCACCCATTAGAGCTGGTAGCTGGAGCCCAGTGCAAAATGTTGTCTATTAAGTGTTACTTACTGCCTCCCTCCCAAGGAGAGGGTGGGAGAGAAGGAAATTCTGAAGTGTCTGAGAAAGATTAGATATTAGGAGTATTAGATCATCTTGTCCATTGTGTTTTTTAAAAAACTTTTATTTGAAGTTTTCTTTTGAAGTCACATTTTTTTTTGTTTCTCCAAAGAAATGTTTCTTAGAAGAACAGTTTTTGAAAAGCTGATAAAAGGGGAAGCTTCTCTGACCAGAGGACAAGGGGCGGGGTCTGGGAGATGTCTTCGGAGGCCCCTGGGGGCTGGGTCCATCCCACCTTCTTACTTGCCAAGTGAGGGGCAGGAGGTGCAGGGAAAGGGGGCAGTCTGCTTATAGGCACAGCCCTATATGGAGTAAGGGGCCCCGAGGGACAGGAGGCGAGGTTCTACTGAAGAAACTCTAGTGAAAGTCAAAGCTGCAGAATAGAGCCCAGGCAATGGGAGAGACTTGCAAAGGGTTCAAGTGCAAAGGCAGCGTACAGACAGGTGAAGAAGTCCAGGTGGGAAGCAAACTCGAGCAGGGGAAGGAAAGACTGGGGAGCCTGGCAGATGCCAGAGGGCTTCCGGAGAGCAGGAGAGGAGATTGGTGTTTGAGCACTGAGCACCTTCTCTTAATTCTTAGCAAGCAGCCTGCGCAGGCGTCCTTCACCCGTGCTGGAAAGGGAGAGTGGCCCGCTCTCCGGAAGCCTGGGGAATGGGTGCCCCCCTCGTAAGAAGCAGTGCTCCATGTAGGCAGCATTTACACGTGTTCTTTTAATCACGTTATAAAGAACACCAGGTATGGACAGAAGAAACAGTGAGGAGGCAAATATGACTTACTTTAATAATTATTCACAATGATGATAATAAATTTAAACCAGGAAGAAGAAAATCTCCCCAATTTAGGGTCCACCGTTTTTTGGCTGGCAGTGGTCAGGATCTTCTGCAGGAAGAAGAGCCACTTATTTTCATCTAAAGAAAATATTCCCTGTGACTCAACCTGAGCCCTATGTTTTTTTTTTGTTTTTGTTTTTGTTTTTAAATTTTATTTATTTATTTATTTATGGCTGCGTTGGGTCTTCGTTTCTGTGCGAGGGCTTTCTCCAGTTGCGGCGAGCGGGGGCCACTCTTCATCGCGGTGCGCGGGCCTCTCACTATCGCGGCCTCTCTTGTTGCGGAGCACAGGCTCCGGACGCTCAGGCTCAGCAGTTGTGGCTCACGGGCCTAGTCGCTCCGTGGCATGTGGGATCTTCCCAGACCAGGGCTCGAACCCGTGTCCCCTGCATCGGCAGGCAGATTCTCAACCACTGCGCCACCAGGGAAGCCCCGAGCCCTATGTTTGACTGCGGGCGCCCCAGTAAATGGGACCTGGCTTGTTCTCTTGTTTAGTGAAGCCATGATACTATTTTAAGGGTAAACTATTTATAATCTTATAAAAGAAAATAGGGGACCATCATGACTTATTCATTTTAATGCAACTTTACCTGGTGGTATGAGCCTTAAAACTGAAGCATGGCATATTGTCCTGTGAGCCAGTGATAAGAATGCTGTACCCCAATCACCTGTACCCCAATACCTACAATCCTTCGGCAGTGTTGAGTACCAAAACTTCACGTTACAAAGTGTGGCAAATAGGATTGCTTCAACATCGAATAATCCATTTTCTAGGCAGACCCAAGATACTCACGGCACTGTCGAACATATTTCTGATTTGAAATCGCTCGAGCATTTAGAGTTCTCTGAAGGGAGAGAAGGAAAAAATGCCTAATTCCATACCCGAAGACTTGGAAATTTAACCTAATCAAACTAAAATCAGTGTATACCAACACTTGTTGGGGAGCAGAGCTGCACATGTCATAGTGGGTCCTGCAAACACACACCTGTCCCCAGCCAGCAGTTGAGTTTCTGGGGAGATGGTGATATTGCGATTGAGCCACCAGAGGGCACCAGAGCCAACGCTTTTGTCTTCTGTAATCTTTCCCCGCAAAAGCCCACTTCATGTTGGTGAAAAACAAAGAAAAGTACCCTGAGCAGATTTCTTCCCAGTCTGTAAGCATTGAACCAAAAATAGGATCGATATGAATAACCACAAAGGAACCCCTCCCTGTGGCCACCAGGCTGCCAGCCAGCATCGTGGCTGTACCTTTGGAAGAAAGAACAATCAGGCATAGGATACACGGCATGTGTCAGGCATCCCTGACGTGGAAACCGAATTCAGGAGACCCTGGAGAGAATCACGAATGGCTTGTTCTTGCTGAGCGGCAAATGTGAGGTGATAGGGCCCAAATATCAAGGCAGACGCACAGTGAGGACAACTGCCTCAAGAAAGCAGGCTCTCCTGGCATCGGCGTGATGTCCTATGAGCCACGAAGCAGGAAAAATTAACACCGCCTCCCACATTCAGTCAGCTGAGTTCCAGAAAAAGGATCCACCATCCATGCCAAGAGCAGCCCACCGTGCAGCCCTGCGTGCTATGAACAGACAGAGTGGCCGCAGCCACCTGGGATGCTTAACCCAGGCACCATCCCGAGACACCACCCTGCCTGGAGAGGAAGGGCTGAAACATACTTGTGTGTGGAAGGAAATGGGATCTAATATTCAAGAAACACACCCTGAGATAGGTCGTGGGTGTGCCTGTGTGCACACGGGGGCGTGTGCTGTGTGTGTGTGTGTGTGTGTGTGTGTGTGGTGACTCTGGGCGACTATTTAATGCAACGCATGAATCTTCCAGGAGGGGAGGAAACAAAGAGATTTGGAACAGAATTTCCTGACATCCTTTAAGTGCTTTGCACAGCAGGCCCGTGTCGCTGTAGATCCCGGATGTTCTAGCTGACTCACCAACACCAGGCTTTAGGGGACCGGTCTCACAGGCCTAAGGGACCTAATAAAGGCACTTTCACACCCCAGATATCTGCCTTCCCATTCTGCCACTGCTGTCACCTACCCTGGAAGGCAGCCTGCATCTCATTTAAATCCGATCAAGCCATTAGGTAGCAGAGCTACTTGGCCAGTGGCTGGTTTATTTGGCCAGTCTTTGCCATCAAGCAGGTGCGGAGGCCCATGATGGAACACTTATTCTCTGCACAATTTTGGCGAGGCTGGCCCTACTGGCAATGCTCCTAGTGTGTGTTCAGAGTCTCCTGGGCCCAGGAGTCAGCCAGGACCCAGCCTGTCCACAGAGCGGGAATAGCATGGCAGTCTCTTGGCCTCCTGTCCAAAGTCTTACAAAAGACAGTTCTGTTGAAGCGACTGGAGTTGGAGCCATGGGCTTCCTCCCAGGCCCCAACACTACTCACTATTTATCCCCCTGCCCGGTCAATGCCCAGAACCAGAGGGACCCAGCCAGGCCCCTAGTCATTTGTCTTCCAGATTCAGAGACAAGTCTGAACTGAAAGAAGATCTCGAAAGATTGATGGACTCGAGACCGCCCCCTGCAGGACAGGCCGGTAGACAGCAGGAGGGAAACGAAGGATGAGGACATGATAGCCAAGAGTCAGGGGTCACAGAGCGCTGAGAGGGTAGGGCTGGGTGAAGGCCAGAATTGTCTGGGAAAAAGCTACAGTGCCTTCAGGAAGGTCTACACAAAGTGCAATGGTGGGGCTCCAGGTTACAGGGATTGAAGAGGGAGATGCCACTAGAAAAAGGCCTGGGGGGGTATGTGTGTGTGTCTAAAAAGGCCGAAGGGACGGAGCCCATAGAGGTACAGACCGCGGGGCTGCGTGGCATCCGTTCCAGAGGAGAGGCCCCTGCCTGCGGGTGTCAGGGCTCGTCCAGGGTGGCCTCCACGCCACCCTCCCCGCACCCTGGACGTCGGAGCAGGTGCTCTTCTGAGGAGACTGGTGCTCTCGCCTTACCTTCCGGGCCCTGTGGCCCTGAAGGGGCTCCCCATTTGCAGGTGGAATGAAGGTGGGGCTTTGGGGGTCGGAGCTCTGTGGCCTGGGACAGCAGCTCCGTCTCAGACTGCCTGCTTCATGGCTGTCTTGCCCCCAGTATCCCCTCCTTGGCTCTCTTGGATCCCGACTTCAGATTCCATTTCAGATATTAAGGCGAGGACCGCATGCTTCCTGCACAGCCACGGGGACGGGCCTCATGGCCTCGAGAATGGACCCATAGTAGACCTCTAGGGCCCCCTCTTCTCCCCTGGGGCCCCTCTCTGCTCCCTCGTCCTAGGGCTCACATCACAGAGGCCCCCCTGGATTTGGGGCGCCTTCAGAAGGCGTCAGAGCAGAAAGCTGGCAAGCGTGCAGGGCTGCTGGAATGGCCCTGCTAGCAGAAGCAGAGAACCAGACTGTGGGCGTGCCGCTGCCCTCCGGCTTTCTCCCAGCCTGGGTGGATGTCAGGGAGGAAAGTGCCAGGGCTTGTTTCCATGGAGGCACCGTGGCTCTTGCCTAATGGAGGCCTCGAGCAGGGCGGAGAGGCTGGCAGCCATGCGAAGGAGCCAGGCTTTGTTCTAAGGGAGGTGGAGCCTTCTGAGCCATTTTGTGACCATGATCTGACTTACACCCGGGGTGGCCATGGGATGCGACCCGGACAAGGCGAGAAGCGAGGACGACCACCAGGAGGCTCTGGCGATAGGCCAGGGTAGGTGGTGTTGGCTGGACCGGGGTTCCCATGGTGTTTGGGGGCTGAGGTCCCCTGTCTAGAGGGGACCTCCAAGGTCAGCTTGGAGACGGGAGCAGAATACAACTTCTCTGGGCAACGGATTTGGTTACGGTACATTGTCCCCCCACCGAAGGCCCAGTGACTCTTATGGTAGCAGTTTGCAAAGTGGTCGTGTGAAAACAAGATGGTTGTTGTCAAATAATCTAGGGAGACCTGGCTTGAATAAGTGTAGGAGGTTTCCTCCCTATGAGACTTCACAGGGTCTTTCAAGAGCCGATGTGTATTTTGAACCCCAAAGGGGCAAGGAGAGCAATTATATAGCATTTTTCACAGTATTTACAACACAGAATTATTATTTTTTTCAAAGCAACTTGTGGGGCTCTTGTTCCTTGGAACATATTTTGGGAAACACTGAGTACCCACAAGAAAAATGACATAGCATGGCTTATGAACCTTCCACAAACGGCCTCCGGCCTCGTGTCGCCTCAGGATGCCTGTTCTTTCTCAGAAGGTCGTCTGAACTTTTGTCCATGCTGTTATCCCTGCCAGATAAACCCAGAGCCATTATTCCTCCATGAAACATCCTTAGAACCCACCAGGCAGTGGGGAAAAAATCACATCCCTGGGTTACTGTAGCCCTTTATCACAGCATAATATAATTATTTGTTTATGTGTCTGTTTCCCCTGCAAGATGCCAGCTTTCTGGAAAAGAGCCACGTACATTATTAATCCTTTTCAATCCCCCTACAATGTCTGCCATACAGCTGGTGCCCAGTGAATGAAGAAATGAATGAACAAACATGAAGAAATGGAGATATTGATGGAATGGCAGGAATTACTAGATGGTTCCAGAGCGGGCAGCTCCCTTAGCGCCCTTTCTTTTCCACATAGGTGACAATCGATTCTACCTGTTCATAAATTCAGCCCTGGCTTTATTTTGCACACAGACACGGCACACGCCGCCCACCCCACCCAAACTAGGGGGTTTATTTCAATTCCTCCCCTCCATCCTCAACCTGACTTCCAAGTCCTTCTAGCCGTTCCTCATAAATTAAAATTTTCTTTAGAAATCATCTCAGACTAAAACCTCTGTTATAAATACTTTCCGGCTTGCTTCTAAAAGGGTTACCAATGTGGGGATTCTCTATAGGTTTTTCTGGTCTCACTGAGTTTTCTTTAAATGAGTCCTTAACTAAGCCAGACAAGAATCTTGATTTCTTCCATGCAGCCAGAGGTGGGAGTTCCTGCAGCTTTGCTCCACCCCCTCCCTTCTCAGGGCGTGTTTGGCGGCAGTAAATTGCACAGGGAAGCCGTGCTAAGCTGAGGGAGAAGCCGACCATTGCTGTCAAGTGGTGGTTTTTGTATGAGTCTAAAAGACTGTGCCACCCATTATCAGCAAGAGAGGAAAGAGGACTCGCTTTTAAGCAAGAAGTCAGCCTTGCATGGTTTCCAACACATATTGAATAAATCTGTGTAATCCTCAACAAAATATTAGTCAACAGAATCCAACAACACATAAAAAGGACCATATACCATGATCAAGTTGGATTCATTCCAGGGTCACAAGGATGGTTCAACATACGCAAATCAATCAGTGTGGTACACTCCATCAACAAAAGAAAAGACAAAACCCACATGAACGTCTCCATAGATGCAGAAAAACGTGGGTACAGAGGGAACATATCTCACCATTAGAAAAGCCATTTATGACAGACCCGCAGCCAACATAATACTAAATGGTGAAAAGCTGAATAAATCTGTGTGGAGCGAAAGCAGGATGTAAAAATAGCCTCCGAGCTCCTCCTGAAGTGGATTGCGACAGTGTGATTTTACAAAGTTGTATGACACAAATGTCAAGAAGGAAAGAGATCCGTTTTCCGATTTAAAGAGGTTTCTGAAGTCAAAGAAGGATGATGTGAGATCATTCACACTTTAGTCATCTCCGTGCTACTCCAAGGGGGGGGTCCCTGGACCAATGGCATCAGCATGGGTTCAGAGCTTGTTAGAAATGCAGCATCTCACACCCCACCCCAGACCTACTCAATCTAAGCCAGCACTTTAGCAAGGCCCCTGCGTGATGTGTATGCCCCACTCCCATCCAAGGGGCAAGATATTTATGAAAATACTCTGCTGGATGATGTTTAGTAGAATAAATGTATTGTTCCATGCTTGGAGATCGTGAGAGAAGATGGATAATTTAAAGCGATGGGCTAGAAAATTATACTAATTTGAGGATAAAGATACAAAGACTCAGTTAATAAAATTCAATAGAACTAAGGTTTCTAAAAATGGAAATGTGTGAGAAAGTTCTCAAATACAGGTTATTTTTTCCCATTGTATTAGATTCCTCGGGCTTCCAAAATGAATCATCACAAAACCGGGTAGCTTAAAACAATAGAAATGTGTCCTTTCCCGGTTCTGGAGGCTGAAAGTCTAGAGTCAGGCAGCAGGGTTGGTTTCTCCTGGAGGTTCTGAGGGAGAATGTGTCCCCTCCTCTCTCCTACGTTCCAGAGGTCGTTGCCATCCTCAGTGTTCCTTGACTTGTAGATTACGACTCCCATCTCTGCCTCTGTTGTCACGTGCTAGTCTCCCTGTGTGTCTATATCCTCTCCTCATCTTACACAGACGCCAGTAAGATGCCCTTATTGGATTAAGGGCCCACTCTACTCCAGTATGACCTCATCTTAATGACATCTGCAATGACACTATTTCCAAACAAGGCCACATTCTGAGGTTCTGGGAAGGACATGACTTTTGGGGGAGACACTATTCGACCCAGTACATTCATCCAACAAGAACAACAATGGCGAGTGTCTGCAATGGGGACCTTGCTGGAGAGATGCCATGACGCTTCAGATTTGTGGTCCCCTCCAGTCCTGAGGGTGGCGGATGGCACACGTGGCATGCAAGGTGGACCACAAGCAGGAGAGCCTGGATTTTTCATTTCTTGGGTGTATGAGCACTTGGTGTAATTGAACTTGTGTCCTTTGGAAAAACTCCGGGTTAACTGATCTAGGAACACAAACGATGTTGTCCTATTTTCTTCCCAGGCAGCAGTAATGGCTGTGAGTTTGAGAGAATAAGAGGTCAAATAGAAGCCCAGCAGCCCTGGCTGAGACAGAGACCAAATTGAGAAAGGAGAAAGATTTTTAATTCTGCAGATGCTAGGTAGCAAAAATAGTCTACACCTGAGAGAGCTGGGGAGGGACGTTCCATATTGCCTGGGAGGCCCATTTGAGAGTCCAAAATTAGATGGAGAGAGAAAAGGAAGTTTAGCAGTGTGATCTGGAGATGCCCTGGGCCGAGATGAGGCGGCTCTGAGGATGGGGCCGGCATACATTCATTTCTTCCCTTGACCTTTATTGAAAAGCCTCCCTAGACAGGTATTCTGGACATAAAGTAGTGTCCTGGGGGAGATCAGTCTGTGCACGGGAAGGCATACCCTGAATTCTGAGAAGTGGATGTAGTTCTCACAAGGATACAGGGAAGATGCAGGAGAGATTTCTTCTCATGGTGTGTGAGAGGGGAGGCTCCACAGAAATGCACTCGAGCTGGGGCTTGAAGGAAGCCAGGGGTTGAGTCGGGGGCTCCTTGACTGAGCAAACCTGCCTTCATTCTAGGGCCTTGCCCCGTCTGTGTGTGGCCTTCTGTAGTAAAATCGGCCCCAGTCTCTGCTGCCTACTCTGGCTTTCCCGGAGGAGTCTAAAGAAGGTGCTAGATTCCTAGGAAGAGATCTGGGCTCCACTCAGCTGTGCTGCCCAGAAGTCCTGCTCCTTTGTCCCAAACTCAGCCATTCCCATTTCAGAAGGTGGGAACCATTATGTAAGGGCTCATTTGTTACGCAGCATTACACACTTGGCCGCCAGGCTGGGCTTAAGAAGCAACTAGCAAATTTTCTGGGAGGTTGCAGTGTGAATTAGTGATTCTTCTCTGCTGAGACTAGGTGTTGTCTGAATGTTTACAAGCCTTAAGGCAGCTTTAGACAGATGACCGTGACTTGTTTCCAATGTGCTTCCATAGGGAGGTGGCCTTTGATCATCCTAGTTTGAGAAGCTCAGGAGTCAGTGTGAGACAAGTGGGGCCTCCCTGGCAGGAGGATGGGATTAGGCTTTCCATTCCATCTGACAGTCACAGGTCCAGATGGCCTCGCATCCCTCCGGGGCATGCTCAGGCACCAAGGAAAGGCAGGCAGGCCATTTCAGCTATTCTCAGGACCTCCTACAGGAGAAGATAGAAATGTAAAGATGACATGGTTGGCAGTGGCATTTCTTTCTACCCTGCTAGAGTCAACACCTGTCTTGGGCTGACTTTTTCTTCAACGAGGGAGTTTGGCTTTTAAAAACGGAGTCATTTTTCACAAGAAAATGTACTGTGGGCTCCCAGGGAGAGGGGGAAGAGCCGTTTCCCTTCAAGGAGGAGGAAGGGCAGGCTGGATTTGTAACAAACACATCAGGATGGAGCTGCTCACTGATGCTTTGGCTTCAGAGATGAAAGAAATCTTGCAGGCCCTTAACAGCCTAAAACCCAGCTTGGGTTTCCTAGGGAAAAGCGCACAAGTCCCAGTTCATTCAATTCAGGTCTGTTGGCCTTTATGGTTTCTACCAGCAAATGAAGGAGGCCCAATTTCTTGATTCATATTAGCTACAGATTCAGCGCAATGCCAGCATTGCAGACTTCCTTTTGCCAATTAGCGTTTGGCCCTATTAATCAAATGCAGCAGAACTCGCTCACACCCAGCAGGACCAGTTTCCTAGGCAGGCAGCCTGTGTGGTCACATAAGGCCCCACACTCAGATGGGCCTGGGCTTCGTTTAATGCATGTTCTGCTGTTGTCATCTTGAAAGTCTTAATAATTATTGCCCAAGGAACCCATGTTTTCGTTTTGCACTGGGCCCTGAAAATTATGTCGATGGTCTCATATGCCATCCACACCCCTGCGTATCCTCTTTGCCAGGCAAATCCCATATCCTTCCATCTCAGCTTCAGCATCCCTTCCACAGGAAGCCCCTACCAGCTGCACCAACTATAACCTTGACAACTATAATACAGCCTGGCCAGCATTAATTGAATATCATCCACTGTACGTCATGTGCTGATCTAGGTGGTTTGTATGCATTTCCTCATTGTCATCCTCTCAGCAACCCTTCAACCAGCTTTCTTGCTGGATTTTGGAGATTTGGGGGCATGGGGACTTGTCCATTCAGGAGGACACTTACCTCCCATGATCGATCGAGATGTGAAAACACAGTCATTGACGATTTGAATATGAAATGTCCCAACCCAAAGGAACAGCCCCTGAGACCACTCCAGGCAGGTCAGCAGGGTCCCTCCAGGAGCCTACCAGAGGCAGAGGCCCAGATTCTTCTCCTCCTGAGGAGAAGATGCAGTGTCACAGGAGAGAGCCCTCCTGCAGGAGGGAGACTCAGAGGGCTGCACCCTGGTCTCTTCTCTCACACCCACTTGCTTTGTTGTCTTAGGCTGGCCGCACAGCCTCTCAGCCTAAACTCCTTCAATGATAAGTGCAAGGGTCTAAACTCAACTTCTTCCAGCCCCAAAGTTCTAGATTTCTTTATTCAGAACCTCTGGATGGGATGGGATGGCTTTCAGATCACCAAGAGATCTTCTAATTTTTATGGAGATGGTCCAGCACTAGTCACTATGACTAAAAAAAAAGAAAAAAAAAGAGCTATAAAATGCTGGCATAGCAGAACTCTCAACCCCTAGAACATTTGTCTGATCATAATCTTTGGTCTTTACTGCATGCCAGTTGGTCTTTGCCTTTACTTCATTCCACAGGTTTTGTTTTTTCTACCAATAGTTATGTCAACCATTTGGCCATTCTTGCCTAAAGTAGGAATAAATATATTTTCACACACCATTCGTTTCCCTGCTGAAACGTTTCTTTTAATGTTGGTGAAGGGTCCTGTTTAAAAAAAAAAAAATTGTTTCCCTCCACCCAAACTCACAGGTACAAAGGATTTAAAGGCAACCATTCCATGACCTTCATTGATCAGTTTAAAGCGCTACACCAGTGTAACAAGTATTGTAAAATGCTGGGGCTGAAGTTGCTTCAAAACAACAGCCAGAGACAGAAGAAGCCAAGCATCGGGAAAAGCAAAATTCAGCCAAACTACACAACCGTGAAGAAGACGGCATCTGGGACCCCAGCAGAAAAGAAAACCTAACATCTCCTGTTAACTAACGGTCACCGGCTGGCAGCACACAGCCCTGTGGGTAGAAATTTGAAAACACCCTGGAGGGAACACATAGCCTGCAGAGAGCAGCGTGACAATCCTTATTCCCAGCTGCCTGTACTCCGAGCTGCTTCCAAAGCCATCACCTGCTGTCTTCACTGGGATGATTTCGGAGCAGGATTTGTGAGCAGGCTTATGGAGAGACTGAATCCATTGTCAGTCTCAAAGAAGTCCATCTTTGTCTATACCGTTAGCCTTTGTACCAACCTCACATTATGTGTCTGTTTGTGTATTTGCACGTGGCTGTCTCGTTACGGACTTGGTCCTGAGCAGGGTCTGTCCACAGCCCTAATCCTCCCCACCCCCACTCCTAACCTCAGAATTCCTGGACACATCCAGCTGCTATATCAACAGAAAACGTGAATTCCGTCATTGGGTCTATCTGTCGCACTAGAGTCGATTATGCTTTTGTAGCTGGAGGGGGGCTTCTGAAACGTCAGGCCACTTCCCATCATTACTCACGTATCTGGTTAGAATGTTCTGTTTAATTAAATTCATCTTTAGACAAAAAGTGTAAGATGCGTGTATTAGCACAGACACTTTTCTTTAGAATTTGTGCCCTATTTCACATTCCTCCAGGATTAGTAATTTCCTAATATGTCTCCCGGAGCACAAAATATTTGCATCTGTGTTTTTCCCCATTCTTATAAGCACTACTTCCAGTTTGATCCACTTCCTACTTTGCTCTCTAAATCCAAGCTCCCTAAACCCAGGGCTGCCCCATGTAGGATTACTCTGGAAGATGCGTACAAATCCTGGCTGGGACACACAAGCTCACAGGGTCCTGGTCCCACCCACCCATTCCAAAGGGGTCTCCTTCCTACCAGTCTGGGTCCTGCCCAGCTGTGGAGCAGAATGGCCACAGCAGTTCACATTGGGCAAGAGGAAACGCTGTAAGGACAGCTCAGGGACTGTTTCATGCACCCCAAACTATAAGAACATCTCAAGCCCCAACAGTGTGTTGTTGTTATTGTCTAAGTAATAGACTATTTTTTTAGAGCAGTTTTACGTGTACCAAAAAATGAGTGGAAAGTACAAAGAGTTCCCATATGGCCCCTTACCGCCATTCCATATTTCCCCCTATTATTAGCATCTTACGTTAGTGTGATACGTTTCTTATCATTGAGGAGCCACTATTGACACATTAGGATTCATTAAAGTCCATAGTTTACATTTCAGTCCACTCTTTGTGCTCACACATACAATATGTGGGTTTTGACACACATACAGTGACATGTATCCACCGTCACAACATCACCCACGGTCGTTTTGCTGCCCTAAAAATCCCCTGTGTTCCACCGGTTTCTCCCTCCTTCCCCGGAGACCCAACTGGTAGCCACCGGTTGTTTTACTGTCTCCATAGTTTTGCTTTTTCCCAGAAGGTCACAAAGGGGGAAACCTACAGGAGGTGGCCTTTTCAGATAGCTGGTTGTTTTTGAAGATGATTCAACTAGTCCCTGACCAGGGAGGATTATTAGGCCTCCTCCTCTGAAGAGGCTCCTCAAACTGAAAGCGGACACGAACCCCCTGGGATCTTGTGAAAAATGCAGGCTCTGATTCGGTGGGTCCGGGGTGGGGCCTGAGACTCTGCATTTCCATAACGCTCCCAGGGGATCTGCGGACTGGCCTGGGACCACGCTTAGGAGGGGTGTCTGGATCACAGGGAGGAAGGGCCTGAAATGTTGAGGGGAGTGGCTAGGCCTAGAGTTCAAACAGCAGTCGGCTGGAGGAGGCATCCGGCTGCTTCAGTTCTGGGAGGGAGCAACGTGGAGACAAAGAGAAACAGGGCCGCAGCGTTCACAGCGCAGGCTGGTCACTGTGTGCAGGCCCTCCCGGGCGGCAGGCTTCCACAGGAGGCATCCGGCTGCTTCCGCTTGGGAATACTGCTCTCCACCGGCATGGGGTTTAGATGAAAAAGAGGACATAGATGCGATGTTTGTTTTGAAAAGAGATTTGAAGGAGAAAACGCTTCAGCTACGCACAGTTCGTCTTTTCAGAAAATCTGTCGTCTCCAGCTTTTCTTCTGAAATGACTCCCCCAGCTACAGATTACAAAATGCTCAGTTTTTCTATGAGGCAGCCTGTAGCCTGCTTTCCCTGCAGAGATCCTGCAGATGTATTTGGCGGTGGCGTTCCAGAAAGTTCCATAAGAACAAAAAAGCGCAGGGCACATTTTGATTGAAATTAGTGTATATACATCAGTGTGGGTGTGACCAGAGACCCTCTCTTTGGTAATAATTTGTAATTATAAAAAATATCAACACAAGTGTTCAAAAAAATTACGGAAAGGTACAAAATGAAAAGTCAAAGTCATGCTGTAACCCTCCTCCCCCCACCCAGCCCGAGCTGGCTTTGAATTTGGACTTGGAGAGACAGGGGAAAGGAAAGGATTTTCTCCCGGATCTGGCATTTTGCAGGCAGCCCACAGGGTGGGTGCATGGAGCTGCCCCGCCTCCTTTTGATGCTTAGCTTCTTTTTCAAAGTGCCCTTATTGTTTATCATAATCTGATTTCATCTGTTTATAAACATTTGGAGGACCAGGGACAGAAGGGGTGCCCACAGTGGGATTTGTCACAGCCAGCGCTCCCAGGGATGGCCTTTGTGGGGCTGTCTGGCCATCTGTCCAGCCACCCAAACCTTGACCTTCTGTTCTGAGATGAATGGCGGTTTTCCTCGCACAGTCAAATAACAGGCTGAGTGTGCCGTGACCTCTTACACCAAAGGAGTTTTTCTGGGGTCTCAGAAATGCCCACACCCGTTGCCATTGTTCTAGCTCACTTTGCACCACATCCAGTTCCTATGGTTTTTCCCGTCTGTCTCTGGGAGTGTGAGGTGCTAGGAGGTCTATAAACACAACAGACACTCAGCCCCGGGTAGAGCTGGGACAGCCTGGTGGGTCCAGCTGGAGGTTTGGTGCCTGATGCCTGCAGGGTTGTCGTATGCGTGCAAGCATCTCCGTTTCCTAAAGGGCTCCACGGCGGAGCTCCGTGAAGGGCAGATGACAAAAAGAAATGACACCTGATTAAAATGGGCTGGTGTTTTCAACAGCAGGTTTATCACTAATGAGGATGGCAGAGAGATGAGGACTTCTTGCCAGTGGCATCCTGTTCTGGAGACGTCTGGTTTGGGATCCGTGTGAATATTTCACATTATCTTGTTGTATCAGCACTTCCCCAACCATGCTTCTGATAAGCCTCCTAATAGCAAAGGGTTTCAATAGATTCTTATTAAAAAGAATGCAAAAGAAGTAACAATTATTTTCTAATTAGAAAGTGTTCTCTTTTCTAAATATGCATCCTGTTTTGTGTGTGTGTCGGGCACGTGTTCAACTGTTTGCAGATGGGGGGAGCTGGCCTCGGCCCGGTCCTGGCCTGCTTCCTTTGTGTACGCTCTGCTCTGCTGGCCCAGTGTGCGCAAAAGTGAACAGATGGGCATTTCTCCCCCATTTAGATCTGCAGATGCCACTTGGGCTTAAATAGTTCTAAAAAATCAAAGAGACACAAAACCCTCTTCTGCCTTCCAGCAAAGGGTATGTTTTCCAACTCTCTGCTGTAGCAGCTCTGAAATCCTCCAAGAACTGGCTTGTTCTAAACTGTTCTATAAAAGCTGAAAGGCAAGACGGACCGCCAGGTTCATCTGTGTGGTCATGTGAGCACAGACTTCAACTTGACAGATGCAGTGAACAAATATTTAAACTGCAAATGGTACCACAAGATCAAGAATTTTTAAAATTCTATTTTTTATGAGAGGCCCACATGGACCAAGGTAGAAATCATCTCAGAGGCTATTTTCAAACATTACATGTTCTTTATCAGATACTAAGAAAAACCAGTCTGTCAGCTTCTTAGGGACACAAACTTTCATTTTAGCACCAGAAGCAATTCTGATGGGATGTCTCACCTCCATCTTCCTCTCCAGCCCATCCCTTCCTCTTTCTCTGTCTACCTCTACATGAATGGTAAGGTAGTCGTTGCTTCCCAGAGTTACATTGTCCACAATACTTTCTTTGGTGTCTGTATTAGTTTCCTGGGGCCACTGTGACAAAGTACCACAAACTGGGTGGCTTAAACAACAGAGATTGATTGTCTTATGCTTCTGGAGGCTGGAAGTCCCAGCTCGAGGTGTTGGCAGGGCCACGCTCCCTCACGGTGATAGAGGAAGCTCTGTTGCAGCCCCTTTCTTAGCTTCTGGTAGTTCCTTGACCTATGGCAGCATGAGTCCAATCTTCACGTAGAGTTCTCCCCAAGTGCGTGTCTGGGTCCACATTTTCCCTTCTTATTATAAGGACACCAGTCATACTGGATCAGGACCCTTCCTAATGACCTTTTTTTTGACTTGATTACCTCTGTAAAGGCCCTATCTCCAACACAGGTCACATTCTGAGGTCCCTGGGGGTTAGGACTTCACTGTATGAGTTTTTGCAGGGACAATTCAACCCAAATTGTGTCCTTGTCTTTCACACAGGAGAAATGGGAGTGTTGCCCCCTTGAGTTGTGCAGCAGGTCAGCTGTGAAAGTGAGGAGTGTCACAGCCAAGCATATTTATACACTGACAATTCCCAAATTATCTCTCTGAACTCCAGACCCATCTATGTAATAGCCTCGTCAACATCTCCATCTGCATCACATCCATTGAGCTCTTATCTCTTGCGAGAATCTGATTGCTACAAACCTATTCCAATACCACTTGTTAATAAAGGAGCTGGGAGTGACCTAATCTCCCCGAACCCAACTCCCTCATCTGATAAATTGTCACTGAATCAAACTTGTGTTCTTTCGCCCTCCTGTGGTAAAGCCAATCTACTGACACTGGGTTGTGATAAAGGAAAGTGCAGTGTTTATTGCAGTTGCCAAGCAAGGAGTACGAGCAGCTCATGCTCAAAAGACCTGAACTCCCTGACGGATTTCAGGGAAAGGTTTTTAAAGACAGATTGAGGGAGAGTTGTGGGGTGCATGCTCAGCTCGTGGACATTTTTCTAATTGGTTGGTGGTGAGGTAATCGAGAGTCAACATCATCGACTTCCTGGTTCCAGCCACTCTAGGGTCTACGTGCTTGAGGTCAGCATGCAGTTAATTTCCTCCACCTGGTGGGGATTTCAGTATCTGCAAAACAGCTCAAGGATATGGCTCAGAATATTATCTATAGCCCCTGAAGAGGAACTAAAATTCTTTGTTTTATGGCTAAACTCCTATTTTGTCTTGCTTCACTGTTTTCCTTGGTTTCTGCAATTTTCCCTTCTCTGACTAAATTTGCTCTTTGGAACTCAGGGAAGGCTTAGGAGGCTAAGGTTTTTCTATAAACAAGAGGCAGAGAACACAGCAGGGTCCAGCTTGGTTACAAAATGAGTAATGATACCTAACTTGCAAAGATATGAGAATTAATTTACAGATAAAAATAACTGACCTAGGTTGGCTTTCAATAAATATGAATCATTACAACTTCCAAGCTTTTATATACTTCTTAGCTTGGAGAAGTTATTTATCTATAAATATCTATATCTCACTCATAATAGAGGAATGAGTTTCATGAATCATTCTACTATTCACGAGGGCAAAAATCGTACAATAAAATATCACCTAAAAATGACCTACAACTGTAAATAAACTATATTTTTCCTTATCATTGATATTCAGAAAAGAGGAAAATGAGAAGAAATCATGTCATACAGTGGATTGATGTAATGCATTTTTTTCAGGCTTCAGTTTTCAAGTCATTTTACAATGTTTTATTGGTCCCAGGCTATACAGTCCCTCTATTAAGGGGGCTGAGCAAATCAAAGTTTTAATAATTTTGCTGCACGTCTCTTAAAAACCCTCACTTTCAAGCATCAAGGAGCATTTGCTGCCTAAAGACAGTCCAGGAATTGCTGAAAAGCCCAGCTGCATTATCTTCCTGCTGTTTTTAGATAAGCACAGCTTTGATCAATAGCCCTTCCAACCACCAGTGCCTCTTTCATCTTCCTTCTTTCTGGAAGAAGTGAATTTTGAGCAGGGCATAAAAAGAAGTGATGGATGAACAGAGAGAAGAAAGGAAGGTAGCCCCATGGGGAGAATCTCAAGAGCCAGGGTTCAGAAGCAAACAGAAAATAGAGCACCCCTGGGTGACAATAAGCGAATTTGCCTGAAAACACAGGAGGTTTCCTTTGAATAGGGAGAAAGGAAGAGCAGGCTGGGGGCATGACGGATGCAGGGGCTTTGCTGATTGGTCAGAGACCGGCTTGTTTTTGTGGATTTATAAGGCGCTGAAGGCTTAGCACAGACACAGCTTGAGCAGCTAGAATACGGAGAGTATAGTGCTTGCCCAGGAAGGAGTCAGGGTGGAGGAGCAGCGAGGAGGGCGCCTTGCCATTTGAGGCATCTCTGTGCCAACAAGCAGGGGAGGGCACCGGGAAACCGGAAAGACATCGCTTCTAACGGGCTCAGAAGCAAGTCACAGGCAGCCTGGAGGGACCCAGAGAGGGAGGGGGGACACAAGGGCAGGGCAGAAACCAAACTATGTTGTTCCATTCTAGCATCCGGAAACTTCCTTCTCGAGGCAGCTCTTCCCAGGGCTCTACAGGGCAGGGACCAACCCTGCATACAGGTCATCTCCACCCGGAAGGAGAGCAGGGAGGGTAGCAATTGGCCGAGGTGGGAAAATCCTGGCAGATCAAATTCAACAGAGGCAGCCGCTGTTTGCAGGTAGTCCAGCTGTTTCTCAGAATCAACAGACCACAGAAAAGTTCACCCTCGATTATTGATTCACTTGGCACTGCTGCAGCTTCCCAGGAGGGTGTCCTGTTTTGTCTTTATGTCTGTATTTACACATCTTGCTAACAGTGCCTCGTGATACAGTCTTGAAGATCGATAGGGTCTTCGCTATTGTTTCCAGGTGTGTGTTACAGGAAACCAATAAATCAAACCCCTCACTGCAGCAGAAGGAGGGTTTAAATTAGATGGGGTCCTGCGGCCATGAGTCATCTTCCTCCAGCCTCCCTCCCAATGATGAGCTTGAGATAAGGAAGAAAAACCACCTCTACCCCAGAGGATGTAGTGAACCAAATGGGATGGTGCTCTGCTTTCCTGCCCTCTGCCCTCACCATTTCACCTCTAGAGCTCCAATCCCCTGGACAGTCATTTTAAGCCCTAAAGCCCTCGCTTATCTGAGCCCTAGCAACCTCCAGGAAGAATATCGAAGCAAAGAAGGGATATGCAGAAGAGATCCCCAGACCATCTTGGTTGCCCCCTGCCCCCATTTTGCTGGGGTCCCGCTGTCACTACCCTCAAGCTGGCTTTCGGTGTCTCTGGCCTCAGTGCCTCGGGCATGTTTACTGTCTTTGAGTCAGAGACACCTCACTGGGTGGGTCAGTCCACGAGTCAACATTAAACTTTTCAGGGTGCTTACAAGATGTTTCACCAAATAACTTTAGTCTGTTCTATTTTTATCCTTTTATCTGTATTGCATAACAGCTTAAGAGAATCGCCACAGTTCGTATGCATATATTTACACCATTTACGGATACACAGTAAATACTCTAGGGTCCCCCCCACCCCGTAAGCTCCTCTTAGAAAGGACCGTGCCCGGGTGCCCTCGGAGTACCTCCCCATCAGGAACCCGAGGCTCTGCCTCCACAGCTGCGTGGCCTCCGCTCAGTTACTCTGGGAAATGGGCAGGGAACCTTGGCAGGAAATGAATCTCGCAGCACAGATGCTTGACAGAGTATGTTCGTGAACAAGCGCCTTGAAGCCATTCTGCCAGAGCCTGGCCAGTAGCTCTCGGAAGAGTTTCTCTGGTCCACGACGCGGTGTGCATGGCTCAGCGCAGAACTTTTCACTGCCTGGAAGAAAACGGCCTCCGTGGAGCAGCCACTAGGGGGGGCCCAAGAGCCTCGGCGGAGCCTGCTGGTTCTTTACACGGTTTCAGAACGTGGCAGAAGGCAGATCCTTCCAGAGATGCAAAGAGAACACCCCAGTGGAACCAGCTGAGGACTAAGAACACAGGCATCGATCACAAGATATCGGAGAGCAGAGGTGCCCCCACAGGAGGGCCTGAAACACAGACTAGAGAGCTCGGCGTATATTTAGGCAGATGGACCTTTGTTGCTTAAAATCAGAGCTCCTCAGCCTCCTGAGGGTCGAGGACCCTCGCCAGGGTCGGATGACAGTTCTGGACCCTCACCCTAGAAAAGTGCATCTATGCATAAAATGTCATTGTCAGTTTCAGGAGGTTGAAGGATCACCCTGATTCCATCCCTGGACTTGGGATTTAATGCATCCATCCTTAGGGTAAGAGAAATGGCAACATCTCAGGCTGGCATCTGGCATGAGATATCCACAGAGCAGATGTTCAGATGATTAAAGACAAGGTGTTTGGCAGGAAAAGAGGCCAGTGGATGACAGAGACAGGCAGCCGCATAATTGTAACAGGACGGATATTGGCCAAAATGAAATATTGATTAGCAATTATATGGTCCAATAAATGGGGACATGTCCCTGGAGACATGCATGCAATTCTTGGCTTTACCAATCATTCGTGTATCCAACAAATGTTTATCACAAACCCACCATGTGTGGGCTGGGGATATAGCAAGCTCCCTATCCTCACGTCCCTGACACAGTGTGGACACAGAAAATAAACAAGTGATGTCAGGTAAAGAGTGCTACAATGAGGGGGAAGGTTTCACTGAAAGGACAACTTTGAATAGATACAAGAATAACCTGAAGGAGTGATGTATGCATATGTCTGGGAGAAAGTTTCTGGATAGAGGGAACAGCAAGTGCAAAGGTCCTGGGGCAGGAGCACACTTGGCATGTTTGACGATCAGCACGCTGACGGGCATGGCATGGATGATCAAGTGGAGGAGCAGGAGGAGATGAGGTCTGTCTGAGAGGGAGGTATGGGATCCTTGGGTTTTGTTCCCAGTGGAATGAGAAGCCACTGAAGGATCTTGAACAGGGAAGTAACATGATCTAATTTAGGTTTTTTAAAATGAATCGTCTCCCAGTGGAGAAAGTGAATAGGCGTGGTCAACACTCTCAAGAGAGTAACAATCAGTCATATTCTCCTGCTTTATCAGATAAATTATCCATTCTTCCTTGATCTTGAGGTGGGGTCAGCAAACTTTTTCTATAAATGGCCAGATAGTAAATATTTTAGGCTTTGTGGACCATATGGCCTCTGTCATAACTACTGCACTCTGCCTCTGGAGCTTGAAAGCAGCCTTCGACAGTATGTAAATGAATGAAACTGGCTGTGTTCCAGGTGACCAGACATCCCAACTTGCCTGGGACATAGGGGTTTTCCAGGATCTAAGAGTTTCAGTGCTCAACTGAGATAGTGTGGGCAACTGGGGATGGTTGATGAATTCCAAGAAAACTTTATTTATGGACACTGAAATTTGAATTTCATATATATCTCACATGTCATGAAATAATCTTCTTTTGATTTTTTCCCCAATAATTTAAAAATACAAAAACCATGCTTAGTTCACACAAAAACAGGTGGCAGTCTGGATTTGACCCACAGGCTGTAGGTTGTCAACCCCTGGTCTTGAGGACCCATCAGTGAAAGTCATGGCTACTCACGCCTTCCCTCCTCCTATGTTTCCCCTCCATCCTGATGCCAGCCCCTGCCCACCTCTCTAGCCTCATCCCCTGCAGGTCACCATGTTCCTGCCATACTAGTTGGGTTTGGGTTCTGTGGCTGTTCCAGACTCCACCCACTTGAAGACTTGACACATGCTGTCCCTTTATCCTGAGAATTCTTCCCCTACCTTTTCATCTGGAGAATGGATAGCTCCTGCTCAGAGTGAAGGTTACATATTACTCTCTGTGTTAGACTTTCTCATACACACGCCCTTTGTTTTTTCTGCCCCAAAGGTTGACCGGCAGCCTATGTCCTGGCTTGGAGTGAAAGCTGCCCCAATGGTAATATAACCAGTTCTCTGGCTCAGGGATTCAAACTGGAGATACAAGAAGGGAGAAGTCATTTGATAGCACATGAGGAAACTGCAAAGACACCCCAAGGAGGCAGGCAAGCAGAGGCCATGAAGTAGCAGGGCCATGAGACCCCAGGGTTAGTACAGCATATGAGTCAGCAGTAGTTGCAGGTGAACAGAAACTGTAGGCAAGGACAGAGGCAGATAAGGCAGCAGGAAGAGCAGAAAGATGGAGCAAATGAATCACCATCACGGTTGAGACTTGATTTATTTCTACAGTCTGGGGAGTGACCAGACATCCCAGTCTCTGGCTTACTCATGAATCCTGACTATCTGTCCACTTTGCACAGGCCTTGCCTTATGACTGTTTGTGATTCCTGTCTCCTTCCTGCCATGAGGCCCCTTCCAAAAAAACTCTCCCCAGCTCAGTGCCTTGCACATAGTAGGTACTTGAGAAATATGCAAGGATTTGTAAGATGTGAAATTTGTAAGAATGAATCACTTGAGATGATCTAAGAAAAAACTGCTTCTTGCAATCAAAATTTCCTAACACACCACCTACATTTTGGGGTCGTGATGTGTAGCCGCTTTCCTGGGGATGAATACAGGGCCCTTTCCATGTCTTACGCAGCCCAGCACATCACTCACTGTAATTGCTGAGCAAAGGATCCCATCTGAGAGCCTGAGCTCATGCAGAGACATAGGAGGGACCAGAAAAGTCTCAGGCACGGGTTGTTAGGGTGCAGGGAGAGGAACCATAAATACAGTAGCCACGCATCCAAAGGGTGGACGAGAATGTCTCACTTCTTTGTATCCAGCCGCTATTGAGAGCCACGTGGGAAACCAGACAGGACGTGCTGCCTGGAAGATGGGCAGCCTTAAGAAATGAGAAGGACTTTAATTAGTTCTTGACTGGGCTAAATGTGCCAGAAAAGTGAAAAGGAAGAGACTTTCTCCAGGTGGAACAAGATTAGTTCTTGTCTGGCATATTTAATGGGTTAACAGACACTCAACAGAACAAGTTATTCCACTCCTCTCCCTCTCCCCCTCAGGCCTTTGAAAACTTACTTTATCAAAATTAAAGCTAGATTCTGCTGTCAGGGGAAACTCTTAATGAATGAATTTGGAATACTCAGATAATGCACTTGAAATCCCTTCAAACCACTGCAGTTGTGATGTGCAGGGGCACATCCTACCTCTAGGGGGCAGTATCCCAAGGAGAGAGGCGCCCCGGGCTGAGAGCACCCGGGACGGGAGGACGCTCACTTGGGCACTTTAGCTGGAGATCACAGCACTGGCTTTCCCCCGGTTCCAGAAAGAAAGAAAAAGTCCCAGTTGAATAAGACTTAAAAGGCGTTTTACCTGGCTTTTTGGAGAAATTAAAATTCTTCACATGCATGTGCACTACAAACGCACTCACACAAGCACACATGCGCCCTCACACAACCCGCCTCTCCCCCAGTCACCTGCCAAACAGCACAATGTGCTTCTTTTGCTTAAAAGGTGATCTTTTTTCTGTAGCTGTTTGGCTGTATTTTTTTTTATACATTTATTTTGCAAATAAAGTCAAACTTCTAAATTATCTGAGAACGATTAAAGACAATCGGCTGTATTTTTGAGAGGGGAACTCCGCACCAGATACATTCCGGGTTCGGAGTTCCATTGCTCTCCGGAGGGAATTGCTGGGGAATGCTTTGGAAACTTGAAGGTAACTCAACCTCTATCGAGGTGATAACATCTACTCTTCACTTGCCAAGGTCACGACTGAATTTCTCTTTAATTGGGTGGCTGCCTGAAGCCCCAGAGCGCTGTCTCTTATTCTTATTCATGCCTTTCTCTCACACCACAGATGGCGTTTCTTCCTTCCCGCCCCCGTGTTATCCGGTATCTACTTCAAAGAATCTGCAGCTCAGCTCTGCTCTTACTCATTTGCCTGCATCCTCACTAGACTGCATATTCTATACACTGTATTCTGGGGAGAATATCTTATTTTTGAATTCTCAGTGACTAGCTTAACACCTGACACATAGTAGGAACACATGGTTGAATGTCGGTTGAATGAATGTCTTCCTCATCTTGGCGTGTCCTATGCACGGTGTTTAAATATTCCAAGTATGTGATAAATTTGCACCACGTAAACCTTTTTTGCGGAACGCATATGGTGGCCTGCTTTCTAAATCAGGTTATCTTATGACCAGACCCTTTGGAATGAATCTTCATTAGCCAACTACATTTTGGTGAACTTGTATGTGGCTTGAAACCCTTCCTTTTCCTTCGGAAAGCTTGGAAGGAAACTTGAATATTAAAGAAAGTAGATGTCCCCACAGGCCCTGAGGGTTCCTTCCACCTCCCTACAGGCCCTGGGGGCTCCTTCTACCTCCTCACAGGCCCTGGGGGCTCCTTCTACCTCCCCACAGGCCCTGGGGGCTCCTTCTACCTCCTCACAGGCCCTGGGGGCTCCTTCTACCTCCCCACAGGCCCTGGGGGCTCCTTCTACCTCCCCACAGGCCCTGGGGGCTCCTTCTACCTCCCCACAGGCCCTGGGGGCTCCTTCTACCTCCCCACAGGCCCTGGGGGCTCCTGCCATGGCTTTGCACCCAACGGCTTCCTTGAGCCTGTCCCAAGGGAGGGGAAACAGAGGGACAGTAAGGCATCCAACTGGTGGCTCTGGGGTTGGCTTTTCATGATAGGGAAAGAGGCAGGAAGGGGGGAAACAGCCTAATGATGGGGTGCTGTGACGTGAACCCATCCTGCGTTGTGAAAGAACCAGCTCACAGCTTCCCCGGCGCCTGTGAGAAAGAACAATTCTTCACACACATACCTGAAAAGCATCCTAATCCAGCCCCTAACTCCTCCTGAGGCCCCTCCACAGACCCCATGCTGCTCGTGATGCCGGCACGTGGCAAAGTAAAAACTGCGAGATCTTCCCGTTACAGCATTGCCCCCAAATTCAACAAAGTGCCCTTAATCTACAACCTGTTGGCAACTGAATCATCAAAATAAACAAGAGCGATTATTTTCCCAACAGTAATAAAAAAGATTACTCAAAGAGTCAGTGTTTCTTCATCTGAAAAGAAATAAAGGGCATAATTAAAGTCTGTGGGCACCCTGACTATGGCTCTATGATGCCATCTAACTACCCCGAGGCCTCAATGTCTTTGTTTAGGTGACTATCCAACTCCTGTACTGAGAGCAACTTGGGGACGGGACCTGGTCTCCTCCTTTGTGTCCCCAGAGCCCAGGGCACTACCAGACGCAAAGTCATCACACAACCCATATCTGTCCAGTGGATGGTGGATGACGCAGGGAAAGGAGAGGATATAATCGCGGACCCATCCACCAAAGTCTAGAATACCAAATTAGGGAGTGTCCCCTTGAAACCTGAAGGGGACACTTCTCAGATGAACAAAAGAGCAGGGGACTTTACGTGGCCTCTAGTCACTCAGCAAGCACTGTTTGACTTCCTTTTGTGCCCACTCTTTGCGGGGGACACTCAACAGACCACCACCGGGATGAAGTGGAGAGGCCTGGGTCCACCTTGGGCGCAGACTGATGGGACGGCCTTGG
Organism: Balaenoptera acutorostrata; assembly: GCF_949987535.1. Lineage (NCBI taxonomy): Eukaryota > Metazoa > Chordata > Mammalia > Artiodactyla > Balaenopteridae > Balaenoptera > Balaenoptera acutorostrata. The sequence goes on from NC_080076.1 coordinate 17,014,187, forward strand.
GCATGTTCCTTAACCTTTCTGGGCTTCAGTTTCCTCGTTGGAACAAAGAAGAAACTGGTTTCCAGTTCTAACAATCTATTGTCTTCTGATTCAAGGAAGTATACAAAGAAGAAAACACAGATTTAAGAAGTGTCCAGGAAAAATGTGTAGACTAGCCAGGTACATATGAAACTGCTATGCTGTTTCACAGAACCTCCTTTGGGGCTGGAGGGAACACTGGACAGGCCCTGAGTGACAACTGTCACATTCAAGGTACACACTGTTCTAAGGTGAAAGGATTCACAGGTCCTCACTGGCATGGGTCACGAAGTAAGGCCTGTCTCGAGTGGAAGAAAACATCTTAACGTGGCTGCCTAGGTTCTCTGTTGCCTCCCAACTTGCATGTGATTTTAACACCACTTCCTAGTGAACGCTTTCATCTTGCAAACAACATTCAGAGTCAGTAAGTGTCCCCAGGAATGCTTATTGCAGACAACCAGCAGTAATAATATCCGGGGGAGTTGGAGAGATGCAAGCTGGGCTGGCGAAGGATCAGAGATTGGAGCGGTGGGAGTGGTAGACATGGCTTCACAATGTGTGTTCCTTACATGCAGATCTGCAGAAAGAACGGGTCCCTAACCCTGAATGCAGCACGGACCCAGGCAGGAATCATAATAAGCTGTTATGTGAGTCAACCTAGTAGAAAAGATACAGAATGCCCTTTTTTTCCGGCTCCCTGTTTAATTCCATCTGAGCAAAATCTCAGGGTGAGTGGGAGGGAGGAGGAGGAATGCGTGAGGCCATCCTTGAGTTGTCGCTGAGCCTGGGAATGATCCAGAGCCTGAGGCTCTGGGTCAGCTGATGCTGCAGCAGTTGGCTGGGTCACTAAGTTGGCTGGTCCGTGTCTCGATAGTTTGGCCACTCCCTTCCTGATTCCAAACTACTGCTTAGATGTTCCTTCCCTTCCCTTCTCTTTCACTTCACGGTTACAGGGTTTCACAGTATTTGGCTTTCCCTGCATTAAGAGTACTCTCAGGGGAAGATTATCCTATGACTCATCCCTCTCCTATTCTACACGCTTCCCTCAGAATCCCTTGACAAAGCAGGTGGGGGCCTGAGGATACTGATCCAATACTGGTATGATTAACCCAGTTTCTACACAGCCTCAGTCGTGAAGCATGAGGTTCTGTGGAATAACCAGGCCAGGGAAGGATCCAGATAAAGGATAGAACCTTAGATTTAGGAGACCCACGTTCAGTTGTGGTTGGCCTGACCAGACCATTCTCAGTTTGCTGTCTATGGAAGGAGCCCCGGTCCGGGCATCTCTGCCCTGCGTTTTCTGGGTCAAGTGAAACAGTGTGCATGGGGGTGATCTGTGTAACAGCAGAACCCTCTATCCACTCTCCTTCCATTAGCATGCACTCCAGAAAAACACAAGAAAGGAATGTCAGTGGATTAATTATTTCAGGGGGGTCTGGGTCTCCTCTTGAGCGTGGATGACGCCAGGAGGGAGGAAATGGGAGGGGAAGGAGGCGCAGGCCAGGCAGGAATGGACCTCCTCTTCTCCAGATGGAAGCTTCTCAGGACCTTTACCGTGTATCATAGGCACGTGGACTGCACCCACGGGGTCTTTTCCAGCAAGGGACTTGGAATTATTTTGCAAAGTTTTGTTCATTTGATTCCCTAATAAATGTAACTGGAACAATCAGAATGGTCCCAGACAGAATGTGAGCCAGTGAACGCCCATTGCTGGAAATGATATCAGACACGTTTAACTTAAAAGTATCCCCAGTGCCTAGGGCAGCACCTGGTACATGGTAGCCACTCGACACATACTTATTTGATAAATGAAGGGTTGAATGAACTGGCCTCTGATGGTCCCTCCAATCGTTTCATTTTGATTAAACATGTACTAGTTCATTTAGCCAAGTCACAGGAGAGAAGTTTTAGCCCAGCATAAACAGAACCTACTTCTTACTTTAAACACCTCTCAGAGAAAGAATGTGTTTCAAACCAGACCACCCGGCTGGTCCAAGTGTCCCAGAAGCTACATTGGGTTTAAAATGTTTGGATTTGCTATGACAGCCCACACACAGTTCATGTATAATTTCCTGATGGAAATTCATCGAAACATAAGGAAGAAGGACCTTGTATACAAATTCAGTAATCAGCCTGGTAATTGATTAAGATCAGTAGAAATCAAACATGTTCTAGAATTTCTGAAAGGTCAGTTAGGCCACGTATAAGTTTATTAGAAAGGTGTCTTTTTTATGATGACAAGTAGAAGACCCACATAACTTAATTTTTTACCTATAAGCATGGGTTTTACGAAACCTAGATTTCGACCGGTCTTAGTTTTCCACATCTACCATTTTCTAACTATTCATTTCAATTCAAGAAGCATGGGCTGAACAATGACCACATGCCTAGCCTTGTGCTGGGTGCTCTGGGGGACGCTGCAATCTTTTTATTGACTCAGGAAGACAAGAAAATTCATCATCGGCTAAATTATTTAACAACAGCATGTGAGAGGCAACATTCAGGTGACGTATTGGTTATGAGCACAAAAGGACCAAAATTTCCTCAGTAATTACACAGGGCTGGGACCACCGCTATGAGAAGAACCTTCTTGCCCCTACCAAACAGATGTCAAGGCACTTAGTGAGCGGAAGGATGGCCTAACAGTAGCTATTTAGTGTGATAATGGCGTTTGATGGTTTGGACACAAACACCATTGTCACACTCCACAGCTCTGCTAAGGAAAATCGGTAGCCGTGAAAGGGTTAATTTCACCTGCACGTTCCACCACAGCCACTGAACATCGTCTGAGAGCCTCGCCAGCTCCACAGAGAGACCTGAGCAAAGAAAAAGAGGGGTAACGGGTCGGAAGCATCTTGAGCAATGGAAAGAAACAAAGATGTCGGACTTACTGTGTTCTGGAACAGCCAGGCTAATAGAGGGACCCACTGCCCTGGGGTCTGCTACCACCCACAACGTCCCCCCAACAACAGGAAGGAAGACTTCCTCTGGAAATGAAGGTGAAATCTGTTTGCGTCCATTTTCTAAAAGGGCTAAGAGAGAAAGAATCCCCAGAGGGAATCAATACTTAGGAAACAAATACGTAGTGGAAGACCACATTACAAACTGTACTGGATTCATTGATCCTTGCTGACTCTCTCCTCACCAACTATCCCAGCCCATCATCAGTAACTGTGGTCAATTCTGCAGTCTAAGAACAATTATTTTGCGTGGGAACCTACCATTTAGACGAGCTGTAATCCACTCTCAGTAACAGCTGTTGGATACAGAGGCATCCAACAGGGCTCAGATGTCACATCTTACTCACCGCAGTGGTTTCCCACTACAGTAGCGGGTGGTAGATGAGAGGAGGGAAGGACAGGAGGAAAATAGAGAGAGGGGAACTATTCCATTTTTTTGTTAATAATACTCCTTTTCTAGCAAAAGGGAGCCTCCTGTGAATAAATCCCTTCTGGTTTTCTTGATTTCCTGTTTAAAAAAAAAAAAAAAAGGGTTTCTGACTGATGTATGAGCTCCTGCCCACAGTGGAACAGGAGAGGAAATAAAGCATTTTATCTAAGCCTTTCTTTTCCCCAAAATGCTGGAAATGGAGAGGGGTGGAGGCCAGTTTACTCTTTCCCCAAGATAACTGAGTTGTTAACCAGAGCATTGCTTCAGCCATAAAATGGGACCATTCTTAACTTGAAAATGAATCCTTCTGCCTTTTTTTCAGTAAAAATGTCCCTTATTCACATGCAGACCGTGAAACAACCCTCTTCCACCTGGACCGTGCGGTTGAGAGCACACCACGGAAGCCACTGAGCTTCCGTGGGATTGGAGTGTTGACCCCCGCCTCTTTTTTTCTTTCCAATTTTATCGAGATGTCTAGCATATTCATTTTAGGTGTACAACATCAGCCTTTTTTTTTTTCTTTCCTTTTTCACTGTGTTGATTGCTCGTCTTCCTACGAAGTGACTGACCTCCTTTGGTTCCTGTCTGTGACCCTGGCTCGCCTTTTCAGGGTGCAAGGTGGCAGGAAAGTGCCACCTGGCTCACTCTTAGACCTGCTGTCTTCAGGGGGAATTTTCCCCTGGGCATTTGCCAAGACTCACACCGAATACCAACTCCAGAGTTCCAGCTGGCCCCCTTTGCTACCGCAAACCCCTGGCACGCTGGGTGCAGCCGCAGGGGACACACTCGTGTGATTAACCATCCCTGGTTCTTCCCTTCCCTACAGTGCCTCCTAACAACTTAGCCGGGCTCATCTGCTTTGTCTTTGCCCGAGGGACTAGAACAGAAAGCCCCGCTTCCTGGTCACTCCAGGGATGTTCTGACCATGGCGAGAGGCTCCAGAAATCTCTTAGCTCAGTTGGAAAGAATCATCGGGAGGTGATCAATTCACTAGTGACAAAGGTCCTGGTAGGACACGCTTGGAGAGCTCTCTATCGGTCAAGCTCCTGAGGTCATTTCACTTCAGAACCTCATAGCAATGTCTGAGCCCTCCTGCACTTCTCCGCGTGGGCCTTGTATGCCTTGAAAGCCTGAAGCTTTCGTTAACCTGCAAAAGACAGAAAAGGGAAGGAAGAGTAAACAGGGGAAAGAAGAAAAGAGAAAAGAGAGGAGGTAGTTAATGGTAAATCTTACCAAAATCCTCCTCCAAATAAACCTCTATTTCTTTGGTCCAGGAAATTCATGGCAAGGAAAAAGTCCTTGAATTTGTAGGAAAGATTTTCTTTTCTACCCATTTGTAGAAAGGTTTACCTATAAGGTTGTCCAGAGAGGCATTGTTTATAACAGTAAAAATTGCAAACCACTTAAATGTCCAATTATAGGAGAAGTGTGATATATTTATAGTCAACCCTGGTCATTGAAGGTGATGTTGTAGAAAAATGGTTATTGACTTGGAAAGAGATTCAAGAGACGTTATTGAATGAAGAAGTAGTTTACAAAACTATATCCACAGTATGAGCCCCTTTCTGTGAAGAAAGGCATACATGCCCAGGGCAGAAACATCAACTGTTAACCATGGAATTATGGTTTTGTTTTTTGTTTTCTCCTTTTGCTTCTCTGCATTTATTCATTCTATAATTAATGTAATAGTTTGTAATGAGAAAAATAATTAGAATGTAAACGTTTTTAAGAAGTTTTTTTTGGTGTGGATTTCCTAATAAAAATCCCTTCTTGCAAAACATTCTTCTGAAACTGGGAGGTTAGAATTTACCCTATTCCTACTCTGCTTGTCAACAAGCTTGAAAAGTTAGCGCTGGGCTGAGAGATGGGCCACAGGCTAATTTCCTAGCAAATTATTAGCAAAATGCTTTACTAGGCAGTACAATTATTTTACGGTATTATGGCATCAATCAAACACATTTATTGAGTGCCTATTGTGTTCTTGGAATTGTGAACAATTTAAAAATATAATAGCCATCATCTTTTATTACTTCTTTGATGGTTTCTGCAGGAGCGGTTGAATTCTGTCAACCTGCAAAGCAGTTTAAATGGGCAAGTAGAATGTTTTCATTTTTTTCAAATGCCATCCAATAATATGTCACTAATTAAAAAAAAATTGGAAGTGGTTAATGCCAGGATCTACTTGGATATAGTTTTAAAAATTTAAATAGTCACTTCTCATTCTGCAGGTTTAAAACAATCTTTCATATTTTCAGATTTAACAACTGAACTTAAATAGCTCCAGCTAATAAAAAAAACCAGGAAGTTTATAAGCTGGTTGGGAAATAATTACACCTGTTATTTCCTGTGAAAAAATTAATCCTTAAAGGCAAAGAGGTTGGAAATTAATTCAGGGTGATGTGTCCAAATGCCAGCAGTTTTCCACAGCTGGAAAAGGCCTTGGGGGATCCTGTTTAATTTCTCTCCTCTGATCTCAGCTACACAAATCTCCCACCATCTCTCTTTGAGCCTTACTTCCTGAGAGAGGTTGAGTACCAGGCATTCCTAAATGGCTGTTTATTAAAATGAAACTTCTGTGCAGTGTCCCAGGCTCCCTTCCCTCACCTTCCCAACCTGGACAGAATCTCTAGACATTTCTAGCTGCTGTGATCAATTCAGATTGCAGTTTTCCCATTGAGTTCGTGGGTATGAAAAACAGGCAAGGCTGGATTTACTCTTTTTAAAGTTGGGCGTTTCTTTTCATAAATGGGCAGGGGGCAGGAAGGGGGAGTTCACTGAGAAGAAAGCCTTTACAAAGCCGAATCCTCTAGCGAATTCACCAACCTGTAAGTATTCTGTGTGTATCACACCTCCCTGTAAAATGTCTGAGATTCACAAGTACCAGGAATATCACAAAACTCCCTATGCTTTCTCAGGTCAGATATGGGCACGAGCAGCCTGTCTTTGCTTTCACATTTTATTTCCCAGGGTCTGGGAACATTCTAGGGCCAACTCCAGAGGGCTGAGAAAAGAGTGCCTTGAGGACAGTGAAGTGTCACTTTGCTGCAAAGCTAACCCTTCAGCACCTAAGAAAGATTCTTAAAAAGTAAATGATAGGGGCTTCCCTGGTGGCGCAGTGGTTGAGAGTCTGCCTGCTAATGCAGGGGACACGGGTTCGAGCCCTGGTCTGGGAGGATCCCACATGCCGCGGAGCGGCTGGGCCCGTGAGCCACAATTGCTGAGCCTGCGCGTCTGGAGCCTGTGCCCCGCGACGGGAGGGGCCGCGATAGAGAAAAGCCCGCGCACCGCGATGAAGAGCGGTCCCCGCACCGCGATGAAGAGTGGCCCCCGCTTGCCGCAACTGGAGAAAGCCCTCGCACGAACCGAAGACCCAACACAGCCAAAAATAAATAAATAAATAAATAAATAAGAAAATCCTTTAAAAAAAAAAAAAAAAAAAAAAAAAAAAAAAAAAAGTAAATGATAAATGGAGATGCTTTTTCTTAATTGCAAATCCACATTTCCTGTCATTTCAAATAGATGTGTTAAGGACGTCAACTTGATTCTTTTAGACTATTATAGTCTAGAAGACAAAAGAAGTCAGTAGCATATGCCTGAGTCTTGTCATTTTGAAAGCACATGGAAATTTTAAAATAGAATGTTCTTTTCCATAGGGAGCAAGGAAGCATTTCTTTTCTCATTGAAATCCATCTAGAGGGGAAATCGGGAAAGTTTATGCGTGTGTCCATTATGCCCGTTATCACCAACCAGAGGTGAGAAGGGATCATTGGGCAAATTCTCAGCCAAGCTGAGGTCTCCATAGACTCTTTTCAGAGAGAACTGCTGAGGCCCGGGGATCCCTAGGAACCAGTTTCATTTCTATGCAGGTGTCCAGCTATTTCCAGTGCTGTCCAGGGAACAATAGCAGTTGGACAGAGGAAGAGCTCCAATGCTGGAGTTTTAGAAGTTGAAGAACAAAATGTAGGGAGCCCTGCGGTTGTGCTTGCCCTGAAACAGGGGGAAGGGAAGGACTTCTGGTCCAATAAACCTCCTAATTCCAGGTATCCTACAGGTGGAATCTCGTTTGAAGGCCTTGGTGTTCCTGTTAAGTCAGACCATCATAAAACAGGAAATGGCTTCATATACAGTCACTCCAAGGCCAGAAATAAAAGTCCATGGTACCTCCAGGCCCTAGATCCCCCCCCTCCTTAGCCTTAGCCTTTCCCTCCACCGGGGGGAGAAGCATCTTTAGGAAAGTCTCCAGTTTTCTTAGGCTCTCTGAAGAAACAGAGTAATCATGGCAGACAGATTCAAATGCGGTGTGTGTGACATGTCACATTGCTTAGGTGCTGTAGGGTCTTTTTAAACACCTGGGTGGCAGCTCACCCTCCCTTCTCAAAGTCAGTGCCCCCCCCCCCCAGAGGAACAGCCTAAATCGCACCGGGGAGCTGGAAGATGCCGGAACGTGTGTGGGGCGGCACCTACCTTCCAGTCACCTCGTGTCTTCTCTGGGCCCGGGGCCCCTTCTCTGCCAGTGGGATGGTGCCTTCTGTTCTCCCCTCTTCTGGCCGTATGGGGGTGGCCACGGGCGCCAGCCCTGAGCTTCTGTGGGGTTTAGGCCTTTCCCCGCTCCCTTTATGGGATCCAGGGTTTTAAAGTAAACAGTTCTTTCTCTTTCTGATAAGTCACATTGAAGTATCGATTTGGAGGGAGGGAGGGCACGACCTTAGCCCTTAGTCATCGTCACCTTTGGTCAAGCTCGCGAAGCAGGACTGAAAGGCCTGCGTCCCCCTCCTGCGGCAGAAATGGAGGCCTTGCCCCTGCTGAACACAGTGTCCCCCTCAGAAACCCAAGTTTAAACCTGTTTAACCCTTTCCTCACAGGAAGGCTGCAGTTTATTACACTGTCACCTCCTCAGATGTCTAGATCCAGAAAAGTCACCTGATCACAGGAACCTATTAAGTATATCCTTGCTCATCCTACTTCAAGCTCTTGACCAATATTTGGAAGCCAATCTCACACTCCTCTTGAACCAATCGTTTCTGACGTAGCTACAAGTTACTTACTTGTTCACACCGACAATGATGTAGGAAGCTCCTCCTTATCTGCTCAGTTCTGGTATCTCAATGGTGAGTGAGACAGACGGAGTTTACATTCTGGTTAAAAAAAAAAGAAGACAGATAAAAAGAGAGAGACATACAAAGGCAAAAACAACCACCACCATTGGAGGCTGCCCCTGGCCCTAAATGTAGTCTGTCAGCTGCTATTATTGTTAACGTTTCTGATCATTTCTTTTCCTCCTCAGGCCACTCTGCTGTTTTGCCTTCTTATGCTTTGAAAAGAAGCTATTTGTTATCCTCTCTAGTAAGAACCAGTCCTCACTTCAGGTCGCATTTATCCTGGTCGAAGCTCATGACCCTCTGAGGAGAAGAGGCAGCCTTAACTAGTGGGTATGTTGCCATTTTGCCCTACACAGAATTGGAAGGGAAAGCAAAATATGCTCTGGCTTTTCTTCTTCTTTCCTAAGAACTGATCTCAAGAAATGAGTCCCAAGTTTGCCCCCATCTTTGGTCCTGCTTCTGGTCCCTTCCCTCCAACCACCTGAGATCAAACTGAGAACTTGTCCCTAGAAAAGACCAGGGTGCTCTGGGAGGGCTGAGGGATTGGCCATGGCCTTGTGAAGGCTGGCACGTTCATATGGTAAAAGCCCAAATGTTCATCCTGAAGTGGGAAAAAAACATTGGCGTGGGTGCTGTGGAGGTCACCCGGCTCCAGCTTTGTTCAATGGCTCTGGTGTCACCAACGCCTCACTGGTCCTGCCTGTGATAGCTTTGTACTTTTAAACCTGCTTCTCCTGGTTGCAGCAACCGTATTTCTTTTCAGAGCTACTGTTGGTTTTTCACCTTTTCAGTGACCTAGAGTCTCAAGTCCCCAATATAGATATTCTTTCAAACTGCAGGACAGGTTCCCCCCACCCCCAGGCCTCACCGCATGGACATCCGGGTCGCTTTCACCAGCTGTGCTCGGTCTCTGAAAGTTGATGCGTTTTTGCCGAGACAGTTTCCCTTTCATTTGGAAAACCATGGTGAAGACAAATGTTCAACTTTCAGATGATTTCCTTTCAATTCCCAGCCATGGTACTCGCAAGGATTTTGAATTTCAGAGAAAGGGTAAATCTTGCCCTATTTATAATCCTTAACAAACTTCTTCCAGCAAATCACAGAACACCTGCCTCGGCTGCTTTAAAATGACTTTTTTTTTTTTTTTTTTAAATTATAGGGGATGCATTCTTTTAAGATAAGATAGATTTGAATCCTGCAAGGTTGAAGTTCAGCTTAGAATGTCTGAAATCCCTAATGTTTGTACTCAGATACAGGCTGCAAAATGGGGCTTTGCAAACAGAGAAAAACAAAATCGGGTAACTTTCCACTGGTTGCAGCTGGAAGCAGGCTCTGCCTCCCGTGGGTGACTGACGGTGGTTTTCTCTTCCTGCCTTGAGTGGCAGGCTTTTTGAAATGGAAAAAAAAAGGAATCAGTTCCAGTGAAGAATGCCAAACTTTTGCCAGGAGGGAGGCCGAAGTTTGAGAACTGGGAATCCAATCTCAAAAGAGTCTCATTCGAGATTCTTTTGCCACTCAAATTTTTGCCTTTGAAGAAGACACTTTATATTTCTGAGCCTTTAGTTTCCTCTCTGTGTAGCAAAGCTGAAGATACTAGCTTGTCATTTGCTCTGAAACCTTAGGTGAAATAGGAGATGAATTCTCTTTTATTAATGAATAGAGAAAAACAAAGGTGGATATAGAGAAATTACCAAGGTCTTGAGCTGTATCGACTAATTGGTTATTTATTGGGGTAGTAAAGAAAAAGAGGCCAAAGGAGTTGAATTTACCATGCGGGAAAGGGCCAAGCACGGGAGGACCGGCAGGATGCTGAGTGGCCACAGCTTCAGGTTGGCCATCAAGAGAATCAAAACCACTTTCGAACCAATATCCCAATCCAGGGCCCAAGTGAAAACATAGAGTGTTGACAGCGAGTCCTGGTATCACCACTGTAGTCACACACGGGCCACCTTCTCCCACTAAAGGTCCTGCTCTTATGGGTAGAAATGGGCTCAGAACACCATTAGGCATTGGGGGGAGGGGCCTGACTGCAGAGGGCAAAGGGGAAGGGTCATCAGTTGAGTGAGTGGTACCCACTCCCGGGAGGCAGTTGCAGACCAGCTGCAGACATTATGATACTTCCCGCCTAAACACTTGAACACTTGTCCCCAAGGAATAGGAGTATTCTGCTTAACCCGATTACCATTATCAGAGCGAAATTAACAATAATTCCCTAATAGTATCTAATATTTAGCTCATTTTCAAATTTCCCAATTATCCCCCAAATCTCTTTTAGAGCTGTTTTTCTTTTCTTTCTTTCTTTTTAAAAACTATGATCCAGGCAAGATTAATGCCTTGCATTTGGTTTGTAAATGACAAAATTAATCTAGATGCTCTCTAGCAGTCTGTCAAAAATGTTATGTTTCCATCCTAGTTTTTCCAAAGATTGGCCACTCCTCTAGGACTTGCAGTGAGAGAAGGTCTAGAATGCAGGTCCTTTAAACCTTCTGCCTGGCTTCCCCTCTCTCCGCATGGCCTCCCCCCTCTGAAGATAAGCAAATACTCTTGAGTAACCCTTCCTTCAATATCCAACAAGAATCTCCAATGAGCCCTCATTCATTCATTCATTCATTCACTCAAGAAATATTTGTTGAAAGCCACAGTGTCCTTGGCACTATTCTAGATCCTGGGTATGCAGCAGCAAAACCCAACCAACCAACCAACGAAGAAAACCAGACTGAAATGCCTTCCCTCATGGAATTTACATCCAGAAGGAGGTGAGCAATAAACAGAATAAAGGAAGTCAGAAGTGGATAGTGAGTTTTGGGGAAGGACTCAAGTTAAAATAGCAATAGGCAGGGCCCCCCCTGTTTGAGCAGAGAACAGAAGGAAGTTAAAGAGTGAGCCACGAGGAAGAGAATTTCCGGGCAGAGGGACCTACACGCTCAAGTATGTCTCAAAACGGGAAGAAGGCCAGCGTAACCAGTGCAGTGGGGCTGAGGGGAGAGTTACCAGATGAGGTCGTGTGGCCTCAGATGGTATTTAGAGTCCCGGTATGGGCTTGGCCATCCACTATTCACAGTAGGTGGAAGATAAATGCTTCATTTTAATAACATTTGTTACAGTAAAGAAGAGATAAATTGGAATTGGAAGAATTATTCAAGAATCAGTTCCACCTCAAGTTCATTCCCTAATTAATTGAATCTAAGCATTTTTCAAATATGACACATTCAGATTTTCAAGATGTTAAAACGTGGGGGAAATTTGTGCGTTTCAAAATCAGTGAAATATAGTCATTTGAATACTTTTCCCTATCTGCTCCCCTTTATATTTGACCGTATTCTTACATAGTGTAGTTACTGACCCTGGAGCTAAACTGCCTGGGTTCAAACCCTGGCCCTCCCACTTACCAGCTGTGTGATCTTCAGGGAGGTACTTAACCTCTCTGTGTGTCAGTTTTCTCCTTTATAAATTTGTGTTAATAGTAGTACCTGTTTCATAAGGTCATTGTGAGGATTCAGTGAATTAATATACATAAAGTGCTTACAAGAGTGCCTGGCACAGAGGAAACACTCAAGTGTTATTATTAAATCCTCATAACCTCTTTGAGCTATTTCTGATTTTAAAATTGAAACAAGAATAATCAGAGACACAGCTAGTACAGGTCAAGGCTGGGACTTGAAGCTCACTTTTCTGGGGCAATTCTACTTCTCTCTGCAGCTGCCCTACCTAAGGCGGCTGGGTTCCAACACCCGTGACTTTTTGTTTTTCCAAGAGTAGCTCAAAACTCTGGGCACTGGGGACAAACTCTTGAGCGTTACACTGATTCTGCCCTGGTCCACGATCTTTGTCCAGATGCGTCATTGTGTTTTACAACCCACTAACCTGTCACCTTGAACATTTCTACTCCGGTGAGCACGAGAATGTGGAGGGATAGAGCCGGCCTTTGCCGGGGCCTCGCACAGGGTCCCTGAGAATGCATCTCGGCAGCCGCAAAGCTCTGGGCCTCTTTCCTGAGAAGGAGAAGCTAGCAGTGCCTTGTGACTAGGGAGTCCTTCCTGAAAGGGGACGCAACACCCGAGTCCAATGTTGAGTCACAGACGACAGATCCTCAGGAGAGAGGGGCCAATCCCAGCTCTCCCTCTCGCCCTTGGTGACTTTCAAGGAGTGCTGATGACACCATCTTCTCCCATCATCAGAGACTTCATGTGGAAAAAAGTCATTTCGTGAAATGCCACATGAAGACAGGATTTAGTTGATGCATTCATTCATTTGCTCATGGTCTATCTTAGGTAGCTCTCTACCCAGGCATGGGCTGGCATCACAGAACTGTCTCTTCCCCCCACCCCACCTCCCCAGGAGCACCGTGAAGCTCCTTAGTATAATCCCAAAGTCATCTAGATGTCTAAGGGGTAAAGGAACAGAAGGACTGTTGTGATATTATGATTAATAATAAATATGTATTTGGTCATCATCGCCAAGTCTGGCACAGAGCTCCTTAAACTCTAAATTTCCTAAGTGGTAAGAGCTCTAAAGGTGTCTTTTGTTATGTTAATGAAGTGACTTTTGGAACCTAGGTAGCCAAAAGATGGGGGCTGGTTGCCAGAGGACGCAGCCATGTGATTAGAGAGTTGGCATTTTTAGTCCCACCCCTGGACCTCCGGAGAGGGGAGAAGGGTAAGAGGTCGAATCACTCACCAATGGCCAGTGATTCAACAAGTCATGCCTATGTAATGAAGCTTCCATAAAAATCCAAAAGGATGGGGTTCAAAGTGCTTCCGGGTTGGTGAACATGTTGGAGATTTGGGAAGAATGGCTGGCTATGAGAGGGCGTGGAAGCTCTGTGCCCTTTCCCCATACCTTGCCCTGTACATCTCTTCCATCTGGCTGTTCCTGAGCTATATATCTTTTTATAATAAACAGGTTACCTAGTAGGTAAAATGTTTCTCTGAGTTCCATGAGCCAGTCTAGCAAATTAATGCAACCCAAGGAATGGGTCATGGGAACTTCTGATGGCTCAGAAGCACAGATGACATCCTGGACTTGCAACTGGTGTCTGAAGTGAGGGGGAGGGGCGTGGGACTGAGCCCTTAACCTGTGGGATCTGATGCTGTCTCCAAGTAGATAGTGTTAAAATTGACCTGTAGGACACGCAGCTGGTGTCTGAGAATTGCTTGGTGGTGTGGAAAACTTTCCCACACATGCTAATTGGTGGCCAGGATCTTAACTACATACTCTGGACAATCTCAAATGCACCCCGGGTTGGTGGTCTCTGCTATAATTTTCTCGAAGGCCAAGGCCAGCTATGTGAAATAGTTTGTAACATGTATTCTTGGGTGGAATCCTTGAAACAGAAACTTGGCAGGAAATTCAGAGCCACTTACAGAGGCACTGTAATAATGTTCCTCTGTTTCCCCCCGTTTCCCTCTAGGTTCAGTCTTAGGTTGAGAAGTTAGGGTGCAAATCCTGGGTATGTGTTCCTCTTATGCACTGGGACTTCTGTGCCCATCCCTGAGTGTGTTTCTCACAGACGCCACTTGGATGGAGAGTTCTCCAGGGAAACACTTTGCCCCATCATTTCATGCAGGTCACTATCTTCCCTTCTCTCCTTGCTTCCTGCCCCCGTGGCCTTTACCCCTCACACATTCACAAACATTGACCTCCAACCCTGGGTCACCCCTGAGTTCTGTCCACTGGAACCTCCCAACAAAACTTTCTCTACCCTTGTTTCCTCTTCAACCCTCACTTGCTGGCACACTTAGGTATTGGTAGAATCAACTCAAGAACGACTCTGAATTAAAACAATGTTCAATGGAAAGAATTTTTTAAAAATCAAGTTAATTAATTTGCTTTCTGTCCTGGCTGCAGCTGCTTTCTGTTTCACTTTTGTTTTCGAGTCAGGCAGAGAATGGGATCGGCACTTAGTTTGTTCTCTGTTCTAGAGCCACCAGCTCCAGAATCCACTGAGCCAGATGCCAAACTAGTTCTTTGATCAGTGGTCTTATTGTCACACCTGGACCCCTGAGGGCGTATCATGCTGTCCCCTTCATGCCTCCTGTGCTGTTGCCCCACACAGCTTTCCCTTATCACCTCCTAAAGTCCAGATGTCAGGCAGGGGGATTAGTGTGGTTAAGACACAAATCCAGTCCAGGAGTGTTTCTGCTGAGCCCCCATCCTGGGCCTGGCGGTGGACTCTTGAGCACAGAGAGAGAGACCACTGATGACTGCTCGTATCAGTTGAGGAGCAAGGCCTCAAGGAGCTCACAACTGAATTGAAGAGACATGGCTTTAGAATTGCTTACTAACTCTGTTGAGATCATGTGCACACGATCCCCTCAGTGAGCAGTAGAGGTGGGGCTCAGGGGTCAGAGCAGGCGTCTCAGACCTGGCCCCTGCCAGCCTTCTGTGGGAGGGGGGGCTTCATAAAGCTGGATCTGGGCTTGGGCCAGGCTCTATGAACACGGGCACAGGTCCCAGCGTTCCCCAGTGGGCATGCTGAGGCAAAGAGCTTACTTAATTCATCCAACCATGGGGAACCAGTGGACCCAAGGTGGTGTTTAGAAGACAGTATCTGCTAGTTGTGGGCACAGGGGATTATGGGTGGCACACAGGGCTACTTGAGTGTCCTCTCTGTGAGCACAGGGGATCCTGGGATAACTCCCAGGGCTGAGCAGTCAGTGTGGGCACAGAACAGGAATGTGGGATGGCTCTTTGGTAGCTGCTGGGTATGTAGGTGGGAAGCGGAGAGAGGAAGCAGTTCCAAGCAGCGGGAGTAAAACAATAGCAGTGGAATTAGACAGGAGCGGACAGCTAGCAGTCAGGGGTCTTTGTCCAGAGAAATGTACTGTGAGTGGTGCTTAAGAGCAGGGGATTTGTAGCCAGAGAATCTGAAGTTTGACTCCTGTTCCTGCACTTGTTGGGTGAACTTGAACCTAAATTTCCTCATCTGTAAAGTTCAGATAATAAAACCTGCCTTCCCAAACTATGGTGAGGATTAAATGAGACGATGTATATGAAATACTTAGCATGGTGGTTGACACCTAGTACGCACTCAAATATTATTATTACTATTGTTGGGCATGTATAATAGAGAACGTATTGAGAGAAAAGACACTCAGCTGGCTGCTGGGGGGCATGAGATGGGTTTATCATCCTGGGAGACCACAGGCCTGTTCCTTCATGGCTCCTGCTCCCCCTGCAGCTGGGACCATAGACTCCAGTTGCTATAAAGCCCCTTCCTCGCCTGGCTGGGGTCCTTGGATCAGAGGTTTGGGGCCAGTTCAGAGGGCAAATCTGGGTATTTGCCTGAGCCCCGAGGATTTCCCTCTGCCTGAGGCTCCCAAGTGACCAGGGTAAGCTCCAGATAACAGATAAAATGCAAATTAAGTGGTGGCAACATACCTGTCTGTTTGCACCTTCTCGCTCACAACCATTCCGTCTGCTGTCACTCAGCTGCTTTGGCCCTCAGGAGGGACAGCAGAGGAGTCCCAGGCATCACGTGGGACCTCCTCAATCTCTCCCTGCCTTTTGCTTTAGCTGCCTGGACCGGATTAGAAGTCAACAGGACAGACAAGGCAGCCAGAGTCCCCAGAGCCTGGCTGGGCTCCTCACCCTAGCTCTGCCCCAGGCTTCCCTCTCCCTGGTTAACTGGCCCAGGGACAAATTAATTGTCCTCAGTTGCTTTCCTTGGCCGATTGTAATCGGCAATCCTTTTGCACATTTCTCAGTAACAAAATACAGCACCCCTTCATCTACTTGTGAGTCTGTTCCTTTCTTGGGTTTTGTAAAGCACTTGCTTGTTTGCTGCTTTGCAAAACAATATATAACTGTTGTTATTGTTTCTCCAAGACAAAAAGAAAATTTGTATTGCTAAAATCAAACTTAGTCCCTTCTGCTTTGTTTTCATGCTTCTGCACAGAAAATAACTTTTCATTTCAATGCTGAATCATAGTGTAATCTTGGAAGATATTTTAAATGGCAGACTCAAAATATGTTGTACCAACAAGGCAGAGAGCTCAGTGAGCTGACACCATGACCAGCAATCACTGAGTTCTCACATGCACGTAGATGACAACTGCAACATGTCTGCTGCCTGGCCAATAACACTGATAATGCCATTAAGTCCTAAAGGCATCCTAATTTCAGAGATGCTAAAACATGAGGGGGGAAGGTGTGCTTTAACAGACAAAATGCAATTGTTTTGCAAAAACATGATAATATAGCAACCTGTATTTTTCATTCAATATTCTATCCTCAACATACTTCCGTGTCAAGGAATATCTTGTATCAACACTCTTAAAAATAATTTTGGATTCCATTTTCTTTCATTGTGTTCCATTGACTGAACTTATTATTCACTAAAACCCTATTTTGAAGTAAGTTGGGTGCTTCCTTTTTTTTCAGAATTATTATTTTTTTCAGAATGATGCAAAGACCATCTTTAAAGATAAATAGTTGCACACATCTTTTGTAATTTTTAAAAGACTTTGATGCATTGCATTATTAACTTTTTAGCTTGGTTCCAAGCAAAATGGGCAAAAGTATTCCTTGTCTATGAGATCTTAAGTGGTACAAGGTGACCTTTCTCGATTCTATATTAGGAAGTCACTGCTACGACTCAGCTAATACCTCCTCAGACCAAGAATATCACAAATCTTGTTATACATATCGACAAACTGTCTCTCCTCAATTAGAATGGTCAGATTTAGCAACTAGAAACACAGGACATCCAGTTAAATTTTAACTTCAAATAAACAAATATATTTTTTTAGGGTAATTACGTCCCATGCAATATTTGGGGCTTGCTTATACTAAAAATTATTCATTGTTTATCTGTAATGTGAATTTAACTAAGGATGCTATATTTCATATGGCAACTCTTTCCAAATGTATTCCAGGAGGCTGCAGGATCCTGTGCTGCTGCTACACTGACCTGGCTCAGTTCTTTTTGGAGGTTGAAAGTCAGCTTCCTTAGGGTTAATTCATTCCTTAGAGCTACTTCATTCCTTAGAGCACATGATTATTTTAATAAGCATTGCATTTAAGCTTAGCTCTTCTGTTACGTGGAAGTTGATGTAACTAGATAGGACAGGGAGAACCGGGGAAGGACCAGTAGACTCAGAGTCCTAATAAAGAGATTTGCAACCCAGCTTAGCCCTTCCCAGCTGTGTTAGCTTCGTCTCCCAGAGCCTCTATTTTCCTACATAAAAATATTAGGAACAATATTATGACTCTCCTCGGTATTGCTGTGTAAAACAGCAATGGGCTGATTTCCATGAAAGGGTTTATAAACTCTAAAACATGATGAGCTAAAAATCATGGGGCAAAGTCCCATGAAGCCAGAGCTTTAGAAATATTGATTTTTTTCCCCAGGTTTGTGCTGCTGTGATATCCTCTACCAGTCACCTGTGAAGCTCACCCCCATTTACCCCTTTCCCCCCCCTACACATAAAGCTCCCCTGCAGGCCATCAGCAAAATCCCAACTACTCTTAGGAATGGTTTAGCTGATGGTGCTGCACGTAGAAGACTAAAGACAACCGGGGAAGTCATCTTCTCCAAGAGCTTTAGGAAAAGCATTCAAACAGATTCTTGTGTTTTAAGAGCAGGGCTTTAATTAGACCGGAGTTTATGGGATGTTTTCTTCAATCCAGGCTGTGCAAAGGGCATTTGGAAGTAATCAATAACCCAGAAAAGAGTTTGCAACCAGGAAAAAACATCAATTGAATTAACCTCAAGTATATTGGCTGTTTTGGCTGAATGTGGGCGTAGGGGAAGATCTCAGCAAGGACTGTCAAAAGGAAGATCAACTGTCAGTGTTTTGTTAAACTGTGGTGTCTCCAGGGGGCTGGGGATCAGTAGGCACCAGATGAATCTTTAGGACAGACAGTAGCAGTTGTCCAGCTCTTTAAAACTGATAAAAATGTATATGGGGGCTTCCCTGGTGGCGCAGTGGCTGAGAATCTGCCTGCCAATGCAGGGGACACGGGTTCGAGCCCCGGTCTGGGAAGATCCCACATGCCGCGGAGCAACTAGGCCCGTGAGCCACAACTACTGAACCTGAGCGTCTGGAGCCTGTGCTCCGCAACAAGAGAGGCCGCGACAGTGAGAGGCCCGCGCACCACGATGAAGAGTGGCCCCCGCTTGCTGCAACTAGAGAAAGCCCTCATACAGAAACGAAGACCCAACACAGCCAAAAGAAAATAAATAAATAAATTTTTAAAAAATGTATTTAATTTTGGGCCAGGGAAGGTATTCTTAAGCAGCACACAGAGCCTCACATCGAGACTTTCTAACATTAGATGATTAAAATAATAAAGTCAAAAGAAAAAAAAATCTAGGGAAAAACAGCAATCTATACCACAGCCTCACCTCTTCAGTTTAGGAAACATTCTTATAAATCAAGATTGAATAATTCAAGATGAAAATGAGGAAAAGAGAGGATATGAACACGGAATTTACAGCAAAATAAACACATGAAAACAGGGTTAACTTCATTGATCATTATAGAAAGGTCGATGAGGATCAATTCTCAGTGAGCTCATAGGTTAAAATTAAAAAGCTGGTCGATATCCAGTATTCGTCACGCTGTGGACAAGCTGCCATTCTCAAACGCTGTTGCTGGAAGTGTTAATGGTTTACTTTTTAAAGGATAATTTGATAGTGTCTATTGAAACTGGAAGTACATCCCTCTTGGTGCAGTAATTAATTCTATTACTGGGAATTTATAGATATATTCACAAAAGGAAAGTAAGACATGTATGTAGAAATATTCATTGCAACATTGTTTGTAAGATCAGAAAACTGAAAAGCAGACTACTGTATGGTAGACTGGTTACATAAGTAATACAGCATACAAAGTAATAATGTAATAACACAGCCATACAATGTAAAATTGTGCAGAAAAAGAAAAAGACCAGGAATTGGGGTAAGCAGGATGATTTATCCCATGCCTCCCCAGTCCAAAATATATCAGAATACATTTGGTATAAGTAAAAGTATAGAAATACTTGTGTGCATCTGTATATGTATTTATTTGGTGGTAATAGCATACTTTTTCTTCCTTGAAGGATACACAGAATATCACTGATGGTGGTTCCTTTGGGGAGTGGGCTAGTGGTTGGGAGGTGGGGGGATGGAATTTTGCATTTGGGGTTTTACCTTGCTTGGAGGTGTGATGAGAAGCAGAGCTCCAAGGCCGCTGAAACAGGCAACAGATGAGGAGGACATAGTCTCTCGTCCAAAAGCTGAGGACAGGTGCAGTGTGACATCAAAGGATTAGGATTCCTGTACAAACGCAGGCCTGCCGGCTTGCCATGAGCGGTCTCGGTAAAGCTGCAAGCACCAACGGAAGTGACCTTGGAAGCGGAGGGCTTTGATCCTCGGCAGTCCGAGGGCCAGTCAGGGTTGGAGTTAGGGGAGCTTTCGCTTATCCTGGAAGGGAGTCACTCAGCTCAGAGTGCCTGCAGCGCAGGTGTCTGGGGTGTTAAGCGGGTATAAGAAGGGGGCCCGATCTAGCAGGGGAGTCATGAAAAGTTTCCTCCAGGAAGCCATGTTGGGCCTGAGCTCTGAAGGAGGGATAGGAATTGTCTAGGCAAAAGGATGGAGATGGAAAGATACCAGGTAGAGGGAAGAGCACGTGTGAAGGTGTAAAACAGCAGAAGGCGAGCCCCAGTGGCTGGAGCAGATAGAGTGGGAGAAGGCGCCCGGTGAGAGCTCGAGGTAGGCGGGGTGAAATCCAGCAGGACCCGGGGGCACAGGTTGGGGTTTCCTCTTTATCCCAAGAGCGCTGGGAAGCTATTGAAGGGTATCACTTGTATCTAGACAGGATCATGTATTCAGCAGTGAGAAGAGGGGGATGGAGAAGGGCAAGAGAGGAAGCTAAGAGGCTTTGGTGAAGTCCATGTGAGGGATGATCACAGTGGGGACGACAGAGCTGGAGCTGAAGTTGGATAGAAGCTTATGGGTGCCTCTTGTGACCTCTGCTTCAAAAGGGCCACACCAGCTAGCGCCGCTTCCTTTCTGAGCTGCCTCTCATTGTGGGGATGGGGATGGGGACCAAAGTGAAAAGAAGTGAGAAAGATTCACAGATCTGAACACCAGGCATGGGAGCTCCAGACTCTGTAAGACATGGGTCTGCAGCCCATACTCCCATCTGTGCTCTGGGCCTCCCTCCACTCCCAGGAATAGGGGCGCACAAACATGGTGATTATTTCCGTGTATCAGCATCAGACTTTAATATTGACCCACCACTAGAATAATAACCACTGTGTTCTGGGGGAATTAATTTCCAGATATTGACTACCTTATTATCCCCCCCCTTTTCAGCATCATTCTTCCTTCTCATTAATCTTTCGGAACAGGACCATCTCTTGGCAAAATTGTGAGTTTTCCATCCCCTCTTGTAGGCTACAGCTATAAAGAAGGGGTGCTTCAGAGAGGCTGCAAAGGCCTGAAAATCCACATGGACACCAAGCCTTTGAATACATGTGGGTGCTGTTGTGATTGATGAAACAAACATTTATTTCAGTGTTCTACTGAATTCAGAATCATTCAGGTCTGAATAACTTCTGGTCATTATGCAGTTTCTTAATCACTAGATCTTAAAAGTTCTGTGGATTTTTTTAAAAAGGGGTTATAATACTTAAGAACTGCTAGTTTAGGGCAAAGGGTCTGACATAGCAGGCTGATGTGTTATTCATTCAATAAATAGTTATTGCATACCCATTCCAAGCCCTGGAGATATTCATGAATGACATAGGCATAGTTCCCATCCTCAAAACAGTAATACTAGTAAACAGACAGCAACAGGAACACTGGAGAAAAGCTGATCTTCAGTGGGAGATAAGCAGTTGGCTGGAGATCAGTTGAGTTTTAGGATGTAGGGACAAAATGCTACTCCTTCCTGAGGGATATACATTTTGAAAGAGGAGCCTCTAGAAGGGTAAACACAAAGGACTGAATTTCTACTGGTGGAAATTCAGGAAATAGTTTGGCAGGCTGCAGAAAGCAATTTAAAGAGCTTGATTGGAAGACAAATTATAACCTTTCCTAAAATAATAAAATAGTATTCAAACCATGTTAATACCCAATATCATCAATATGTTAACCACTTAATATCTGATATTGATTATAGGCTGTGCCTATGTAGAGGACTTTGCTTTCATATGTTTAAAAATATACAAAATATATTTTTGAATATAGTTGCATCCTGAATGCTACTAGAATGTGAAAATAATGCTCGTTGGGTCTGGAAAGATGCTCCCTTTTGCTGGCTATTAGCCAGTAGTTGGAATTCGAGCCGGACATGCACAGTATAGACATGGGAAAGTCCAAAGGTCATATTACCAATAATGGAAATAGAAACCAAAATCTTTTTTTTAAATGAAAAGGAGTTTGAGACCCAGCTGGCTGGTAAGAGATGGCATGTGGAGATGAACCATCACCCGCAGCTGCCGGAGTAACTCGTGGAAGGGGCAGACCAGGCTGGTTAGCTGTCTAGAGGCACCAGGAGTTATTGGCCAAAGTGGCTGGAAAGGAGAAGAGGAGAAATGTAGAAAAGACCAGTAGAGTTGGCACCAAAGAATCATTTCTCTACTTTCTTAGACTATCAATACCCTTTAAATTTTGGGAGGGATCAACCTGAAGAGTATTCTTCCTAATTAATCTGCCTTAAAGTGTACTTTGCTGTTAATGATTATCACCTTGGAAGGCATTCACCAAACTCCCACTGGGGACCCATCTGCCAAGGCACGTGTTTCCGAGGGAGGCTGAACTGAGTGCAGCCGACTTTGGTTTGGCTGGGAAATGAGAAAAGCTTCTAGACCTTCCATAAACCTTCTGTGCTCATAGTCATCGGTTGGGTTGGCGTCATAGCAAACTTTAAGTGAGGGAGAATGTTTCAGCCATTCATTACAAGGGAGAAAGGTCAATCTCCGTGAAATTCCTACCACCTTCCGATGAGGCATCCCAAACTCAGTGAAGACTGGCTCTGGCTGGTGGGTATGTGGCTTTGTGACGAGTTCTCCTACCTGCTTGGCTTCAGTTTTCTCGCTGGGAAAACTAAGAGGCTGGTTGACAAAACCTCCTTGAAGTTTTGACATTGGGGTTTTCTGATTCATTTACCTCGTGGCAGGTACAGTTTCCCATCCTCTGCTTCATAGCTTCCCTTTCAACCCTTCTCCTCACGACTGTCGGTCACTTGGGGTGACTGTACGTTTCCAGCCAAGTTGGGCAGGGAGGGTTTATCCCAGGGAAGATCAAGATGCACCAGGATCCCTTAGCTCCTGACAGACACTTCCGTCATTCCCTGATGGGAAGATAGGCCATATCTCTGCCAACAGCATAACACAGATAAGGGAGACCATGAAGGGTAGGGGTGCAGTTTTAGCCTCTGACACTTCACACTAGTATCTAAGCCCCAAAGAAGTGTAGTAAACTTTGGCTAGAAAATTGCCTGACGCCGAACAAGGGTAGCGGCCAGTCTTGTCCTCAGAAAGCTGAAGAGGTGTCTGTCTTCTGACCAGAAGCCCAGAGGACAGTGGTCAAAGGCCATCACTGGAGGCTCCAACTAATCAAACCACCTTTTCAGGGCATAGTGAGGGGGAAGGGGTAGGCAAAGATGAAGCTTTCCCTTCTTAACTTCACAACCTTGTTGCAGAAACCAG
This sequence comes from Balaenoptera acutorostrata, assembly GCF_949987535.1. Classification (NCBI taxonomy): domain Eukaryota; kingdom Metazoa; phylum Chordata; class Mammalia; order Artiodactyla; family Balaenopteridae; genus Balaenoptera; species Balaenoptera acutorostrata. The sequence continues at coordinate 17,037,337 of NC_080076.1, forward strand.
TTTCTTGCCAGGAGAGTGGGAACTAATTATACTACTGTCCCCACACGTGCTGTCGACTATCAAGAGACCACCTGTGCAGGAAGATGAGCAAATATGGGCAGTTGCCTTTGAGCATGTGGGATTCAGTCACAGACTTGGGTTTTACCATTCCTCGATGAGATGCAGAGTGATCTTGGCACTAACCTCAGTGATATTGTGGATTATGGGGCATTTCTGTTGGCTCCGTCTTTGGCAGGACTGAGAGGTGAGGGGAGCTGGTCTCAGAGCTTCTCGTGTCCCCTGTGAAGCCTGACCTCTCGTGGGCAAGCCCCAGCACCAGCACTTTTAAGCTTCTCCCCAGGCACCACCAGCCCCTACAGACACCACACAGGGCCTAAGCATCCCACGCTTGCCTCTTTGTACAAATTTGCTAGCTTTACCTAGTGTCGGCAAGGGCGTGAGGAACAAGCACCATCTACTGCAGGTGAGAGTGTGGGTCACTACAAACCACAAGGCGGTTTGGAAATAGCTATCAAAATTACAAATGCCTGTAGCTTTTGACACACAATTCTACTTTCAGGAATTTATCCTACAATGTGCAAAATTGCAATGTTGCTTGTATAGCAAGGTATAAGAACATACCAAATATCTATTAGAAAGGCACTGGTCAAATAACATAGGGTATATTTACAGAGTGAAACATTCTGGAGCCATTAAAATTGTGAAATGTGTGGATTTTTAAACAAACCGATAAAATAATTTCAAAGATCTATTCCTTAAAAACTCTTAGAACACTTTTAAAATTTTATGAGGTTAAAAAAAAGCAGGATACCCAGCAGTGTGTATAACCTGTTTCCATTTCAATAAACACAGGGAGGGGAGTAAACTGTGTCTGGAAGGACGTCTGAGAAAATTGCTCATGGTGGTTGCCATGGGAAGGAAAATGGTGCCTTGGGGTTTCAGAGTGGTAGAAACCTCTCAGCTAAGTCTTCATCTCCAAAGGCCCCTGATAAAGTTCTCACACCTTTTCTGAGCGTGTGGCCAATTAATGCATTAGCACTTCAATATGGACTAGTTGATCACAGTCTCAGCCAGAAACAGAATGGCAAAGGATCAGACAGTAGTAAGATCTCTTACACTATTTGGAGTTGGTATTATATTCACATGGTTCAAAATTGAAATAATAAAAAGGAGCACACAGCAGTTGGTGAGAGGATAGACTTAGTGCATGTTCAGGGGTGTGGTTACAATGTATGCGTGGGGTGCCCTGTGGCATCAGTAAATGGCAGTTTTGATAGTACTCATAAGGTACTGTCTCAGGGTATGAGACTTCTGGGAATGTGTGTGGAAGAAAGAAACTCAGAATATGAAAAAAATTGAGCCTGGGCCCCCTATGCCACTGACTGGTTGTGTGACATGAGAAAGGCAGCTTTCTGACCCAGGTGTCCACATCTACAAAGTGGGGCTGGTAACAGCACCCCACCCCTCAGTGGCTGTGATGTTTAAGTGAGATGTCGTACAGCCAAGTAAGTTGTACATGAGTATGAGAGAAAACCCTGTGCCCCGCTCAACGACAGCAAAACAAACAACCCTATTAAATAATGAGCAGAGAAGCTAAATAGACATTTTTCCAAAGAAGATGTACTCATGGCCAACAGGCACATGAAAAAATGCTCAATGTCACTAATTATTAGGGAAATGCAAATCAAAGTCACAATGAGACATCACCTCACACCTGTTAGAATGGCTATGATCAAAAAGACAAGAAATAACAAGTGCTGGAGAGGGTGTGGAGAAAAGGGAATCTTCATACACTCTTGGTAGGATTATAAATTGGTGCAGCCACTGCAGAGAGCAGTATGGAGATTCCTCAAAAAATTAAGACTAGAACTACCATATGATCCAGCTATCCCACTTCTGGGTATTTACCCAAAGGATGTGAAAATGCTAATTTGAAAAGATACAGGCAGCCTTATTTACGATAGCCAAGATATGGGACCAACCTAAGCATCCATCAGCCGATGAATGGATAAAAAAGATGTGGTATATATGTGTACAATGGAATACTACTCAGCCATAAAAAAGATGAAATCTTGTCACTTGCAACAATATGGATGGACCTTGAGGGCATTATGCTAAGTTAAATAAGTCAGATGGAGAAAGACATACCATATTACTTCAATCATATGTGGAATATAAAAAACAAGATCCCAAACAAATGAACAGCCCAAACCAAACAAAAACAAACATGCAGATACAGAGAACAGAGTAGTGATTGCCAGATTGGATGGAGCAGGGTGGGGAAGGGCAAATGGGTAAAGGGATCAACTGTACGGTGATGGATGGAAACTCAGTTTTTGGTGGTGAGCACCCTGTAGTGTATACAGAAGTAGAAACATAATGTTGTACACATGAGACTTATATAATGTTATAAACCAGTGTTATCTCAATTAAAAAAAAGACCTGTGCCTAAAGTTCTAGATACAGTCGTTTCACCACCTCTCCACTTTTCCATTGGCTCTTGTTCCTTTTCCTCTGTTTTTTAAGGATATGTAATCACCAGTATCTTTTATTGGAAGCTGCCTCTCATCCTCTTTAGAAGCTGGTGATGCATGACTAGCAGATTTATTTTTGTAAAAGTAACATGTGCTTTTCCCTTTGCTGGCATCTACGCCCCCTTTCTCTCTGGTATGCAACACGCATTGGTGATGTCCATCACCATACTGTTTTGTTCATTTCTTACTTTTGCTAAATGGATGTAAAGGCGCATTAAATTGGGCCTTCTCTCTCCCTTCTCAGCCTAGGGGAGGGGGTTGACTCTCCTGGGCGCCTGCTCTGAACCATCCATGAAGCCCACCAGTGGAAAGTAAGACCCAGAGCCCAACCCCAAAGCAACCATTGTTATGTTTCTCGTATAGACTATGAACACAGACACGTGTATATTATAACCACCTTTAAAATACAAATTGGGGCCATAATATTTGGGGTTTTGAACCTTGCTCTTTCATTTTATAACATAGCTTTGAGATCATTTAGTACCAGTACACAGAGAGCCTCTTCCCTCTCTTTTCTTGGCTGAGTAATAGATTGTTGTGTGGCACTTTTCCCATTATTCTGGAATTGCAGCCAAGGGACAAAGCTGTCACTGAACGATGCCCGGTGTCCGGGCAGTCGAAGGAGACCTCCCATCAGGTCCTGGCACCCCCTACCCTGCTCTATGTGGGGTGAGCCCTGGGGCCGGAAGGAGGCAAGGGGTCAGCTTGCGGGGTGCGCACTGCTCTTGCTGAGAAGTCGCTTCCTTTCCCCCAACCACATCCCACCCGCCGCCCGCCCCAGGCCAAGTTGGTGGACGGCGAAAGGCATCCCCAGGAGCCACCTGTGAGGGCGCACTGGCAGAGAAGCCTAGCTCGTTGCCCAGCCTGATGCTTGCCGAGCCCCAGAACCGAGAGCCCGCGTGAGGACACACCTCAGGGCACGAGGTGAGAGAGCCAGACGGCTTGACGTGCCCTCTGGCAGCCGGTGTGATCACGGCCTGGGTGCCCCCGGGTGCCTGTGCCAGTATAAGGGCCCCACGGGGTGTAGGGCGCCATGTCTGCAGGCGAGGACAGCCCCACCATCCCAGCTCCCTGGGCCTCTGTGGGTACCAAGAGGGCCCATCTGAACGTCTCCTGAACTTCAGGATGAGGCACAGAAAAGGTGAAAGGGGGCAGGGCCCAGCAGTGCCTAGAGAGGGGCTTGGGGGCATGCGCCCTCCGGTCTGGACCAGCAGGAGACAAGGCACCCTTTCCTGGCAGGTCCCCAGTGATGGGGGACCTGGGGTGAGGCTGAACCCCATTCCCCTGAAAGCCACACCCACCACCCACTCAGAGACCACCAGGATCCCCACAGAACCCTCCCCCATTGGAGTAGAGACCAGGGACCCGCTGCCGCTGACAAGTCACCGGCAAATGAGAGGACTCGGCCGCCTGCTTCTCCTCCTGCCCCCAAACCAGAACAGGGAGGAGGAGGAGGGACGTCAGGATAGCCCTCACCACCCCTCCCAACCCCTGGGGGTAGAAGGCGGGTGACGAGAGTCATTAGAGAGGTTGGAGTTTTACAGAGAACTGCACACATGTCAAAAATGGAAAGTTGCAAAGTCTGCCCAAGCTGGCATCAAGGGACAGGAAAGGGAGGTTATACGTAGGCCAGGTGAAAGCAGAGACTTGCCGGGGCGTGGGGGGGAGAGAAATGTATGTTTATACTCCATGACCTGAGATTTCTCAATCAACTCCTTCCAGCTCTGTGCATCCATCATGAGAGTACACCGTGATTTGTCTAAAAAGTTCCCCAGATTCATTCATCTTTTGCAAGTTTAAGCAATGCTGCCACGTAAGCCCCTGTATCCACCCTGAGCCACGTGTCTGGCTCGAGTTCATCTGTGGGTAATTTCAGAGCGCATCCCTTGAACACAGCCTCTGCTTCTTGAGGACCGTCGTCCTGACTTAGAAATCAAGCCCTTTTGGCAGCCGGAAGCTGCGAGCCCCAGAGCCGGGCCACTCCCCTTGCTGATGATCTGAACGAAGCTGGCTCAGCCTTGGACGTGGCGGATGTCCCTTTCACTCTGTCCACTTCTGCTATGAAGACTGTGTCCTCCACATGGAGCATTTCTTCCAACTGCCTTGCTCTTGTTCTTTTAGGGATTTCCTTCTCCCTCTGCATCTCTGGGGGCAGAAATCCCCCTGCTGGTTCCCTCTGAGGCTGTCCTGTCTCCTCTATCCCATGTTGCTTAGCAGAGGGGATGGCCAGGCACGGCCCAGCTTTTGCTTGTGACACGGACCAGGGTTTTATTTATAGGACGAGGGGCTCTGAATTCACTGATCTGTCCTGGGTGACACCATCTGAGAAGCCACAGCCAAACCTGAAGTACCTTGAACACCTAGAAGAAAATCTGATGACCACTTAAGAGAAGCGAAGAAAAGTCAGTAGCTTTCCAGAGCTTGGAATACAGCGGCTTTACCCGCAGCCGCGATAGCAGGGCTCCTGGGGCAGGCTCCACCACCAGACGCTCTTCCCTGGCTTGTCAAAATCCTTGACTCTTACCGCTGCTGCTAATAAACAAAACGAACGACCTGACTTGCTTCTGAGGCCCACTGAGCCCCTCTGAGCACCCCCCGCACTGGAGTTCATTTTGAAGCCCGCAGATACCCAGCAGCAGAGGCAGACGATTCCCAGTAACATTTAGAAAACCCAGTTTCCAACCAAGTGTGACAAAATGACGATTTAATAGATGCATATGTCGTGCTTGAATATTTTTAGTCTTTCTCGTCAGTGCGTGAGTCATTTGGAATGACAGACTGCGTTCAGGGGGAGAGCAAGGATCTTACAGAACCCCATTCCTTCGCTGATTCATTTCCTACCTTTGACTCCCGTGAACCCTCTCAGTGATTTTGTGGGAAGCTGCCTGCTGCTTTCTGACAGCCCATCACACTTCCCAGATCACTTACACAGAACTGCAGCCGGGCCCAGTGTGAGATCCTGACTCAGGTCCCTTTTTGGGGAAAAGCAATTCCCAGGAGCTGGCCCTGCCATATTTGCACCGTGCACGGTTCAAATTTCAGAGGCTGTTCCAGCCCGTTGGTTTCTTTTCCTTCAGAGATGCTTATGATGGGAAGTCATTCTTTTTATTTTAGTGGCCTCAGGCCCCAGAGGCTTTTGCTGGGAGGCTGCACTGGCCTCCTTTTTGAGCAGGTGACAGATGAGGCAGGTGACAGCTGTGACCGTGCTCGACACCTCCACCCTCTTCCCTCTGCAGCCAGGAGAGAGGCTCCAAGGAACCTAATCAGGTGGAATTGGGGCCCGTGACCTCCCCAAAGCTGTGCTCTCAAGTCGTGCTTCTCAACTTTGGCTACAGAATTTGATTCTCTCAGGGAGATTTTTTAACTCCCCATGTGTGGAGCTCAGCCCCAGAGAGTCTGTTTTAATTGGTTAGGGGGTGACACCACACCCAGTGCCATTTCTGAAGGGAAGACGGAGGGAGGAGAAACCATAAAGAGTTCTCACTGGAGCCCCTTATTATTGGTTCGTGCTCAGGGTCTAGCCCCTCACTAGCTCATAGAAGATACTCCAGAGAATAAATAAAAGGCTGAATGGATGACTAAGAATGTGAACTGGGAAGTTTTGAAGACAAATGACAAGAGGCTAAATAGTGTGGTGGGAAAATCCAACCAGCTGGGTGTTGGGTGAGTGGGCTCTGATTTAGCCTCTCCATGTGCGAGCTGGGTGCTTTGGGCAAGAAACCTCCCCTCTCTGAGCCTTTGTTTCCTCATCTGTAGAAGCAAAGGGTTTGGAGCAAATACTTTCTAATGTTCCCCCTCTATTTCTAAAATCCTCTGAGTAGATGGCTGCTATGCCTATCCCTGGCATTTGGCCATTTTTCTTGCTCATGTGCAACTCCAGTGCTTTCTGAATTGGCTTAAGCTAGAGAGCAGTTTTCCTTGAACAAGAACTCTGGGGCCATCAAAAAGAGGTTGCTTGGTGACGGTTTGTGCAGGGATGACAGTCACTCAGCGTGAGGGGAAAGGCAGAATGTTCCAGAACATTCTAATACCCACAGTAGTTCACTGGTGGGTGGATGGGGGAGGGGGATATACACAAGCCTGGAGCATTTTCTTTTTGGTGTGAGCTGTAGGCGTGTGACAGAATCATGGAAACCAAACCCGGCTTTAGGGATTTAAAGGCAAAATTGACTTTTCCTCTGACCTAGCTCGGTCCAGCATTGCCCAACTGTCTCCAAACACTGCAGAACGGCTGTTTGTGTGGAGATGAAGAAAAGCTCTCTGTTGACTTGATTTCCAAACCCTGCCTTTTGGAATTGACACAAGAAGAGGGCAAATTGCTCTCCAGGCTTGACCATCCGGTCAGCCTACTCCAACCCCCTATCCCAGCTCTCTGCCTCCATCTACTCAAACAGAAGCTATTGAAACAGATATCAATAACACAGATAAAGAGTAAAGCAACATGGGCTTTGAACCCCAGGGCCAAAAGGCTTATTGCAAACTGGTCAACTTCTTTCTGTGGCTTCTGTCCCCCAGGGGTTAAAGACCAAAGCTCCTCTCCTTCCCTGAGACAGCTCTGTGTGTGGTCCAGTCCCCGGGGTGGGGTGGGGGGACATAGGGCGTGATCTGCACCTTCAGAGACGCCTCATCAGCGTTCCAGGTTGCCCGAGCCCCAGGTTTGCTGTTGGCTGCAGGTGGAGGGAAGATGCCCAAATCAATGCAAAGACAACATGCGGTTAAAACACAAACTCTGAAACCAGACCACCTGATCTATCCCTTACAGGCTCCGTGACCTCGGATGAGTTTTAAAAAATTCTCTGTACCTTGATTTCCCCACCTGCAAAATGGAAATAACAATGCACCTACATAGTAAGGTTGTCAGGAGGATCAAATGTGTTCATAATTCTAAAGCAGCTTAGAACACTGCCTGGCACATAGGGTGTTTCAAATAAATCAGTGGTTCTGAAACTTCAGTACGAATAAGAATCTCCAGGAGAACTTATTTAAGTGGAGTTTACAGGGCTCCATTTTCTGTGGGGCTTTAGGTGAGAGCCTGAGGTTTTTTAATTTTTATCACCTGTCTCCAGGTGAATCTGAGGCAGGTGGTCAGCACTGCCTGGTCCCGGCTGTGCCTGCATCTCCCACCTGAGTGACAGGACCCTGCTTCCCTCGGGACTGGCTCTAGTTGCCCTATGGGCTTCTCGAGTCTTTGCAGGAGGCTTGTCTGGTGGGTGCTGGAAAGATCTCCCTCTATACCAGTTGATCTTTTGAGTTTCAGCTCAAGTGATATCTCCTCCAGGAAAAATTCTTTACCTGACTTTTTTTTTCATGTGTACAGCATTGTAACTTGACATCTGTACACCTTACATAGTGATCAGTCCCAAAAGTCTAGTTACCATCCACCACCATACAATGGACTCCCTTCACACATCCCCCAGTCCCCTGTCCCTCTGGTAACCACCAATCTCTTCTCTGTATCTATAAGGGCTTTTTTGTTTTGTTTGTTCATGTTTTGTTTTGCTTCGTTTTAGATTTCACATGTGAGTGAAATCATAGGGTATTTTACTTAGCATAATACCCCCAAGGTCCAGCCATGTTGCTGCAAATGGCAAAATTTCATTCTTTTTTATGGCTGAGTAATATTCCATCATATGTATGTACCACATCTTCTTTATCCATTCAACCATCAGTGAACACTTAGGTTGTTTCCATATCTTGGCTATTGTAAATAATGCTGCAACGAACATAGGGGTACATATATATTTTTGAATTAGTGTTTTCACATTCTTTGGATAAATAACCAGAAGTGGATAGATGGATGATATGGTATTTCTATTAATTTTTTGAGAAATCTCCATAATGTTTTCCATGGTGGCTGCATCAATTTATAATCCCACCAACAGTGTAGGAGGGTTCCCTTTTCTCTATATCTCCTCCAACACTTGCTGTTTCTTTTTTTTTTTTTTTTTTTTAAGTCTTTATTGAATTTTTTACAATATTGCTTCTGTTTCATGTTTTGGTTTTTTGGCCGGGAGGCCTGTGGGATCTTAGTTCCCTGACCAGGGATCAAACCCGCACCCCCTGCATTGGAAGGCGAAGTCTTAACCACTGGACTGCCAGGGAAGTCCCAACACTTGCTGTTTCTTATCTTTTTGATAATAGTCATTCTAATAAGTGTGAGGTGATATCTCATTGTGGTTTTGATTTGCATTTCCCTTATGATTACTGATGCTGAACATCTTTTGATGTGCGTGTTGGTCATCCGTATGTCTTCTTTGGAAAAATGTGTATTCAGATCCTTGCCCATGTTTTTAATTGGGTTGTTTTTTGTTGAGTCGTGGGAGTTCTTTATATATTTTGGATATTAACCTCTTGTCAGATATACAACTTGCAAATACTTTCTCCTATTCAGTAGGTTGCCCTTTTGGTGATAGTTTCCTTTGCTGTGCAGAAGCTTTTTAGTTTGATCTAGTCCCATTTGTTTATTTTTGCTCTTGTTTCCCTTGCCTGAGGAGACATATCCAAAAAGATATTGCTAAGATCGATGTCAAAGAGGGTACTGCCTATGTTTTCGTCTAGGAGTTTTATGGTTTCAGGTCTTGCATTCAAGTCTTCAATACATTTTTGTGTATAGCAGAAGACAGAGTTCTAGTTTCATTCCTTTGCATGTGGCTGTATAGTTTTCCCAACACCCCACCATTTTCCGAGCAGAGTGCTCTTTCTCCATTGTATATTCTTGTCTCCTTTGTTGTATATTAATTGCCCATATAAGTGTGGTTTCCACTGTTTCTGTGCCAGGACCATACTGTGTTGATTACTGTAGCTTTACAGTGTAGTTTGAAATCAGGGCCTGTGATACTTCTGGCTTTGTTCTTCTTTCTCAAGATTGTTTTGGCTGTTCAGGACCTTTTGTGTGGTCCCATACACATTTTAGATTTATTTGTTCTAGTTCTGTGAAATATGCCACTGGGATTTTGATACAGTTTGCACAGAACCTGTAGATCTTCACCTGACTTTTGGACAGACCCTGACCTCTGGGTGGAGGCATAAGCCCTTATCTGCCATTTCACATTCATTTTTTATAAATTTGAAGCAATCCCATTTGGGGCAAACACCTCATCTGATGGCAAAAACCTGACCTGAACTGACATGAGGCTATTTATAGTCTTTATTTATTCCATTTAGTGTGTGTATTCACATGCTTGGCTGTAGAAATATTAATGGGTTTGATGACAGTGTGTTGCCCTATCCTCTACCGGCAGTGTTACATAATGTATGATATATACATATATATACAACATAGTACTTTTATAAAATGCAAAAAAAAAAAAAAAATCCTGCTTTCCAAAACACATCTGGCCCCAAGAGTTTTGGATTGTGGATCTGTAGCACATTTTTTGCTCTGATTATTGGCTTTCTCCTCTGCCTCGCCACTAAATGAAAACCCTAAAGGCAAAGACCTGAGTTTCATTTTGCATCCTCCACATCTAGCCCATTTCTTGGTGCAAATAATGATCAGTTGGTGTTTCTTGAATGAATGAATGCTTTCTCGTAGAGGAAACTGTACCTGTCTCTCTTACTTTCTGTGACATTCTCCAACACTCTGTGACATACATGGTAGAGTTTGTAAAATTAACTTCACATGGCTCTTTTGGTTCCTCCTCTTTGGGACCAGGCCTGCAGCTGGGTAGGCTGTCTCCACGTTGGAGTGATAAGGACCTCAAAAGACTGTTTCAAACAGCTAGATTCTTCCACTCTCCGTTTGAGCAGGGTTTTTGAAAAAGAGGGAGCATTTCTGGGGCATTGGAATGTCTTGAACAAAAGAATTTTCCAAGATTGGGGAACAGGTTGAAGACTTCACGTCTGAGATCTTCTTTTCCTTCTCTGTCCCCAGGACAAAGCTCTATCTGTACACTATCTAAAGGGGAGAATACTCTTCCAGACCCACCCCTCCCAGGCTTGATAAAGGCAAGAACTCCAGGGCAGGAAACTGGGAAAGACACCTCCGAACCCAACAGATCTGTTAGAAAAGAGGGGGATGAGGGGACTCAGAAACAGGATTATAAGAGATTGAGCTTCCAAGGTACGTGAGTTCAAGGCCCCTGGCCCTTGTGGTATATCATGACAATGTGAGAACAAACACATTCTAAGTAAAGAGAAATGGGATGGTTATTAGATAATTCAAGCTCAAACCTCACATTGGTCCAAATTGCCTATGAACACGTGCCGAGGTTGCAAACTCAAATGTCTACATGGCCAGGCAGATGATGAGTGAAGTGAGCCACATGTGACGCAATAGGGAGTGGAGGGGAGTGTGGCGAATGGAAAGGTTTGGGCCTCATCTAAAGAGAGCAGCCCCTATTCAGCTCCTGCTGATTAAAGCCAGGGCTTCTCATTTTTCAAGTGAAATTGGAAACCTTGATTTTTAGGTGAACTGTCCCTATCTTAAAAATCCCAGGAAGGTCAAAGAAAGATCATGGACAATCAAGTTATGGCCCACCCTTCCCCAGTTTGCAACTTTTGTTTCCATACATCTTGGGTGCTGTCCCGTCTTGTGATCTTAGAGTAGTGGGTTTGTGAGTTCCTGACATTTTCTGGAATCATCTTCTGAGCTGCGACAATCCCAAGTGGAGGCCGTTTTTCTCACTTGCAGCTTCTTGCCTCCACTCTAAGAGGCAGAGCAGGCTCGCCTCCTCTGGGGTCCCCTCCTTTTCCAAACGCAGAGGCCTCCTCCCACGCCCTGGGCCAGCACCTAAAGGAGATCACTGGGTAGCCACCAGGAATCATCCGCCCCGCACCTCTGCTTGGACAGCCAAGCGCGGCTCAGATGCCTGAGGTCCTCCAGGGAAACTGCCATCTCTTGAGAACTAAAGTGCTGCTGATACTACAAGGCTTGAAAATTGTGTCTGAAAGCATGAGAAGCAGAGCAAAAAAGGCATGGTGTTCATTTACTATTTTTTAGGCCACCAGGGGAGTTGGCAGGCGCCAAAGCCCTCGGGCCAAGAAGGCACGACTCTCTTAGCAGATCATCTTCTGCAGTTTCAGTGTCTTTTGCTGGCTGTCTCCTTGTTTCCTCTCTTGCCAGAGACCCTAGGTGACTTTTTTACAATCAATCAGGTGGGTCTGGGTCCCTTATCAGGGTCATGAGGTGTAAGACGCTTGTTCGCCGGGCCAGTGTTTGATTATTATTCAGGAAGAGACTGAGGCAGGAAGCAGTGAGGATCCTCCAGACTGAAGCCCACAGGCGACCTCCAAGCTCGCTGGAACAACAGCACCACCCTGCTCCCCAGGTACCTAACCAGTTCCCTCTAATCCAGCTTTATTGAGCATCCAAGGTACAGAGAGCATTGATGTAACCTATGCTTGCAGGTTGCTTACAGAGATGTAGAGGAAGAAGACAATTATACAAATAACCACAGAGAGAGGACGAAAGGGGCAAAGTGTTGTAGGTTCAGAGGAGGGATGAAACTTCTTTCGGTGGGGGCAATCAGGAAAGGCTCCCTGGAGGAGGTGACAACTGAGATGGCTCTGAATTTTAGGTAGATTTGGTCATGTGGGGAGGTCACTCCTAGGAGAGAGAACAGCATGAGCAAAGGCAAGAAGGAAAGAATGTAAGGGGTGTGTTTGGGGAGAATAGTCCGTTTGAGGGAATATGGGGGCCAGAAGGGAAACTGAGTCAGGAACCTGATCACCAATACCCTGGACTGCGTGGCTAAGGAATTTAGATATTCTTGGGTTGACACTGGCAGCCTTTGAAGGGTTTCTGCAGGGGACTGCAGTGATTAGAGTTGGGCTCTACTCGGAGCTGTGTACAAACTGGACCGGGAATCAGGAGAGGGAGAGAGGCAGGTGCGGTCAGGAGCTTATTATGATTTGGGCAGAAGTTACTGAGGCAAGTAAGGTGTGGGGCGTGGGACTGGAGATGAGAGTACGGGTGCGGAGCCCATAAGGATGGGCCTGCCGTCCCAGCCCCTCCCCCTTCTCAGGCATCTGCTCCCGCAATTCCACCAAAACCTCCCCCTTTTGAGACCCCAGTGACACACTCATTGCCAATTCCAGTGGTCACTTCTCAGTCCTCCTACCGGGGACCTACCAGCAGCACTTGACACACGTGGTCTCCCTGCCTTCATCAATAAGCTCCCTTCTCCCGGCCTCTAGGACACCCCTGGTTCCTGCTGTCCTCCCACCTCTCTGGTCTCTCCTTCCTTCCTGATTGTCTCACCTTCCAGCCCGCGCATCCCTCCTTCTCAGTCTCAGCTTTCAATTCCATCGACATGCTGATGGCACTTAAGTTGGTATCCCCAGCCTGTACCTCTCTCTGAACTTGTATGTTCAACTTTGTACTTGACCTCTTCACTTGGAGGTCTAACAGCTGACTCAACGTTAGTATATTCCAAAAGGGCCTTGACCTTATATCCCAATCCTTCCTAGGGCCTTTGTATTTGCTGTTCCTCTGTCCCCACATGCTCTTTCCCAAGTAGTCACAAGACTTGCTCCCTCACCTCCTTGAGATCTTTATGCTGACCCACTCTATCTAGATTTGCACCCTCCCATGCTACCTCCTTCTTCTGCTGGCTTTCATCAACATTTCATGCAACATACATTTTACTTATTTATATATTTGTTGTTTGCTTGCCTCCACTAGAATATATATTTTCTGATGGAAAGGATTTTTGTTCTGTTTTGAATTGCTATATTCCCAGCCGCTACAAGTATGTGGTACATGGTGGCCACTCAGTGCATGTTTGTTGAATGAATGAGTGAATAGGAAACTGAACTCTGTCCCTCTTTGGACTTGGGGAACAAGGCCATGTGGAAGGTCAAAGATAAAGTCCCAATGTGGATGCCTGGAAGACACCAGGGTACAATGCTAAAGAAATTTAGAAACAAAGAAGTTTGAAAACAGTGTGAATTTAGATTGGGACATTTTGAGTTTGAGTGACCTGGGGGGCATCCTAAGATGATATCTGGCAGGATTTGGATATGAGAGTTGAGGGCTCTGGGAGAGGTCGGGAGTAGATGTAGATTTGGTCATTGCTTACATGGTGGTGATGGCTTTAAGCCACAAGGGGAGGTGGGGGGAGAGAGAGAGAGAGAGAGAGAGAGAGAGAGAGAAAGGGGACACCAAGAACAAATTATTGGGGAACACCTACTTTAGGCGAGTAGTTCAAGAGAGAGAGAATAACCAGGAGAGTGAAATGTCATGGAAGCCAAGATAGAATTTCAAGGAAGAAGAAATGGCTGATGATACTGAACAGTGCACACTGGGGGGCAGGATGAAGCCTGGGAAAGTGGTGTTACCACCTAGAGGTCTGCTCTCCTGTTGCCCAAATGCCCCGGATGGCCTTGAGCACCAGGCAGGAGCTCAAGGGCAAGTCGTGGACACAGTGAACGGCCCAGTGGTGTGACCAGACCTGTTCTGGAGGCAGGTTAACCAGAGTGTAGGACGACTGGGGAAGGGAAAGAAAGTGGACACACGCTTTAGGATGATACGGCAGCCATCCAGACCTAAGGAGTTGCCTGCAAGCGAACTTAGGGGTTGGTGGCGTCCACGTTCAACTTGTAGAGCAAGAAAATGACTGGCCCAACGTCACCGGGGTCCATAGGGTTCCCGGACCTCCAAGACAGGTATGACCATTGCTCACTCCGTGTCACCAGCGATGGCTATTTCCCAATGCTGTGGCTCTCTGGCCTCCACAGCTAATATTTGTTTCCTATTGATCCAATCCCCAGCCTGTTACTTTTTAACTGGAGTCCGGGGGTTCAAAGGCCTGACTTTTGTTTAAACGCTCATTAGGATGGGGGGGGGCATGTCCCCTGATAACCTCAACTGATGAACAAGCAAGGATCTTCTGAGTAAATATAGGCTGTGCAGAAGGCCAGAGGGGGTGGACCAGAGCGGGGTGAGGCTGGGGGTCGGAGAGGAGAAGACCCCACTGGCAGAGGGGCTCTTCAAATTTGTAAGAGCTGAATAACTGGAATTCAAAAGACAAATCCCAAACCTAAACTTTCCACCACAAATGATATTAAATATAAGTTAATATCTAAAATCCTTTATCAAACAGAAACTCTTTAGAAAATGTACATCCTGGCACTCCATCAAATAGTTCCTGAGGGTAGAGAATCCAGCCCTATGGCCCTTCAACTCTGTTCGACTAAGGGATGCTCGTGTTGTCCTGGGATCTGGAAGATATGGGGCCCTTGCTTTTGACGGTGGAGAGTTCTGTCCTGGGGCGGCGGCCAGAGAGGCACAGCAGCTCCCCATGAGGGGCTGGGGTTTTTCTTGGAAGAGGCCTGTCTTTTCAGGTGGGTGTCCCTTATGCACACTGGATTTTGCGGCTTGAAACAGGGCCTTTGCCCTCAAAAGCCCTCCTCCGCTCAGTCTGTTGATACATAGATGCCATAATTTCTCTCTTTATTCCTGTTGGTTGAAGCCAAGCTTCACCTCTGGAGTTTGACTACTTCTAGAAGGGGTCATGCATGTCGTCTGATCGGTCATGTACATCGTAGTGTAAATGGGTGTCTGGGCCCTTCTCTCTGAGACGAGGTTTGGTGGAGGGCATGGAGGATGGGCCAGGGTGAGCGGCTGTATGGAGGCTTTGAGTCAGACAGTCCCGGTTCAGATCTCTCTTCTGTAAGACGCTTGCTCTCCCGGTCTGTTTCCTCGTGTGTAAGTTGAGGGTGATAATATCTATCGTATTAGACTGATGTGGAGATTTATGGGAAGTAGTAGTGCTATTAACCTAAGAGAGTAAATTGAAGACCCCAGAGGCTCGGCAGATGTCAGCAAGGCCACTATCCCAAGGGGAAACTCATTCTGCAAAGCGATGCCGAAGGCTGCTTGTTCCCAAACTCCTTGCCCTGTCCTCGGGGCGCTGCTGGGTATCTCCCAGCCTCCCTTGCAGTTAGGTGTGGCCATGTGACTAGGCAAGGCGGGGGGGGGTGGCGAGGGGTGCTTCACCGCTCCGCTCCTGGCCCTCCTGCAAGGCCTTGCACCCGCTCCCCTGCCTCTGCCTGGGGGCTGCGGAAGGTGGGATGAGAGACCCCTCCACCTCCACCTCTTAGAGTTTACTGTCCAGACACTGGACATGTCCTCGGGTGGGCGGAGCTCCAGTTCCCACAAACCGCTTCTGCGCTCAGCATGTCGGGGCCCTTACTCTGCTCAAGGGCTTCTCCTGCGTTCTGCGGAGGACGTGGGGAAATCCAGAGGGAGCAGTGGCTCTGGCCCCCACCAGCAGGAGACAAAATTTCCTGCGGACGTCTACCAAGATTTATTCCCGGCTCGGATGATGTTACTTGAGGTTGATCGAAGCCTTTAAAAATCATCCTGGTGTCGAGTCGGCTTGGAAGCGAGAGGCTGCCTGCAGTGCACCCAGCACCCCTCTGTGCTCTGGCCCTTCCCTCCCACGGGGCCCCCTGCACTCTGCTCCCCCCGAGGGGTTTAGGGAATGAGACCAGCTTGATGCGTTTGCAGGGTTCCCCCGAAAACCTAGGTTTTCTGCCTGAAGTGGGACACTGACGGGTCTGACCCTGACCCCGACGGCCGCCTGTCCCCAGGTGGGCCGCTAGCGCCCCTCCTGCCCTCATTTCTGCCCCGGCTCAGTGACCAGCAGCCCTTCTGCTGCAGACAAGCCGCTGGAGGGAAGGGACCGGGTGAGAGGTCACACTAGCCCCCAGGGACCCACAGGGGCACCGCTGAGAAGCTAATCGCCCCCTCCCTGGGGGCCTGCAGTTCCCAGGAATGCGGACCACCCACGGCCATCATCCCCCATCTCTGCAGAGCTGCCCTGGCCTCTGCCGAGGGCAACAAGTGAGGACCAATCCTGGTCCTCCAGGCCAACAGCACTGGGCAGGTAGGGAGTGGTCAAAGGCAAGAACCTGCGACCCACACGGCCAAGGCCCTTCTGGGTCAAACGTTCCGCAATCGTGGGATTAAAGCTTGACGAGCCCCGGGCACATAACAGTGCAGAATCATCATCTGCCTTTAGCTGGTCTTGTTATTAAGTCTGAACAAGGCCACGAAGGATTGAAAACTGGTAACTACTTAGTTCTGGGAACCGTATGTAAAACTCCCACGGTACGGTATTGCTTAGAAATTGCCCGAATGTATCATTTCCCTTTAATCACAGTGGCATGCGCCTCTCCGCTGTCACTCAATCATCTTCAGTGCTCAGGCGGGAGGTTTCCTTGCTGCAAGGCCCTTACACGCCCCCCAAGCTAACTTGTCTGTGAGCGAACTTCTTCCTCAGAGAGAAAAAAAGGCTCTCCCCAGGCATTAGGCTGAGGGGAGGCGAGCACAGGGCTTTGGGAGGAAACGTGTGCCCTCCCCTCCCACCATCAAGGCCCCGAGCCCCCGTCTCTGCGGCTCTGTGCCCTGTTCCTACGCTGAGCGATGCCCCAAGGCTGCAGAAACGCAGGTGACGGTGCCCCATCGATGTGTTATGGGAGCACCTGAAGCGGCAAGTTGGCTGGACACCCGGCCAAGGACGGGATTAAGTCAGAACAGGCAGCTCAGCCTTCAAGATAACGGCAAGTCCAGCAGGCGGACACAGAGGAGCCACGAGCGAGGGGGCCTGGGCTGGGCTGATGCACGGGTGGTTGGGGCCTCCGACCTCCTCCCTGAGGCCCTGGGTGCTGAGGGCACCCCGACCCCAAGGCCCAGCTGAGGGGAGATGCCGCTTTGCCCAGGGGCAGGGGGCGGCCTCTCCACTGCTTTCCATTGAGTTCATCCTCTGCCACCTGTGACTTGCTGCTAGGATGGATGTGGGATTCGTAGGGAAAGGGAACGAGGCACAGCCTGGGGACACTGGCTGGGGAGGAGCTGGGGTGTTACAAAGGGGCTGAGCAGGAAGGTGACAGGCTGACCGGACTGACTCACCTCTTCCTCAGGCTGGGCCTGAGCTCAGCCCTACGAAGGGAATCTCGGTTCCCCCCCTGCTCGGTCCCCACCAGTGGGTGTCCCGAGTTGGGGCCAGGGTCCTGCAGCCCACTTACGAAGGGGTCCGTATTGGGTCTTAATAAAAGTCACCATCATTTTGTTTTCCTGTCCAATTTAAGTCCTATAAGTACCTGCTTAGAGATCCCACAGCCCGCGTCCTCTGGAAACTCAGTTTTGCGAAGTGTTGTCTCCCAGATGAGGGCGCACCAAAGGGACGGGAAAGTGGCATCTGCCCTCTTACATCCAGGGACCCCTTTGAACGTGGTTCCCCAGAGCCAACCACAGCGATGAGAATCCCTGGATACCCACGCTCACCACCAACTTTTACCAGGGACGTTAGAGTTTCAGAAGTGCCTAGATCACTCTTGGACTTCAGAGCAGGTGAAGAGCTTACTCACTTAGCTACTGTGTAACTGATGCATGATGATTTATTCCTATTTCATATATCTCATCATTTGTGTTTTTCTCTGAGAATGAGCATATACAAGTTCCGAGTGGCTCTATCTGCCGGTACCTTCCTTGTCTGTTCCTGTAAGGCTGCAGGAGGCCGCAGGAACTCAGAAGGCTGTCGATACCTTTCCAGCGAGATACCATCTACTGCTGCCTGAAAGAGACAAGTCGCAAGAAACCAGGATGCAATTATGTCCTGATTTGGATGTTACCTCCTGGCAGTCCCGGAGGGGACAAGTTAAGGCCATCGAGAGGAGGCTTAGGCACTAAAGAAAAAGGGACACAAATTTGAGGAGTCTACGTGTTTTATCAGGGAATTGACATGAGATCTGGATTTTGATAGCATCTCCCTTCTGAGAACCATCTTGAGCTTCATTACTGAGTCTCATTAACTGACATAAATTGAGGGTTAGTCAGATGAAAACTAGAGGTGAAATATGCCTTTTAAGGAATGGACTTTATATTACCACTTGGATAATCCATCAAGTCATTAATTCTCAAATTTAATAAAAAGGCAGATGGATAAGAATAGAGGTGCATCCCATTAAGCTCAAGCCATGTGTTCTGGGCAGCCTTTAATGATGTTTTTAAAGATGTGGAACTTCTAGGGAGATTAAGGGAGTGAACATACTATCTATAAATCTGCAGACATTTAAATAACCTCCCTGAGACAATTAAGGCGAGGCACTCACAAAGAAGCTTTAAATCAGACAACCCGTAATACTTGATGTAGAAAAAGTTCCAGCTTCCATAATTCTTTATTAAATATTTGACAAGTTGCATCACTTCTTTACAATGACTTCATTTTGTCACATTACTCTTTTGCTGTCAGGAAAACAATCCACAATTTCTCTTTAGATCTCTCAAGAAAAACGAAAAGCAAAAAGGATTTGTCCTTCAACTAAACGTTTTCTGTCTGTATCAAATTCAACCGTATTTTACAGCTATTCTGATTGTGAAAATGAGCATTTATCCATACGTTGTCTTTTAAAAAATTTCCAAGTTGTTTGGTTTTTAATCACTGTATCAAATGGTACTTGGCTTTATATCAGGAGGTGGGTTTATAACAAAAAGTTATGAAACATTTAGAATTCATTTGGAATGCTTGAAACTTTTTTTCACCTTAAAAGTCACTGTTTCTTCATGTTTTGTTTGAGTTAAGAGATGACGGCATATTATATCATCATCTTCCTGGGGTGCTCTCAGGCTCTGAGGGTCAGAATTCTCAGGACACAGCTTGGAGAAAACTGTAGAAGGGACTAAACTCTCACTCCCTTTCGAAACCAGATTCCTCAAGGTAGGTGTAAAAATGATATATAAACATGTAAAGATATATTTGGACAGCATATGTACGTATATATATTACATACATAGTAGTGAAGGAAGCACAAAGATATGCAAAGTTAACATGAAGGAAACTGTGACAATCTAGGTGAAATTAGTCTGAGAAAGAGGGGCAAACTGGTTTATATAGGAGCACAGATGTCTGTGGACACAGGGTCATGGTCATGAGAAGGCTTACAATGCACTGATACAGGTTGAGAAGGTAGTACACAGAGGTCTGTCGCCAATTTTGATATATTCTATCGTTACTCATACAAACACAAAACCAACCAACAAAAAGACATGCATCTTAAACATGCGTTGCTCTGCACCTAACACCTTTGATGAAGGGGAGCGATCTAATGAGAGGTTTTCGTGGAAAATTCCATACCAACAGAAAGCTCTCCTTTCCTATGAAACATACCAGCTCACGTTCTAATGCTACAGCTTTGTCTCCGACGCACTGAAAACACTCTGGGGTCGGGGGGTGTGTGTAGGCAAATGTATATACACTGTTCATTAAGGCTTCGATAAATTAAAAAAAGTGGTCCAAAGTATGTCACATTTTCTTCCCAGTTTTAAAATCTAAAGTACAAAGTGGAGTCTATAAGGATTTTTAAAAAAACACATCTCAGCCCTAAAATTGGCAGTTTCGACTTGACTTATCAAGATGTACCCTGAAGTCTGAATAAGATGGAGGTAGTGCGGGACCTCCTGGGGGTCAGGAAGGGAGCAGGCCAGGCAATTACCCTGCACAGCAGTGCCCCCTACTGGCAAGGCAGAAAATGACACCAGAGTCAGTACAGGGGTGCAGAGTCAGGGTGAGGAGGAAAGAGCAAACAAAGAGGAGCGCTAGCACAGGGCCTGGGTAGGGGCTTGAGAATTGATTAACCCAGACTCTCTTCATAGATTCTGTAATTTCAGAGGTGAGATACAAGACCTAGGAAAATACTTGAGTCACGTGTGGAACAATTAGTAACTGTTAGACAACATGTACCACTGCTGCGTGATCTTGCCAGTTCCAAATTGGCTCTCTTGAAAAGCAAAGTTCATATGCAGCAAATCTAATTGTTCTATTTAACAATGTGAGATGTAGGAAGTGGTTCAAATATTTTGCAAACCATTTCTCTCAGAATCTGTCACTGCATCCTTATGTGGGAGGAATAATCCATGTCAGGTTGCTTTAAGCATCTGTCATCTGACCTTAGGGAGTATTTGATGTTAGCTACCAATGGGCCTTTGGTAAATAATGGCAAGTATTTCAGGAAAAAAGAAAGAGCACTGAGACAAATGCCTCATTGTTTCCTGTTCCAGAGGCAGCAGGTAGAAAAGCAGCACACTATCTGAAGCTAATCCCACGGGGTGGACTTTCCAAATTCATCTTTAGGCTGACAAGAGTCAGAAATAGAAATACCCAGGACTTTTACAGGTGGCTGTGATAACTGATGTTTAAAAGACATTCAACATGCAATATGTAAACTCTGGCACTTACTTCTCAAGTAACCTCAAGGCAAAATGGCCCATAACAACTCTTTTTCAGGGAACTGAAGAAGCTAGATTCAGGTTAATTTCTAAGAAAACAGAGGCTCTAAGAGACCCTGGACTGTGGAGTAGCGTCACTGCTAAGGACAACTAGATGAGGTGACACCGCCGTCCTGCTGTCCTCTCCCAGGCCTGCTGACCGGAGCAGAGGCCCAAGGGACCGCCCGGCAGCCTACTCCACATGCAGTGCATTCTCCTTACTGCCTTCTGTGATTACGTCGTGAAGGTGATGGAAAGTGGTCATCAGGATTGAGAGAAAACAAGACAGGTGACTATTTTAGACAAAGAGTGAGACACTGAGAATTGATGAGAACTAGGGAACGTTATTTGGATTAAAAAAAAGAAAACCAAAACCCCCAAACAAACTCTAGACCCAGCACTTTTGAGCTGTCACTGAAATCAGATATTAAGGGATAGATGAACTGAACTGTCATTCACAGTTACTGCCTTTCAAGTATTCATGGGGGTCTATTTCGGTAATTCTTATCTGTTCTTGGCACAGAAATTATCTCAGGATGGGTTTTCTTTCTTATTTTCAATACTTTGCCTAATTTGCATTTAGTGAATATTCTGATTTTTTGGAATATACAGTTTACAAAAAGACAGAAGAATCCCAGTTCTTAGACAAGAATCGTTGGATTTCTCCCCCTATAATTACACACTCACTCTCAGAACCCATCCAAGCATACTGCTCTCCCAGGCTTTGGCATAAGTCATAAAAAGAAAGCCGAGTCTGGACTTGAGGGGCTACAAGAAGGGGGAGGTTTGCCACTGAGACATCTGTTACATTGAGTGATGGGAAAAAAATCCCACCAATAGGTAAAAATAATGAACAATATTGTTTTTTCTAATTACTCAATATCTAGGTTTTCTGATCACTACTGGATTTTTAAAAAATCAATATGAAAAGGGAACAATCCTCAGCTCTGTAGAAATCCACCTTCTTTTAGACACCTAGGCCTCTGCACCCCTTCAGAAAACTCCTTTACAAGCACAGACATTCGTGGCTTCCCACAAGCCGCCCAGAGCCGGGGTACATTGAGTTTCTAATGCCAAAAGATCCTAAACGGAGGCCCTGAAACCACGATTTCATTGTCTTATCCACAACTGGCAGGAGGTGAGATGGCTAGTGTCTCCTGACTGCCACCACGGGTCTAGGACAACACAGGTTAAGAAGGACAGCAGGATTGCTGGACTCCCGCCCTGCCTCAGGCGTTCTCTCAAAACATGACAGAATTCTGCAGCAAGGACTCACAAGCGGCCAAGAATCGAATCCCACAGAACCCTCCATCCCCGCCAGGACCAGCTGAAGAGCCGGACGTCAGGGGATCAAATCAAGTCTTCTCTCGCACTTTTAATCCAGCACACAGCGGACACAACTTGGGCAGTACACGGTATGGAAGCATGCAACATGTCACTGGGGACAAAACCCGGTTAGGTTAGCTGTCTATTAATCTTTGCAGTGGCATAGAAATCACAAAACGATTGGTGAGGACAGGTCTGTAGGCTCAGCTTTACAGCCAGGTTTTATACACCAGCAGCCAGATTCACAATTGATAGATATTGCACCGGAAAGGTGTGTGCAGAGGGAAGAAATCAGCATCACAGTCAATGCTCATGACAAAAAAAAAACCCAGAAACCAGATATGACCTCCATGTCGTACATAAAGTGCCTTCAGAATTGGCGCGGTTAGAACAAAAGTTGGTTATTTAGCTACCGTCAGCAAACGTGTACAAACAGGAGACTGCACAGGCCTGGTTCCCACATTTTCAAATCGCGCAGTGCCAAGTTTCATTCAAGTGTCTCTACTGAGAACAGCAAAGAGGAAGATATGACAGAAGAAGGACTGTACAGCAGCAGGAAGGGTTAAGTAACTTCTCTTACGAGAAATGATAGTCCAACCCTGCCTCAAATGTGTTCTAGCACACGTAATTACTTCTAAGGAATAATGGTGTGATTCCTTCAAGTCAACACAAATTTTGTCATGCTATATTACAATTCTCTCAGCCTGCAGCTATTATGCTAAATTTGTACAAAAAAAGTAATTATCCAGTTTGTTTTCATTCTGAGCATGGAAAAAATCGTCATGATGCCTAATGTTATGGTTTAAATTCTCTCCAAGTATTTGTCTGTAGAAGGCTTTTGGACAAAAGTCATTCTTCCAATGCTAATCAGGTAGGGCGTGGGGCTGTCCAAGTACTTTAAAAATAAAAATGTCACCGACATTAAACCTGGCGTGAAATTCAAATACAAAAAAAATAATATGCTCACTTTTCCAAGTACATGAGACATCTTTAATTGTAGTGAAATAAAATCTGCAAATCGGTCTAAATCATTTTAAAAAGTAAACATGAGTTGTAATACTATACCTGTAGAGTGATTAATTCCATTCGCTGTCATTATAAAGTATGTAAAATATTTATTAAGGGCTTGGCCTACAGAGGCACAACATAAATAGAATAAGTCCTCCTAAAATGTAATTAGTATACACATCAACCAGTTGGTAATTTGTGGTGGAAAACGCAGGAACGCGACCCGGGACTGGGTTCCCATGTTGGCGCGTGGGCAAGTCGCGGGCGAAGGCTCTGCTCCAGGAGCCCGCGCCGTGCGCTGCTCTCTGCCAGCGTCTCTGCAGAGTCTGTTAGGCGAATGCAAAAGTGCAAGCAAGACTTGCATGAAGAACAACCCTCCCGAGGCAGGGGGCGCTTAATCCACCCCCTCGAATCCTTGGGCATTTTCCACAGCCATGAGAAGCTTCTCTCGTAAATCTTCAAAGGTTTCATATGGAGGTAAGTCAAGGCGATTAAAGCTGCAGAAGTTAACAAGAAAGCATAGGTAAAAAGCCATCATCACTGCCCTTTAGTTACACCAGCACTTCCTAGATTTGGCTAAGGGGGCACTTGGTGTTCCAGCAAGAGGATGTAAAAGTCTCAACTAGCAAAAATATTGATTATCAAAAAGTAAATTCCAGCGATGACACTGGCCACACCAAATATGCTCTATTAACCTACGGGGGAAGAGAAAAGAATTTTCTAATCGTCCATGAAACCTCTCTACTGGGACCAAATGTGGATCCTGGAAAACCCTGCCAGGAAGGGAGACAAGACAGGCAAGGTAACTGACATACACACAGAGATGTCAAAACCCTTGAAGCACAAAGAACTTCCGCAGCAGGATGAACTGAGGCTGCATCTGTTTTTAACGCTCTCCTTCATTCGACACTATTTTAGGAAGCCCCAGTGCTTCTCCACGTAGCACATCGCTTTGTTTTTAGCGCAGCCCTGTGAGGCACGTTATGTTTTTCTCAATTCTGCAGATGAGGGTCCCGGAGCCCAGCGGTGGGTCAATATGCCCCAGGTCTCACCCCTGATAGCACCGCAGATGCGAGACCAGAACCCAGGCTGCCTGCAGCTCTGGGACCCCAACACTGAGCTATCCTCTAACCAAAGTCAGGCAAGTCATCAACACGTGGAGTGAAAAGCCTCATTTATAAAAAGCCCCTACGTACCTTGAGGCTTTGGCAGGGGTGTTACAAGTCACCTCGGTGACAGTGAGGTCTCCAGACCTCTGTGAGCAAAGGATTGTACTTGTCCATGGGACTGAGTTAAAAGTCTGTCTCTGCCACCTGCCAGCTGTGTGACCTCAGACAAGTCACCTCCGTCCCTAAATCTGTCTGCTCTTCTGTGAAATGGAGAGACTGCTGCAGAGTGCTGGCAGGGTCAGATCAGAACGTATAAAGGGGGTCTGGCACACAGCAAGCCCCAGAGCCAGCGACCACTGCCATCACTCACACACCATTCACCGCCGGCCCCCACTGGGCATGAGGAGCTAGAGCCCCAGACACAGAACTGGTGCCCGTGCAGGCGGGCTGCTGGCGGGCACCTGTCATGACGATGGCCACACGCACACACACACGTACACACGTGCCTTCGTTCGTGATGCTTTAGTAAGAGCTAACATTTGTGGAGCATTTGCCCCGTGCCAGAACCATTAAGGACTTTTCATCTATCACCTCAGTGAATCCTAGCAACCAGCCTGTAAGGTAGGTACTGCCTCATCCCTATTTATAGAGGAGGAATTCGAGGCACAGAGAGGTTGGGTAACTTGCCCAAGGTCACACAGTAAGCGGCAGAGCCAGGATTCAGCTCCAGGCTGGCTCCAAAGCCCAGATCTGCTTCTGCTGCCTCAGCATTTAAAACTGCTCCCTCCTGGCACTGACATAGGTTTCCAAGCGCGAGCGGAACAACTTCTTATGTTTTAAAAGCTAATGATTATCAGCAGCAATAAGAAACAGACACACGTCTGTGGTGGGCCCTTTAACAACCCCTAAAGTATTTAATAAGACACACTGAGCTCTGAGATTTTTTTTTCATAGTCACCAAACATCAAAAGACACAGCAGAGCAGAACACTGTGCTTCTCAAACCAGAGGTCTCAGAAACCCAGGAATCGTGAAGGAGTAAGTCTAAAAGAAGTTTCCAATTTTTGGTTTTCATCATGATAATGATTTCAAACATCATTTCACCAGTGATAGAGACAGAATTCCACTTCTGCAGGCTATACTTAAAAGAACAGGTGGCGGTCGTCTTGATTTTAAGCTGGCATTTCACAGTCCAGGGCCTGCAATCCCTGTGGGGTTTCAAGGATCTGTGGCCATTTTTCCCCTTTAAAAAAGGTCCATACATTATTCAAGTTTGAGAAATACTGGAGTAATGGAGAGAGAGGCAAACAGGGGAATGTCAAGAGCTGAGGTTTGGAATTACGTTAGCGCTCTGTGCCTCAGTTTCTTCCTCTGTAGGAAGAGGGCAGTAACATGACCCACCTTTTAGCGTCGTTGTGATGGTGATACGGGTTAATATACATGAAGTGCTTAGGATGACGCCTGGGACACAGTAGTGCTTAATAAGTGTTACCGTTACTTCTGACGTCAGGAGACAGGGCTGGCCTGCCACCAACTAGCTGTATGACCTCATTACCCTCAATGGCTTCAGCCTCGTCGTGTGGAAGATGTGTGGGCCAAAGGAGATTATTTTTAGGTGGGTCTGTGATTCTTAGTAAAGCGGAATTTTACATATCCCAGCAGTGACCTTCGACAGAACAGAGGAATGAAGCCCTTTGGTGTTAAGACGCTCAGCAATTACATCTGAGAGTTTCATGAAAGCTCAGAGAGAACCAGCTCCACCAGCCCTCACTCTCCTAGTAAATCAGGTTTTAATTTTGAAGCTTAATCGTGTATTTTATATTTTCATAAAACATGGAAGAGATTAAACATACATGTGGCTAGGTTTTACATAGCCACATATACGGCTGTCGCTGTGAAGCAGCCAGCAAAGCGCCTGTTTCCTACATTACAGCGGGAGCCGGGGCTGGACGGAAGGAAAGCCACAGCAGAGAAAACAGAGTAAGTCCCACCCCACCAGCCAGTGTGGCTTCAGTAGAACTAGCGCTCTCCTCTTCGTCTGGGGAGAGTATCACTGAAAAAATTATTTGAATGCTTTAATCCTGTGACACAGAGAGAAGCAGCGAGGCTTTGGTCAGAGCCGGCGGGGTTGCTTCCCTCCTGTGTGTAGACCTCTGTCCTTCCTAAGGGAGAGCAACGATTCTAAACCCTAGCTCTCCTCACCAACCCACCAACCTGGGCAGCGCTGGAAATCCCACGGCCCAGATCACACACCAGACCAACTAGGTCAAAATCTCCGGAAGTGGCACCCTGGCACCAGTATTTTTTTTTTAATGCTTTCTAGGTGGTTCCAATATGTAGCCAAGGTTGAGAACCGCTGAGTTCAGGGTCTTTATCTGGGCAGCACCGTATTTTAGTGGTGGCTCAGGACGTGAACTCCGAAACAGAAGAAGAATGCGACAGCAAGGTACCTGTCTATAGGGCCACAGAGGGTCATGGGAGGGACACTCAATTCCTCGTTTCTCTTTGAAGAGTCTGGAAAGAAAGTGAACCGTACCACTGAGGCAGTAGCTTAACCGAAGTGGTCAGGGTGCAGACTGGAATGCTGGCAGACCCGAGTTCAAATCACAGGATTTGGGAGCCTGTGAGCTACGGGGTCACGAGGAAGCTTCCCAAGAGCCCACAGGAACGCTAACCGTGTACTTCAGGCTGCCACCAAGGTTAAGGGTCTGACCCACACAGGACAGCCACGCCCAGGGATGCAGCTCTTCCTCCAGCTGAGTTCGGGAGCTCTGCCCCCCATCCCGCCATTGCTGGGGCTCGGTTCGGTGCTGGCTGCCTTTCAGATGAAGGCTACTGAGCGCAGAAAGCTACACCTGACTGATATCGTTTGGAATAAAAGCTCCACGGCCAGAACATCCTACCCCCAAGAATAAAGGCAGAGGATCAGGGGAGACCGGCTGCTCTGGCGATCGGCCAGTTTCAGCGCGAGTCAGCCTGCTCTCCCGGTGCCAACGGGCAGGGACCACATCCACCCCGCTCAGAGTCCTACGAATGGTATAAATGGGCAAAAACGTGCTCTCCGGTGAGACGAGGGAGTCGAAGCAAAAGGCCTTTCACAGCCCACTTTCCACAAATGCACCTTGATGAGACCTCTCTCCTAGCTGCGCCGGGCAGCAACTGGACGGCCCAGCGGCTCCGGCAGCCCCAGTTCCCGTGGGAAAGGAGGATGCTGGGTGCCGACCATCCACAGGGCTCCCCTCCACCTGCTTCCTAAGAGCAAGAAATCCAAGCCTGTGGGGTGACCCACCCCGGGGACGCGGGAGCCGGAGTGGCAGGAGCTCCCTGAGAGCTCCTGAGGTCGCCTCTGTGCTGGGTTTCACGAAACTCCTTGGGGTTCCCCTCTAGGAAGGCCTCCTTCCCGCCCTGCACCCGGAGGCCTTCTGAGCGCAGCCGTGCCCCGCACGTGCCTCCCTGAGCAGGGGTCCTTGGTCGGACCTCTGACACTCCTCTGGCCACATGCACGTTGCTAAATCTCAAAGACTTAATGGGTTCTGGATGGCCATGGAAGGCCTTTTAAAAACCTGTTGCCAAAGGGAATTTCATCCATGGTTCTAAACCATTTAAGGTTGGGGTAAAAACTCAATCTGTTCAGAGGCTGGGAGCGGTCGTATCCACATAGGGAGAATATACAGTGAAATCTCTGCTTCCCAGAATAACTAGGGAAGGACGGGGTTTGGAGGAGGAACTCCCCACAGGAAGCAGGAAGGGGGATTTAACCCTTCACATATCAAAAAGACCGGGCCCATTCAAATCTTGGGTGGCTTAATTCCATCAGCATCACTGCACGATCTATATTTTCACCTGTATCACTGACAGTTCATACTCTAAACGCTGAATGGTCAGGGAAAGTAGCACTCTAGCCTGTAGTCCAGCATCACACTCAGCTAAGTGTTTTAAAATACTGTCTGTCAACAACTGTGTGGTTTTCCGTCACTCACCATGTGTGAGCTCTGGGCAGTTTTTCAGGACTTCCCCATTGCTCTATTGTAAACAGCTGAGGACCATTGGAACCTAGACAAAAAAAAAAAGGAAGAAAAAGAAATGGTAAGAGTGCTCAAGGCAGTAGAACTAGACAAAGGAGGGGCTGAAGGAAAGGGAGGGGTGGGCAGGGCGGGCCTGGGGGTGAGCCTTGGGACACCCTCTGTGGCTGTGACGTCACAGTCAGTATTTAACAACGGGGGGACGCAAAGGGTCTGCATGACCTCAGGACACAGACTCTGTGTCGCCATCAGAATGGAATCGCACCAAGCTGAACAGAGCCGACACAATAACGTAACGATGTGCAGACAACCACGGCCTTGCAACCCAACCCTGGAAGTTTAAATTTCAAACTACTTCTGGGGGAAAAACTGAAACGTGATGACCTTTAATATGCAGAGCAGAGAGTGATTTTTTCATCTATAGTAAGCCCTGAAGAACTCTGCCTCGTGGAGGGGAGGAGTGCTTTCAAGGTTCAGTTTACAACCACATGGAGGATTCTGCAAAATCTAGTTGTTTTTTGAAGATATACCAAAAAACAAAACAAAAGAGAAAGAAAAAAGAGAAGACCAACCTTATGGCTCTCTGTATAAAAACAAAAAACAAAAACAACCCCCTGCTTTTATATACAGGTAACTGCACAGACAGCTGAGGTGACGGCACGCTGCCCCATCTCTTTCCATGATGTCTGTCTGTTGGGTCCAGGCGAAACCCACATGGCCAGAAGCCCAGAAGGCAGAGTCTTCTGGGGCTACAGTGGATGCCTGGGTAGAGACTCATGGTGGGAGGACGAAGTCTAATGGTACCCTGCTCACCGTAAAGTTCGGCAAATCCATTCATAGGGACTCGGGACGTCCCTGTGACAAACTGGAGTAACCGGATACGCTTTTCAGCGTCCATCAGCAGCACAGCCTACGAACGGAGGCAGAAGGTCATTACGCTCATGTAACACGACGCACGTCTGCTGCAGTGCAGACGGGCAAAACTTCATCTTATTTATAGTGCAGTGGGAGACCTAGACAGTTGACTCTGCAAACTTTTTTTTTTTATGGCCATCACAATACTGGCCTCTGCAACCTCAGACTGACTGATCACAATGTCTCTTTCTTCTTCTGCCAACTGGTCAAAATAAGTGGTAAAAAAAAAAAAAAACCACACTTGGGACTTCCCTGGTGGCGCAGTAGTTAAGAATCTGCCTGCTAATGCAGGGTACACGGGTTCAATCCCTGGTCCGGGAAGATCCCACGTGCCGCGAAGCAACTAAGCCCATGTGTCACAACTACTGAGCCCACGCTCTAGGGCCTGCGAGCCACAACTGCTGAAGCCCACGTGCCACAACTACTGAAGCCCGCGCGCCTAGAGCCCGTGCTCCGCAACGAGAAGCCATCGCAATGAGAAGCCCGCGCACCGCAATGAACAGGAGTCCCTGCTCGCTGCAGATAGAGAAAAGCCCGCGCACAGCAAGGAAGAACCAACGCAGCCAAAAAAAAAAAGCACACTCGTTGATGGCACTGAGCTCATGTTTCTGTATGTGAGGCTTGCCAGTCCCCCTGAGCCAGTTAGAAATACACACAGTTTGAGAGGGGGAACCCAGGTTATGAGGCAGGATATTTGACTGTAGCTAAATTCTCTAAAGACAACATTTTAGAAAAAGAAAGAAAAACAGAGGCCAGGCTAGGCTTCTGAAATAATCTGTGTATCTTACATATCTGAATTATTCTAAGAATCGAGTTGGCTTCACTGGTAAAGTTACTTGAACTGATATCAAAAAAAATATATCCAAAATCAAGGCTGAGCGAAACTTGGACTAAGATTTTAGGATTTGAAGATTCTGCTTTCTTCCTTTTCTGTTTCTCTGCTGCACTTGAAATATTATTAACAATAGATATTTAGAAATTAAGACAAGGTCAACGATTTCTTATTTCTGTAAGTAAATAATCAGCGCTTTTTCCCCTGTAATTGTTCTTTCAGTTTACTGTCCTCCTTTGGACCCGCTCGTTACTATTTCACTTCTCTTCTACGATGAACAGGATGTAAACACTGGTCTTTAGAGAGTCAATCAGATTTCATTTGCATCTTTGATTGAAAGATGTAAAGATCAAAATGTTTGTTGGAATTAACAAAAAAAGTTGGGAAAATGGTTTTTTAAACCAACATGGCATCTTGGAAAAGTCAGCCCCAAAGCATGCTTTTGCCCTGAGAAGCCTCCCATTCTTATTCACACTCTGGAGGACTAGTTCCAATTCTTTTTTTTTTTCAATTTATTTATTTATGCTTGCATTGGGTTTTCGTTGCTGTGCGCGGGCTTTTTTCTAGGATTCATAGCATGTGGGATCTTCCCAGACCAGGGATCAAACCCGTGACCCCTGCATTAGCAGGTGGATTCTTAACCACTGCGCCACCACGGAAGCCTAGTTCCAATTCTTGAAGCCTTTCAGGATCATCCTACTCAATGGTTTCCTCAAACAAAAGCACTTTAATAGGTGGTCGAGGAAGACAGTGTAGCCTGTTCAAGACAGCCATCCACCACTGTTACAGAAAGCAGCGGTGAGGGCTGCTTCTGGCTCGGCAGGCCTCTTCTCTCCCCCAGGAGGCCAGGTACCAACACGGCCCCAAATCCAGCAGCAAGACCGCGGGAAGGCAGCACAGGACGCGGCCTCTGGCCTTACCTTCCAGAACCACTGAATCACAGGGTGGTTCGGGCAGTAGCCGTTCTTGTAAATAGAATGCTGTCGCCAGTCGTTCACATCCACGTCACCAAGGCCGCACATCAGCAACTGAGAGGCAGAGGGACCAGAGGGAAACAGGGCACACCGTGAAAGCCGAAGAAGTACACCAGAGGAAAGGCCTTTTCTCAGTGCCAGCATCACGTCACGTGCAAAGCAAGATAAGCCAGCAACCCATAAAAACAAATGAAGGGGAATACGTGTTCCACATCCTACCTGCCTCTGCAGATCAGAGACTGAGAGGTAACGAGGGGGCCCTGACTCTAAAGCTTGTACAGGCCACCACATTTCATACTGGAAATTAGAAGTCCCAATCAATCACCTTCCCCGCCCCTCGAACCTCAGCTCGGTGCTCATGGATTTTCGTATGCTCCATTTACGTCTGCTCTTTCATTACTCTGGCTGTTTCCACTTCTGAGAGGTTATCTGTCTCAACAGTTGAAAATACCTCCCCACCCACAATAGAATTAGTGCTTTGTGACAGCAAGAACTCATCTTCCCAGACCGATGCACCAGGTGAGGGCAATCACCTCACCTGCCTGGTGGCCCACGGCTGCAGACCTGTCCTAGCGCTATAATTGCTCCTCTGACTTACCAGTCTTGGGTCCACTTTTCTTATTACCTAACCCTCCGTAGGGCAGGTTTCCTGTGGACAAATGAATGATATTCCCGCAGAGGCGCCAGCGTACAGTGGAAAAAGAACTAATCCAGAGGCCTGAAAACCGGGTTCACAGGCCTGACTGTGACGAGACCCTGTGAGGTCATTAACCTCTCCTTGCCTCAGTCTCCCCACCTGCCAAAGGGCTTCCTCTACATGACGTCTGTGACGTCATCTATCTGGACGTTTCCATTTTAAGGTAAAAGAACAAAAGCCAGTCTACGGGAGACACGTCATTGGACAAATGGCCAGAGTCCTGTCAATAGCCTCTCAACAGACAAAGCCTTCCTCCTTCTGTTTCTCTCAACATAAAGGCGGAGAGACTCCTTTGCTTTTCAGACTCCGAGTTCTCATCTACACCGACACAAAGGAGCTGGCACAAGCTGACATGAAACCACCTCCTGCGACTGCCTTCTGGCCTCTGCCGCGCTTTCACTCCGCAGCACAGACCACTTCAGTTTCACGGAGAGCCCTGCTCTACAGCCCCTCGGGGACACTCACGCTCACCTCCTGCCCGAGTCCCCATTCGGCTGCCACGGTGGGTGCGTGCAGGACCGGGGTCCTCAGCCAGCCCCACCTTGGGAGCAGGGTGCTGCCACCCCAACTGGCTGTTGTGAACGCAGCTCAGCGGGCCTCTCCCTGTCTGCTGCGCCCCTGATCTGCCCTCTCCCGGGCAAGGAAGCTACAGGTGACTACTTTTGCTATGCCCTGGTCCCTGATCGGCAAACAAGCAAGCCCCTAAGAGACCCGCCGTAGAATTCACCTAAGCTTACTCGCTAGGACATTATGGATCACAGAATACTAAAATACCAAGTTGGGAAGTAATGAGATACTTTAAAAAACAAATCTGCTTTACACAAAATGTTTACAGTACAAACCTCCAGTTCATTTTCATCAAAAATTTTAATCAAATCAATAGGAAGCAGTTCCGTGAATCCCTGAAAGAAAAAAAGAAAAGCACTTTCAACACCTTTTTCCTTGAAAGAGACAAATTTTACAGGATAAACAAGCTTATTTTAGCTAGCCAGGAAAAATACATTGTTCACTGATGATTTATATGACAGTATTCAGTAATTTTAGTTCAGATAAAAACAGCATAGTCACAAAATAAAAATTTAAAAAGCAGTAGACTCCAGAAGATCCAGGTACTTGAGTAATTTTTGAAATGTTATAAAAATATGATTTGCTGCAGGCAGGCAGATTCCAAAAGCCACTTATGACACATTGCTGCGAGTCAGGGTGTTCTCAAAGGCACAGGCCACAGACGCGCAAGCGGACCATTTAAAAATAAGGCGCTGAAGGCAGAGATGAAATACGAGAGGAGGCGGTGTGATGGGTGGAAAGGAGCCAGGGAGCACAGACAGCCTGCCCCGGTTCCCAGGCTAGACACCACTAACTAGTGCAGTGATCTAGGACGGACGCTCCGTGTCGCTGGGCCTCGCGTGTGGCCAGTTTCTGAAAGTGTGATCACCTGGGGCAGGGCCGGGTAGGTCTCTCGTGTTAAGTACAGTATGAACCCTGCTGTTCTCCAGCGCCTCTAACTCACACGTTTCACCCTAAGTCCTGGAATTTTTCTGAGTGTTCTGCCTGGGCTGGCGCTATATTCACCATGAGCAGGTAACTGAACTGGGGTGAAGTTAAGAGAGCATCGCCCAACGAGAACCCTGCATCAGTTCAGCGGAAGCTTGTGATGTGCAGCTGGGGCTTGTTCTCTTTAAGTACCTAATACCCATTATCAGGATTTAAAACGGAATTGCGCTTTGGGTCAAAGGGAGCCGTTTTTTAAAATGAGGAACCCCCTTATTCTCTCCGAGGGGCTTCCCTCCTCAGGGCCCTGGGAGCATCACTGACATTAAATACTTGCGTCTGAGAAGGAACCACTTCACACTTTAATAAGGTGAGGAATTATTCAGACAGCCACGAGGAAAGGGCAGGGGATTAAAAAAAAAAAAAAAAAGTTCGACCAATGAAGCGGAAGGCATTATCACGGAGGGATGGCGTGACTGGAAACTGTCCCGAGTCCTCGCATTTCTTAGAACCTGTCACTGCAGCAAAAGGCAGAGATGCTCCCAGCCTTCCCCGGGTACCACCAAAAACTGCAGGACGATGGTTCTAGCCTCTGTGGGGGAACCTGCCCTTCTGGATCAAGTCTGTAAAGATTTCTCTTTAAAAACAGTTAAGGCAAATGAAAAAATAAGAGCAGCAAAGCCAGAAAACACTGAACAACAGAAAACAAATGAAAAGGTGGCAGTGCAGGCCTGACGTTCCTGCCCTGGGCCCCACACCCATGCCTGTCTCTGGGTGTGTGATCGCTTCTAACAGCCCCCCTGACCCCCAAGGAGGAGAACCGTCCTCTTTCAACCTAAAGGCACAGGCACGACTCCTGGTGAACACGACTTACCTCCAAGAAGGCGTTCATTTGCTTTTGGACCCTGTTCACAAATCTCCACTGGATGACTAGGCTGTGGGAGGAAAACGGACAGCCCTTAACCATCTTGCTCATTCATCACCGGCGTTCAGTTATTTCTCCCCAGCTGCGACTGCTGCTCGTTAAGCAGGGCAGGGAGAAAAGCCCGACGGTGGCCAAGGAGAGGGAGGTGGAGTGCTGCGGCACGTGCTGCTTATTCATGGATTCTTTCCAGAACAATGAGCACATGTGGAGCCTAAATTCTCACTGAGGATTTCAAAAGAAAGACTGATTTCTTTTTTTCCCCCCAGATCAAGCCTTCGTTTATCAAAGCTGCTTTATAAATGTGACTGTCTGGAGAAAAAGGGAAAATGGGGTTTGAATACGTATGTATATGGGCATAATGCATGCGCACACACAAACCCACATATGTACACACCCACATTTATGTACAAACATGTACATATTTTTAAGGGGAATACCCAGTACAACGTATTTTATCATATGATATTTCATTCTAGTATTCAACGTACTGATTTTCAAGGATGACATATAATTTATCAGTACTTTACCACTAATACTTTTATACCAACATTTGGAGGATTAATGGTAAAACCTCTTTGAGTCACAGACAGCCACTGAAACCACGTTCCCTGTGACAACATTTAGTGTACAGCAGAATTTACTGCCAGGCGAATCCACTTTGGATTCCACCTAAGGCATTCTGTCGTGAGATAGCACAAGGACCTTGTCATGAAGGGCTCTCACTTACGAGGTGGCACCATGGCAACGGCCCTCGAGGACCAGCCTGCTGCCCACTCACTGCTCAGAATATCAGGTTTTACTGGCTGTGCTGCCATCACCAGCCCAACAGCCTACTTGCACCAGAGGATACAGGTGGCAGGGAGCAGGCGGGGATTTCTATCCTCCTTTTTGCAGTGAAGCTAGTGGAGGCGCCCCGCAATTTGAAACCTAAAAGAATTAACTGCAAAGAATGACGCACAACATGTATCACAAGGTGCAAATACTCAGTCTTTCGAACCCAGTCACCCTGGGGTGGAGGGTTGTTAAAAATCTATTCAAAGTCTACACTTTCCGAATGAAGACAACAGTGCCCGTTAGGACGTCGTCTGCTTGCTGAGACTGTCCAAGTTCAGCACAAGCACCAATTAAGGTGAACAGGCAAGAAATGTAGTATACTACTTCTAGTTTTTGATTAAGCGTAGCAAGCTTTCAACTTGCAAGTGGAGAAGTTCATGCTTTGTCAGGGTCTCTAAGTAGAGATGCCAGCACTCTCCAATTCTTCCTAATTAGAAAGGAGAGTAGGTTTGTTTTTTTTTTTTTTTTTTTTGCAGATGCTAAGGAAGGATGCTAAGATCCTCAGCCAATTCTCTGAATTCAAGTCCTGTGATCGACTGTGATGAGAGAGGACGGAACGCAGCTTGCTGAAATGGAGTTCTGAATGCAAACAAGGAGCTCAGGCCATGGCTGTAACTCACTAGACAAGCAGAAACTAGGATCCGGGAGCCAACCACTGTTAACACCGACCTCGCCCCTGTTCGAGGGCTAGCAAGGGCAACCTGGCAATCCTTGGAAGATACCAGAATTGTGAGCTCGAAGCATACGTATATACCAAAGAGGAAAATGTAAGATGCCCAACTGTACCTTCTGCCCAGCACAGACTCCCAGGATTACCTAACAGCTAGATTTCCAAAGGACTCAACAATCTGTCCCACCAAAGGACACTGAGATTAAGAAAATTACAAACATCAGGAACAATTCTTCATGTTTGCATGTGCTGAATTCTCCATATCCATTTTAACTCTTCTCCTACATTTTCATTATGGAAAAGAAGTCAGGAGACAGATGGAATATGTTCTCTTCGGTTGTTCCCAATTTTACCCCAACTGGCTGTTGACACTGGTCCACTGTTGTAATTCTCAATTTTAGACGAGATGCCCACAGGCTCCCAGAGTATTTGCCAAGTTACTCAATAGTGGCCCCTTTCTCTCCTCCCACTGCTCCTCTGTATGGCAGCAACATGAAGTCAGGACACAAGTCAAACTTTGCATCCCGTAATTCAGCTTCCTATTAGGCCAAGCCAGAAAGGAACTCATACTGTTAAAAGTGTGTCCATAATCTGCACGAATTGTTCTGGCAAAAGACGGCAACCAAACATGCTGTTCAATTTAATAAAAGGAAAGGCTGTAAGTATGTGTGTACGTACTCAATGTATTCCCTTTTGTTTTCATTTGTTACCATTATTTCTGACCCATTGGGCTTCAGATCCACTTGATATGTCTGCAATTACAAAGATAAAACAACGATCACCATCATGAAGTTATTTTGCATATTATCACTGAGTAATAACGTCTTACTATAAAAGGAAGATAAGTAAAATTTATTCAGAACTCGTTCCCAGCAAATGGGC
Source organism: Balaenoptera acutorostrata (assembly GCF_949987535.1). Taxonomy (NCBI): domain Eukaryota; kingdom Metazoa; phylum Chordata; class Mammalia; order Artiodactyla; family Balaenopteridae; genus Balaenoptera; species Balaenoptera acutorostrata. The sequence goes on from NC_080076.1 coordinate 17,073,766, forward strand.
TCTGTGTCCAAGAGAATGTCTAATGAGGCTTCTAAATTGTTAAGATGCTACACACTTAAAGATGTTATCACTGAAGGCAAATTATTTTATGGTTATTTATGAGTTTTAATTATTCTTCATACATTAGCAACAATGGAGAACAACACTTTTCCCATCTGCTATTGACTTATTAAGAGATTTAATTATGTTTAACAGAAAAGACAGGATACATCCATCAAGACTGCAGAGATCCAGATTTGTTGCTGAAAATTAGATTTTATAGCCATAAAAAAAAGATATGTGGAATTTCTTTCAAAGGAGCAAAACACAGGGACTTAAATAAAGATGCTGAGAAAGTCAGGCTGAGGGATGGATTCAAAGCAGCTGAACTCAAGGCACAGCCTTCTCCTCTGCCCTGAGCCGGCCCTGGCTTAACATCAAAGTGTATAAAGCAATAAGTAGCAGAAGGGAAGGGAAGGGGAGGGAAGAGGCCTACTGATCTAACAAGTAAAATGTTTACTCTCATGGAAATTCCAGGGAAATAAAAAGGAAAAAAATACCACTCACAGCTCCCCTATTCAAAGGTAACCACATTTGTATTCTGGTGGGATTCCTTGTGGTCTTTTTTCCCACACCCACCCAGCCACATCTGAGAGGAAGCCAAGCCAAGCCTGAGGGAGAGCGTTCTCCAGAGTAAGCATCCAGGCTGCATCCATCACGAGGGACACAGATTCAAATCTGCAACAGATCTCCTGCTTTGGCAGAGGTCCATTTTCAGGGACCCCTCCCCAGCCCTGCCACACACGCGCAGGACAGACGGCCTCTCTGGCCTGAATATCAGATCCTGTTCCTCTCCAAACGTTTTCTCTGATGATGCACTTGATTATTGTTCCTTTTCACATGGAGACAGCTTTTTCAATCAAAGTCCACTGATCCTCTGTCTCGGCCCTTCATATTTTCTTCTTTGTCCTTTTTTTTGTTATTCGGGAAGGGATCTCGTTTCCCTCCCTTTCGACAATTCAACGTTTTACTGTCTGCAGTACGGACTTTATTTTTTTATTTTTTAACATCTTTATTGGAGTATAGTTGCTTTACAGTGTTGTGTTAGTTTCTGCTGTACAACAAAGTAAATCAGCTGTATGTATACATATATCTCCATATCCCCTCCCTCTTGCATCTCCCTCCCACCCTCCCTATCCCACCCCTCTAGGTAGTCATAAAGCACCAAGCTGATCTCCCTGTGCTATGCAGCTGCTTCCCACTAGCTATCTATTTTACATTTGGTAGTGTATATATGTCAATGCTACTCTCTCACTTCGTCCCAGCTTACCCTTCCCCCTCCCCGTGTCCTCAAGTCCATTCTCTATGTCTGCATCTTTATTCCTGTCCTGCCCCTAGGTTCTTCAGAACCATTTTTTTTTTTTTTAGATTCCACATATATGTGTTAGCATACGATATTTGTTTTTCTCTTTCTGACATACTTTACTCTGTATGACAGACTCTAGGTCCATCCACCTCACTACAAATAACTCAATTTCATTTCTTTTTATGGCTGAGTAATATTCCATTGTATATATGTGCCACATCTTCTTTATCCATTCCTCTGTCAATGGACACTTAGGTTGCTTCCATGTCCTGGCTATTGTAAATAGAGCTGCAATGAACATTGTGGTACATGGCTCTTTTTGAATTATGGTTTTCTCAGGGTATATGCCAGGAAGTAGGCATGGAGGGAACCTACCTCAACATAATAAAGGCCATATATGACAAACCCACTGGCAACATCGTTCTCAGTGGTGAAAAACTGAAACCATTTCCTCTAAGATCAGGAGCAAGACAAGGTTGCCCACTCTCACCACTATTATTCAACATAGTTTTGGAAGTTTCAGCCACAGCAATCAGAGAAGAAAAAGAAATAAAAGAAATCCAAATCAGAAAAGACATAAAACTGTCACTGTTTGCAGATGACATAATACTATACATAGAGAATCCTAAAGATGCTACCAGAAAACTACTAGAGCTAATCAATGAATTTGGTAAAGTAGCAGGATACAAAATTAATGCACAGAAATCTCTTGCGTTCCTATACACTAATGACAAAAAATCTGAAAGAGAAATTAAGGAAATACTCCCATTTACCACTGCAACAAAAAGAATAAAATACCTAGGGATAAACCTACCTAAGGAGACAAAAGACCTGTATGCAGAAAACTATAAGACACTGATGAAAGAAAGATGATACAAAGGGAGAGGTATACCATGTTCTTGGATTGGAAGAATCAACATTGTGAAAATGACTATACTATCCAAAGCAATCTACAGATTCAATGGAATCCCTATCAAACTACCAATGGCATTTTTCACAGAACTAGAACAAAAATTTTCACAATTTGTATGGAAACACAAAAGACCCCGAATAGCCAAAGCAATCTTGAGAAAGAAAAATGGAGCTGGAGGAATCAGGTTCCCTGACTTCAGACTGTACTACAAAGCTACAGTAATCAAGACAGTATGGTACTGGCACAAAAACAGAAATATAGATCAATGGAACAGCATAGAAAGCCCACAGATCAACCCACACACATATGGTCACCTTATCTTTGATAAAGGAGGCGAGAATATACAATGGAGAAAAGACAGCCTCTTCAATAAGTGGTGCTGGGAAAACTGGACAGCTACATGTAAAAGAATGAAATTGGAACACTTCCTAATACCATACACAAAAATAAACTCAAAATGGATTAAAGACCTGAATGTAAGGCCAGACACTATCAAACTCTTAGAGGAAAACATAGGCAGAACACTCTATGACATAAATCACAGCAAGATCCTTTTTGACCCACCTCCTAGAGAAATGGAAATATAAACAAAAATAAACAAATGGGACCTAATGAAACTTAAAAGCTTTTGCACAGCAAAGGAAACCATAAACAAGACAAAAAGACAACCCTCAGAATGGGAGAAAATATTTGCAAATGCAGTACGGACTTTAATTGCTCCTGTATTTTTATTCTTCTTCAAATCCTTCCTTCCCGCCAGGTGCCCCCTTCTGGCTGCTGTCTTCCATTCCATCCAGTTGCCCCCCGTGGTGACCTGCTCCTGTCCTGTGCAGGTCACGGCACTTTTTTGAAGATATTAAACAGTTCCGCTTAGGGAGTGGGATGGAAGGTCTCTTATAGTAAAACATCTTTAGTTCTTTGACAATTATTTGGAGGTCTGTAGGCAGTATTCTTTTACACTTTTGTAGTCGATTATTTGTGGGTCTGTAGGCAGTATTCATTTACGCTTTTGTAGTATTTTTTAATAAGACAGTTTTTCTTTTTTCCCCCCATTTATTCCTCAAAGATTGTCTTGCTGTTCCCTTCCATGATGAGATTTTTCTATCAGATCCACACCAAATGACAAGTTAATAAATCCAAGCCTGGTTCTGGATATTGAGAGGCTTTCAGTACAGTTCAGCTGTACTAGAATAGAATGTTTTCTGGGAGCTGCAATTTCCAGAGCTACTGAATTAGAGGGTCAACCATAGACGAGACAGGGTGGGGAGGGGAAAGGAGAAAAACACTTCTGGTGCCTCCAAAAGCAGCCCCTAGTGATGAAAAATGGCAGAATCAGCCAGCACTGCTGAGTGTAGAGAAACAGTTCTTATCAATGCTGGTGGTGAGGGTCTAACTGGTTCAACCTTTTGAAAAGATAATTTGGCAACAGGAGTCAAGATTTTAATGTGCATATGCCTTTTCATAATAATTTCTCTTTTAGGACTTATACCAAGGGAAAGAAATTGGTCAAGTGTACAAAATGTATATTCCAGGATTATACTCATCATACTGTTTACATAGTGAAATACTGAAATAGCCTAGATGCTGACCATTAGGGCATGGTTAAAAAAGGTACAGTCTATGAAATGGAATTTGGTGTAGCCATTAAAATGGTATTTACTGACATGGAAAGGTACCTACGATATATTAAGTTAAAACTGTACACACTGTACAATTCCATTTCTGTTAAAAAGATAAAACCTTATTTGTGTGTTTACAGAGAATAATTCTGGAAGACACAAATCAAAATTTTACTCGTGACTTTCCTCTAGGTGGTAGGAACTATGAGTGACTTTAATATGTGTTTATTGTACTGACTTTATTTTTATTCCTAAGATTAATATTTTGCAATCAGATAAATAAAACTGTTTTTGAAAGAAAAAAAAAGCAAAAAAGACCGGACCATACTCTCTGTGCTGAGTAAGGAATCGTCGGCTGGGGCAGCTGTGGGTCACATGGTTGGTTGGGGTTCACATGTAGGTCACATGGTTTCTCCCGGCAGGAAGGGAAGGGGGTCTCCAGGCCTGCTCCCTAAGCTGCTCCCTTAGAGTAAATCCTCCCCAAGCCCTAGGGGCCTCTCAGTCAGGCTTCCGCTGGTGTTCCACCCCCATTCTCCCTCTCCTCACACACCACCTGTGGGCTGCTGTTCAAATTCCACTTTTTAAATTTTTTTGGCTGCGTTGGGTCTTCATTGCTGTGCGCGGGCTTTCTCTAGTTGCGGCGAGTGGGGGCTACTCTTTGTTGCGGTGCGCGGGCTTCTCATTGCAGTGGCTTCTCTTGTTGCAAAGCACGGGCTCTAGGAGTGTGGGCTTCAGTAGTTGCAGGATGTGGGCTCAGTAGTTGTGGCATGCAGGCCCTAGAGTGCAGGCTCAGTAGTTGCGGTGCACGGGCTCTAAGGTGCACAGGCTTCAGTAGTTGTGGCACATGGGCATAGCTGCTCCGTGGCACGTGGGATCTTCCTGGACCAGGGATCGAACCTGTGTCCCTTGCACTGGCAGGCGGATTCTTAACCACTGCGCTACCAGGGAAGTCCCAAATTCCACTTTTTAAATATAGTTGTCGTCTTGTGTCTGAACTCCTTCCTCAAGGACCCAACATGAAGACACTAACACAGTGCCTGGCACACAGAAGGGGATTAATAAGTGCTCATAGAAAAAAAGTGCTCTTTCTTGAAGTCTCCTGGCCCAAGTATGAACTCCTCTCTTTTCTTCGTAAAGACCACAAAGATCAGAGGAACCTCTGGGGTGCAGCTCGCACAGAATTGGACCCCTCTTCTGTGGCAAGGGACAACTTCAGATTCACACACGTCTCCCCGATCTTCCTCAGATGCTTTACGACAAATGTCTGAGGAGTCCACCGAGAAACTGTCTAGGTCAAATCGGGCATCCTGGACCCAGGCAGAGGAAGGCTTGACTGCTTCTCATTGTGTTCTTGGGCACCGTCCTCATCCTCCCCAGCCTCTCCCAGCGGCCGGCCCACCTTTCTACCTTCATGTTTCCTGCAGCTGCCACCTGCCCACTTCCTTGACCTGGTCTTTGAGGAACTACCTCCTCACTGGGGTCTTGGTCTGGTTCCGTCCAGCTCCAGCCACGACCTCGCTCTGCCTTTCACCTCTCTCTCCTTCCTACTTCCAGTTTCTGCCTCTTCCCTTATTCCCTCTCCCCAACCCAGTGCTTCTCGGCCTTTTTCCCCATTAATTACCCCCCAGGAGCCTTTTCAGACCGCCCCCCAATTGCCCCTTCCCTCCCACGCAATCTTACCAAAGAGACCCATGGTACACCTGTGTTATGTTCTGCGGCCCCTTGGAGGACCACAAACCATTGTAATGGCTGAGACTTTTTGTCCTCCAAGACAAAACGTTGTCTAGTTTTTGCCCCCTAGGGGTGTCGTCTCCCCAGTTGAGAATGTATGCCTTCACCCAACTCAGGCCAGGTCCTAAAGAATTTTCCTACAGGCTGCTGCCCATTCTCTTCCCCTCCCTACTGCATAGCTTCTTAGAAGTCCACACTGCTAGTGCCTCTTCAAAGCAACCAAATCAGGTGCTGCTCTGCTGACCCTGCAGTCAAGAACTTCTGCTTGGCACAGCTCTAAAAGGATGTCTCCTCCTGGTGGGGCATGTGTGTGCAGGGGTGTACATGAGTGTATGGTTGATTCTTTCTGGTTGGCATATGACGATTGTTCAAATATTGAAATTTGTTCATCGGAAACATTGTTAGTAGGCCCCAGATACCAGCAGCTGCAGATTCTCACCAACCAGAAAAAAAGCAAACTGGAAAAAAATGGCAACAGCTGTAATTTCATTACATGAAGTGACAGCTACCACCAAACTTCATGGCCTGGTATTTCTAATCATGGAATGAGAAAAAGAGTCTAAAGCACTAAGGAAGGCCGACTGCACGCACACCTCACTTCTGTGGTAACTTCACTCTAGTGAAGAAATGACTTTATCTTTTTGCACAAGGAGGCGTGGGCTTCCTCTTGGGTTAGAAAATGGCAATGCACAGTCAGCAGTTTTGCAGAGGCCTGGGGGAGGGGGAGGCCTGCACAGGCCTCTTGCTGATGTCCACGTTTTTGGTTCAACAACTCTATTTTGAGTGTCTACCCTGTACCAGGCACTGCCAGGTGGTGAGTGCACAATGGGGAGCAAAAGGCAGACCCAGGGCAGCCATCACCGGGACTGAGTCTGCTGGGAGAGAGAGACACTAAACACATAACCATACAAATAAATGCAAAGCCACTTATGGTACCTGCCATAGGGAGACACGAAAGACACTCTGAAGTACTGTGGTCCTGGGTCAGAGCTAGCTTTGTCTGAACTGAGGATGGGAGTGTGTTCCCAACTGGAGGAACGGCATGTGCAAAGGTCCTGAGGCAAGAAGGAGCTTGGTGTGTGCAAGAAGTCTCGTGGGACCAGACCCAGAAAGCATGAGGGGCAGCACTGATGCAAAATGCACCTGGAGATGAACAGGCAGGGCCCAGCCACACAGGACTTCATGAGGCAAATTAAGGATTTGGGTCTTTATCTTGACAGTGATAAAGTGGGAAATCTCTGCATGTTTTTTAGCAGAGGAATGAAATGATCATTTCACATTCTGAAAAGACCACTCTGCCATTGTAGGAGGCCAAGGTGGATATAAAAAAACAGTTAGGACAAGTATGTGATTAAATTTTATAACTATTCCAAAAAAAAAAAAAAACCAGTTAGGAATCTACGAGAGAAGATGGTAGCTTAGGCTTGGGTATTGTTGGTGGGACAGACAAGGAGAACAGAGAGAACCGAAGAATAGTCGGGATTCAAAATGAACAGGGCCTGGTGATGGATTGGATATGGGAGATGAGATCAATGTGTGCCTGCTTAATTCACTCTACATTTCTTCCCAGAACACAAAATAGATATGCTAGTTCCTTGCTAATCAGGTTTCGCTCTCTAAAAAGGAAAGCCAGTGATTTCACAAATAGGGCACCTAATCATTATCTTACTCATCTCGTGAGTCTGTTTTGATTACTGCATTACTCTACCTGATTCAATCCAAAGTCAGAAAAACCCACATTAAATGAGGAGGTTTAAGAATTGTTTTTAATGAACCATTGATGTGAGCTATAACGACCATCAGAATCTATTAGAAGTCTACTTAAAACATCTTGTTTGGTTTGTACTTATTAGGTGGAAATAGTTACATTTAACTGTAACTAAGGAAGGTTTAGTCTGCTTCTAACTTTGGCATCACTAATGTCTTCTGAACTGTGTTAAGTTAGTCATATGGATTTCTACAAGTGGATATAATATAAAGAGACCTTTTTTTTTTGCATTTGACACCCAAGACTGATTTTAAATCTTCCTTGGTTCTTTATCTCTACTCCTCCCTACATGCGTTAAAAATGCAAAGAAGACATAGTTCCAGGATGATTAGCCATGTGTTATCCTTTGAAAATTGGCAGTTAAGACCCTTAAATAGGTCCAGCTTAAAAAAAAGTCATTGCAATTCCAATTATTTTGTTGTCTCACACTTGGAGCTTCCATTACTTATAACATTAAAAAAAACCTAGGTCGGCATGATTCATTCCTTTGCTCACTAAGCATTTAGCAGCCATCGCTACACACTGGGCACTGGAGAAACCAAGGAGACCTCGGGAGCTCACAGGAGACAGCAGGCCGGGGATGGCTAGAGGACAGAGCGTTACGGCGGGGGAGAGGAGGATGGGTCGGCAAGGAGAGGGCACACGCAGCCAGTGACAGGGCACGGGGTGTCCTGGGGGACACCGAGGCAGGCACCCCATGGCTGTGAAGGTGAGAGGAAGGAGGTGTAGGTAAGGTGGGCAGCGAGGGGTCCTAAGCCGTGCAGGAAAGGTTTTAAGTCACCCTGAAGGGCATGGGCTGGCCAGTGAAGAATCTGTGTCGAGCAGAAGAGTTGCAGGTCCAGGTTTGCTTTTCAGAACCACTACATCCGGAGCATACGTGTGGAGGCATCAGAGAATGGACTGGAGCGAGAGGCGATGCAGGGACCAAGGAGACTGCTACACGACACAGTCAAGGAACCGGCAGAGCCTCAACAAGGGGAGGGTGCAGACAAGGGAAGCGATGAGGAGGCTGGGGCTAGAGGACGCAGTGACCAGCTGGACACGGAGGGAGAGGGGAGATTCCAAGGGGACTCCAGTTTCAGGCCGGAGGGGAGGGTGAGGCCACTGGTTAGACCGGAGCGGAGGTGGCGGGTCGGGAGGAGGAAGTGGCTTTTTCAGTTTGGGGACCTGTGGGTCTTTCAGGAGACACGGCTCAGGAGGCAGCCGAACCAGGGGGAATCTGGACGCTAGGGGAAGGGTGTGGGCTGCAGGTAAGAGGCTGGCGGTGAGCGGCGCAGAGCTGCAGCTGGGCTGGGTGAGGCCGCCCAGCGAGCGAGGCAGGACGAGAAAAGAAGTGGGCAGGGGAGCATCGGCGTCGCGGGGCCAGCAGAAGCAGCAGGGCTTAGGGGAGGTGGAAGGAGAGCAGCGGGGTGGGGAGGGGGGAGAAGGGATGAAGTGGGGGTGACTTGCAGGGGCTTCAGGGGAGGGAGCAGTGGAGGAGGGAAGCAGACAAGGGCCAGAACCCATTTACGTTCAGTCCTGGGCAAGGGGGCCACCGCTAACCTGGAGGGGACAGCTTTGGGGGTGGTGCAGAAGAGATTTCCCTCTCCCACCCCACGACAGGACTCCCACAAGGACAGCAGTGTCCATTGGTCTGTGAAGGTTTGGGGGCATGAAACACACTGTGGAGCAAAAAAGGATGGGGAGGGCAAAATGAGATTCTTAATGGACTCGTTGATCATTTCCATTAGTCACAGGGTCTCTCTCATCCCTGGTGCCTGAAATTCTATGAGCCTCAACTCAACCAACCAGGAAGGAAAGAAAACACAGACTCCCTGAGACCCACCCACTTCTGGGACTCACACGAGTGACGGTTTCCTGGCTTGAGCGGATGTAACAAGTAATTTTGGTATGTGTGATCACGTTTCTTCTCAACAGTTTTTACCCCAGGTATCATTAATTTCTTTATACCCAGCGGCATCAGCTTCTTTTTTCTAAGACTGCGAACCCAAGAGGGCAGGGACCTGATTTCCTTACCTCACCTATAAAACTGAGCACAGCATTGTGAAACGATAGCCAATGCGAGCACACTCTTTGGACAGTGGAGTACACTTTCAATAATCTCTGAAGCAATAAAGAACAAATCAATGTCACGTTCCATTAGCAACCCTTAAAACGGGCTCCATGATCTCATGAATGCCAAGGCCATGTACACTTGGTCTGGTAGATGGGAACTCTCTCTGGGCTTTTGTGAAAGGACAGGTACAAGGGGTTGGATAATCCTGAGAAGTCCTTCCCCAAAGCATCGTTATCACCGGGGGACAAATGAACCAAAGGTTTCAGGTTTAAGACAAACACATCCTACAGAACTTCAGGATGATGATGAGAATTCCAAGAAGGCAACTTTATCTTTGAAATTGATCTTTATGGTTAATCCAGCCTTAATGACAGTATTGGTGCAAAGCAAGAAGGAATGTTAGAAAACCCTGAGTCTGCTGAGCCCCCAAAGACAAACTTCACCATGACAAGGGAACCGTTAAAGCAGACGGAAAAAAACCAAGGCCCCCCCAGACATCACCTACTCCTGGTCATGTATTTATATCACTAAGTAAACATTTACACTATTTTTTTGAAGTATGTAAATTTTAAAACCAAGGCACAAACATTCACATTCAGATCTGCTTTAGATGTGAGACGTAGGTGCTACTTCACACACCAGGGGCCTTAGAATTTCTCTGACTTTGCAGGAAGAGAGGCAGTTGTAATTGGGACTTGGCTTCCTGGCATGACAATAAGATACTGATACAATCAGATGATAATTAGCAAAGACTCAAAGAAGCAAAGACTCTTTGAAAGTCAAGGGGGAGCTCGTGGGGTTACCCACACATACCTGCCCAAAGTTTTCTTCATCAATGCAAAACATAAGGTCCAGTTCAGTCGGATCATTTTCTAAGATCCATTTCAAAGAGTTGTAGTATTCACTATCCTACAGAAATGACACAAAAATTAAAATTAAGCATTTTTTCCCAAAATATACTCACTTCTTTAAATAATTATGTCCTTGCAATGTAATTCCATCCAGAATCTCAAGAAATGCATTAGTCACTAATATGTTTCCAGCTCTACCCCAAACCTACTCTTCCACTTTAATTTAAAAATACAAACTAAAGAACTGCTCTGGTAGTAACGGGGGTTTGTAGTCGGATCCTGCCCTCTGCGGAGAGGAAACAGCCTGCTCCGGACGGCCGTCATAAAATCACAGAACTGAACACGCAGAGATGAACATACTCCCAATCGTTTAAGAGTGAAAATATCAGAGGAAAGTAGGAAGGATAGAGAATGTTCTAATTCAATACCAATGGCTTCAAGTTGTGTCCCTTCCTGTGCTTCCACCACTCTCTGCAAATCACTGTGAGCAAACAGGAAGGCTGCCCTGGTGTCAAAACCCAGCACACAGGCCCCGAGAGCCTGGGCTCCTCTGTCTCTTGGGCAGCCCCAGGGGCTCCACAAAGACAAAACAGAATGTGTGCACCAGCTGTCAACATGGGGAATAAAATTAATTTAGACTTGAAGAGAGATTTTTATACTCCTAGCTTCCTCATCATACAGTAACAAAAGCATAAAGCCTAAGCTAAAGGTAAAAGCTGAAGAGAAACTTGACACGGGTACCGTGGACACACAGAGCTGCCCGCCCGTGGAAAACCCAGCTGAGTGGACTTGTGTGCGCTGCTGGCCTTCTACTCTCCTGCCACACCCAGAGGACGAGCTGTGAGAGAGGGGTACACGGCTCACACACCCAACCACACAACACGTACAGCCAACACAGCAGCGAGGCTGAGGTGACTCAAGTGACAGAACGTGCAAGCAGCGCTGCAAACACCCCAAATGGACGAAGACGCTTCCTGACGGCCCCGTGTGTGGCTGGTGAATGGTGAGAGGTGAGAGGTGAATGGCGGGAGTACAGGTAAATTAAAAGAAAAACAGAAGCAAAAGTATACTAGGAAAAGAGCATCAACTTTTGTTTTTTTATAGAAAAGCCTTTCAACTCTAAAATGGTCAGCCTAGATTAAATAAGTTAAATGCAACACAAAAACCCAAATCAAAAGTTAGCAATTATTTTCTAACTTTTCATTCCTCTCCTACACTGTAGTGGTAAGTTACCCTTCTTCCATATCTGGGATGAGTATAAATAGTCTTCCCTTCATCTACTGTTTTGGTCTGGCTCCCTGCCATTTTTTGAGGTCGGAAAACAGAGGGATAGCAGATGAACTTCTAAGTGTTCACTATTAGCAGTTTTCCATGGAAAACAAGGGCAGCAATGAGGTCTCCAAATGACCCTTGGATTTAATTTGGTCAAACCAGTTCTGAGTAAGCAGAGGTAACTGAGATGTGGGTGTACCCACCCTAAATACCATGACTCTAGGAAATGTGAACGATGATCTGCTTATTAAAAAAGTTAGGGAGATCAATTAACCTCTCGAACAATCCCTGTTGTCCATACTGAATGACGACGCCCGTAAGAATTGCTGTGACTACAACATGGTCTCAACTACCTTTCCATAAGGCACAAGCTGCTGGTGAGGTCCACGGGAGTGACCTCTATTTACTCACCACAGATTCCATGTCATTCAGAGTTATCTGCTTTCCCAGCATCATTTTGTAAAACGGTCGAATGAAGAAACCTAAAACACGGTGAAAACTGAGTTTGTTTCAAATCTTTGATCATGCTGTGCATCAGAGCATGAAATAAAAGATGAACCTGCTTTCATCTGAATGAGAGACCGGGACAGACCCATCAAGGGCTTTCTGTAGTAAGATGAGGGCCTGGTTTGGGGCAGGGTTGGGGGTTAGGGGTTTAGGAAGGAGGGCCGTTATACTAACAGAGATGGTACAGCAGAGGGGTGAGGTCAGAAAGGCTGCTGGAGGTGACAAATGAGCTTCAGGCACAATCAGGAATCTGCAGCGCAAACAGGGCGCACGCACGGGGGAGCAAAGGGCGCTCCCAGCAGAGGGACAAGACTGGGGACTCTCCAGCACCAAAGCACAGGGCGTCCCGGGCAGACAGGCCAGAGAAGGGGCTGGGCAGGGAGTGTACAGCTTACACGAGGTGCCGGAGAGTCCGGGCTGCTGCCCAGGGCCAAGGGGAGTCACTGAAACACCAGGGGGCAATTCCACCTGCATTTCAGTGTCATCGCTTGGGCAGTAATGGGAAGAGCAACAGGAAGGGACAGGAAGAGAACGAGGGAGGCCGTTCAGAAGGCTGTGCAGTCTTCTCGGGGCGGGGGTGGGGGGTGATGACGGCCTGAGGGAGGCAAGGGCGGTGGCAACGCCGCCACGACCGCACAGGTGCCCCGCAGGGACCCCGCTTCACCCCGTCCCAGGCAAGTCAGCGTCACGCGCCTCCTGACACAGGTGCCCTCGGAACCTCAGTCCTCCCCCTGCACCCTCAACTCCCACCCTCAGCGCCCCCTCCAGGTCTAACCAGCCACCCTCGCAGCCCGTTCCCGCTCCCACTGGCTTCAGTGCGGCCCTGCAGCCGAGGCTCAAACCCCCTGCCATCTGGGGGGTGAAGCCACAGAAGGGAGCAGGGGCTGATCTGATGTGCAGCGTGTCTGCTCTGTCTCCAGGGCCGTTCACGGTCCCGGGAAACAAAGACACTGCTGGCCACACACCTGGGGGCGTTCGGGCTCTTCTCCTTGCAATTCCCGAGGACACGGTTACCTCCTATCTCCTTTTGCAGCGGGACCTAGATGCCCCCATCACTACTCCAGGCAGCCTTGACTCCTGGCCCGTCCTCGCTCATCTGAAACGATCCCAGCTTCTAAGTGCGCCAACCCCACTGCAGCCTCCCGGCGAGGCTAATCCTGGTAAAGCACTCCCTGGCCCTCCGGCGGAGCCGAGAGCTCCCTGTGTTCCCTTCTGCTGGACTCTGGACCCATGTTTCCCGCACCCTCACTAGAACATCGGTCCCCTCAGGTCAGGATCTTAGATTAAACTTCTCTCTATTTCTCCTGTAGCAACTAAGAACGTCTTCTTGCTCGGCAGAAGGTAAATAACGGACGTTCTAATAATCTATGGCATGACTCCAGTGCTGCAAATTAAAATACATTCACTGTATATACATATACAGAGTGAGACCAGTTTCCTTCTAATCAGAAAAAAAAGTGTTTACTCCTGCCACCAGCACCGCCCCCCCCGTAAAAAATAAAATGTTGAAATTAGAGGATCAAAATCAGCTAGCAATTACCAGTAAAAATTTATTAAAGGAGAAAGTACACAGGGTACATCAATTATTTACTAGCATAGCTAAGGTTCCATAAATGCAATTCACGTAATTCTCCTGGAAATCTCTCTCTACAGTAACTGCAGTGTCAATCTTAAATCTTGCTCTGCCTTCTACCCTCAACCATTTCACCCTCAAATTCTTCAAAAATATTTCTGATTCTCTTTCCTCACTGATGACTTCTGTAATGTTCTCTTAAGGGCACTACTTTTTCAAAGACCAAATCCATAAGAAGTCTCTATTATAAGCCTATTGATACAGTCAGGGAGGGGGGTTTCACTCCTAACTTCCAAGGTACCTTGAAATTCTTGGTACTTTGCATGACTTACGTGCTCTAGATAATAATGAGATTATTTTGTGCCATCTGTTTCAGCAGTGATCCCAGGGGTCAAGGTCTTAGCTGAGTTATAACACTGCTTTGAAATTATTTACAGTCTCTTCACATTCAAAAAAAATGGTAATTTGGGGACAAACAGGACAATGGCAGGATATTGGCTGAATTAGACTGCTTTAATGAACTTTTCAATCCGTACTTTCCATCTGTCATCAAATCTAGTTCCTGCTAAAGAAACGTTATTCTGGAAAACTTATGCAAAAATACAGAATGTTCTGTGCTTCACACTTAAGTCTTTCAAAAAAATTTTTTTCAACCTGTGTGTTGACACTATGTCTTCAGTGCTCGGATTAAGATGATACCAGGAAAAAGCACCTTCATTATGGACAAAACATTAAAGAAACTACTGATTTACAGAGAGGGAACCAGTGAAGCACTTTTGCTTAAAACCTATGATGTGAGAGATAAGACACCTGATAAGAGACCACAGACAGCACTGTCCAATTTTTATTACTTCAACACTTTTTAATAACTTACCATCTAAAAGTTTCCCATGAAATACTGCCAGACCAGCAACTCTTCCAATAAAAGTGAAATAGGACAAATGATCTTCATTACAGAGGCCTGAATTGGGATTGATCTGAAGCGTGTAGTTGTCCCTTTTTAGGGAGGGAGAGAGGGAAAAAGAAAGGCGGTAAATAAATGCAATAAATAAGAAATGCAAGAATTTGAATTTTCCACTGCTGCCTGTCATTAAGCTTTTACAGTGTGCCTGCAAACATCCTGTACCTGACAGATAAGGCATAAAAGCTAGGCAACGGGGCTTATTTAGTGAGCCCTTTTCCGTGACCAAGGACAGAGGTCTACTAGAGCTGGTGGATATGCCCTGCTATGTTAAACTGTGAGAAACTGGATATCTGACTACTGCTGATTGGCAAAAATCTCAATTTCATATGGTTCAGCCAAGTATTTTTGGAAGCTGAGAAACCCCACATACCAAAGGGGCTGGACATGGATTCCCAGCTATGTGTGAGTGCAACAGGTTGTCTCTGTGAGAAAGGGGGTTAACTCCCTTGAGAAGCTTTGGTTTGGGGATTAGAATTTTTCCCGGGGGTCCAACCCCTGATGCATCTGACCAGCATTCTGCCCTGAAAGGCCCGGAGGCCACTGGGAGCAACGTACGGCTGTCCCAGCAGTGCAGACCTCAAAACGTTGACGTGCACCTAATCGTCCTTCTTTGGTCTCACAGTCAGGGGGATCGGTGGTTTGCAAAATGGGCTCCGTGGCCAGATTCTTCTGGGGGCAGCTTTGGGAATGTGGGTAAGAGGTGCAGATCTCGCCTCCGGATCCTGCCCTCCACTTCAGTGGCTTTTATCAATTTTACAAAATGGGAAATTCTTGGCCGGAGCACCAGAGAAGAGCACTGAGGCTGCCTTCCAAAAGAGCCCCCAGGAGACTGGCACCTGGGGAGAGACACGGGGGAACCCTCGTTCCCGCAGAGCACAGGCTGCTTTTCAAGGTCAACTGTTTTACTGGGGGCTCAGGTCCTGCCTAAGCCTTTGGAGAAGCCACAGCCTGGAGGAGGAAAGGGTGGCCTTGCAAGTAGACAATGTTTGATTCCCGAGAAAGCAATTGACTCTGCCTCGGTCTGCATGCCTGGCAGTGATGAAATCTTAATGCAAGCGGGAGTGGTCTGGGCCTTCCCTCACAAGCCCAGGGCATGGTCCTTTGGATCCTAAAGGACGGGTCCTCAGTTTGCCTTTAAGTAATTTGACTTCGGAAACTATTCTTGTTCATAAGACAACAACCTTCTGAATTCTGACAGTGACAAATTCTCCTGAATTAACATAACGTTACGAATGAAAATTGCCTTGTTCCTTACTGTAAGTACCCAACACATTTTCAATCTCAATTACATGAACCCAGCAGACAAGAGAAGATTTATTTTTAGGTGTTCACAGAGTACGTTCGTTCACCATGTGGAGTCAGACCCGTTCTAGACTTACAAGGGCTGGTGGGGAGGGGCTGAAATCAGCAGTGTTAATTCACCTCTGAGTGAGCTGCTTATTCTTTCACTAAGTTTAAATTCATGAAGAATAAAACTGCTTCAGTGCGGACACCTTCTGAATGCACTCCAGACACTTACGTTGCAGAGTACTCGAACAGACCGTAATAGGGGTTGAACATCTCTTTGGACAGTAAGAAGAACCATTCTCTGGCCACGCCCCCGTAGTCCAGACCTTTTTCTGATTCAAATTCAATCCACAGCCTAGCTTTCAGGACATCTGGTCTTTTCACAGACATGATTCTCCGATAGGACTCTTCAAATATGTTATTTCTGTGAAGTTTCATTTCAAACCTATTTGGAATATCAGCCTAAAAACAAGAGAAAAAAAACCCCCCCACACCATCAGACAGTGACTATACACCTTACTTCCTAACAGAAAAAAAAAAAAGAACAAAGAGCAGAAATGATAGCAGCCTTCAAATAAACAAGCAATGATGAAAGGTTCCAACCGAAACTCTCTCCTTTCTAGATTGTTCTTCACACAGACAGAAAGCCTATGTCAGGAGGAGACACACAGCATCCACCAGCAGGTGTCAGACTGAGCCAGCAACACGCGCTGCAGAAGAAACTATGCTGAGTAAAGACAATCATCCTCTCTCCCTTTTATAAGCAATTGTGGGGCACTTATCCGCCCACTGGCAACTGAAATATGGTCAACTCTGTATATTGTTTTAGTCAGAGAAAGGGACTGTAGTCCAGGGGATTAAAACCCACAGACAATCCCCACCTGGCCAGGCTGGGATGACCCTCAGCCCTGGTAGGGACTCTGGCTGGTAGCTGGGACCATGATGCCTACAAGCTAGTTCTGCTGCCACGGGGAGTGGGACCCCAATTATCATGGCCAAGTTGTGGGAAAGCACCCCAAAGGCAACAGTTCATAAACATGAAAATAAAAAAGCACTTGATTGAAGTTGTGAATAACTGCTTCCTGGAAAAACAGGTCCAGGGTCAGCTTTGCCATAATGATGGCTCTACAGAGTCAGTTTCCAGGCAGAAGGTACCACGGTGCAAGTGCCACAAAGTGAGACAGCGTGATATCTACAGTCATCACATCACTGGAGGAAATGCAGGCGACTCACAAAGAAACACAGAAATTCCACAGGTTCAAATTTGAGTCATTTCAAAAGGAGTTACTCAGGAGCTCCCTGAGTCAGGATGTTAGAAGAGAGAACAGAACCCCTAAGAGGGAGCTCCCCGAGGCAGAGGCTGTGTTTCAAGCGTCTCTGCATCCCCAGTGCCTCATCCATAGCAGAGGCCGGGAAAATGAGGCATCAGCTGAGGGAGTGGAGCGGGGTGGGGGAGATGGGGAAGGAGCACAGGCAAATGGGGGTGATCTGAGCTGCAGCTTTCCCCAGTGAGGAAGCCAAGAAACAATGACCAGAACAAAAACACCCCCAAAATAGTGAAGGCACAAACTCAGGAGAAAATTAGTAAAATTTACACCAGAGAGGTGAAATCAAAGTAAAACAGAAGATAGTGTTAAAGTATTTGGGGAGATATGTCAGTAGAAAGTATAATATTGTATTTTAAAACACTGCCTGTAAAAAGCCTTACAGGGTTTCTCAGTTTTGTCAGAATCTTAACGGGTTTCCTGGTAAGAATTTTAATCCGAAAATTACACTTGGTCTTAATATGTCAAATATTATAAATTATATTTTTGTTGTACATATCATCATTAAAACTGTACTTCTGAATTTAAAGGGACTTGAACATTTTTCTAATTAGGATCCAGGTTTTATTACATAGGATAACCATAATTGATTGCATAGGCTTCTCCACATTTTTTCACTAGTTCCTGAATTATTTTATACCTCATAAAAATCACTTCTATTTTTTAATGTATTACATAAGAAATTACCTTCAGGTGATTTGATATGTAATACTAAGTTAATCTTCACTTACCATGTCTGTTAAAAAGAAAATTCAGATTGAAGATCCAGGTGGATCAAAGTGCAGTGAGAAAAGGAAGGTCATATTTTTAGTATACACATAACAATAAGAAATGAGTTGTTCTCAGTGAAGTAATTTTGGTAACTTACAAATGACTAAAACAGCATTTTTGGAAGACATGTACTCACAGGTTTCTTTAATTTCTTCCTAAAGTAGTCATATTTCTGCTTAAATTCTCTGGAGTAAGGAACAGCCTGGAAGACAAATGTATAAATATAGATAATATGAACAACATGCTTGAAATTTTATGTATACTAAGCCAACATTCAGAAAATTTCATGAATCATGAACCTTAAAATCGTCACTCTCCATATAACCATTGAAATTTACATAATGCCTACATAGCACATGCGAATGTTCTAGAAATGATTAAGGTTAATCAGCACTGAATAGGGCTTTCACCCCTGAAAACAACAATATGGATATTCAAGAAATCATTTAGAGGTATTATACATAAACTGAATAGACTTTCCATGTGACTTCTGTCTGAATATGCATCAGGGTACATTGTAATCTTTTTATAGGTTGTAGTTTAGGTAAGTTATTGGCTATCATACCTTAACACACAACTCCAAATGACCTACACTGTCGTTCAGAAAAGACTAATTCTGCTTTAAAAATCTTTGGGAGACAAATAGCCAAAGCCATCTTGAGAAAGAGAAACAGAGCTGGAGGAATCAGGCTCCTACACTTCAGACTATACTACAAAGCTACAGTAATCAAGACAGTATGGTACTGGCACAAAAACAGAAATATAGATCAATGGAATAGGATAGAAAGCCCAGAGATAAACCCATGCACATATGGTCACCCTATTTTTGATAAAGGATGCAAGAATATACAATGGAGAAAAGACAGCCTCTTCAATAAGCGGTGCTGGGAAAACTGGACAGCTACAAGTAAAAGAATGAAATTAGAACACTCCCTAACACCATACACAAAAATAAACTCAAAATGGATTAAAGACCTAAATGTAAGGCCAGACACTACAAAACTCTTATAGGAAAACATAGGCAGAACACTCTATGACATAAATCACAGCAAGATCCTTTTTGACCCACCTCCTAGAGAAATGGAAATATAAACAAAAATAAACAAATGGGACCTAATGAAACTTAAAAGCTTTTGCACAGCAAAGGAAACCATAAACAAGACAAAAAGACAACCCTCAGAATGGGAGAAAATATTTGCAAATGAAGCAGCTGACAAAGGATTAATCTCCAAAATTTACAAGCAGCTCATGCAGCTCAATATCAAAAAACCAAACAACCCAATCCAAAAATCGGCAGAAGACCTAACTAGACATTTTCCAAAGAAGATATACAGATTGCCAACAAACACATGAAAGGATGCTCACCATCACTAATCATTAGAGAAATGCAAGTCAAAACTACAATGAGGTATCACCTCACACCAGTCAGAATGGCCATCATCAAAAAATCTACAAACAATAAATGTTGGACAGGGTGTGGAGAAAAGGGAACCCTCTTGCACTGGTGGCAGGAATGTAAATTGATACAGCCACTATGAAGAACAGTATGGAGGTTCCTTAAAAAACGAAACATAGAACTACCATACGACCCAGCAATCCCACTACTGGGCATATACCCTGAGAAAACCGTAATTCAGAAAGACACATGCACCCCAATGTTCACTGCAGCACTATTTACAATAGCCAGGACACGGAAGCAACCTAAGTGTCCATCGACAGATGAATGGATAAAGAAGATGTGGCACACATATACAATGGAATATTACTCAGCCATAAAAAGAAATGAAATTGAGTTATTTATAGTGAGGTGGATGGACCTAGAGTTTGTCATACAGGGTGAAGTAAGTCAGAAAAAGAAAAAATACCATATGCTAACACATATATATGGAATCTAAAAAAAAAAAAAAAAAATTGGTTCTGAAGAACCTAGGGGCAGGACAGGAATAAGGACGCAGACATAGAGAATGGACTTGAGGACACGGGGAGGGGGAAGGGTAAGCTGTGACAAAGTGAGAGAGTGGCATGGACATATATACACTACCAAATGTAAAATAGATAGCTAGTGGGAAGCAGCCACATAGCACAGGGAGATCAGCTCAGTGCTTTGTGACCACCTAGAGGGGTGGGATAGGGAGGGTGGGAGGGAGGCGCAAGAGGGAGGGGATATGGGGATATGTGTATGCATGTAGCTGATGCACTTTGTTATACAGCAGAAACTAACACAACATTGTAAAGCAATTATGCTTCAATAAAGATGTTAAAAAAAAATCTTTGGGAGAAAAGTAACAAGTAGAAAGGCAAGCGAACTGATACACTTGTCAAGGAAAAAAAGTGGGTAAACAGCATGCTGGAAAAGTCCTCATTTTAGGAGTTGACTATTTAGAGGTCGTGGGCAAGGATTTCTTTAAATCTGGAATGCTGTATCTATGGAGCAGAGTGATGATACCACAGGAGTGAGCTCAGTAACTGAGCTAACATTATTCATAAGTTCTGGAATCTCTTCAGGCAAAGTAATTACATTTTTATATAGTCATTTAAATATTTGGTACTTGCTATGATGTCAAGTAGCTTACAGTATCCGAGAGTCAGAGTCGTGACTTCAGGCGATGGAAGAGGCTTACAATTTTTTTTATGAAGCAGAAAGGATTGCTTTTGCACACACGCGGACGTAACTGTGACAGCCTCACACTCAGAACAACTCATTGCTTTTTAGCGCATAGTGTGAATTTGGGCAAGAATACTTCTGCTGATACCATTTTGTGCTACATTAATAAAATACACTGATCCTGTGCAAAGTGTCTCCAGACTCCAAACCTTACACCTTCACCATGCTTACTCCTGACTGGAAAGAGGAGAAATGAAGAACAAAAGCTTCCCCGCTTCATACTGTTTTAAGACATGGTCACACAAATAATAACTAAGCCAAAACAAAAACAAGTTACTACTCTCATAGAAAACAATGATCATGTCAGTATTTTGCTTTGTAATTCAAGAGCAAAAGACAATATATTTAAGTATCTTAAGAACATTCTAAAGACAATTTATACTACCTATGGTCTGTTCTTAGTTTTTAATTTTTAAGCCAGTCTTCATTTGCCTCTTCACTGAACATTAGATTTGACTACATATTGTATTTATTTTGGGCAGTGTTCAGTCTGACGAAATACTGTATGAATTCTGATTCCAGAAAAGGTAGACATTTTATCACTATCTGGTCAACCCCAACCTAAGGAAAAGGATACAATACAAAGGTCTGACATAAGCCAATAAAGGCATTATCATGCTTTTTGCTCTGTAGCTTTTTTAGAAGCTATTGTGAGCAATGGGCAATAAGAAATAAATGAATACATAGTGGTAAATGCTAGGTGGGACAATGATAGAGTTCCTCAGTGGTTGTTTTACGTGAGATGGTTGGGGAAGGCAGCTCTGAGAAAGGGAAATCTGAGCAGAAACCAGAATGACAGGAGGGAACAAACCACGACAGGAACAGTGAGTTCTCAAAAAAGGAAAAGTATTTGATGTTCTTAGCTATGATTAACTGTGATAGAAGAAAATTAAGCTGGAAAAAAAAAAAAAAAGATTTCCTTTTATTATCTCATGCCAGTTTCAGAAGACCTGACTTCCAGGGCAGACTCTACTGCCAGCTAGCTCTGTGATATAACCTCTCCACTCCGGAATTCCTTCACAGTTAAGCAGAAAGACTTGACTAGTCAAATTTTAAGGATCTTCCCTTTCCAAAAATCTGTGATTCCCAGCAATTATTTTTTGTTTTTGTTTCCCTGCCTGAAAATGTTGAAAAAAGGCTTAAACATTCATCACTGTGTATGCAAGTTCAACTGTCTCAAATGACAAGTTTCTCAAGGAACATATTTCAAAGTGTTGCCCCCCCGCCCATGGTATCTCTGCCGTTGTCTGGCTTGTAACCTGGTAGGTGCTGACTAGATGTCAGTGGAAATCAGTGCTGAGATATTTCTGGTCTTTCTTCTTCTGGGGAACGATGCATGAAAGTTGAGAAATACCCATCCTCCTCCAATACTCATCTTTTCTCTCTAGGGGTCGTTCTTATGATGGCCTAAGAAGAATAGGTTTTTATATTCTTCTCCTGAAAAGATTCCAACAACATACCAGGATAAAGACATCCATACGTTGCAGCCTCTGAAGAGAATTACATTTCTGCATTGGACAGGCCAAATTATTTATTCTCTCTTGAAAATCTGGCATCTTCTTTTCTTACATACAATATAATGTGTAAAATAAGCCTATTTAAAGAATTAACATATCTGTTGATTAAAGTTGCTCTCTATTAAATATGCTTTCTTTTTTGAACAAAGTGAAAACCTGACATTGTGTAAGTGGGGTCTAAAGGTTTTCATGCCATTATTGTCTGTTACGGACACCGGAGCTCCTTGCAGAGAAGGGCTCGGGCCTGACACAGAGACGTCGGTAAAGCCAGCACATCTGGGGCTCTGGCCTGGATTCTGACATGTGCTCAAACTTTTGGCAATTAGCTTTCTGAGCTGCTGACAAATTGGGAATCCCAACTTCTTCCCTACCATCCTGAGAGGACTGCTGTGAGTTTCAAAGCAGTTGATTATAAAGTTCTTGAATAAGTACGAAGCGTTACACAAGCATGAGATAGTGTTCTTAAGAGTAGCAACTACAAATAGCACTTCATGTTTCTAATGCTTTTAATGGTGATGCTTGTCATACAGAGAGCATACTGACTCACAGTGATGCCACAGAAGGGTCCCCTCTCCCCTAATATGTAGGTATTTTTAAAACTTGGGAAAAGAGAGAGAAACTCTATGTACCAGATACACAGAAAAACAAAATTAAAGAAGTGGGCTTTGGACCTAGACTTGGGGCTTGGGCTTTTAATCCTCACATGGGGACACAGAGCACGGCCTACAGTCTGTGTGACCAGGGGAGTCAGACAGAGTTCCCTGCTTAAGACCCACATCTGAACAGGGTTCAAGAAAATTCTACCCACAGGCCTGGGAGAGTTGCAAGGAAGCTTCCCTTCTATCCAGGACCGGGAGAAAAACAAACAAAAAAACCCAGACCTCTAATAAATTCAGACTTCCAAGCCTACACCAAAGTGGGTATGAGGTCCATAGTTATAGTAACTAAGGGGGCATAAACCCAAGCTAAGAAGTTAACAGTAAATACAAGTCAGGATGTATAAAAGCCCCATAAAGAAAAAAAATGAAGATGAGCACACACACACTTAAAAACACAAAATTATAAACTGAACTAGGCAATCAACTACCACTGAGGAGAGTCTACAGACATAACAAGTGGGAGATTTAATGCCCCTAGAACCAGAGGTAATAAAATAATCTAAAAGAGGCGATGGAACAAGTATTTTAAGAATGATTAAAAAGCTGTAAGTATGAATAGAAAAATAAATAAAAGGAAAGAACAGGACCAAATAACAATAACTCAAAAGACCAAGCAAATTGAAAAAGACCAAATAGAACTTTGAGCAATTAAATCTAGTCACTGAAATAATAGACACAATGAACTGATAGATTATAAAAAGCTTGAAAGATAATTAACTGGAAGAGCTGAGCCCACAATACAGCAATGAGAAAGAAGATCGGAAAGCTAAAAGATAAGGAAGACAGAATGTAAAACTGAATCAAATACCCAATAGGAATTACTGATGCAGATA
Source organism: Balaenoptera acutorostrata (assembly GCF_949987535.1). Lineage (NCBI taxonomy): Eukaryota > Metazoa > Chordata > Mammalia > Artiodactyla > Balaenopteridae > Balaenoptera > Balaenoptera acutorostrata. The sequence continues at coordinate 17,097,422 of NC_080076.1, forward strand.
ATAAAAATGGGAAAGGTACAATATATGAAGAAATAACTGCAGGGAATTTTCCTTAATAAAGGAGAGACACCATCCCCATATGGAAGAGTCACAATGAATCCAGAGCAGAATAAATAAAAAGAAATCCACACTTAGATTCGTGATAGTAAAATTGTAGAAAATCAAAGACATGGAGAAAAATTCAAAATCACCGGAGAAGAGAGATTTACTCACCAAAAAAATGACAATTAGAGTGACAACGAACTTCTCATCATCAGTTATGGAGGCCGGAAGAGACAAAAATAAATCTCCAAAGTACTGAAGGAAAGTAATTGTTGACTAAGGATTCTATAATCAGCTAAACTATCATTTAACAGAGAGGTAGGTAAGCCCCCCCTCTCTCAGACCCTCACTGAAATTGCCGCCAGAGCAGAGGTTCTCAAACTTGAGTGGGCATCAGAATCCCTGGGAGGGTATGTTAAAACACAGACTGCAGGGCCCACAACCAAAGTTGCTGATTTTCAGTAGGTCTGGGTTGGGAGCCCAAAATTTACATTTCTAATAAGTTTCTGAATGATGCTGTTGATCTATAGGCCACACTTTGAGAACCATGAACTAGACATTAAACTTTATTAAGGAGAAAACTTAACCTGGAAAAAAGTAGATGCAAGAACCAATGGTGGGGACGTGGAAGCAGCCGAAGTGTCCATCGACAGATGAATGGATAAAGAAGATGTGGCACATATATACAATGGAATATTACTCAGCCATAAAAAGAAATTAAATTGAGTTATTTGTAGTGAGGTGGATGGACCTAGAGACTGTCATACAGAGTGAAGTAAGTCAGAAAGAGAAAAACGAATACCGTATGCTAACACATATATGTGGAGTCTAAAATAAAAAATTGGTTCTGAAGAACCTAGGGGAAGGACAGGAATAAAGATGCAGACGTACAGAATGGACTTGAGGACATGGGGAGGGGGAAGGGTAAGCTGGGAAGAAGTGAGACAGTGGCATGGACATATATACACTGCCAAATGCAAAATAGATAGCTAGTGGGAAGCAGCTGCATAGCACAGGGAGATCAGCTCAGTGCTTTGTGACCGCCTAGAGGGGTGGGAAAGGGAGGGTGGGAGGGAGACACAAGAGGGAGGAGATTTGGGGACATATGTATATGTACAGCTGATTCACTCTGTTATACAGCAGAAACTAACACACCATTGTAAAGCAATTATACTCTAATAAAGATGTTAGAAAAAAAAGAACAATGGTGGGCAAAGAAATTTGTTTACATATAAGTAAATTAAACAAGCATTGACTGTTGAAAAAAAGAGAAAATATTAATGATTATTTGGCAAGTTTAAAGACAAGGTAGTTTTAAATTTCCACTGAACAATGGAAAGTAGGAGTGGGAAGAACAGCACTAAAGTTCCCCAAAGTCGTATATTATCCAGGAAAAGAGTAGAGAGTGATTAATTTTGACAAAGGTCAAGTATACTGGTTAAAAATTTTAATGTGAGCACCAAAAGAACAGAAATAGAAAATACAACGTCCAAGCAAGTCTGGCAAATGAAAGAAAATAAAGAGTACTCTATCAGTCCAATAGAAAGCCAAGAAAAAAGAAAAAACAGAGCTAGTTAAAGGACAGAAAAGATATACTAGGCAAGTACTAGTGAAGAGAAAGTGAACATAATGACTGACAAAGCCTCAGTCACCATGGGAGACTCTGACACAGCTGACTTGGTTAGATATAGAAAAGCCAGGAAAAAAGTTGTCATGGAGATGGAAAATTTGAACACCATAGGCCTGATCCAGCAGACATATATAAAGAACTCTACACCCAGCAAAGACAGAATACACATTCTTTTCAAACACAAAAAGAACATTAACAAAAAATGGCCAAGCCTCCAAAGAAGTTTCAAATATCTGATAATATTCCATAGACAATATTATATGACCACAATGCAATAAAATCAGAAATCAGTAAGAAACAGGTAAAAACCCTCTCATACTCTCAGAAACTAAAAAGCATATTCTAAATAATTTGTAAGTTAAGGACAGAAAGAAATCATTATGGAAATTACCAAAAATTTAGAACTGAATTAAAACGAAGACCAAATATCTACACTAAGGTAACAATTACCTAAATACACATGCTCTTATTGAAAGAAATACTACCAATAATAAAAAAAAAAAGAGTAAACAAGGCTCTTCTGTTAGTAGAAAACAAAGAAAGAGCTTTCTTCAGGGCAAATCTACCTGGATTTATGATGCTAAATAATTTTCAATAGTAATTAGTAAGAACTAACAGTGTTGCATGAAGACAGATGATCAATAAGCAATAGAAATATTTGAAAAGGCTTCATTATTATGTCAAAAGTCTTCTGTTGCTTGAAAACAGCATCGTTTCTTGAATTTACCTTGTTTCTCATGATGGAGAAGAGAAAATACTACTCTAACTTATTGTGACTGTGGATGTAACAAAAGGAGCCGTGGTAGTGAGGCAGGTGTTTGTTAAGCTACATGCAGAGGAGGGAACGCCTGTTTTGACCCACGTGGCATTGGGCACTTTGCATCAACTGGTAAGCAGAGCAGCTGAACAAATCCAAATCCAACAAGTAACTAAAGGGATGTCAGGTATCAAGGTGCGTTTGCACTGTATTATCTTTCAAGTTTTCAAATGGACCTATAATTCAAAATGTAATTTGAACCAAATCAGATTAAAGCCACAAAATTAGTATTTTAAATATACCTATTGGTGTCTTAGTTCAGCACTCGATATAACAAACTTCCCTTCCTTTAGCTCCTCCAGTTATTAAAAGATTCCCCAATTTGCAATCTTCTGCTCATCCCAGTACAGTTCCTGCAATTCCAGAGTCTCTCCTTGCACTCATGTAACCACTGACAAGAGATTCTGGAGTATTCCACAGACTCGTTTCAGGTGTTTGATACCAGGTGCCTGCTGACCAGTGCCAGGCTGTCAACTCTTCCTTATGACACACATAAGGGGACTATGAGAAAGTTAGTGGGTCAGCAGAGATAAGATTCTTAACTGCCAGCTCCGGAGTGCAGCTACCACCTCACCCAGACCTTTGCAGATTTTTAGAGCCAGAAGAGATTCAGGAACCAATTTAAATTTGTTAGCATGCATATACTACCCCTGGCCTCAAGAAATGTTAAAACTCTACAAATACAGGACCAAGTTTTGCTTCATATAAAAAGGAAGAGAGGACATTTTGATTGTTATACTTTTAACCTACCCTTTTATAAAAGAAAAAAGAGAATGTTTAGTTTTGTTACCACTAGCAAACCATTTTCTTTTCCTTTATATTGAAAGCCCTGTGAAAAGGCAAATGTAGCTGTACCTCACCCAGAAATTCTGGGAAGGAGGAGACGGGAGTAATGTTAAATTTCTCAAGGACACCAGCCAGGCCCTTGGCATCAAGGTAAGCAGGAATATACAAGAAATGTGTGTTTAGATGAAACCAAAATATTATACTGAAGAGTCAGAACTTGAGAATACTGACCGGACCAGTAATAGCTGGATTCTGCAGTCTTGGGTCTTCCCACTGAGTAATTTTGCTATCTGGAAATATTAAAAAAAAAAAAAAAAAACCGGCTTATTAGTTCAAATCTATTTCATGTCAAAAATGTTTTAGAAAGAATTATTTCTGGATTTTCCAAAAGTTCCCCCAGTTCCCCATCCTGACTCCCAAGGATAAATAACTTAGTATTTCAGGGTTAGAAGAGAACTATACTCTGTAAGGCAATCTGCACCGCAGCCCCCCATACTGTTTAGTTAAAAACAATCAAAAATGCACAACTAAAGTAAAACCATCTATTCACACTGTTTTGGGCAAGCAATCTGCTGAAATTTCAATTATAAACCCCTGTACCTTCAAGGATTTATAACTTGATGTTGATTTTCATTTAATTAAAAAAAAGCATAAAAGATTTTAGTTCCCCAAAAGTTAACACACACACATGATTTTTTTCTCATTTCAAATACTCTTCCCTTTGCTTATGGTGTTGCAAACGGCTTTCAATTAAAAATCCTAAATTGAACACATGAATAATCCATTACATGTGTCACTCATATGCACACAAAAATCAAAACAGCTAAGGCAGTCCAAAAAATGAGAATTAGATACAGCAGAGGAGGATTCCAGAGAAAAGGTTCCCTTTTGGTCAAGCTGTTGAGAAGTGGTTCTTTCTTCCAAATGAGTCAATGTCAATAAGATTAGTAAATGGAACCAATACCATTGCTTCAATGGTGTAGGTGGAAACACACATTAGCTACCTGGATCACTTGGTATTTGTGACTGTGCCTTAATTAAAAAGACTTTATGCTACTGTGTGTGTATATGGGGGGGGTAGGAATGGACTCACATGAAAGATATGGGGAGGGTAGACGGGGAAGAATAGGTTCTCTCTGGAGTGTTAGGAAATCTAAGTTGGTTTGTTAAAAAGGAAATTATTTGTTTGAGAAGAACAGTCTGTTTTTTTCTGGTATACTTAGTAAGTGGACTGATAAGAATAACTAATAAATTTGGTTTTAATGACTATCCCAGGAATTTTTCGAAGTCTGGTATGATAATTATTTTAACAAAAGCAGTGGTAAAGTTTTAAAATTAAGCTACCAAAGCACATGACGATTCTAGATTCACGCTGGCAGAAAAGTTACAAGAAACGTTTCAACTGTTTCAGAGAACGCTGATGGAAGCAAAAGGTATTTTCCGGTCCCTTATTTTGAAGACAGAAGTTTTTGGAAATTAAGAGCTGTTGTTGTGATGGAAAACAGGAGAAAAGTAAATAAAAGAAAAAGAATACAGCTGAGTAAAAACTGCCTTGGACTATACATAGACTGGGTACCATCGTCAAACCAGAAAATAAGTTACCTACTACCTACAAATGATGACTCCCACATCTGTCCAGACCAGAACCTCGAGCTCCATCCTTGACACCTGCACCTGGATTTCCCCTGGGAAATACCTCAAACCCTACTCTGCCAGAATTTGACCCATAATCTTCCACTACCAAAATGGTTCACACAACCCTGTATTCCTCACTAACAGCACCACAATCCGTCCACTGTTCAAATCCGGCACCTGCCATACCCTCCATCCTCGCTCACCTTTCACTCCGGTGGTCACCACCCGTCCCCACCTCTCTGAAAAGGCTTCTTTCCTGAGCGCTCATCTTCTCCCCGGACTACTGTCTAGGTCTCCCTGGCCTCAGTTTCACTCACCCCTATTCAAAACTTCCTTTGAAGCTCTGCCAAGGGGATCTCACCCCCGGGCCGAGGACCTGTCCGAGCCGCACAGCGGGAGGTGAGCGGCGGGCCAGCGAGCGAAGCCTCATCTGCGGCTCCCCGTCGCTCGCGTCATCCCCGAACCACCCCCTCGCCACCCCAGTTCGTGGGAAAACTGTCTTCCGCGAGACAGGACCCTGGTACCAAAAAGGCCGGGGACGGCTGCTCCAGGGCACAAATCTGACCGCGGCAGAGCCCCTTCTGCACCATCCCTTAGGCGCGCCCGCCTGGCTGCGGAAGGGACCCGAGTCCCCGCACCAGCAGACTCCCTTTGACTTAACGCGGGTGTCACGCCAGCCTCATCTGCACACCGGCCGTTTGCAACCCCACTGCGCTCCTCTGAACATGGTGTCACCTGCACAGCTTCACACACCTGCGCATGCTTTCTCCCTCCTAGAACTGCTCTTCGCTGGGCGTGCCTGGCTAAACCTCACTCGTTATTTGGGATCCACCCGAAAAGTCACCCGTTCTACGAGGCTCTTTTGCAGCCTTCTTCCACTGCTGGAGCCCAGACACTCAGCAAGTACTTCTATGTAACAACTGGTTCATTCCCCTAAGACAACACTTAAATACCTCCTGGCACTCCCTACCAGAACCTAAGCCCCTTGAAGACCAGGACTGTGTGCTGTTCATCTCCGCAGCCCCCTCTCCACCACTTAACACATTTCCCAGCATGCAGCAGGAGCCTGACTTTTTAAATGACCAAATGAAGCTGATGGTGAAAACAGATTCTTTTTAAAACAGTCTAGGCTTTTAGAACCACATATGGTTCTTGTATGATTCCAATAATGATCAATTTTGCACTTAAGAATTATCAATATAGGACTGTCGCTGGCCAGTTACCCATTTTGTCCTAAAACTTTTGAATCTAAACTTGCTTTTTGTCTTTGAGACATAATATTTCAAATAAAGGGGCGAGAATGAAGTAGAAGAATAAAAAACTCAGTCCATTTAGCTACTATTAACAGGTTTGGTAAGACTGCTGGCAGGAAAGATTAAAACAGGATCTTACAGCATCCCTGGAATTTTATTTTCTAGCTTTGTATATAAACTGCCTGTGGCCAAGTATTCAGCGGCTGGGCATATCGGGTCTTTAAGAAGAACTACGCTATTCCTGAGAGAGGTAGGGATTCAGTTCAAGACCTTCCCATAACCTTTCACACCAGGCTTGAGACATAGGAGCTTTGTGATAAATGTCAATCAAATGAATCTAGAAGTCTAAAGAGCAGATTAGTATTGAGCATTCATGCTCTTCTGAAATTAAATCTTTAACATTTCTAATCTTGAAAATGTCTCACTTCTCAAGAATTTATGAAGCAGAAAATAAAAAAACCTAATGAATTAGGAGACAAGCGCACTGCTGCCTTTCACATTCAGCATGCAGTCGCATGCCCCAGCGACGTGAAGACGGTTGACTCTGAGCAGCTTACAAGATGACTGCTCTCACAGCCAAATGGTGTAGTAGGGACGGCCTGGCTTCTGCCCTGCAGGCAGCAGGAGAGCAAAACGAGATGCTGAATTTTGCTAGAAATAAGATTCGGGAAAAACGTTTAGGAGCAGAGACTCGTTCGGAAGGTAAGGAAATTCCAGGTAATGAAACCCGTTTTGGAGTGGGTTTGAGTACCTGATACAGCGTCTTAAAAAAGATAGATATGCTTCATTTTTCACAGACTGGAATTTGTTTAAGAAAAAAGGCATATGAATTGAACTCTGTTTCATTGATATGTTCACCGCTCTACTGCTTTCCATTGAATAAACCTTGACGAATTAGGGAGACATGGCAGAAATGTTACATTGTCAGCTAATGAGGCTCTCTTAAGCAGACCTTATTCTTACACAGTCTTTGGTCATCTAATTTACACTGTATTTGGTTAAGAGAACTTTTCAGTATAGTTGAGCAAAGGCACATTTTAATCTCCACGTACAGGATCACAAATCTCACACTGGCATAGCTCAGATCAACAAGGCTCTGTGTGTGGTCTATATCCTATCGTTTGACTCCCAGGAGTGAAGAGGGGGAGCCTCCCAAGGGCTGTGTGGTCTGGAAAAGAGGAATGGGGGATGTCTGAGGGGAGCTTGGAGGGACTGATTAGGAATAAAGGAACCACCCAGGCATTTAGCAAGGAACCAGCCTTTCCCACCTCCTGGAAAACAGAGGCCGGGCAGGCCTGAGGCTGGAGGTACAGCTGCTGTTGCCTCTCAAGGCAGGTTCTCTCCACTTTCCAACCAAGGGCATCCACTTCCTAACACAACACCAGCACCACTGGCCCTCCGTGAACGGACTCCGAGTCACCATTTAACAAGCGTTTACCGCATATTACACTGGGTCTATGCATGCCTCCAGAAAAACTGTCCATGATTTCTCTAATTTCTAATGTACACTAGGATGGCCCTTTGCAATCGTGTTTTTCTTGTTTCTGGGTCCTTATAGTACATCAAGAACATTTCATAAAGTTCTTTTCAGGTTGACCTGACATCAGACCACCAGCCGGAACATGGCCACAATGTTGTGTGAAGTACTCTCCGTGTGGCGGACCAAGGCCGCGTTACCGGTTAAGACCTTGCTTTAATAAAATGCTCATTATTACTCGTACCTCTCTTTGAAAACGGAAATTGTAATGCGTGAAAAAACGGAAAAGGAAACTATCTTTTGTTTTTAGTGGGAAAAAGGCAGTGTGACTCCTCTTCTATTTTAGCAAATTCTGCTGAGAAAGAGCATTATAACTAGCGCAGGAAGGAAATAAGTGGGGGTTCCCGCATATGTTAAAGCATTTATGGCAGCAATTTTATGCTCACTGTAAAATCCTGGAACGTAGGCAAGAATCAGCATTTTTACCGGTCGAAGGCAAAAACTAGGCCTAAGTACTGTGAACTATCTGATTTTAACCAAGGGTAACCCACACCCCTAAATACACCCAGGACTTCTACTTTTGGTTTAATTCTGAATTGTTGGGCTTCTTGCTTACTTCAATTTCTAAAAACCCCTCAATCTCCCGTGCCTGAAAGCGAAGGTCTCTCTACCATGCACTGGTCGCTTAGGAGCCCAGGAAGAGGCCCTGAAACGAAAGACAGAGACAGGCCCCACCCACACGAGGACCCCTCGAGGCCGTGCTTCCCGGTCAGCTCAGCAACGTGCTTAACTAACCAATGCAATCAGTTAAGAAAATGTGAGGCTGGGAAATCTGGTGTAGACTTAATGCTCATGTTTATGAACCAAATGAAAACAAAGATAAACAGCACCAGATCACACGCGTATGTGAACTTCAAATCTACTTGAAGACTTTTTTTCAATATACATTTTCAGAAGTTTTAAGGGATATACCAATACGATCCCATGGAGAAAATGTCACTTCAACAAGGGGGACAACAAAAAAAAAACAACACTGGCTAAAAGCAAACCTTTATTAGTTTAACTTTTAGTTGGCATGAGAAACCACACATTTATTCATAGGAGCTGGAGCAAATGTCTGCAGCAAATATAATTTCAAGAAAAGAACTGCACATGTATTAGTGTGTTGGGTGCAGGGAAACATGCTGTGAATAGAAAATAAGTCAGAATGGGCATCTTGCCCTGAGACCTCTGAAGGCAGCTTTTAAAAAACGTAGCGGCTGCTTCAAGCACTGCTCATACACAGATTTCTGACATAATCATCACTTCTAATCTTATTTTCTATTACCAGAGTGTATTTATTAAAAGCGCAAAAGGCAAGGGGTCATCAATCAAAAAAATTTTTTTTAATTACAAAAAACAGTTAATAGGTCACAAGATCAAACTGGAATGGGCTACTTTAAAGCAAACTTGGGTGAATGCACAGTACCGTACGAGGGCACTGAGTCTCTGGTATCATCCTCGCCACATAACACCTGGCTGCCTAGACAAATGGTAAAATGACACAGCTTTCACTGTCATATCTGAATTACCCTCATCCCCCCTTCACCTGCACCACCTATGCGTCCGTAACAGCACCTACTTACTATGATCAATGTAAAACGTTCGGCCATCCAAGTGAATTCTTTCTTCCCAACCAGGCTGGTATCAGGGGAAGAGAGGAAGAGAAGACAAACATTAGCCAGCAGTTCCAAAATCAAAGGCAAAAGTTAAAGACTCTAGGACACCTTCTTACTCTTCTCCCCTGGGGTACATTTTTACATAAAGAATAAACTAAATAGAAACATTTCAAATGAACTCACTCAAATGACAACACCCAGCAACACACTTTAGCACATGTTCTACAGTCTCAGATGCACTCACTGTATGATGAACAAGAAAAACAGGGGTTATTATTTCAAAAGCTTCAAAGGGAAACTCCAGCACACTGTGAAACAGTTGAGCCTGGGGCTGAATAGCTCATTTAATTAAATGAGTATTTATTGAGTACTAAAGGGAGGATGAAGGGTGATATAAAATGTGAGAGACTGATGCTTTACTCATGTCATCGGGTGGTTGAACAATCGAATACTGGAATTCTCTGCTGTGAACTCTCACTACTCAGGAACCAGATTTGGATACTTTTTCCAAGATCAGGCTGGTATGCTTTCATGATCTGAAGTGTGCCTACTTGTTATCTGAAAGTCAAGAATCCAACAGATCTAGACAACCTGCAATCTTTCACTTTCTAAACTCTCTCTTCAGTCTCTCCCCAGGCTCTTTCCATCTAAACCCTGGAACCAAACATTTGTTGAGTGTGGGATATTTGTATAACCTGATGAATAAAGACTGCACCTTAATCTTTCTAGCTTCAAATTTTGCTGTAATATACCATACACCAGGCAACAGAAAGGTTCTTGGAAAACCACCACCAAAAAAATTCCCGGCACCCTTCCATTTTTAAAATAGTCTTAGAGTCTCCCCGCCTTTCTAGGCCATAAGGGTTTTTAAAAAACTGGGGGTGGGTCAACACGAAAGCATGGTGAAGGTTTCATTCAAAATCTAACTTGGAGTAAATAGCTCGACTCTCACTCAGGCCCCAAAAGAGAACAAACTCATAAAAAATTAGATTTATGAACAGTCACTGACAAGGGAGAAAAACTTAAAACATCTGCTGGATAAATGACTTATAGAAACCTTCCGTGATTACGTACGCCTTTTTCTCCCACTTTTTAAAACATTTTTTGTTCCTATGACTAAATCAGCAATATGGACGGAAATTAGTTGGTTGCTAAGTTACAAAATAAATGTGTGCTGCTTAAACTGTCACCTGTAGAGAATGCCTCGTCCATCACCCTAGTTGTAAGGTCTACCTTTCACTAGCAGTCAGCCATTCAGAAACCTCTTTCAGAAGAGCTAGGTGGGGTGTGAGCTGTGTGAGCTGTGAGTTCAGTCATACACCCGATTCTATTAAGAAATGACAGACCAAGGGGACTCAAAACGCCCGGAGAAAGAGAAGGTCACAGGGCTCCCCTATCAACATGGGCCCATGAATGAGTAAACATTTTCAGAGTGGTCCGTGTGTCTCCAGTGTACTCACAGGAAGCGGGCCAAGGTCATTGGGGTTTAAAGATGCCTTTGACCGCATATGCACTGGAAATTTCAGGCGTGGGTCTTCCTGCAAGAAAAATGTAAGAGACAGATGTTAGGAGCGATATCTGTGAGTGGTACTGGTCCTCCCCTTCTGGCGGTGTGTGTTCCACAGCAAGCAGGTTGCTTGTGTGGGGGGCTGCTGCAGGGGGGAGGGGAGGACCCCACCTCCGTATAGGAGGCCTGGCTGACCATCTCTCCAAAAAGATTCTACTCTTCCTCCTTGAACTTGATGAAAGGAGGAGAGTAAGAATGTTTAAGTCAAAGGTTAACCATTTCCCCCAGACCCTGAGCAGGTGAAGAGGAAGAGGGTTCCAGCAGTGATGTTACCATGGAGACCAGAGTAGAGGATGCCAGTGAAGACGAGGAGGTCCTACTCCACAGAGAGGGGGTGGGGACACTGGTTCGTACAGCTCCCTGTGGACCCGGAGCTCCGGGGTGAGGGCAGCTAGCCTGTTAGAAACACCCATTCCGTCAGTACTGAGTCTGCTGTTGCTTCCTTCCACCCTCTCTTGAGCTAAAGCCGAAAATCTGAATCTGGTTTGACTTTCCAGGCATGTCCTGCCCCAGAGTTAGTCGGCAACATCACAGAGTCGCATCCCTATGAGAGAACTTTACTGGGATTCTTGATCAAGTTCCACAAATTAGATCTGAAAAGTTTACAAAATATTTTTCTTAAGGGCTATGCTTCATAAGATACCACACAGAACCAATGACAGAAAAATACATACTCTGACATCTTGGGTCATGCTTTATAACTTACAAAGAACAGTCAGATGTATGATCTTGCAACCACCCTGTTAGGGGGTTGGGCACGTAATCTCTGCTCCTTTAGATGAGGAAACGGAGTCTCACAGAGAACGAAAACTTGCCCAGAGGTTCTGGTTTAGAGTCTGGCAGCTGTCCTTCACTTATACAGACCCAATTAAAATGCAGTGTAACTTAGAGAATCCCTATTTGAAACTCAAAAGATTAGAAAACAAAATGATAAAACTCAGAATAACACATTATTAACCAAATAAGCCTAAGATAATAAAAAACAAAACAAAAAAACCCCTAAAACCTTAAAAAAAACCCTCTTTATTTCATTAATGTTAAAGCCTTTGTTGCTGTCAAACTACTAAAAGGTTTTCTGCCTCAGAATTTTCCCAAGTCAGCAAGAAAATGAAACGGTATAAAACTGGGAAAGTAATAAAACCCACTTTTGTTCGGAGATATGAAATTACATATGATTATATACCAAGACTGTATTAAACATCTCCTAGATTACAGAGAGTGACGGCTAATGGGTATGGGGTTTTCTTTGGGGGCAATGCAAACGGCCTGAAACGATTATGGTGATGGTTGCACACATGTGTGATGGTCTAAAAATCATTCAGTTGTATTATTTTAAATGGGCGAACTGTATGGTATGCGCATTATACCTCGATAAAGCTTTAAAATTATTTTCCCCAAGTTAACAGTCTAAACCATTAGTATCAAGGGATAGTAACAAAGTGATAGATTTTTGGAGCTGGCAAGAATGACAACAAGAATCACACGCGTACAAATCAACCTTTGCTCCTTAGAGGCATAAAATAGTCCAGTATTCTGTAGTATACTGGAACACCTACAGTGTAAACAGACACGCTAGGTAGATTTAGGATTTAGAAGGTCTAAAAAGCTGATAATCTGGTAAACATCTGTGACCGCTTGGCCATGGACTGAGGAAAGCCTTAGAGCCCCGAACCCCACTAAAGCTACCCGAGGCCAGCTCTAGGGCTGGCCCAGGCAATGCTGCCACCGCAGGGGAAGCTTGGGCAGACCACAGCCGCTGCTCACGCTGGGAAGAGAGAAAGGCTGAGGCTGCTATTCCATGCGTGAGGACAGGGGCTTCTGCATGCTACGTGCGAGGCCAGCCGTGCCTTGGAATCGCACACACAGGCTACTGTGAAAGACAATCGACCCTTTTGGTAAAGAGCTGGTGATTGAAAGAAAAAAAAAAAAAAAAAGCTGAAATTAAAGAAAAGTGACAGGGGGTAGGAGAAGGAACATGAAGCATAAAGTAAATTCAATTTCACAGGTCTGCTGAAATGGCCTTGCACGGAAACCCGGAATTCATAGAATGTGAGGGCTGGAGGCCCCTAGGGGTCACGTGATTCTTTTATACCAACAAAAATCAAAATAATGGCAGCAGCTGTCACCCATCAAGCTCTGCGGGCTAAGCCTGGGAGGCAGTACGGAACCCACCCTCCCACGGAATCCCCTGAATGACAGAGGGGCAGCTAGATGAGCAGGAGAAGGGCAGCCAAGGCCCCACAGGACTTGGGACAACTTCAGGAATGACAGTCAGCTGGAATCCTAATGAGGTCTCAAACGATACAAATATGAATTAATAAAATACACAACACACTGGGCTGTTTCTCCCTTTCCTCAGCATAGTAGGGGCACTTCTTCGTAATTATATCAGTATTTCACAACTGCTTCCCTCAATTACAGTTGAAAGCGTTTTTAAACAGAAGGCAAAGATCAACATCTTATTTAATTAAAAAAAAAGGTTTTGGGGACATCCCTGGTGGTCCTGTGGTTAAGACTCTGCGCTTCCAATGCAGGGGGCGCGGGTTCGATCCCTGGTCGGGGAACTAAGATCCGATATGCCGCTCGGCCCAAAAAAAAAAAAAGTTTCTTTGTGGAATCATTTAAAAATATATAAAATATGGGCATGCTGGCTAGTTGAAAAGACAACTGTGCTTTTTCGATCCTGGAAGGGAACAACCACCAGGGCTAGACTACAGTGAGTTTTATTAATTTGGACCTGGGTAGAAAACAAACCTGAAACTTAATTATTAAGGTATAACCTTTGTTGCTACAAAAATAAGCCAAGGCTTTGTCCTGTAAAAGACATGAATATACTCTTACACGCACGCTTTGAGCTGCTTCTTCAGCAGAAGGAATGCGTGAGCCGAAGCCCTCCTGTAATCTCTCCTCAGCTCCCCGGTGGTCTCTACCGTGCAGCCACGGCCCGCCCGATCCAGGTGGGGACAAAGTGATGCTTATTTGCTGTGTCAGACTTTATTCCTGATAGATGGCTGGCACACGGCCTCCAATATGCGTGTGTGCGAGAGGCCGTGTTTTATAAATAGACTTCAAAGGGAATTTTCCTCTATCAATGTATACGAGGGAAATGCTGGCCTGAACCTTTTCCTGCTTTTGGTTAGTGCAGGAACCAAGAGGACACAGGGTGCTGGGGGAAGAAGTACAATTTTCATTATTCTCAACCTGTCTGACCAATTTTTTTTTTTTCCTTTTCCTATGATAATGCTCAAATCTAAGAATAGCTGTTCTCTCTTATCTGTTCTCTCTTTAAAAAACAAACAAAGCAAACCCCAAACAAACTCAACACAGGTTTTAAGCCAAAAATTATCTTTACAGTTCTCTCCATCCTTCCACCTTTTGTCAAAATAAACAAGCAATTCAGAGCCTGCGTTCCACAGTGAGAATTTTGTATGGGCCTTTGTTTAGCAGGGATAACGCGGCTGTGTCAGCACATCCAGAGTTTAGAGGAGAAGCGTGGCGGTTTGTGGAATTCCCAGTTGTTCCCTACAGGATTTTCAACGACAGCAGCAGCAACAAAATGTTGTTTTAACCAATTAAAATTTTAAATCAGTAAATCAGTGAGTCACAAGTATCTGGTGGAAAGGGGCAATTGAAAATTCAAACTGGGTTTCATTCAGCACCGATGCAGGCAATAAATAAAGCTGGTGCTATTTTAAATAAAATCTGCCCAGCTGCAATTACACTGCAGTTGTGGTGTGAAAGGCTGTGAAAAGGTTAGGGGATTTGATTACTAAGCTAGTTCAGATTACTAAAATCCTAGCTTATGTTGGCAGGCCACAGTGATTCCATACGCTAATCCATCTACTTTTACCATATTCACCCCCTATTTCTGGAGCTCCCATGTCTGGCTGGGGAACGGAAATCCCAGCTGTGCTGCCAGAAGTAGAAATGGGTACACTAGCAGGACTGCCACAGGTTCTACGCCCATGAGGGAAAAAAGATTTTCAAACTGATCTCTCTCACTCTATTTCCCAAGGAGCGACCTTTTACTCTCATCTTGCCACAGACCTGTAATCTTATCTTCAAAGCTACATGTTATCATATATGCCCTAGCAGTAGTGACGCGTTTACCCAATGAATGTTACCAGATCTGAATGATAAATTCTCTTGGCAGGTTATTCCTTTACTTCAAAATTGGCGTGGTTCTCACCACGGGGTGTTGGGAAATGCGTGGGAGCTTTTTGGGTTGTCACTAGGATAGGGGTTGGGGCGGGGGGTGGGGAACAGTGGCTATTAGGATGCAGTGGCAGAAGCCAAGGATGTTAAATGTCTTGCAAATAACAGGCACAGTCCTGCCCCAAATGCTAGGATTGTCCTCGTGAAGACACACTGTACCACGATCCATGAGGTCTGAGAGAGTCTGCCGGGCCACCTAACCCAATTCTCAAGGGACTGAATTACCATCACACCGCGGGCAAAGTGTAAGTGACAGTTCAGACCGTTTGGGTCCAGGTCTCTTCCTTAACACGATACTGCTGTTCTTTCAACTGGGTATGCTTGGTGTCTACACTAGAAATGGGAATTTAAAGCATGCGTTCACTCTTGGTCCAAGACCACAGAGCTAGGGTCAGTGACGATCACCAAGACTCAACCAGCTTTCACGTACCATCAGTTCTGAGCAAGTAGCCCAGAGGACAGAAAGACTTGAGTTACACTCGGTACCCAGACAATCAGATGGGGATATAAGGGAGAGGAAGGAAAACAAACCTTCGGTAGCATCAGAAATAGAAACATGAGGACGCATTTCAGGTTAATCATCGGTCTAGAGATCATTCAGTAGAAAAATACCACTGACTTTTAAAAGAACTCTATGCTACATTAAATAAGCCACCACTGATTCCCCTGAAGAAATGAAGAGTGAACAGAGGAATATAAAGACATGCATATGTACTTTTCATTAATCTCATTT
Organism: Balaenoptera acutorostrata; assembly: GCF_949987535.1. NCBI lineage: Eukaryota > Metazoa > Chordata > Mammalia > Artiodactyla > Balaenopteridae > Balaenoptera > Balaenoptera acutorostrata. Next base: position 17,113,235 of record NC_080076.1, read on the forward strand.
TTCTCAGGTTAACACAATACACGGATTCTCTCTCATGCATGATTCAGGGGCACATGGAAGAGCCCTGTGATAAGAAATAACCAACTGTGACAAGATGTTCACAAAAAAAGAGCTATCGAATTTACAAAGTCCTTAGTACACCTCCTGATCCACAATTAAAAGAAAGTAATGTAGCACAGAGCATAAAATACTTATCTGATGTAAACAGTAAAAACCAAAACAGCACATCAAATAAAAATAAAGATGGGTAATGTCAACACAGATGCAAAAAGAAAGTGACAAAGAAACATTATTTCTAAAAAGATTAGAATTCCTAACAAGGTTACAGCATCCTGAGATGGGAAGCAGTAACATCAAAATCCTAGCTATATGTAGCACTACCTTTTTTCCATATATGGTAAATTGTCACAACTGGAGCTTTGCCGGAGTGCTCTGAAGAAAAGGCACCAATACCAAAGAAGGCCATTAGCCTGTGCCCGTAAGTCACCTGCTCCCCACCAGCCCCCATGTGCGGAGCCTAGACCAAGCTGAGAAGACCCTCTGGGGACATGCTTCACTGCCAGGAAATTTCTCTGCAAGAACCATGGATACTGGGTAAGGAAATAAAGGAATGAATGCCAGACCTCAGGATGAAAATGGAGCCAAATAAAAGTAGTGACCTTACCCATGTTGTAGTCTTTGTGTTATGGTCAATGAAGAAGGGCCGGCCGTTGGGCGCTATCCTCATTTCCCAGCCGGGCGGCAGGAAGCTCTGTGTGACTTTGTGTTGTGGTTTGGGGGAGTTGTAAGGTGATGGCTGTGGGGACTGTGGATTGGAAAGGGTATCTTTCACAGCCCGACGTATGGGTGAATCCTTGGCACCCTAAGGAATAATAATGCGCATTAGAAGTCTTATCAGGTGCTAGTCCAGAGGGGTCAACATGTACCTGGGGGTCATGGAACGCTCCTCTTTGAAGAGGGACAAGGGGGAAGCTCCTAAAAAACCTGCTTGGTTTACTTTTCAAATTAATCTAACCGTAAGGTTTTTCTACTGGTTAAACACACAACAATATCAAGTACGTATAACCACCATCCTTTGATAGCTACTTGGCACGTACACAAAATACTGTTCCGTAGTGAGCATTATGGATGGAGATTTTACAGAAGGTGGAGAAGAACATGCCCCTGCTCTGAATGAGCTCACAGTCTAACGAAGATGGACTGGCAATTTTTAGAGCAGAAAAGAAAAACCTCCATCAACGGAGACAGCCACCTGGAATTGCACAGTTGTTACCCAGGACATTTACATCACAGTTTGGAGGCGATATCGCCCATTCCCACTTATCAACATCTTAAACCCAGGCATGGAGAAGCCCGCAGCCATCTCTAAGATGCAGTCACGTTTAGAACTTCAAAGGTTTAGTCTCTGGTATTTGTGATGTTAAGGGATGTCCCTAAAACCACACAAACAGGAGGGCGCAAAGCAGATGCCCAGCAGTGACTCAGAGATGCAAACAGGCATCAGAAACACGGAGGCTGATACAATGGAAGACCTTACGGTCGAAAGGAAAAACGGATCAAAGCAACAGCTATGTTTAAAAACTCAACGTAAGCATGGGTATTTGAACCAATACGAGTTATTATGCGAGTCTCATGAGGTAACAGGCAGTAAGGAGCGAAACACAACACGAATGGAGAGAGTTCTGAAAAGAGGAGCCCATGTCCAGTACAAGCCACCGTGGCCTCAGCCCAATGAGAATGAGAATCACGTGAGTCCAGGGATGGGAAGCATGGAGTGAGGCGGCACAAGGACACCCCTGACCACGAACACAGCGACTGATTATCAGAGAGGAAGGTGGCTGGGAAACGCAAGTCCCGGTTCAGAGAGGGGAGAGAATGAGGAGAAGTCACAGGAGAGACGTGACCCCAGTTAGATGACGTAGCCTTCTCACCTCCAGTGGGGCAGATAAAGTTACTGTTGGCGAACTGAGGCTACGAGGCCGGCGGATCTGAGGCTCGATTAGATGGTTGTTACTGTTTGTGGCGGATCCGGATGCACCGTCTTCTGCAAGCTACGTTGGAGGCAAACACAAGTTAGCTTCGTGTGGGGTTCTCCCTGCGCGCGTGACTGCAGTGCGGACCCAACAACACGGCCAGCGGTGATGAGAGGTCTGGCCTGTTTAAAGCACGGAGGAAATGACTGCGCATAATAATGGGGGGAAGGCCGGGGGAAGCACACTCCGAGGAAATAAAAATGAATCACCGGCCGGCATAAAAACCAGCCTCAGAAAAAAAAGGGGGTTCGGAGGGACGCTACCCATTGCAATAAGCAGGCTCTTATCACATCACGTTTTTAAAATGGACCATCTTGGGAGAGACTGAGTCAGGGACCAAATTCTTCCTTAGGCAAATATTATGTTTAAAAGTAATGCATGTGCGAGAAAAATTTTCTTAAACGTGGGTTCTTCGGAACAACACATAAACATCAGGAACATGGGGTTCGCGTACGTTTCGGCTTCTACTGCCTGTGACTATAAGCTGTGTGGCGATCTGCATACCTGCATGATAGGTCGAGTCCAAGTTGTGGTTCGATTGTTATGATTGACATAGTATGTGCGTCCCTTCGCATCTTTTCTCTCTTCCCAGCCTGAAGGTAGGCCCGGCGTGGTATGTACATAGGCCACTGATGGCTGTTTATGTAAGAAATCACTATTATTTAATATCTTGCATTTTTCTGATCAACTTAATAAAGTAATACATACCCAGAGTTATTTGTGCTAGACAAAGTGAGTTAATTCTAATGGTACCGAAAACATGAGTGCCTGGAAAACAGCAACAGGTTTCCAATAGCTTTAAACCTACTGTGAAATGAACTCCTACACAAGCCATAGGGTCAAAAATCTTACAAAACTCAGTTCCAGGCCATGCAGCCTTCAACATAAAGGGTTGACATAAAGGGTTGCTGCCAACGTGATCATAAGGGAAGAGAATAATGTGACAATTCATTTGAGTTACTGCATTTTACTGTCAAACCACGTAGAGCCTAAAAGGTATTTCAAATTGTTAAATGTTACCGACTCTGAGAGGGATGCTCTGAATATTTTTTCCTCAATCTAGCTGTCACAGGGATGTTCTCCTAGCTTATTCCTAAATTCTTCACCAGCTTAGGGCACTTACACTATGTAGCTTTTGGCACGGGGGGCGGGGGGACACACACACACAGAGTCTGTTCTCTACGAGCCCTGCTTTCACACTAGTGACTGACCAGATCATCGCAACTACCCCAGCCCGGAATGCCACCCGGCAATCTGAGGCCAGAATTCCAAAGAAGCGTGATAACTGAGGCTGCATTTCCCGCCGTCCTCCCATATGGAGTTTGTCTCCTTAAAGGGTGAATGGAGCACAGGTAGCTTCTGGGCTTAGAGATATGTGCAGTACAGAGTGACTATGGTTGGATAGTTCAAAGCAGATCGCAAAAGGCTTCCTGCGACACTTTTGCTTGTAAGAAGCAGTCTGAGAAATGCAGGCGGGGTGGAGAGCCGCTGGAAAGCAGGGTGTCTCAAAGACTCACGGAGACAAGGGGATGTTTGTTTGAGGCCAGTGCCGTCCAGGACGTCCTGGACGTCTGGGTGCTGCGCATGAGATCTATATCTGGGAAAGGGCTGCTACTCTAAGGAAGGGGGTAGGAACAAGAAGCCAACCATGACTACCAAGGCTCTTGGGAGAGCGTAAGAAACAAGAGGCCAAACATCAGGAATGATCTCTTACGTGAGGTTGCAAAAGGAAACCACTTCTTTTAGGGTACCATCTTCCCTAATTAGGATCTTCTGAAACTCCAGACATTTTACCAGGTGCAGTTTTCTTGATTAGGCTGAAGATGTCAATCTCTTAGCCCAATCTCTCCTTGTGCTCATCCCATCTTTCGTGTTCTCTACCAACAATGTACCTTGGCAAAGAGGGTCCCCCAGTCCACTGCAAGACCTTGAACTGAAAAGCAAGATCAGGGATGCAGCCATGTAATTTGGGGACTGCAGGCAACGAGGCTTAATATCCTACTTCATGAGCTCAAACAGCACATTCCAGAGAAAAACAGACCGGGAAGCAGCTGCCTTAATGGTTATTTCTAAAACACATTTACCCAGCAGGGCAAGTGTACTTATCTGAAAGACAACTTTCTGCTAAAACTGAAGCAACTATTTCCTTGACATGATTCCAGATAAAGTCCCCAAGGCCCCATAATGGCAATTCCAAGACTCTTGAGTATGTAGAGTCCTGGATCTAGGTGTGGGGGATACAACAAGAGTGGAAGAAACATCAACATGCAGACCTGATCCTTCCATGCGTATTAAAGACAGATGAATTTGTCTACAGCTGAAAGCTCTTTCCACCTTCCTCATCTCGCTGTGACACCAACACAAAGGAGCTATTTCCAGGCTACTTTTTATCTGGGCACTACAGCAATGGAGTCTGCTGACCTAATGGACTCTGTAACCTAAGTTCGTGGTTGATTAGTATTTTTGGCCAAGTACATGCTATCAAGCCTTGACATACTGTTTGTTTATATGAGGACCAAAAATGTTTCGGCTGAATGGAATACTAAATACTAAATGCTGCTTTTTGGCTTCCCCGTTGAATTATTTTTTTGCGGAGAGACAATTAGACGTACCCTCAGAAAACTCCATTTTGGAGACCTTCAGGGTAGTTTGACAATTAGAGTAACCCTGGAAAGGATATTTACGAGGAGGCTAATAAACTAACATAGCTGGTTTGTGTCATGGATAATCTCAGGACTGAGTTCCAGCAGAGTATTTGAGCAACCAGGTTACTTTCACAGATCCACAGTTAATAGGACTAATCAGCTTATGGAAAACTAGGAGTGTTGTAGAGAACACTGCATTTGATTAAAATGTTCCTTCTACCTTCTATTGAGAATTGAATTGGCAACCTACGATCTAGTTCCATTTACGCAAGATGGTGTTATTAAAATGGTTCTTTATGGGGTTCTTTCCAAATGACCATGAAGAACAACCTGTGTTGAGGATTCCATCTGTGACTCAAAACACCACCTCCCACAGCTGGGGAGGGGGTGGGGCTCGGCTTCGACGAGCAGACCATGGCAGGGGCGCAGCCCTGGAGCCAACGTCAGCCTTCTCCTGCGGTGTGCGTGGAGTGCGCGTGCTTCTGCACACGTGCATTCCTCACCACCTCAAGAACATGTGAAGTAATCAGGAGACAAGTTAGAAAACAGCCAGTCAGCTTAATTTAACACTTCACAGCTTCTCATCTGAATTCTACCGCCGTGTTTCACAAAGCCAAGGAGCCATTTAACTGCAGCTTCATGATGGCTCCATTTATTTCATTAAAATGAAGAACTCAACTACACTGGAGCTGTAAAAGTTTCAAAATGCTTTTAAAGATGAAAAACGTTTGGTGCTCTCACAGATTCGCCAAGATTCACTCAAACCCTGCCACACTCTTACCTCAGTGTATCATTAGCGTATATATAGCAAAACCCCCAAACTGTGCTATGCCTCTCGTTTTCTCTCACAGAGAGGGTTCATGCTTAGCCAGCTGGAAAGTGACACCAGTGCGTATTTGTCATATGTCAAAGGGTCGCGGCTCCACAGATGAGAATCAGGGCTTGTTCGTTGTACTATAGAAATAAAAGCACTACCATGGAAAGAGAGCAACACCAGGATGCTTAATAAAGCCACATGGCGAGCAGCGCCCAGGGGGTGAAGGCTGACTGTTCATCGATGTGGGAAAATTACATAAACCGCGGTGCATTCACATCACTGACTACTATGTAATAATTAGTATGTCCCGAAAAAATGACCACAAGTGAATTAAAATATCAAGTTGATAACTAATACGTATATGAGATCCCACTTGTGTGTGTGTGTGTGTGTGTGTGTGTGTGTGTGCGCGTATGTGCGCACGCATGCACCCACGTGTGTGTTTATGAGAGCACAGAGGAAGGAGTGGGATGGGGAGTCCCAGGGTAGCTCCAGGATGACACAGCACACTTCAGTGTTGCGGCTGACAGGGAGAAGGTGTAAAAGAGGGGGAAACACATGGTAGGAGATGCAATTGGAAAAGCAAAAGTAAAGGCTATTCGTCATGAGGGATGGTGAGGGTGCAAAAGAAATAGACGTGATAATTTCTAATGCAGCCATAAGGTAAGTTTGCTTATTCCAGGTGAAAGATTACCAGGTACGTAGACAGCATGAGAGTAGATAAAACATTTAGGAAATATTACTACCCAGTCTTTGAAAATAGAAAACAAAACCAAATTCCTATTTTTAATTCATTGCTGGGGGAGGGGGAGAGCACAGGCAAGAAGAAAAGCACAGTGGCAGGGCCACGGGGAGCTCATTCACATGCATCACTTCGTCCTGCCAGGTGATTCTGACCATGGAACCCAGGACGATCATAATTCAGTTTACCCTGTCATTTAATGTCATCAGCTATCGCAACACTGCAACACTCACAACAGGTTCCAAGGCCAACAAAATGCAAAAATGATAGTAGATGCTCATCAGCCCTGCACTCTTATTAAAATCATTTCATGAAGTGATCCTGTCTGCCTCGCACCTCTACTCCCATGGAAATGACTGGCGCACAATAGGAAATATACTAGTTTATTTGAACTTTCTTGAATTCTACTGGAGGCTGAGCCTCGCCCACCCAACACATGCCCTTCACTGCAGCTCAATACCTTAAACTGGGCTGATTTTTGCTGACTGCCACTTCGATTTTCCAGTGTACAATGCTGAGCAGTAAATTCTAACAATATAACCAAATTGTTCCTTTAAATCAACATCCTGCAGAAAATCAGCGATCGTATATGTATTTAAAGGTGTTCTCGAGTAATAAGCAGTTACAACAAACATACAAAGTTAAAACAGTAAGGACAATTCTTCAAATAGCTACAGCAGCTCCAAGCATAAACTATAAACTAGCCTGTCTTTAGGGATCAAGGAGAAAACAGGCAACTAAAGTACACAGTCATGCAAGTTACCCACAAACGTGAATACTAGAAATTACTTAAAATAATGAGTAATAACAGATACTTGGCTTAAAAACACCATTTTTCTAGATCTTTTCAATTTCTTAATTATACTCTTTCTTCTCTCCTCCTAAATTATATGAACACTTGTTCATACCTGTGAACCTGTGATTAGGGGTCCCTGGTAGCAGAGAAAGGTCACTGGTTCATGCTTGTGATACAAAAAATCTAACCCAGCCTTTGAAACGTGGTACAGGAAATGTATAACTGAAAATTCACATGTATAATTGCATGCAATTCCTGTGGCTTCCTTGATTCTCCTCCAACCAAAATATTTTACCCAAGTCTTCTAAACACATGGGAAAAGCTTATCAGGAGTACAAACACTAAAAGGCAGAAATAGACTCTAAACGTTCAGATTAAAATGCACTTTAAACAAAGCTTGACAGTATTCCTCATAAAAGTATACGGGACTAAAAATCAATTCGTTTTACCCAGTACCTTCAAACAACGTGAAAGTGAGAGGTTTAAAATAAGAAGCATGCAGGTCTGTGGCACATAAGAAGCTGCTCTTATCAAAAAAAGAAGAAAAAAGTATATATTCACCATTACCCAAAATATTAAAACCAACCCACAGTTTTGCCATTAATGTCTGAACGAGGGTATCATTACCGTTGGCGCCTCACCACCCGTGACAGTTGATGAACGTGCTCTCCCAGCTGGGGCACTGGGCTGTTAAATGATAATTTACATCAGTGAAATGCATTTCGGGAGACCACCCATTGCTTATTGAATCGGGAATCAGTGCTGGTGCAGCCGGTAAGGCAGGTGACATGAATCAAAATCTCTGCAATCCACCCGGTCCAAATAAAGTTGAGCAACCACTGATGACCAGAAGGGAAAGAGGAACACGATCACCCTACCATCCAGAGAAGGCTCAGGTTGCAGCCCTGATCTGGGTAAACGATGAACTGACAACCTCAACGACGTGAGATGTCTTATGAAAAAAAAAATGGAAAGCACCACTATTGTGCCCCCACTGTTAAATAATTAGCAGATTCTTAAATCTGTCAAACTCCGAAATTCAAGTAAGAGGCCACTGGTGATCAGTGAGTTCACAGCTTCACAGAGCACAAGGAAAGAGGGAAGAATCATCAGTTTTCAGGGAAGTGAGCTCTTTTGGCCAATAAAAGTGACACTGATTTTTGAAAAGGAGAGAAAGCACCATTAATTCATCAAGGAAGATCACAGAATCATCTGAAGAGTATCCCATTAGTCCATCACAGCTGATTGTTCTGTTTTGGGGGAGGCCTGTACTGCATCCCAGAAAGGATGCTCTTGTCAAGCTTCTGACCTACCAGCCCTTTCCATGTATGCCACAACTGCATCTATTATGTTGATTACTCAGTTGACTAATGTACTCATCAATTCATTCTGTAAACATAAAAGACTTAAAGCCTAGGCAAAAAAAGTCCTTCGAAGTTGAGCAAAAATGTACACAATAGGGAAGACACCATGATTGCAAAAACTGTTAAGTGCAATCTTTCTTTCCCTTCAATTTTATATGCAATAAACAATGATCATTTCATTGCAAACAATTTCACATGCAATAAACAAGCGCTAACAGTGATCAAGGATTTGTCGTAATAAAAAAATTGGTCAAGGTCAAACATCAAGTTAAGCATGCTGAAACCACATAATATTTTCTCCTCCAAAACAAGAAACAAATTTACATAAAATTTACTCTTAATGTGTTTATTAAACATCTCCCAAAGCAGTTCTGGTCTGCTTTCCAATCAGAATATTCATTTTTATTTATGTCCTATATTATTAAATACCCTTTACACTTCTGTATTTCCTGCTAGTTATGAAAATTGTGGGAAAGTGGGAACAAATTACAGCCAACTCTTGAGTCAGTAGAGCTGCCTTTAAAGAGATGGTATAGAGGCTTTGCGGGTTAAGAGTTTAGGCCATTAGTAATGGAAAGAACTTCTTGCTGCCCACCTAGAAGAGTTCTTCCTATGTTCTTGAGATACAGGTCACTCAAACACAGCTTTAGGGACCAAATGAAGTTTTTAAAAAAGGAATTGTTAATGTTTAGGCCAAGTAAGCACATCAGAATTGGTATTAATTTGGATGGAAAAGCAAAACAATGGAGTTTTTAGCATTTCAGAGACTTTGGTGACAATAACAACTCTTTGTATTGGAAATTCACTCTCCTTGGGCAATTTGCTAGGAAATTTTAATGTCTTATGTATATGGTAAATGGATTTGCACAGGAAAAACTCTTCCTCAGTAGCCCAGATGATTTTAAATGAAAGCCCAAAGAGCCAGCTGATGGCTGGAAATGAGCATGGGTTACCGGTGGTAGATGGGCCTGCTCTGCGACCGCGTCGGTGACACTGCAGGACCTCAGCCTCGAGGAAGGCTCTCTCTGCTGAAGGGCAGGAAAGGACACGGAACATCAGGAACACATATTCTGAGAAACGAGTTTCACTGGTTTAAAATATATATCACTCAAGCCTATTCACTGCTCTTTAATATTAGAAGGTAATTAAATGAAACACCATCTTTTCGGGGTAATGAGAGTAATCTTTTAAGGAGTCAAGTATCTTCCATTGTCATTTTCAAGTGTCTTAAGCAGATGGGATAGAAATAACGTTAAAAATAAGAGGCCAAAACAGGAAAGGGGACTCCACAGATAACATTCGAGTGCTGCTTTAATAATGGAAAAAAGAAGCTAGAAGTCCTGTATTCTGCTTTGAGACGCAACCTCTGGGTAAATTCTAGTGGAACACGAATAGAGGAAGAGATACTGACATACAGTCTTTAAACATTTATTGACTATTGTGACCAATGACAAAGAATCAGTTGGATTCTATTTCCAGGGGAGCTCAAGTATAATCTTCGGCGACTTCTGAAGGGTTAGGTTATTTATACGTTCAGCTTCTGAATGGAGTTCAGAAGTTGTACAGAACAGGAATGAAGGAAAATAGGTGCGGTTAATCTAAAAAAAAAAATCTAGAGTGTAATGTATAATATGTTCCTCTCACTTGTTTGTATTAATCTATATGGTTAAAAAAAAAAAAAAAGACCACAGATCAGCAGCAGGTCACACACACACAAGGCAGGGGTCTAATTAGCAACAGCTTTGTACATGGGACAAGTCTGTAGCATTTCCTCACTTTTAATATTTTGCAATCAGGAAAATGGGGTAAGGTCAAAGACAGAGTCTGCGGCAGTAAATGGGAAGCTTTTCAAGTCTTTCCACAACGGTTAGCATGAAGGATTCATCCTTTAGTAAAAGTTCATGCTGTTGTCCCTGAATATAGTGACCTTGACAAGCAAAACTGGAGAAGAACCCCTTACTCCCCTACTCCTCTCTTTCCTAGGTACTGTTATTTAATAGTTGAACCAGACTCAAAGTGAACTTAAAATAATTCTGACACTTGCACTTGGATCTTAAAGATATTTTATGAACCTAGAATAATTAATGCAGAAGCTCCCTATAAAAATAATAAGAGATGATAGCTTAATATCAGTGCTGCCTGAAATGATGGTTTTTCACTTGGTAGACTAAAGGTATACCACTGCTATGCTTCTGGCAGTACTTACTTCCTTTTATAAAGTTTTAAATATATGGCTTCCTTGCTTATGTTGTTTCCATAGCAACAGTTTTATCAATTCAAATATCCCATATATGCAAACTCTTTTTTTTCCTGCCTCTTTAGTACTAAATTTTCATCTCAGTGATATTTCTCTTTCTGAAGGACATTCATAGAATTTTAATACAAAAGCACATTAACTGAGTAATCAGTGCAACTCATGACACGGGCCAATGGTGTCTTTTAAAACAAAAACACATAACTGAAGGAGTAACAATTTTGTGAGTACTTACTGGCTTTTACATTTTATCCAGTCCTCCTATTCATTTACATTTGATATGGCTGTAATGATGACTATTTTTCTAGGATGCCATTTTCAGCAGAGGGACTACCAGCATTTACTACAGGACATCTGTAGGTTCAATTTCTCGAGAGACACTGAGACTGCATTGCTTCTCAATTTTATGCATGAGCAGGAATTTTCTGTGGGCTTTTTCTGCAAAGCTTTGTGTTGTCAAACACAGGTCTTCATGGCTGATTCTGTTGCTTCTCATTGGGGCTTAGCCCCACCTGAAGCACCTACAATGAATTTCCCTGATGGTTAAGAACCCAAGTTCAAATGCTACCCTGGTGACAGTGTCACAATTTCACAACCTTTCTCAAGGATTGGTACTCTGGGACTTGGGAGATGTCTTCTATCTCCTGTTCTAACCTTGTCTTGGATGGGTCACTTAAAATCACGTCTTCATCTGTGAAACGAGAATGATAAAGCACACAGAGTATGACGTAAGAGGATTACCCCGGAGACCCAATGTCTCCCAGGTCCCAGTGCGAACACCACCTTTAGGACAAAGGTACTCTTTATGAACCTTTGGCTGGGAAAAGAAATTCTACAAGGTTAAAGCTGATAAAACACAAGTCATAGATTTGAGTTTTTTTGTGAATCAAGAAAGATTTTCACCTGCTTGGGCTAATTTTGGTATAGTCCTGCTTCTCCTAGGGAAGGAGGAACTTTGGAAAATGTCAGAGTTATCTGGGAGCTAGAAGACAAGACTATTACTTACAATCAAAGAACCAAACTGCTCCCCATTGGAGTCCGGAGTGATCTGAAGCCGTCTGTTCAGTTCCTCAGACAGCTCCTGGGGGCTGGTCCGAGACACAGGCGAGGCTGGTGGCGGAGGCAGCACCAGGCTGAGGGAGTCTCCACTGATGCTCACTTCTTCCGAAATGGTCTCCCAAGGCTACCAAGGAACAAGACGCCGCGGTAACTGCTAGGACGAGGGACCCTCTCATTCCCCGCCCCAGTAATAACCCTTAGGATAACTGTAATTCACATTGACTGAGCACTCAGGAGGCACACAATCTTCTCAGGATCCATAAGGAAATAAAGACTACTACCCTGATTAACAGATGCGGACACTGAAGCAGAGGGAATAACTTGCTCAAGGTAACAACAGAGCTAGGAAGTGGTGGGGTCAGGACTTGAGCCAAGGAAGCCTGGTCCCAGGGGCTGTGCTCTCAGCCCCTTTGCAATAGTGCCTCTCTGAGCAGTGCTTTGCTTCTAGCACTTGATACTACCTGCATGGGTTAAAAAAATATTCTCAGGAATTTGTTTATGATTTTCATGAATTTTCTTTTTCTCTAACTGCTGAGGATTCACAATGAAAACAGCAGAGATGCTATAAGCTGTAAGTTAAGCCCTGGTATAAAGTAACTTTTAGTGAATTTATTACGGCATCATTCATGTTGCTTTTCTAATTTTGATCACTGGAACATGTTGTGAATGATCTTCCTAACGCAATGTTTAAAAAGAATGGATTTCTAATAAGTAAACAGAGTTGTTAAGGCAGCATGGAAGTTATGGTTTGCTGCCTTGCTAATTTGCTGTTCAATTTATATACATTCTTCCCCAGTAATTTACCATGAGCATTTAAGGGTAAACTTATGAACATTTCTATTCACCCAAATTTCTATTTTCTTGGTAACAAATCTCTTTCACTATGTCAAAACTACTCAGTAAAAACTTGTATTTGGTACCCAAACAAGTTACAGGGCTACTTCAACTGCGCAAAGATGATAACCATGTCGGCCTTTAACAAGAGATGGTTAGACTCGGGGGAAAAATAAAGGATCAAGTGAAAACATCTTGAGATTTCCATGCTAAAAATAATGTCATTCCCTTTTGTAGTAATGTAAACTATGTGCACTCATCAAAGATGGCTTTTGTAAGCACTTTCTAAGTTAATAAATATCCCGATGATATCAATCAGCTACGAGACCATGAATCCTTCCTTTTTACACAGATTTACTGAGACAAGAAATTACGACACAGGATCAACCTGGAGAACACGGAAAGCAGGAGCTCCAGGGAGTGTGCCGGCAGAGCGGGAAGTCCTACCTCAGGGCCGTCTCCGCCCTCGCTGGGCTCCAGCTCCAGATCCTCGCTGATGTGTCTGCGCGAGCGGAAGCGCCGGTGCGCTGCCTCCTGGTTGATCTGCCGGATGTTGCTGTCGGACTCGGAGGACACATCCCTGGGAGCGCGGGGGGAGGGTGGGAGTCAGGAGAACCGGTGCTGACACCTGGCCCCTCAACACCAGCCAACACCCACCAAGGGCCTGACGCCTAATACAGCATCAGTGCTCTCACGCGCAACACTGACAATCAGCTGGCCGTTCAGCAGGGGAATCTGCCACCATCTCTCGGCTAAAGCATTCTCCTAGGTCCCTTTCATTGAAATACAGTCTTTAAATGCATCTGTCCCAATATTTTCGGGTATCCTTCAGGCATATACTGCAGCATGTACTTTAGCGTTTAAGAAAGAAGAGAAATCGAAGTCCTCCATCCATCTGCCCCAGTGACAAGTGAGGCCTCTTGAAGGAGAGGTGACAGGTAAGCTTACATTCACGGCCAGTCCGTGGTGACCCCTCTCTAGGAGTCCAGCAATGACAAGGCCGTAACTTTTGGTCACCAACAATTAACCAATGAGCACAAATAGTATAAACTCAAAGCTGGGGTCTGGAGGGAAATGCTCCTGACCCAAGGTGAACTTTTTCGGCCTCTGAGGATCTCATTTTGACAGAATCTCAGAAGCATGACACTGCATTTCTCCCCATTAAACTCCTTTTTAAAATTCACAAACATCAGGCAATAACCTCCCAAATCAACTGGGATTTGAGGAACGCTGCAACTTCATAGTCTTTTTTGGGGGGGGGGGTGTCATGTAACTCTCTTAATTCAGGATGTGAAAAGCATTGAGTCAATCTTGAAAACTTCTGCACTAAATTACAGGCAATTCTCCTTTGGGAGAAATACTACTTGGAGGCTTTTAGAGTAGAAGTTGAAATGTCAAAATGTTTTTCAGAGAAAACCTTTACAGACTCTTTCAATAAGACACCATATTCAGTTAAAAAATGACGTTGCAAATTAATATTTGAAAACATTATTTCAGACTAAATGAAATCCAGTATTAATCAAGGACCCTCATTATAGACTCTTCCTAAAACATAGGTTTTAAAACATTCTAATGAATCTCAAGCTAACTTATACTATTTTCCTATATTCCCCCCAAAGAACGTGCTAGGCCCCTGTAACAGTGAATAGTCTGCAGTAAGCAGCACTGTTTGTAAATAAACAGGTGACTCTTTAATGCCAGTTTCCAAGAGAGTCTGAATATTTTCACCAAAAATCTTTACATTTTTTAGCTTTACTGGTAAAGGGACAGTATGAAGGTTACCTTTCTTTAATCCACATTAAAATAAAAACTCTTGTTATTAAGATCTGAATGAAGTTTTACTGCCCAATATACAAATTTTTAAAACCTAACAGAAATATACATTTTGCATATCTTATAGTTGTATTAAACTATAACTGGACTAAAAATAGTATGTTAAGCAGGACTCCTCAGAAAAAAAATCGCATAAGGCCATAGAGAAACTAATTAAAATCAAGGGACACACAAGTATACTAACACAATTTCTGAAACCACCAAAACAGAATGATAAAAAATAACACTCTCTTGGATATGTTAAAAAATATAATATTGTCTTTGTGATTTTATACTGCTGCCGTGATTTTTATAGGACATTCAATTCAATTTCACTTTATAATGACTGGCCTTACTTAAAAATATTGTATATATAAAAGTTTCATCAAAATTTTAAATCTTCACTTGAAATGTCAGGTGTCACTTAGTCAATACCAAATGTGTGTTCCGAGTTATAACACACACTTGAATTGTTACAGGGATTTCGGAGAGGTTGAAAAGAATAAGGCTTTAATATTGCTATGTTTGCATTTTCTATCTCTCAGAAGTATATAAAAATTCCATTATTCTGGAAGGACTTATTTTAAAAGGGGCATTTAAAATCAATTATGCTAATCCTCCTTATCCAACATGCTTGAATAATTAGTAACCAGTGTGAACCAGAAACAACTAAATAGCATAAAGAAGAAAGATGTCTCTGATTCTGAAATTCCAACCCTGGGCTTTTTTATGGTCTTTAGCGATAAAATGAAAATGTTCATACAAGGGAGGCCTTTTGCCCTTAATTAAGCAATTGAACTAGAGGGCTGTTGAAACTGACAGGAAGTTTAAATGGTCACTAATGGGAAGATGAACATTTAAAAATATGTCTGAGCTGGCAAATTAAAACAGAAACATGATTTTATTGGGTGCAGGGAAAAAATTTAAGAAGTGGCTATTTCAATTTTCTTCAGTCATTAATTTCACATATATAGTCTTCATTTGACTTTCATGGGAAATATACAAATTAATAAAGAGAAGAAAACCCATAAATTTATCAAATTCAGTGCCAGTTAAGATCAGCGTGTCTGATCATTTACATTCATATACATCAGTGACTAACGATGACCTGAGTCATTAAGATATGATTAAATTACTGCTAAGATGGGAGACGGCAGAAGTACTGAAAAGAGTTAAAAGTAAGTGTTTGAGTCTAACAAGTTCATTTATAGTCTTAATGCAATTCCTTCAAGTTTTTAAACTTGTGCTTTTAACAGTAAAATGTTTACAGTTTACATTTAAATAGGATAAGGACAATTCTAAAATTAGAGGCATTTTAAAGGCCACTGTCTGACCTAAGAGGGCTGGGGAGTGTTCTGTGGTCGCCTTCCGTTGGGAAGCTCTGCATCCAGGCCCGGACATTTCACTAAACCACGTGCCTGTACCCACTTTTCAGAAGTGACTCATCTGTAGTCACTCATTCAATTAAAAGCTCCTACCTTGTGCCAGGTGCTAGGGGTTGATCTGTGCGTAGGAAACCACAGTCCCTGCTCATACAGGCAGTAAGAGTCTCATGTGCTCTGTGTCCTGACAGGGAGTCACAGGGCTTTCAGAGAGACCGGGACAGAAGACGTCCGGTGCTCCCAGAGGAAGGGATAGTAGGCTGACATCGGAAGGTTACCAGGGGAAGGGGCACGTTCTGGCTTTATTTTTTGGGGGGGGGATTGGGGGTTAGCACATCCATGGGGCCAAGAAGAAGAGGAAGTAATCAGAAAGCAGCTCTGCATGATCAGACCGCTCTGCGTTTCTGACTGTGGCTGGCAGGAGGCAGGGAGAGGAGGACCCTGTAAGAACAGCCTGAGGGCAACGGGATGTCAATGAGGACTTCTCAGGGGCTGAAGTCTGGAGCGCAAGCCTGTAGCAAACCGGGTAAGAAATGAGAGTCTCCACGACAGTCTTAATTCTCTGCGCAGCATGTGATCATCACTTCTCTATCTGACTTCCTCAGATACAGCCTTTTAATAAAGACCCTTCTTAACATCCATTCCCCCCCAACCCAAACTTGCAGTATTCTGTGAAAACTGAGTTACACAAAAAATCATTTTTGAATTAAAACAACACATTAAAATAACCTGGAGGGCTTGAGGGCTTCTGGTCAAGCCAAATAAAGTTAAGGAAAAAGAACCCCACATTCTCAAACAGTTCAGACAGGATGAGGAGATTACTGTGAAAACCGAATCTTTTTCCTCATCTAACTTTTCTCTTGCTTTCTAGAAGTCATGCTTGGTGGAAAGGAGGTACCTGGCAGGTCCCACCTGGAGCTCTGCAGACGTCCTTCCTGGCTCAGCTGCCTCACTGATGGGGACCATCATGCCACTGATTTCTCCCTAAACTACAGGTGAACATGAACTCGGAAGAACCACAGTTTCCCTACTGATGAGCCAGCATTTATACAAGTGAGAGCTTGTATAATTCCCTCATTAGAGTTTCACAACTCTGTGAGGCAGAGAAAGTAGCAATTGTCCCCAGTTACCTCCTAAATACAGACTTGGTTGCATAATTATTAATGAAAGTGAACATTTTTCTATGTATGTACTGGCCATCAGTCTTTCTTTGTGAGCTGCTAGGAGTCACTTTTCTACAGAGGTCATGACACTGTGGTCCCCAGAGAGTGCTGTTTTCAGGTATTCCTTTCCTATGACCTTTAGCAAAGGTAGATAAAGGTACTTTGCTTAGGGTACTGCTACCAAGATTCTTCCGATCACTACACGTAACCAAGCCCAAGGCGGTTACTTTTTTTTTTTTTTAACTACAAATAACTAGAGTAGTCAAATGGC
Source organism: Balaenoptera acutorostrata (assembly GCF_949987535.1). Lineage (NCBI taxonomy): Eukaryota > Metazoa > Chordata > Mammalia > Artiodactyla > Balaenopteridae > Balaenoptera > Balaenoptera acutorostrata. The sequence continues at coordinate 17,130,407 of NC_080076.1, forward strand.
TTACAACAGTTTTAACAGCTATGGTCATTAATCAAAGGGAAATCGTGAAAAAAAAATTAAATAAATTAAAAGAATCAACTAAACCATTTCCATTTATATTTCTATGGGAAAAAAATTACAACAAAGAAGAGTTCAACGTCATCTGGATGTTGGGATATTTATGCTGTCCTGGGAACATAACTGGTGCACACACCATGTGGTCCAAAGCTGACCAAGGACGGCTGATATTCACGAGAACCCACGTAGGGGCTTAGGAAGGATTGGCTATTCACTGCTGCAGAGTCTGCAAGCTTTTCCTCTAAACCAAACAAAATCTAGACTATACTTCTTGGCCACCTTTCCTATCTATGCAGGTCATCTTTGCAATTTCTAAAGATAAAAGGGTTACTGACAACACCATCCATACCATTGCTAATACTTGCTAAAAACCATCAACAGCAAATTTCCTTCAGAGTCTGGGTTAAAGAGAAAATTATCTCACCTCAAATACTTGCTTTTATTCATATTGAAAATTATACAATTTAGTGGTAATTACCTCCTTGTCTTGACTGCTAGGGAGGTCATGATTTCTAGGACAATTTTTTCCTTTTCTGTTTTTACTATTTTGTTTTTGCCTTTTATTGTACATTAATAGTTTTAGGTCTTGCTGTATACTATCATTCAAAAAACAAGCCGCTTCAAATCCTTTTTTATAGTAGTTGAGGTTTAACCAGTGTTTATATGCCATCATTAGACCAAAAATGGTCGAGTGAACAAAACAGTAATCAATTCACTGTATCCCGGAGGCTGGCAAGGGATTAGAACAAACCGTAATTACCAGTTGTGAGTTAGCAAACCCTCCCATGTGTCTGTAATTATATCAAGGGGGTGATCTATACATTTTCCAAAAAGGAAAAGAAAAATTTTGAGAGAGTTTCCAAATCAAATAATTATGGAATAATAATCCAGAAAGTTAAAGAGCCAATATGTTTGCTATTTTCCATGATGGCTTAGCCAGGAGAGGAAGCTGAAGAAGGGGAAAGTGATGTGATCACCAAACGTAAGATAAACCGAGGAAAAATAATCCCTGCTTTACGTCTCACGAATCTACATAAAGAAGTCCTACAAAATAAATGAGTGCGTGTTTACAACAGGAGAACCTGATAGGAAGGCAAGAGCTTCTTTACAACCTACAAACTCAGGCTCCCACGCTCTTTAACTCCACGAAGAGGAATCCTGTTGTACTGCACGACCACGCGCTTTCACCGGTACAAGATGTACTTCCCAACCTCGTCCCAGGGCGCTGCCACGTGCGCACCTGACCGCAGAGCGTGGGGACGTGTTCCTGACCATCGACGGTACTCACATTAGGCTGGGTCGGTGCCACTGGGTGGTCCGGTTGTTGTGGTTGACATAGTAAGTGCGACCCAAGTTGTCCACCTTTTCTTCCCACCCGGGGGGCAGGGGAGGCGGGGGAAGCTCCTCTTGGTGCTGAGACGCCGAGTCATTCGAGTCAACGACTTCCCAGCCGGGCTGTGGAGCACAGAGGGGAGATGGTGAGGCGGCTTTGATGGCTACAGGGCGCGTGTGCCCTTCGTCCTCGCTCCTGTGCTCTCCGGCTCTGACGGTGGCTTCCTGCGCCACATTTAAAGAAATTCCCAGAATAGGGCAAAAAAAAAAAAAAAAAAAAAAATCAATTCTAGGAGCGTCTCAAAAATATTCTGAGCCGTGGCCAATGAACTGCGCTGCCCTCTAAGAAGATGACACTGCAGGGTGCCACTCGGATGGGGATCTGCACAGGCTGTCACGTTACCTAAGTCACATTACACTCTTTTCATATTTCGTGTTTGTTATTTTGACCTGAAGGCCTCCGGGGCCGTACAAAAGCCTTGCCGACGATACGGGTCACGCTACAGCTGTCGTCTTTTCAACACCTCCGTAAGGTAAGAGGGAGCTGGGAAGACGAGCCCTGCAGCACGTGTGTTCTTGCAGAATCCGTGGCCTGCCCGGGCATCAGGAGGCCCGGGGCGCTCTCGCTCCCCAGGGAGGAGGGGAAGCTCCCGGGCTGCAGGGAGGACGGGCAGCCGGGCAGCCAGGAGCAGCCCGGAAGCCACCGCTTCCTGCTCAGCCCTTCCCCACCTGCTGCCGCCGCATCAACAGGCCTCCTGGTACCAGAGTCAGAGGTGCTTTTTTTGCAACACATATTTTCGGCATTAAGTATTCCTTCCTGACACTCCCTAGTAAAGTCACTGGAAAATTAAGTAATTCACTGATTACTACAGTTGGAAGGTTGGAAGAGTGTGAAAAAAAAAAATTCCTTGGATTTGAGATAAAAATCTGTGGATGTGCTTATGAAATCTTAACATTCAAGACTGCCTACCACCCACTTCAGTCCTTTTCACAGAGAGAGATGAAAGCTTGCACACGAAATACTGCCTGGTAATATGACCTCTGGGTCTGAGTGGGGTTCGGTTAACTTGCCCATAATGCATTATTCACACATCATGTATATGCAACAGCTGCGAACAGATGTGCAAATAAGCCACAGAGAGGTCTTGTAAACGGGCATTTTCAGAACAATACGAGAATCTGTCTAACAAAACAGCACCATCCGAAGACTGAGCTGAGACGGTACCCACGGTAGAGGTACGTGACTGGAGAGTTAAAAGGTGGCCTTGCCAGGAGGGAACAAAAGAACATTCCTCTGGACAGCTAATTCCAAAACGGCATTTCTACCTAATGCACGCTCTCACCCGTGGGCCAAATGAGTAACAAACTTGGATGAGTCCCTGAATTATTTTAGCCACTTGAAGCCATTCCAAGTGCTAAAAGGAATTTACAAAGAGCTGCAAGTCCAAAGAAATAACAGAATTAAATATGTGGGGAGAATTTCACATGGCGGTGGGCTGTTAATAAAACAGGGGTATAGCAGTTTAGAAAGAGACACCTCTTCAATTATTAGTGTTATAACATGCAATGAAAAGTTTATCTTTTTTGCTAAAAACCAACACATCGGTAGATCTGTCAAAGACGTAGATTCATGGACACATTGAAGTTTCTTCATATTTAAGCTTTATAAACTTTTATTTCCTTAAATTATAAAGTCTTAAAGTAAAACATCAATGTGCTCTTAGGCGAGGAAAACAGACCGAGGCCCGAAGCCCTGTAACTTACCTCCATCTCATCCCTCGGCTCACTGTTTTCTTCATCTTGACCTCCGTTTTTGGGCATATAGGCCATTTTCAATCGCAAAAATCCCTTAACTCGAGATTTATGACTGCATGATGGAAGAAAATTGGTTATAAAGGATGTGACTTAGTTACATCTTTATGATGGTTCATATTTACGATGCTTTAAAAAAAAATGCAATAGGAAAAGAAGTTGGAATTTTCCTCAGAGAAAACCAAGAGCCAAAGCGTAAGAAACGGCTGCAGCCCAAAGCCTCACCTTCTTGGTCTGAGGAGAAAATCCTTAAATGTATAGGGTCGCTCCATCGTTGGATCTTCTGTCTAAAGGAAGAAAACGTAAGTTTCAATACTCCTGATAGTTTCGTATTTCAGATACACCCAGGTGGATTACAGAGAATACATTTTCATGTTTTAGAACGTGAGCCTGGCGAAAACAGAGTTGGTTCCTTACCCAGTACTTGACAATTAATTACACATTTCGTAGGTCACAAAGCTTTACTCAAGATCCACTAGATGTCACTGTCAACACCCATTTTTAGGAGTCAACCTCAGCCTTAGACAAATTACAAAATTAGAGTCGTCATTGCCAAGTGTAATTTCTAACTGCTGGGTGCAGGGCTCAATCTCACGCTGCTGATTAATTCTGGAGAACCAGGGGTCACTGGTGCCTGCCTGCTTGTCCCTGTGATTCAAGAAACCTAAAGATGCAGTTAATAGGAAAATATGCAAGATCAATCTGTGAATGCAATTTGACTTTACTTTTAACATTAAAATATCCTGTCATCTGAAAGACGGTTGCCTCCACAGAGACTGTCCTAGGTGGCGTCATCCATCAGCCTTTTGCTGGTGCTTATTTCAAGAAGCTATGAATGTAGTGGTGGTATTTATGCATTTTTGAAAGAAATCAGTATTTTACTGTGCAAAATCAGATGGTCAAAGTAAGCAGGCAACTGGAAAAATAAATGTTACTATTTCATTAATTTAAAAATACTATGTGCAGTAAAACTTCAAATACCTAAACTCTTTAATTAAACACAATTAAAAACATTTACTTCTGTAGGAAGAGAGACAAACCGCAAAATGATTTATTACGTATCAGAAGGGTATGTGTGTGTATATGCATTTATATTTGTAACATTATCCGTTTATGTCACTCTCTGCTTTAAACTCGCGATGGCTTCCTACTCTGCTTATATAATATGCTGAAAATTCTTTCCTATGGACCTATAAGGTTAAACATGATGTGGTTCTTAATTACCTATAACCATTCACCCCATACTCCACCCGTCCTGACCTCCTCTGTCCCGCGTGCACATCACGTCTAATCCTGCCCTAGCAGGTCCTTCTGCTGAACAGCTCCGGCTCCAGATGGCCACGGCGGTCTCCACTTTGTCATCCAGGTCTGGGATCCCAAGTCACATCTTCAGACACCACATCCTAAATCGCCACCATAGCCTCCCTTTATTATCCGCTGTCACAACATCCTGATTTATACCCCCCTTTCACCATCTGAAATTATCTTGCTCATTTATTTATTAACTAGTTTATTAACATCCATCACCTGTAGACTATAACCTCATGAGATCAGAGACTTGGATTTGCTCACCACTCTATTCTTAGTGCCAAGAGCGTTGCCCGACACGAAGTAAGTACCTGTACAGGTAGCTGATTAACCCACCTGATCTACAGTAAAGTACCGAGGCCACAAAAATTCACCGTCACTCAAGAAAGTCAGTTATATTCTCTAGACTTTTTTCTAAATTCAGACCAAAAAAAAAAAATCAGAGAACTTACCGGGACTCTAAAAATGGAACTGTCCATACACTACATAGTTTAAATGACAGACACCACACATATCAAGAGGCAGACGTCCTACGTCTGTGTCTTGTGTGTCTTGGCTTTGTTACCGACAGAGCCATATGGCCAAGGACAAGTTCCTTAGCCCTCTGTGTCTCAGTGTCCTCATCTACAGAGTAGGGCAGTAACAGGATCTTACAGAGTTGTGACGATTAAACCAATCATTTGAGCTGGTATCAATACATAGCAAGTTCTCACAAGGGTTCCTGGCACACTTGACAAATGTTGGCCACTGTCATCATCAGCCAGTTCTACATTTTCATGTCACTTGTGAGCACTGCCAACTCAACACTCTGCAAAAAGGCAGGGCATTAAAAAATGAAATTTCACCTCCATGGAAATTCTCCAGGGTGAACAAGACGGTGATCTTGCAGATAACAACGGGATTCTTCCTGGCTCTACTCAGGCTCCTGCTGGATCCTATTCCCTGGAGAAAAGCCCAGGGGAGACTCCCAGGACAGCACTGAGATGGTAGAAAGCCATCTCAAACAGGTTGATGCTAACAGTATTATTGGCCAAAATAGATGCTGCAACCTCCTCTTCTGGGCCGTGAGCATTCCAAAGAAAATCTTCTGGTTACACAGCAATTTCATCTTAAAAAGATTTGTTGCTTCCAACAGAACTGCAGTTACTTTGACATATATGTAATGAGGTAAATAACTTTGTGGGCAAGTGGAAGGGAATGGCCTTATGAGGACCTTAGACTCAAAACAGGGATGCAACAGCTAAAAGCACCCAGGCCTTAGACGGAGCCCCTCCTGCCCCCTCGGCCCTTGTCTGCACCGCAGATCAAGGCTGAAGACCCAAGGTCCGGTCAGCCTTCTGATCAAGTCATCTCCCTCTCTGGGCCCAGGTGTCCTCACCTGTAAAATACAGGGAGTGGTTAAATGGTCTTTAAAGTCCCTCTAAGGTCTATGATACTGAATTTTGTACACATGAGAGGGAACCATTACCCTGGTACCAGCCGGAATTATAAAAGGGGTGTTCATCATCTGAGTTACCTTCAAGCACAATTAAGGTGACAAATAATATCACCACCACCCCCAAAAATGCCTCACTGTAGGAAAACTGAAATTCAAGTTAACCCTGGTTGCCTTGAGTGGCACTTGACTAAAATAGGAGAAATTAATGTTTTTGAAATAGCTCTCTCAACCCCAGCGTGCTTCCCATAGATACAGAGATTTTGCATCTGGTAGGGGCGATGCGCTGGGACTCAAAGGGCAGGGGAGACACGACTGACGGATGAGGCAAGGAAAGTTTCCGAGGCGTAAAAGGCAAACACCCACCAGAAATGTCATTCTGTTGTTAACACAAGTCTTGGAGTTATTTTTGTCTCTAAGGAATTATTAAAGACAAGTCATAAAATCCTGTATGAACTTCTGGGCAATGACACACAGGATTTAACAGACAGATGTAAAAATGATAGTGTTCTTTAAAAAAAAAATCAGTAAGGATAGGACAGTTACAGGGACTTCACCCGTGGTCCAGTGGTTAGGACTCCACGCTTCCACTGCAGGGGCACAGGTTTGATCCCTGGTCGGGGAACTAAGATCCTGCGTGCCGCGCGACGCGGCCAAAAACAGAGTAGATCCTGAAATAGGAGGAGAGAATGCTACAAGAACAGGACAGTTACAGCTAAGTTCACTCCTGGTGCCACACTGTAAAAGAATAAAATAGAGGCGCTCAGTTTGAGCTGCACTACAGGCGTCAGGCTGGTAGGACTACCTTGCTGAAATACAGTCTCCATCTCCGCTCTCCTCCACGTGCCTCCAGCTCGTCACGCTGCCCAAGTCTCCCCGGTAATCATCACAGCCGCCGTGCCTCTGCTTACAGCCAAGGTGCTCTTTCACAGAGCTGGATGGAAACTTGGTATCATCTATGTGTATGCCCTCATTTTATAGGTGAGAAAAACAGAGGCCCAAAAAGGACGGCTAACTTATTAAGGTTACCAAGGCAACCTGCCCATCTCCAAGCTCGGAGTCAACTATTCCTGAGAGATCTTTTAAAGCTTGACATTTGGAGACTTCTGTGAATATGAATCTCTGTTTTCTTAATTCTCAGATCTGCATAAAAGGTCAGATGACTAACCTTTATTTACTCTCCCTCTTCCCTCCTCGTCTTTTACTCACTCCTACCCACACTCAATAATAAATAAAATGGAAAAAAATATTAAAGACGGGTGGCATATTTGGAATAGAAGCAAAGGAATTAGATCCCTACCATTCTAAATTCCTTGGGTCCAATTTCCTATCCTTTTTCTTCCACAAATAAAACTGGGAGAACTGGTCTGAGAGCCAAGAATTAAAGTGAATGACAAGTCAAAACTATTTTCTTTCATCTGGAAGCATCTGATAAAGCACCGAGGAATCCATGATCAAAGGGGGAAAAGTAAGTTTCTTTTCTTTCTCATTATCACTCTTTACTCTTTCCTGTTTCAGGGACAAAAACCTAGCCAACACTGGCCTCCTTGGTAGTCGAGGTAGTGAGGCTCTAACACGCAGAGCACACCGCAGCTTCACACAACCCTCCCGGCCCCGTCTCTCTATTTCAAGTGGCCTCCTTCACTCGTCTCCCTGGCAGAACTCCAACCCGGACTGTCCCAATGCTCACAAGGGCACACAATTATCCAGAGACCCAACAGTGGGCAGTGGGCCGAGGAGGACCCGTGGTGCCCCAGTCTGAGATGTTCAAGTGCCCTGACTCTCTGGCTCTTCCTGGTAGGCTTCTCGGGATCAGGGAATTTATAGCTGCAAGTAAGGACAGCTTAGGAGAGCCATTCCTAAGAATTTAAAAGCATGGTTTTATACTGCAAATGCCACTTTCCCCCAGCAACTGCACCCAGAGGCCTCTAGGACTGTAGCAAGGGAAGAAGGTTCTTTAGCGAACATCAGTTACTAAGTCTAAACTATGTTTTTCAAAAAGCACACCAAAACCCCACAAAGTAGGGTATTTAAATGATTAAAAATAATTTCCTAACAATCATGAGAGGTTACATTAACTTCAGTTTTGTGGCCTTGAATCTTCTCCATCAAGTTCCTGATTTAGAAAAGAGCTTCATTCAAATGTTGCAACTTCTTAGACCAGAATCAAGGCAGAGATGATTCTTTTCTAAAGGTAGAAAGGGTCATGCTATCTTGGGGCAACAAGATAAAGCTTAAAATGCCTTGTAGTAAATAAGTGTGTATATGTGTCAAGATGGAAGTGTATGCAATTAGGTATTTTGCTAATATAGATTTAAAAAATAATAACAAAAGATTACTTCTCTTCTTTATCTTAATATCTATGATTCCAAATTTCTGGGCCTTTTCTCTACCTAAATTAAATATTCTTGGTATATTAAATATGTAGAACTGTAGAGAAACAGCCTCAGGTAGGGGAAAAAAGCTGAATGAAAAAAATCACCACGTAAAACTTGGTGTGGGAATCCCTCCACCCCCAGTTCCCTCCAACAGCCAGAATTATTATCTTAGGAAAAGGGCATCCAGAATCATGTATTTTTCACCTAAGCCAGAGAACTCTGGTCTGATCTCACCTGAGCCATCTAATAGGGTGCCATTTGCCACGTGTGGCTTTTTAAATATAAATTTTAATTAATTAGAATGAAATAAAACAGATAAATTCCGTTCTTCAGTCACATTAGCTACATTTCAAATGCTCGGCTACCACATGTGGCTACCGCGACGGTGGCCCTGCTAAGCCACATGAGCGAGGAACCTGCCTCACTGATTCTTCATCAGAGGGTAGAATTATGTCTATCAGCAAACATCTGTTAAAGGAATAAATTCTCTATCAGCTAATGGGGCTGGAAAGAATTAATTAATAACCAAATACCCAGTCGGATCTGTTAAACCTGGAGAAGGCTTGGAAGGGTGGGCAACAGCAACTTCACCGCCACATGACTGCTCTCCACTACCTTCTCTCATTACTAGTAAGACCTAAGTTCTTTAATCTAAAATTTGATGACATCAAACAATACTGAATCCATAGGCCACACAGCCATACATACATAAACTGCCTTGACAGTGGTCATATAGCTATCAAGAAAAGAGCATCCATTATTTATCCACAAAATATATTCAAATGCTAACATCCATTTTACATGCCCACACTTGTGCTATCATACAAAATTAACTGTGCTATTTTCCCATGAGTGTCCTACATATATGATCAAATATACATATGAGAGCACCTCAAATATTGGGACCAAAGAAAGCCATATACCCACTCAGAATATGCCAGTTGGGTTCTACTACCACTTAGAGGATAAAGAATGCACCTTCACCTCTCCTTCTGCCCCTTTGTGGTCCATCTTGGAGACTGTAGTGGGCTCCACAAAGCCAGTCAATTTTAAGGAGGCGATATAGCACTCCAGTGTAAGCTCATCTTGGGACAGACTGAAAACTGGGAGGCTCCACTTCTCAACTGGCTCAGCTCCTGTGAAAGTCCTCAGTCCTCTCTGGTCTCTCCCTCTTCCACTCTTTAACCGGCTGGCTTCTATTCCAGCCTGGAGCCTTGGCACCGCTTCCTTCTTTGAAAGCTCACTCTTGCCTCCACCGAAATCCAAAGGTAAAATGTTCCCTCTACTGATGTGGTCTCTGAAGAGGAACACTCTTCTATTCTCTGGGAGTTCCACTCAACTGTTCAAAACCAATCTGCACTCAATCACTCAAGGGATTGTTGGAGCAAGTTGTTTAAAAATTTCACCTACACCTCTTAGAGTTAATACATAATTTGCCTTGACTGTGATGTGGTTTTTATGTTGAGGAAAAGGGAGGTTGGGGACACCCATGAAAGAACTGGCCAACCAACCAACACTGCCTAAAAATGTGAGGCGGTTACAGCTTCAACCCGAACAGCATGAAGAGAAGACCCACTGATGTAGAAATACGTGAACAGTCTTTCTGCACAAAGGCTGAGACATCCATACGCTCTCAATGTGACTTCAAAAGAACAATCAGGGTTCTGACGGCTTAGGCCATCAAGCATAAGCCCACCTTCCACAAGCACCTTGGAGCTTCAGGTTTTTATACAGAAACAAACAAAAATATTCTAATGATATTACTTTTGCTTCCGATCTTTCGGAAGGGAAGGCGCTTGAAACCTTTCTTCCTTAACAGCTCCCCTGAGTAAGCAAGGACACAGTGCTTGCCATCATGTTCCTTCCCAACAGAGCTTCACAGCTTCCTGGGTGAGACACAGTCCTTCTTGGTCTTTAACAGACAGCCATAGCTAGAGTTTCAACACAGCAGGAGGCTCACACTGGGTGGTTTGAGTCCTTTTAGCGTACAGACTACTTACACTATTTGCTCACATAAAGTGTTTAAAAACGTAATAAAATGCCCTTGGAAGGCAGGAACGTTTGACTCATCTTCTCTCAGGTGCTACGTTAGGCACTTAGTGCTGTCCCGGGGAAGGAGGGCCGGGAGCTGGAACACGAGACCATCTACCTCCCACCAAGGAGGTCTTGGACCCCTCATTCTATCGATACTGGAACGTGCGAGAGTCACCTTTAAGCTCAGTTAATGTCAACGGCCCCAACTGTTTTGCTGCTCATCTGAGTGGAGAGGAATGGTAGCACCGCCACACACGCTAACCTAGCACAACTTCCGAAGCCAGAGTGGGTGTTTCCAGCTGACAAGTTCACTCAGTACCGACAACATCTTTTCTTTTGTCTCTGTGCCGACTGAGAAAGCCATGGAAACACTAGCTTGTACAGATGTAGCCCAAGAGAAACAGCATGTACAATTCTAGACAAAGGGAACAGACGTTTGATTAGACCCAAGAGGTGAACTTGAAAGCAGGGACATTCCAGTGACAAGGAGGAGGGGTTTGACAGAAGCAGGTAGCTGTTTTGTATGAGGTGACGAAGGAAGACAAACTAAGGAGCAGACGAGGAAGCAGCCAGTGACGCTGCCAGGCATCCGTGGGTGGTTCAGAGGCACCTGATTTTTACAGTTAAGCTATCTCCTATCCCCTTGAAAGGACCACCTTCTAGAAAGGGCCAGGGCCAGAGTACACACGCTTCTCCACTGTGTTGAGCAAATGCCGCCCTGAAAACACACCCGAACTGCAGACGGTTAGAAACTGCTGCTCAGAGCACGCGCTATAAAGCAGGTGACCGTTCTTACCGGGAGATGACTAAGGGGTATGTCCACCTGTCCCAGGAAGTCGTCTCGTGTCTGTTGAGAAGAGAGAAAAGAATTAATGTTTCCATCTATCTGCGGAGTGTCCGCATTCTTAAAAGTGTTTCTTTACAAATAGAGAAAGGTCCAGGGCCTGACATGGGAGAGCAGGGGGGATGGGCTGAAGGCAGAGACCCCGGTGAGGCACAGACGGCCGTTGCCTCGGAGACCAGTGAGCCCAAGGCCTCACACACCTGACCTTTAGCTGCCTGAGACTCTGCAGGGCATCTACCACCCAACACATTGGAGACAAATCCTCTCTTGGACCTGGGGAGCATGCGATCAGTCAGGGAAGGGACACCTGGGACCCCAGAGGGTTTGGGGGCACAGTTGGCCCAGTTTAAAGAGAAGATTGTAAAGAAATGTTGGGACCATTTTCACGAATATTTATTAAGTGCTATAAACAAAAGAGCTCCTTGAGAGCTGAGAGTCTTGGGAAAGAGTACAGAGTCCAGTTATTAATATAGCTTATACATTACTTATTAAAAAATGGCACTGAACTTTCAATCTAGTAAGTACACTGCTTCAGAATCCAAGATCATGCATGAGCTACTGGTTACATTTTTGGACACACTGTGCTTCTTCCCCTCTCCATCTCCCACACAGATCGCGATGAAATGCATGTGGAGAAGCTCACAGGTGCCCTTTCAGACTCTGGGAAGCACAGGAAGTCATAACTCAGGGTCAGGGGTCCCTGGTCTGGACCACGGGGTGTCCAGTAGGTCATGCTGACACAATGTCCTGCTGTAGGAGGGCTTGTGTCAGAGCCTCTGATGCTTAGATGACCTGCGACGTGAACCTGAAGGAACACGACGACTTCTGTTACCCGCAAAAACACACAGTTGCTTCTACCACATTCAAAATGCCTATTATAGCTGGAAAGTTCTTCAGACATAATCAGACTTGTCCTACTGCTAGCTTGGGGGAAAGCCCAAGAGACAATCCAGACCTCCTAACTCTGAATCCTGGGCTCTTATTTTCACTCTTTACTGGTTTCCTATGAAATTTTCTGATTTATAAAACATGCTTCTGAAGCGCACTTGAAAACATTCTCTTCTTGCATTTAAAAAGCAGCAGCAGATAAATGTGAACAAGATTTACTGAAATGATTTGCTCCACGCTTATTATTTCCTTTTATGTGATTAACTAGAAAACTATCTGTCTCCTCTAAATAGTACATGAAGGATAATGAAAAATCAGTTACTACTGGCTGAGCGTGCACAAAGCAGGAGAAGAGCCCCCATCCTTCTGATAAGACTCTGCTTTCTTTTATTTTCTCAGCTATGTCTGCCACAGCCCACCATGGATACCTCACCGAGCACATGGCCGTCAGGTGCTGATGCTGTATATCTTAACAAGCAGCAGTCAGCACAAGGCCCAGAAAGTAGACATCTTCACTGTCCAAAGAATTAGGGAGCAGTCCCATTCTGAATTTGTCTGATTTAACTATAAAGCCAGTGTAAATGTCAGTTAATTCCACTATCAAAAACACAGAAATGGGGACTTCCCTGGTAGCGCAGTGGTTAAGAATTCGCCTCCCAATGCAGGGGACACGGGTTCGAGCCCTGGTCCAGGAAGACCCCTTATGCCGCGGAGCAACTAAGCCCGTACACCACAACTCCTGAGCCTGAGCTCTAGAGCCCACATGCTGCAATTACTGAAGCCTGTGTGCCTAGAGGCTGTGTTCTGCAACGAGAGAAGCCACCGCAATGAGAAGCCTGCACACCACAACGAAGAGTAGCCCCCGCTCACCGCAACTAGAGAAAGCCCGTGTGCAGCAACGAAGACCCAACACAGCCAAAAAAAAAAACACACACACACAGAAATGTCTGATTCCTGACCATAAATTGTGTGTCTACCTAATGAGAGTAGTGAGGTTCTACCACTTGTCCCCTCTCCCCTCCTGCTACTGGTACTGATGCTGTGAAGGAAAAGGACACGGGGATGCAACCATCAGAAGAAGACAGTCTTACCTGAAGCTCTGTTTCATAATCTGCTCTCTTTGAATAGCTATCTATCGATCGTTAACCTAAGTGCATTTTAACAAAAATTCACAAAACATCCACGTGCCCATGTTGTTTTGCCTGGGAGATGTTAGAGTTCTAAACCCATCAGATGAGTTCACCATCTGAACCAAGAGACAGGCACCTGCCACTCAGGGCTACAGTAGCAAAGCAAGTGCTGTGGCAAGGCCTCATCTAATCCTCACAGCAGCTGTAGTAGGTGGGCACCATTATTATACCCATTTTACAGATGGGGAACCTAGAGACCAGAGAGGTTCCTAGCTGGGTAGACTGGTTCCAGAGTCTGGGCTCTTAACTAATACACTGTCCCCCATCTCAATAATGGGCAGGAAAGCGCGGCTGTGCACCAGCTTTGGGCTTCTCATCGGGATGCTGGCTCTCAACAGTGTGGATGAGAAGGGACTCTGATGAGAGCACAGTTTATGAGACTTCGGGGAAGGGGGTTCTGCTAAAACGCCCATCTGGGATGTTATCTTTAACACAACCTCCTGTTCCGACCCTGCTCCTTTCCTCAAAGGAGCAGTTTATGGGATCCTAGCGGTACTCACTGCAAAGCTAGGTGGCTTTACTTGTACCTTAACAAGTTTTCTCATTACATTGAAAAAACAATTTCTAAAACAGACGAAGACGGAGCAACCTCACCAATTAAGTAAACAGAAGGCTCTTATTTTCTGGTTTACATCAAGGGCGACTGTAATAAAATCATTTTAAAAATAAAATAGGGATCAAGTGTATAGAGCAGCACATGGTCAAGAGGAACTGGCTTAAACAAGTGATTCACCAGTCAGTGGAACATGTTGGTGAGATCTAGGTTTCAAAACATCCCACTGTTGCCAAAAGTACAGACACTTCAGGCAATGTAAAATATTTAGGTCAGTGACACTACACCAATATTAAATGTGTCTTCAATACCACAGAGGAGATCTAGGAGGGACCAGAGAGCCTACTAGTGGTCTTCACACCAAAATGAGAAGCAGGAGTGCTTCAAGGACACCTGGGTGTGCTGATATGGCAGGATCCCCACCTGCGGGCCCTGGAGAGCCAAGGTTTGAGGCCAGCAGAGCACCGTCAGGTCATCACTGCCACAGGATGACACCTTGCACCAGCGTTATAAAAATACAGTAATCAAATCACGTAAATAATTTCCGTTACAAAATTATTTCCATCAGGCATCATGTTAACCCTAAGAGCTTACAAAAAACCAAATTAGTTTCAACTCACACAGTACATATTAGCATGTCTTGTGCTTATTTTTAAGTGGTAAATGTTGTCAATTTCAACCTCAATTACCTGTCACACTATCCTAGAGGCTGAAAATGTGCAGGTTAGTAACACAATTATAAATGTTCCCTTCTGACAAGCCATCAAATATTTTCCCAACATAATGACAATGCAAAATGGAGCCCTTGAAATGTGTCACATAAGGTGAAACAAAAATCTATATTCCATTACTGGAAAAGTGAAATAAATATACCAAGCAGTCTCCCTCTTAGAGTTTGTGTCCCAAATGACGATTAACTACATTCAAGACCATTCCTCCGAAGGAAAAGGGACAAGCGTCTGCCACGGCCATGGAGAGGTATGTGTGAATATCACCGGACCCCAAAGCCTGGGGACGATCACAATAGCTCCAGTGAAACCCTAACACAGCCCTCGGGCATTTCTCATTGTGCACACCGGGCCAGAGATGCCAGCACTGAAGTGGACACCAGGCTCAGCTGTCCTCACAAAATAAACGAGAGGCAATTTCTCAAAGAACACATCCGTTCAAGAAACACCACAGACTTTTGATCTTTAGGTTAGAATTGCACTCGAAGGATATGATCTGAATCTTACTACTTACTGATGACCACAGAGGTCACCGTGCAAGAGCCAGGCTAGGACTCTGTGCATTTCACATCGAAGCTGCAGGGGAGGAGGGGGGCTATGTGGGGAGGACATCACCAGAAGTAAGGGGTGCTGGCACGTAAAGCTGGGGTCGTAAAGGCTCTTTAGGAAAGGTATATCAGAAAGGACTGGCGATTCTCGGAAGGTAAAATGACCCGCGTGTAATATAGGAGCTATACGTTAAAGCAGTGCTTTTTAAACTGTGAGTTGCAATCCCACTAGTAGTTCACAAGAAGCATTAAACTAGATATAATGGAATAAAAAATATTAGAGCCTCACATGAAATATAAGTAAGTACTGTTTCAAGGAATTTGTTTCAATTACATACACAGGTGAGTGCGTGTACTAAGTTGTGATGTCAAATTAATTTCTTTTTGCGTGTCACCATCACAAGTTTAAAAGCCACTTAACTCCAGCAAATGATAACTATCCAGTGAAACCCATGCCCTAGAAAGCATTAAGGAGCAACTTCCAAGAAAATTATATTGAGAATTTCTCAAGACAAATGGAAGAGAAGTACAGAGGCATTCGAACATAAGCCACAGAAAAAGAATTTAAGAGTAAAGACATGGAATGATTAGATCTTCATATATTACAAATCAAGGTAAATCTCCCAACTCTAAACAGAGAGACAGAAAAGTAACCTTTGTTTTGCTGCTAAACCACTAAATGCTTCTTCCTCGCGAGGCGTGCAGCCCACACTCGGGCACCAACACCGACCAGACAGGGGAAACGGGTTCTATTTTTAGAGTGACTTTGGAAGCATGCACTCTGAATTATTTAAATAATGAATGGCTTGAGAAACTACTGCAAAAGCTTTTAGACAAAATGTTATAAATATAGTGACTCTTCAACAGTCTACTGTCTGGAGAGTCACCTGGATGTCGAGATGCACTTAGTTCTAGGTGCTGTCTCATTCCTCAAGAGAGCAGGAAGGCAGCTTTACCATCACACACGGAAGGGCAGAGGAATATTCTTTCTTCTCCGTCCGTACACTCCAGCCTGTCCTCCGACAGCAGAGCTGCTGCCGTTCAGGAGGAGAGCATGAGTCTGGCCTCCACCCACACCCCCCATCGCGTAATCCAACGTTGTACCACCTGGTGCCTCTGGCTTTTCAAGGTGCATTGTTTCAAAACACAATGTCAAAGTTACCTTAATGAAACCGCCAAGTGGCATTCCACTAAAAATAAAGAAAAAGGTCCAGTGATGACATCCTCTGAACGCACACGCTCTTACCGAAATCCACTTGATAAGCGCCAGAACACAAAACCCAAACAAAATTCAGATACTTTTTTGGCAAAACACAAAGAGCTTTTTCACTCCACCAGCCTCTCTGCCATTTAGTTTAGAGGTTAGGGCTGAAACCTCCCATTCACTAAAACGGAATAAGGTGTGTCCTGGAGACATTGGCGGCTATTTCGAACAACAAATAAGACCTCCCTGTCAACAAGATGTCAGAGCAAGCTCAGAGGACTTTTACAGGCTCTGTAAAATCACGCTGGGTAGGCGGGCAGAATGAAACCGTGCTGGCTGGATGTGTGATCATGAAGGCCTCTATTTTAAGGGACACTTTGCTTGAAATACAGAAGGCAAAACAGAAGGGGCAGACAGAGCAAAGAACCGTCCTGCTGGCAAAGACTACGGTAGCTCGGCAGTAGCCGCCAGGCTTTAACCAGGAGCATAAGTAGACCAGTTCAAACTGGGCTGTGAGAAGTTCCGGGGCAGGCCCCACTGCTCCAGGTGTCCTGCTACCACATCAGGCGTGAGATGCGCTTGACATCCCCTCCTCCCTCCCGGTGGGTGGAGGAGGCTCCAGGGCACAGTCCAGTCCTCTCCCCCCTCCAAATGCAAGCATCTTCCAGGCCAGGGCTCAACTGAGGGCCACAGGAATTACAGCCTTCTGCCAAGCTTGACACTCTGAACTTAAGATCCAATAAACTCCGGGAATGCAGACACTGGGAAAGAGATTTGGGAACCAGATGCACAAAATGTGAGCCGCGCTGCTGAGGTCACTGGCTCCTTCAGGCGGGGCGTCACCTGTAGGTAGACGATGCTACACTGTGCCCGGCCTGAAAGGCACAGAGACTAGGTGCCCTCACCTCCTAGGGACAGAAGCTAACTGGCCCTGTCCTAGATAGAGAAATGTAACATGAGCCACACCTAGAACTTGAAAATTTCTAAGTCCCATTAAAAAAAAATAAACAGGTGGAATTAATTCTAATAATATATTTTAGTTGACCTAATATATCCAAAATATTATCATTTCAACATGTAATCAATATGCAGATTATTACTAAAAGTGTCTTACATTCTTATTTTCGTGCTAAGTCTTTGACATCTGGTGTGTGTTTCTCGCCTACAGCTCACCTCGCTTTGGACCACCTGCATTTCAAGTGCTCGATAGCCACAGGTGGTGGATATCTCCGTACAGACACTGACCATGACTGCCACATCTCAGAGGCATGAAGAGAATGCTGCAGGGATACAGCGGGGGAAGTGACTAATTCTGCCCAGGGTCAAGGGCAGGCATGACTTTACGAAGGATGAAATCTTCATGCAGGGTCAGAAGTAGGAGGTTGCCAGGAGGACGGACAGGGGTGGAAAGAGAATGGTATGAAGCCGATCAGGCAAGAGGTGCAAGGGCCTGAAGAGAGGGCCGGTGGGGGGATCTGGTGGGGACTGGGGTGGTGGTGGAAGGGAGAGACGGTGAGGCTGGGTCTGAGGGGCCCTGTGCGGTTATGTGGGAGGACAGCACCCTGGGGGATGAGAGGATACATGAGGACACCAAGGAGGGAAAACTGGCAAGGACTGCATTTAGAAAGGTCCCCGGACAGTGGGAGGGAGAACGTATTGGAGAGGAAGACTTTGGAGACGGAGTGTGCTCAGGACAGCGTCAAGGGGCTCAGATGAGGCTGCATGAGGGGCTGGACCATGGGGGGAGCTGGAAGGCGGGGTGGTGGTTCAGAGCATCCTGCTCCTGGACCCTCCTTGTCAGCCTCGAGGCTGCTCACGGTGTGACGACGGAGTAAGTACTGTTATGCACGCGAGGTCCTGACCACCGTGCCCAGCAGGCGCCCGCAGGTGCCACTGCCACGGTCAGTACAACGGCACGAGGGCAGCCATGGCGCTGACGACATAAGGCAAAGGCCCGGGAAGGGAACAGGCGTGGCCCAGGGCTGCCTGCAGGATGCGGAGTGTCATCAGCCCCAGGGTGTCATCCCAACATTCATCTCTCTATTTCCCTGTTTGTAAAGAAGTTTCCCCTTCAGCCTAGACGCGCTTGGTGACACAGACTGTGGTCTACAGCTGTGTATCATTTCAGAGAAAGGAGGAGCCCACAGCTTGTCACCCCTACAGGGTCTGGGGCATGGCCTGGCGTCACAGTGCCGTCTTACATCTGCTTCAAAGCTGTCCAGCTGCACAAAAGCTGCCCCACGAACAACCCTGACAGTTTCTTATAAGGCTAATTTATCTTTGTAAAAAATGCACATGTAGAAAAACCTTAGGCGTCACTGTCATTCCTTGTGAAAGGCATGGTAAATTTGCTGAATAAACTCTAAGTTTTTAATGACTACAATCTGCTACAATAAGGTAAACATTCATATATATTCTATTTGTTACAAAGCAAACTGGCCTGAGATCAAACTTCAAGGTTAAAAGGAAAATGTGTCACTGAGTTC
This sequence comes from Balaenoptera acutorostrata, assembly GCF_949987535.1. Taxonomy (NCBI): domain Eukaryota; kingdom Metazoa; phylum Chordata; class Mammalia; order Artiodactyla; family Balaenopteridae; genus Balaenoptera; species Balaenoptera acutorostrata. The sequence continues at coordinate 17,149,204 of NC_080076.1, forward strand.
ATTTAATGACACAGTATTGTTTAACTCTGTGCTTCTGATTTTATCATACCAAGCTGTTTTAATTTCTCAAGGTCTCAGGATACAGTGATTCTTCTCAGGATAAACGTCTCATTTCTTCTCTGGAGAAGTTTTACAATCAATTTTTCTGCAAGCAATTTTAACGATAGATTAAATGTATAAAGAACAAAAGAAAGTAAAGATACCTCTAGATTCTGTTGTTTATCTGTGAACTCAGCTACCAATAAATAGACTTTAATAATCTGAAAGAAATGATTCACGACAGACACGTTTAGTAACCAAAGCAGGGTAAAAGAATGACCGAAGGATGGGGAAAAGGGCACCTAGGGACACCATGGGTTCAACGTCATTTTTACAGTTTGATTTCATGAACAGGTTTACTCCTGAAAGCTCTTCCTCATACTTCAAGGCATTTGAAACTAGCAGGCCGTCTCCTTGTCTGGCTGGACAGTAGTTTGGGTGTGCGGAATATCGTCCTCAAGCAAAAACAGATCACATGTAACATAAGTGCAGTATGGTATCATTCTTGGAATTTTAATGAGTGACGACTCTGAGCTACAAGAGGTACTAGGGGTACTAGAGCTACAAGAGGACGCTGACTGACTTTTCAGAGGAGCTTTGGCATCCCAGTTGGGTCCTGCTAAGTCTTTTTCTGCAATGGCTGTGTTTTGGCTGAAGCAACATCTCTGGCCAATGGACTCTATCAGAGTTTGCTGGGGGGAGAGCTCCATCCAGCCATACTCTGGTAAGAACTTCAAGACCGCAAAGAATAATAAGCTTACATGCAGCTCACCAATCATGTATCAGACACCTGTTATTAGCAGGTTAAGAAACTTGCCCAGGGTCACTGAGTCAGTAAATAGCAGCCAGAATGTGAACGCAGGCAGGCTGGCTCCAGGGTCCATGCTGTCACCACCACAGAGTAACTTCACACTCCATGGACTTAAAAACAAACATTAACAGCCCCCCACCCCCACCCCCCGAACACTCTAGTTTGATGTGCTGCAGCCCCCAACTCCACATCCCCTCAGGGGACGCTTGCCAGATACAGTTCTTGCAATCTGCAAACTCCCATGCAACATTATCTCAGCACTGTCTGTCCTGTCCATATTCTTACATGTGTCCTTCCTTCCTCACCTGTATATTAATACAAAAATGAAATGAGTGAAGTATACGTTTGAAAGAGAAATGAAATGGAGCTAAATACTTCTTATTCTTTGATTAATCCCCTCCCCCTGCCCCAATATCTTTTAAAGCTGAGCTCTTCAAACTGCAGCAGGCAGACCCCTGAGGATAAACAAAGACTTTCCAGGGAACTTGGGCATGGGAAGTTTTAAAGAAATCATTTTCTAGACCCCTCCATATGTCCTCTTCCCTAAACTCGATCTGCCTGAGAACAGAGTCTGTCTTCCGCTCACTCGCCTTTCCTAAATCACAACCCCCTTCTCCCGCTTTCCCAAGAAAGGCGTACTTCTCACCCTTCCTAATCTTACCACCGCGCAGTTTGCTGGGTATAAAAACCTCTGAAACACAAAACAAAGGGACAGTTTGAAAAGGCACAGCTCCCGAGCTGAGGGGACATGAGAGAGACTCTTACTTCCCCTGGACGACAGGCTCATGGAATGACAATGGCTTGCATATTTACCATCCATCCAACTAATCTTCTTGTTTATTTGATTTAAAAAATGAAGTCAGATCTTTAAATGACAGGAAATAAGCCTGATATGGCTGACTTGTTTTTAGCAATAAGGACTGATTTGGTTAAATCAATTTTATGGCAGATATTTTCCATAAAATGAGCTGTATCTGCGATGACAAGATAAAAGAACCAAAATACTGGATATGTTATGAAATATATTTAAAGCACACACAAAATACTCAGTGCATTAAAAATTACATCTTTTGCAACTACTGGACTAATAACTTATCAAGTTACTAATAAATTATAGATATCATCTTTAAAAAATGTGTGAGAAATAGTTCTTCAAAATTCTTTATAAGGTTTACTGAGCAAAGACGCTTGGAGACCAGAGTTTAAAGCATACAATCGATCATCAAGTCAGGTCATTAACTGGGTTGTTATTTAAAAGGTTCCCTCAAAACTCATTAAGTATTTAAAGCTTCCCCCTCCAGGGGACAGGATTGCAGCCATAAAAAGGAAAGGCTTCTCCTTTCCACATACTACGCTGGTGAGAAAAACAGCCTGGAGAGGAAACCTTCAAAGCTTTCAAAAATTAAGCAAATGATCACATGCACCTTCAGATTATACCATTTAAAATAAGGAATTTGAAGGACGAAGAGAAATGTCAGTTTCCGATTCCAGCAGGTGCAAATTTAAGAGCAGCTGTGTGCGGGTACTCCTCCACTCTGCCACCTACAAAGGACACCCTGGGAAACAATGGCCCAACAGCACCTCCTTCTCGGCTCTTCAGGACAGATTAACATCCACGGGTACCTGAGTCCTTCTGAACAGAAACAGCAGGACTCAAGTGTGGAGGTAACCAGGGGCTCCTGGCCTGGCTGGACGTTACGATCTCCTGGGAAGCTCGCAAAGCGCTGCTACCCAGGCCTCACCTGAGACAATTAAATTTCTGATAGAGGGGCCCAGACCCCGGTGTGTTTTAGAAGCTCTCCAGCTCATGCTTATCTGAGGCCCCAGTTGACAACCAGTGAGTAAACCTCTGGGTTTTCCTTCTTCACGAAAGAGCAACTGTGATTACCTGTTAAACTGGTAGAATTATACTGATTAGCAAACTAATATTAAATCGCAGCCTCTAAAGGTATAAAATAGTTCGTGTTCCCTGCGTCCCAACCCCAGAGCTCCCCTCCTTTGTGCCTCTACTGTCCTCCCAGAGGAGAACTAGCTGGACCCATTTACACGTGTTGGTAAAAATAACTGCCTGGGCCCGGAATGTGGATGAGATGGGGGAGGGGGATGATTTTTGGCCGCCCCTGTTTGGAACCCTAGCCCTCTGGCCTGATAGGGCTGGGATATTAATAGGAATAAGACTCACAGGTGCACAGACAAAGCACAGAGATTTCACTGGTCATGGCCAAGGGCTATCTGCTTGCCATTCTAATACCAGGGCTAAAAAGACAAATCCCATTTCAAAATAGAATCAGAGAATGTGATCTTTAGGAGGGACCTCAAAAGTCATTCAGTGCAAAATATCTGAGACTCTTCTCTCTGTCCATCCTTCAAGTGGTTGCTCACCCCGCCCAGTTTTAAGCACCATCAGGGATGGGGAGGTCACTACCTACTGGGTCGGGAGAAAGGGGTATAGGCTTTGGACACATACATGCTGAGTTTAAAAGTCCCATGTCTATCTAGAAATAGCTGAATAGCCAAAGGCAAGTTTCTTAATCACCACCCAAGGTTGATCTTCTCATCTGTAAAACGGGGATAGAAACAACTTTATTTTGCACGGTCACTGGGTATTAAATGGGACAACTGGATTCAATAAGCATAATTCCTAACCCAGGGCTTTTTACCCTCAGCACCACTGGCATCTGGGGCTAGATAATACTTTGTTGCAGGGGACTATCTATGCTACGCATTATAGGGTTTTAGAAACATACGGCTTTTATCCACAACATGCAAAAGCAACCCCTGCCCCTCAGTTATGATAACCAAAAATAGCTCCAAATACTGTCAAATGTCTTGCGGGGGGGGGGTCGTGGATGGGACGAAACTGCCCCCAGTTGAGAACCGCTGTCCAAGTCCACTCCCCTCCCTGTACTTTGTACGGCGTTCATGGCATCTTTGCGCAATTCTGTAAGAATGTTCTCGTGATCTGGTGTTCGTTTTTCTTTAACTCCCACCCCCTGAAGCACCAGGGAAGAAGGAAGTGTAAGCTCAGTTTCTGTACCTCGAAAGTGGCAAAGCTGAGACCTGAACAAGAGTCCCCCTGACTGCAGCACTTACATTTGTTTCTACCACACCACATTTCTCTTAGGGACTAGCTCATCTCTCACAGGGGGATGTGACGGCTTAATCGCTCATTTGAAGAAAGTTCCATCCTTATCAGTTCTAGCCGGTTTCCCTCTCCCCCTCCCCCCACCCCGAGGAATTTCGAACGAGAGATCTGCAAGCAAAGCTTCATGCACTGGACTATTTCCTAATTAATGGGTAAAACAGAGAGTGGGACAGAGTTCACTAGATAGCTGCCAGGAAAACCCCTGAGAAGCTGAGACTGATGGCTGAGCTCCTTGTCTGAGTGAGCTGTGTTTAAGATCAACAGCAAGAGCTCTGCAGTTATCAGGAAGGAACTGAAGCTCTGGGCCAGAAACGTTTCCAGAACAAGGAACCGTGTTGTAAAGAGCTGTAACTGAAAGCATACAGTTGGGCTGGCGTCCAAGCCAGGAAGGTCCAGGAACATGGGAGAGAGAATGTGCGCGTACTTTAGATAAAAATCACAGGGGAGAAAAATGCCCCCAATGCTCCCTTCCATGTCACATCCCAAGTCTTGAACAATCAAACCAACGAAGACGGAAGCTAGCATCACGGGCACCAAACCTTAAGTCTTCAACTGATGTCTCAAAACACAAGGCAAACCTGGGAGAAGAAAGCTGTGACTTTTTCTAAGAATCCCTGGGGACTAATACTCAAATGCCCACATGCCGGGCAAGAAGTGGTCGAATATCCACGTCATTTGTAAAACCCACTAGCACGGGAACCAGGTTGAGGCCAGCGAGGCCCCAAGAGCAGGGCCGCTCATGCTGATTTAAGTGCTTACTTAAATGCTGAACCCCAGATGCCTCTCTCGCTCGCCCTTAGTCCTTGCCCTGAAACCCACATCTGTTGCACTGTATGCCCTGCACCAATGACTCAAAGGAAGGGGAGGTACTGCCTTTGAGAAGCACACAGCCTAGATGCACGGGTTCTAAATTACAGGTGTGGATGTGAAGTGCGCCAGGGAAAAGAATCCCAGAGACTGGCCCCTTGGGTGCTAATCCTGGCTCAGGAACTAACTAGCTGCATGACCTTGGGCACTAAGCCTTCCCTGGACCAGGTTCCTCATCTGGAAAATGGGGCAATGACCACCTGTACTTCCTGTTTCATAAACCATCACACACCTCAAACGTCAGTGTGTGTGGAAGACTTGTGCAAGTTACTATGGAATGTGATTAAGCTGCCTTATTAAGGAATATTTTGAGTTGAGAAATGGGAGGAGTCGGGGAGGATCCCTGCCAATAACCAGCCAACTGTAAAGCACACAGCTATTTTTAGAAACTTGATGGTTCAATCAGTCTGGTCTTCAATCAAAAAACTTCTTGTATTGCCAAGAGCTCAGCACAGACAGTTTGAGAAACCCTGTTCCATCCTGAGGGCAAACCACATGAAAGAGCTTTAAAAATGAAATGAACTGTTGTAAAGTTAATTATTCCTTAAAAAATAAATACATGAAAATGAAATGTAATGTCAAGGACTGAAGGAAGACTATAAGCATAAAAAGGTTAGTCTAAGCTTAGAAATGACTTCTTTTTTTTAAAGATGATCTGCAGTGAGGCTATTCAACAACTTTTAAGAAGTTACACAAAAGAATCCGTTTATGTATATGTTGGTTGTTTGGAACATTAAACCTATAATCCCGAAGAAAACTGTATCATAAATAGTAATCCCGAGGCTAGACTACAAAGGCTCAGGACATCTATGAAGTAACTGGAGCGTGAAGCAGCACTCACCTGGGGGTTTCAATTACCCTCTACCTCCACCCCGAGCTTCTCAGCTAACATCCCTCACTAGCTGGGGCAACATGGGGCCAGGACGAGCCCCTGTCGACATCATCCCACTGTCACCCCTCCAACTGCACACTGGTGGGCACTTCGTAAGTCACCTGCAGGGAATGGCAGGGCATGGGGGCAATGACTCTGACAGAAGAGGTGAGTCACCTCCGGAGCTGGGTTTGGGGCCAGGGCAATGTTCTAGGTCATTCTAAATGTTAATGAGAACTCTGCATTACCCCCCATCATATTTCCATGGCTTATTTTAATAGGAGTTAAAATTTCCCTACAAAAATCTTTAAGTAAAACTAAGGTCATTACTTTACCTTGGGATGTGCAGGTACCAGCTTGAAAAAGCACAGGCTGCACCAGTGATGGCAGGGACCCAGGCAGAACCGTGGGGCAGTGCTCTCTGACCTCGAGCGAGCTCCTTAGCTACTGGAGTGGTGAAAACAGTACGTGCAAAACTAGCATCAGACACTGATAAAGGAGATGCCTGACAAATAAATTAAATCGTTGTTATTCTACAGTATACTTCCTTTCCCAGAAAGAAAACCAGGAAGAGTCACAAATTGGAGACTGTCTTTATGAGCTGGTCTATGTGTTCATAGCCATAAACTGTACAGAGGTCTATACAAAAAAGGCACATAAAAATATAATGACATTCCCATGTAATTCCTAACCTTCTCATTGATCAGTGCAACCGACTGCATCAAAATTAAACTTCTAGTGACCACCTTCCTGGGCTAAACATTAATTACTGGAACACTGAACTGGGTGTCAATCTACAGCAATGGCCCCGGGAATTTGAACACTCTCAGGTAAACAGATATAAGGTAAACATTTAAATGAGCTTTAAACTGTCATTCTTTTTTATTGTTTTAATTAATTAATTTATTTATTTATTTTTGGCTGCTTTGGGTCTTTGTTGCTGCACGCGGCCTTTCTCTAGTTGCGGCGAGCGGGGGCTACTCTTTGTTGCGGTGCGTGGGCTTCTCACTGCAGTGGTTTCTCTTGTTGCAGAGCACGGGCTCTAGGCGCGCGGGCTTCAGCAGTTGTGGCACGTGGGCTCAGCGGTTGTGGCTCGCGGGTTCTAGAGCGCAGGCTCAGCAGTTGTGGCACACGGGCTTAGCTGCTCCGTGGCATGTGGGATCTTCCCAGATCAGGGCTCGAACCCATGTCCCCTGCATTGGCAGGTGGATTCTCAACCACTGTGCCACCAGGGGATTCCCCAAATTGTCATTCTTTTATCTATTTTCTTATTTGAGCTTTTCTCCATACTTCAAAGGAAAAAGTATTGAAGGAGTTACCTGGGGCCCTAACTCATCATGGATCTAAGGAGAATTCTTAGATTTCTATTCCTTATTATCTCCATTATAAAATAGAGTAATTCTAAGACTCTTTATGTGTGTACAAGTCCCAGAACTTAACAAGATAAACTTACTGTATCAGTCTGTCTTGCCCTTAATGTCAATTCTGGATAAAATATTAACTTGAAAGTTTCTACAGTAATCTGTAAATCAAGCAATATGCACCTACTTTCCATTTAGAAATTGATAGAAAAACCTAGAACAGTAGAGAGAGTGACACATAGCACAAACCTTGCCCACTGGAACCTCACACTGAATCATGGTGAAGCCCCTCCCACCCAGCAGAGCCCAAAATACACTGGAATTCAATCGTGTTTATTACACTGAGTGGAGCAGGGGCTGTTTTGACTACCATGTCCAAAGAAACTACAAGCATGACTTCCACAGACCGAATTCCTTTCTTCTCCTTCTGGGATGACTCTGAGGGCCAGACACCTGTGCACGGCGGCACTGAGAGAGGGTGGCAGTGGCTCTGTCTCTGACTTTCACTCTACTCCCAGCCCTGCATCTTATTTTGATGGTGACTTGATGCAGTTACTTAATCTCTCTCAGCCTCAGTTTCCTCATCTGCAAAGTGGGGATGGTAACAGCAACACTGAGACGTGGTGTGAGAACCAGCAGTAACTTTCATACGGAAAGAACCCAGAGAGTGTTAGCTGCATCAGGACCAATAGACGGAAGGGAGTATTAAACCTGAAAATATTCTTTCAGGTACAAAGCGCAGCAAAAACTTCTTTTAAGCTGCGGGTAGTAACCCTCCCGAATGTGTGCATGACACAATTCCTTTGAAGCTGTAAACCAACAACAACAATTAGCACATACGGGACACTCACTCTGTGCCCAGTGCAATCTAAGTGCTTCACGTAACTCAACCTCCCTCAATCCTCCTGACAAGCACATTACGGACATGCAGACTAAAGCATGGAAAGGCTAAGTAATCTGTCCAAGGTCAGACAGCTGGTAAGTAGCTCAGCCCAGATCTGAACTCTCACCCAACACGTACAGTCTCCGAAGAGTCACGCAGGCTTAGCTGCCTGTATTCACAGTATAATCCCCAATTCTTATGTCCTTTGTTTTTTTGCTGGATAAAAAAGTCTTCTTACCCAGGCTCTAGCTCATCCTTGCCTGTTCCTTCAGGAGCTCGTCTGTGGGACATGTGGCAGATCATTAAGGGACCACTTCATTACATTTTGAGAAGAAATTACAAAGTTGAGCCTTACTTTCGATGCCATTCTGAGAAAAACTGAGAAGAGTTACCTATGACTCTTAAAATCGTATAAATGCCAAAGAGTCTTTCCTAAGCTCTCCACCACCCTCATCCCAGTTCATCTCCAAGAGGGGCCAGTGGAGGCGAGGAGACTGCTTTTCTAAGCAATGTATTTATGAAATACGTATAACCTAATTATAACTGTTTCAGACCCTGTCTGTAAAAGCTGTCCACGTTTTCTCTACCCACCCAGAGAAAACAATCTCAGGCGTTTCAAAGCCACAGTAATGGAGACTAGCTTTACGGTTAAATTTTCAAAAAGAAAACAAAATATATCCAATTTATACAAAGGCACTGAAAAATGTTTTTGATTCACCAGTACATATTGCGTTTTTCTTTTTAGGCATCAACGTGTCAAAAAAAATCTTGGTATCTTGCAGTCAAGAAATCTAACAGCTTTTCATATCAGTCTATGCCTCTCTCCCTGCAAAGGGGACAAAAAATGGTAACTGAACAAAGGCACTGATTTGGCACCTTCCCCGGTCGCTTATCATGCAGGTGCACACGCTGTGTGAACAATCAGCGCCTCTGTGTGGGAGGAATCTTTTTATTCTGAAAATTCAGGTAAGAACTTTAATAGAATGATCAACTCCAGAACGACTTTGTTCAAAACAGACCAAACTGTGCCCAGCCACATGCTTTCTTCAACCTGATCACGTACAGAGGGGGGTGCACGTGCGCACACACACATTTTAGAAGCAAAAGTACATGCACACCTTCCAGAGACTTGATTAAAGATAATGTTTAGAAGACAACTGTCATCGACTGTAACGGCTATCCAATCTGCAGTCATGGTACGAATCACTCTTAGACACAGGCTGCAACGGAACCATTTATTTATTTAATTTTGATTTTTACTGGAAGAAACATGCTACGTTGCAGAAGCCCAGGGGACAAAAATACGGGGAGACGCTGTCATATAAAATGTAATTTAGGGACTTCCCTGGCGGTCCAGTGGTTAAGACTTCACCTTCCAATGCAGGGGGTGCCAGTTCAATCCCTGGTCAGGGAGCTAAGATCCCACATGCTTTGCAGCCAAAAAACCAAACACATAAACAACAGAAGCAACACTGTAACAAATTCAATAGAGAGTTTAAAATGGTCCACATCAAAAAAAATCTTAAAAAAAAAAAAAGTAATTTAGAAGCCTGGTTGACATCCAAGGTGAAACGGTAACCCAAGAAATGTTCCATTTGTCATCATGTGCCTGTTGGAAGGGACCAGATGGGACAGTGTTTGATTACTTAGGGCAGTGCGCTAATCAGAACCAGTAAACTCACCCAGCCCACATTTTTTGGAAAGGAAAAAAGGGGAGAGAGATGGAAAAGACAGACTTTAAGGACATGTTTTAAGCACTTTATATGCATTATCTCATTTAATCATCCTAATAACCCTGAGGGAGGTACCATCATTAGCCCCGTTTTGAAGATGCGAGACCTGTGCTTTACAAAAGTTCAGTGACCTGCTCATACCATCCGGTCCACTAAGCAGGGCCAGGATCCAGGTAGTGATGGACCCAGGATTCAAACTCTGGCTTGGCTCATCTCTCCATGTTTTGTCTCTGTGGATCTAGTTAAGATAACCAGGGTCCCAGAGATAAACTCAACAGCAGATAGCCCTGGACTCTTATCAAAATCATGCATTACAACTCAGAGACATGCAGCTTCTCTTAAAACATATATACAGAAAAGATAATCACTTTTCTTTTTAAAGGGATATTATCATAGTTATCACCAAGATATGTGACATTCTTGTAGACAGATTGAGCTAGGGCAAATTCCAATTACCCCAAATGACAGCACATGATACTGTAACAGATTGATTCTACTGTAAATTTAAGTTTCCTAGATTTTATTCTTCTGTATCACTGATTTACAGAAGTGATTCTATTTGTGTTTGCTAGCACAGAGGCATTACCTTCAAGAATCTGAACTGCTATTTTATTGGGGAAAGAGATACTGAAGCCTAGGTAATGGCACCATTAAAGTACAACAGGAAAGAATAAGACACCCAGGAAGGCACACTTGCAGGAGGCAGCTCTTGGGAAAAGACCTGGAGACAGCAGAAAACAATGCAGTGGGGAACAGTCAAGTGGTGAGTTGGACGTGATCATTTAAATCTCTCCTAGGTCTAATGTTCCAGCGCACAGAGCCATCCACGCCAAGCACACAGGCTCAGGGGCTCGAACAACCCCTGTTGGTACCACTCCCTGGGCTCTCTGGATCTAACGTGACCTTTTTCTTATGACTCATTTTACACGTACGTCTTCCCTTCCAGCACAACCACAAGCAGCCTCAGGACAGACACAGTCTTGTACATCTTTGTATCTGTCTCCCACTGTGCCCAGGAACAGCAACAACACACAGTACCTCCTCAATAACTGCTTGATTTAACTTCAAGAGTAAAACGACCCCTGCAGGATAGAATCTGAATCCTTTGGCTTTCTCTGTAAACTGTCCCAGGTGTTGAAAATGGGGTGTAGTAGGCTGAGTAATGGCTTACAAAGATATCAGGTCCTAAATTCCTGGAACCTGTAAATGTCAGCTTATCTAAAAAATGATCTTTGCGGATATGACGAAGTTAAGGCAGATTATCCTGGATTATCCAGGTGGGCACTAAATGGAATTACAAGTGTCCTTATAGGAGAAGTACAGAGGGAGACTGAAGACAGAAGAGGAGGTGGCAATGTGACCTTGGAGGCAGAGACTGGAGTGACGTGGTCACAACTTCAGGGACGCTGGCAGCCACCAGAAGCCGGACGTGGTAAAAGACTGATTCTCTCCTCAAGCCTCTGGAGGAGCACGGACCTGCTGACATCTTGATTTTAGTCCAGTGATTCTGATTTTGAACTTCCGGACTCCAGAATTGTGACAGAATTCATCTCTGCGTTTTTAGGCTAAGTCTGCGAGTAAGTTGTTACGGCAGCCATAGGAAACTCAACGTGGGCCAAGACCAGTCCAAAAACCTGTTTTAGGAGAAGAGAACCGGAGGGCTGGGAGGATGCCTCACCCTTGGACCTACAGGGATGTTTTCTGTGAAACCAGCAGAGACTGAATTGCCAGGGGAATCCTGTTTGAACCCAAAGAACTTCCTGACCAACAGCTCTGTGAGGTTCCGTTCAAACCTTTATCCTGGGCACCACCAGAAATAAAAATGCTGTTCATGGGCCAAACTCAGATTCCGTGAGAGCGATCAGGGGACCACCTGAAGGTTGCCCCCCAACGTTATTTTACAACTGACTCATTAATCGGGTTGAGATGCACACATTTCCCCTGCCCTGCCCAACGCTTCCGGTCTGTGCTCACACACCAGGAGGTACTTTCTTCCTGGAAACACGAAGACGACACAGGCAAAAAGGAAATACCTTTCTATTCCAAACCCCCTTCAAACTCTGCTTAAAACAACTATTTCCCCCCATAAAACCTAAAGGATTCTGAACAGAATCTCTACTACCTGCCAGTAATTTCCTCTCTCAACATCCAAAATCCTCCTCCATTTTTATGTGCTTGCCCTGAGAGCCCAGGCACAGCTTGGCTGATTGTAGGTCTATTCACACACACGTCTGCTGCAATCGTCTTTCTTCACAGCGTTATACAAAAGCACGAAGCAAAATGCTGTAATATCCCTCACTATTCTGAGTTCATTAAACTGTGGTTTCTGAGGCCACACGATTAAGTGAGATATTTAAAATACTGAAGTATTTAAATTTTATTTGAACTATGGTTTCTTTTTAAAATAAAGCTCCACTGGCCATCCGAATGCTTGAAGGTTTTGTTGTGGCTGCTTTTATTGTTGTAGTTTTAATATTATTTAATAATTAGTTTAAAATGGAAGACAAGTACACAATGTGAAACCTCTCAACTGCTTTTACCTCTGACCTCAAAAGTTGAAAGGAAAAATGAAGCTGGTCGGGCAGTTTAATCAAATGCCTCCCAATGAGAATACCTAAGAAAGACCAGCACTTGTGGCACAGAAATTGCATGCTGGCAGCTGCTAGTTTTTGACAGAGCAACCGTTTCTGTTCATTTCAGAACTGCCATATTTTTATTTAGACACTTGCTAAGAAATCTGTGTCAACAGCTGCTTGGTTGAAAATAAAAGACTATCAACTATACTTCAATTTTTTAAAAAAAGCAGGGAGATAAAAAAAAATTCAGGACATTGAATTTGGAGCCATTCAGTGAAAAGTGCTTTCCCCCCCAATCCCAGATGCAACTTGTTCTTAAAAAAAGGTGAAACCAAAATGAACCCATGTCAAACCAAATTCAACAGGCTTGATAAGACATCCCACCAAGGATTACAAAAGCTTCCTGGTTATCCTGGTTATTTAAATTAAATGAGAAAACATTACCAGACGGTGGCAGGAAGGAAACTCCTTCAGTTTATTTTGGGAAAAAAGCAGAAAGTGTGGTCTGCGTTTCCAAGATATTGATTCATGATCAGATTTCCCACGTGCTAATGTGAAGGTTGGTATAAAGGTTATAAAGGTCGGTATAAAATGGGAATTCATGTCACTGAACACAAATAGTACATGAAATATTTCCTAATACCCAAACCCTTACTCAGAGTAAGGAGATCTTAAAAACAAATCATGAGAACCCATTATTACACATCAGAGAATACATGAGTCAGAAGCAATAAGATGTTTTGTGAAGACTAGGTTATGTTAATTAAAACTTTAAATAAATAACAGCATAAATAAAAGCAGTTTATCATTACATGATCATAGCACACAGCTGATGTATGCTTAAAAAGCAAGAGCTTTATTGTACACAACCTGGGTTATTAAAATTACTGTGCTTTCTAATGACATCTAAGCACTCAATAAGAACCCCATATCAACAGTTGACATCTTCTTGCTATTCCAAAGGGGTATTTATTACTCTTTTAAAAGATAGTTTGTTCTTTAAATTAAAACCCAGCTAGGCTGGTGCATTAACTACACTGGCACTGATTCTGCCAGGAACAGAACAAGCCATTTCTCATCTTAGCTTCATAAAATAATTTTATTACGAAACATGACTCAACAGTTAAGCAAGAATCCAAGGATGCAATTATCCCCCGAATGAAAAACAAACCCATGCACAGCATGTACCAGGTAACCATCAACTAATTTTTCTCTGGCTAAGTACAATTTTTCTTGTCTTGTTTGACAAGTTTGTCTGAACCACTAGTCTCAAATTCCTGGACATCACCCAGTTGGATATGAAATAACCCAGCAAAATGATTTCAGAGAAAAATATTACTTTAGTTACACCCTTCTCCAAAGTCAGTGTTACTTTCAGGCTCCCAGTACACTAAACTTATAAAAGAGAATAAAATATTACACGAGGAGCAATTCATTTGTTTTTAAGATAAATACTCTATGGATCAAAAGATCTCACTTTTCAGATTAAATTCTATTGGGTTGGCCAAAAAGTTCGTTCGGATCTTTCTGTAACATCTTACCAGAAACCCGAACAAACTTTTTGGCCAGCCCAACATTTTGTAAGCATTCATTTACTAAGTACACTGTATGTAATCTAAGCATGCAAAGAATATTAATATTGGGGAACTAACATTCCATACACTTGTTTGTACTAAAAACTAACATATAATAAATTCATTCAATACTTAATGAGCATTGAATCATATATCAAGCACTATACTAGACAATAAGGGTATAGGAAAATGCATTAAAAAAAATCCTTGACCTCCTAAGAGCTTAGAGAAAGGGATGTAAAGGGAGAAATATATATAGAAATATCTATGACTGCAAGATAAGAGTGTAATATGAGCCACGAGCAAGGCAAGAATAAAGCACTGACTTGGGTGGGGATGGCCACATGGGGGGCTGAGGGAGCCCCTAGGATGGGAAGAGGGACTGGAGAGGAGCCCAGCCCCGAGGGATAAGGTAGCGGGGGAGGAGAGAGCAGGAGGGAGGCCCCCTCTCAGGCAGAGCCAGAGGAGGGTTCTGCAGAACGCGGAAAACCCAGGAGAGCCCAAGGGAAAGGGCTACCCCCAGACACGGTGACCTGACGGAGGAAGGCCTGGAGCACCAAAGGCATCTGGAGTCCAAATGGAGGGAAATGGGGAGTCACTGAGGCAGCAGTGAGAACGCAGGACGAGGTTCAGAAAACCACTCAAGGGCAGCTCACCTGAGGAGTCCCGGCGGACCCTTGGAACCGAGGCGGATACACTCAGTTTAATTTTCTGTGTGCCTTCACGGGTGAAGGCCACCGGGATGCGCTGGTCAGCACCCAACAACTATGAGTTCAAGTTCTAACTCTACTTTAGAGCTGTGAACTGAGGTGCCTCCGGTGAACCCCCAGACCTGTGATCTTTCACGTTACTTTCTGCACTTGAAGATGATAGGCAATTAATGGCTACATGGCTTATTCAATCTAGCTTCTTAAACTGGTTATATCCCAGGTAAGAGAAGACAACTTGGATTGCTTCGTTCTAAATAAGCAGGTCGCGTGTGTGCATGTGTGCGTGCGTACTGTGGTTTGAAGGAGAGGAGGCAAGGGGAAAATTAAATACATTTTATCTTGGTTACAACCAGCTGCTGGCCATGTTCACTGTATCCATGGGGGCAAAAAAAAACCCCTGAAAATTCTTGTTTCACTTACCAACAATCATTTGCGGCAATTTTTGTTTGGTCCTTAGTTTCACCCAACTACGCTTTAGCTTTAAAAATTGATATATCAAGTTAGCTTACTGGAAAATACCAAACAAAAATGAGTGCTGCCTTTCTTAGGCAAAGATTCTACCACAGGCCAAATTCCATGCATTGTATGCCTATTAAGTTGGTACAGTGGGAAAATGAACCAGACTCCATTATTCTCAGGGCTCAGAAAATAGCCACTTGACATGGACTTAGACAAATTAAATTAGTCCATTTAAATCTGAAAAACATGGTGCTGGATTTATTATACCACACTCTCCCTAACTGATTTTAATATGAGAATGTTACTCACCAATTGCAAAAATCGCTCAGCACTGACCAGTTCTCTCTCCTTCCTCGACACAGAGAAGACTACGTTTCCCAGCCTCAGGCAGAGCCATATTACTAGTTTCGGCCAGTGCACTCTGAGAAGAGGTGACAAGTGGCACCTCCGAGTTGGGCTCCTGTGCAACCTTCTGTCTGTCTGGGTCTCCGAGTGACCACGTGGATGGGCATGCCTGCTGACCCATGTTGGCATGTAGCATGAGTGAGAAATAACTTTTAGTGTGTTAAGCCAGTAAGATTTGGGGGTATCCTAATATACCTCTCTTTTTCAGGGACCGTCACCACCAGTGTGTTTCTCAGTGGACATCCAGTGGAAAAACAGGGTGCCACTTTGTGGGCAAGGGACAAGTCTCCATGGGGCAGGATATTACATGTCTGCATAAACCAGCAGTTTTTCATCAAAGAGAAACTGGCTACAACTCTGCTCCACATTCCAGCAGTACTAATCCTGTGCTTCAAAGTCACATTAATATATTTTCTCGCTCTAAATTGTAAAAGACACTGCCAGGATTCTTTTCTCACACATCATTTCTAATAATGTTGCCTTAATATAAACACTATTTTCATATGCAACAAGATAAGGGATTATCTATCTATTTTTAGATGCTCTACCAGCTCTGAGCCTGGCCAAGGTTGTTTATATACATGTGGAGGAACCTCCAAGCTTTCATGCTGGTTATTGTTTCACATTTGCCAAGGGTGGGATTTCATCAGCAATAGCACTGCATCATGCAGATGACGGTAAGTATAATCTATTTTATCCTGCGTTTATGAAGCCTAGTCAAACAATGGGTTTGGATCTATTTTAGACTATCCAGGCAAACAATGAAGGTGGATCTATATTTAATAACAAATCCTTTGCACTAATGAGATTTGCAAAAGAAATTTGGTCACTGTACTTCCCTATTGAACTTCCTGATTACTAAACTGTATGATAAATGGTTGGCCCGTTAGTCATTTCTTTGCTTCTTCATTCAATCATTTGTTCATTCAACAAATATTTATTTAGTGCCTGCTTTGTGCCAAGCATGTAACAGGCTCCAAGCAACCAGAGTCTAACGCCAATCTATGGGTTTATAATAGTATTAATTTATTAAAATATCTAGCTAGCTAGCAGGATAGCTAGCAGTTATGGATGTTTTGTTTTAATAGTACAGAGGGATGCATATTAAACATGCCACTTTTAATTGTTACGTGGGAATAAGGAATGAAGTGCCTGAAAGTCAAGTAATTTTATTACGGAAATCATGAGTATCATTGGGATACAGTGCTGGGGTAAGACCTCAGGTTCAGGAGAGCAAATTTAGGTAATTTAAGGGAGAACCTGAAAACTTGCCAAGAGCTGTACAGATATTCACACTTAGCACATACAGATTTCAGGGGATTTTACAACTCTGGTAACCCTAAAATGTGTAAAATCCATAGAAGACATTCTCCTGCCTTGGACACTGAGGACACTCAATAAAGACTTGGTGGCCATGAGGTGTCAAGTGAGGCTTCCTCCCCTCCTCACTAAAGGCTTCTCTTGCTTCAGTTGCTGTCACCATCAGCGGCTACCGGAGCTGAAGCAACAGGCTCTGAGTGTGCGCGACCGATTCATCTTATACCTCGAGAGGCGTGCTCTGCAGAGTGTGTGCAAAGCACATTTCTGCCCGGAAACTTATTTTAAAAGCACTCAGGGACTTCCCTGGTGGCGCAGCGGTTGAGAATCTGCCTGCCAATGCAGGGGACACGGGTTCGAGCCCTGGTCCGGGAAGATCCCACATGCCGCGGAGCGGCTGGGCCCGTGAGCCACAATTGCTAAGCCTGTGCGTCTGGAGCCTGTGCTCCGCAACAAGAGAGGCCGCGACAGTGAGAGGCCCGCGCACCGCGATGAAGAGTGGCCCCCGCTTGCCGCAACTAGAGAAAGCCGTCGCACAGAAACGAAGACCCAACACGGCCAAAAATAAATATAAAAATAAATAAATAAATAAATAAAAGCACTCAGAAAAGCAGATTCTAGTCATCAAAATATTAAGAATTCAATAATAGGCTCACTGGTTAGGCTCACTGGTTCCCAACCTTTTTCCCTCTCCAGACCTGACGTCTTACTGGCCACGCCTCCCAGGGACGCAAGCCAGGAGCGCCCGGAGTCATCAGCAATTCCCGGAGACAGAAAGCTGCTCCTTCCCCCCGCTGTTCCTCAGCCTCTCTCCAGCAGAGCCTTCCAAGACGCAACTGAGAGTGAAGTGACTAGGCCCAAAGCCTTGAATCGGAGCTAGTTTATACACAAAGCAATCACCTGTAAACATTAGCAATTTGTTATATTTACTTGGGAAAACGTTCACAACCGATCTAGCACTCATCACTGCAGCAACGTGGGCCACTCATTCATTTATTTTTACATGTAATCTAGATAAATGAATATGCAGATTAACTTAGTGGTACTACAGTAGGAATGTTTCAATTGTCAGAATAAAATAGCAAACATTTCTGATTATAACTATACCTAAACCCAGGATATGGTGCCTAATTATGGGTCTGGTCTTTTGTGTGGTTACTTACATTTGTACCTCTAGATGCGTGGTGCAAGGAATCAAGCTGAATCTACACTGAGAACACGGCATAACTGGAACACTGTTTATCTGATACTCCGATTTTATAACTGGACAGGGTACAAGCCAGTCATCAGCTGAGCCTTTCAGTTATTTTGGTGGCAAGTTAGTAATATTTATCTAGACTGCAGACAAAGTGATGCAGCGAATGTTCAAGGTTTAAAACACATTTTCACTGGGACCTCAATATTAAAAAGCCCTCAAAGGTGCTGTTGGTATGTATTTGGTTAGCATCTATCATAGGGTTTTGGAAATAAAAATCAATATTTAACCAAAACATTTTATTTTGCAAGCAGCAAACCAAAGGTCTAAGTAGACAATACACTAAACTGTACAACACAGTTAAGTCTCTCACTTTTCTTTCCTTCCTTATAAAACAAAATTCTGTCATAAAACTAGTACTAAATCATGTTAATGCCCACCTCATGGCCTTACATAAACTGCCTGATACTTCTCTCCATAGTTTAGTGCTTTTAAAATGTTACGGTACAGGGACTTCCCTGACGGTCTAGTAGTTGAGACTTTGCCTTCCAGTGCAGGGGGTGCGGGTTCATTCCCTGATCGGGGAGCTAAGATCCCACATGCCTCGTGGCCAGAAAACCAAGACATAAAACTGAAGCAATATTGTAACCAATTCAACAAAGACTTTTAAAAAATTTTATAAATAAATAAAATTTTACTGTACAATATGAAATTTTATGGTAGGTTTTCTTAAACTAGGAGACTACTCACAATTACTCACGCTTCTATTTTGTGCATTAAAAAAAAAAATCCTACAATCAAAAATAAGGAAGAAAATCGAATCCAAGCCTTTCAGCAGATGTCTTCCCTCTCTTGAGGGTTTGGCAGATAGATGTATATTCTCTTTTATTTGTTTACGATACCTTAAGGTATATCGCTACATTTTCCACAATGAACCCGGAAATAAGAAGTGACAGGAGGGACTTCCCTGGTGGCACAGTGGTTAAGAATCCGCCTGCCAATACAGGGGACACGGGTTCGAGCCCTGGTCCAGGAAGATCCCACATGCAGCGGAGCAACTAAGCCCATGCACTACAACGAGTGAACCTGCGCTCTGGATCCCACGAGCCACAACTACTGAGCCCGCGAGCCACAACTACTGAAGCCCACGTGCCTAGAACCTGTGCTCCACAATGAGAGAAGCCACCGCAATGAGAAGCCTGCACAGAGCAGCGAAAAGTAGCCCCCACTCGCCGCAACTAGAGAAAGCCCACGTGCAGCAACGAAGACCCAACACAGCCAAAAATAAACAAACTAATTATACAAAAAAACAAAACAAAACAAACAAACAAAAAAACCCAGAGGTAACTCCTGGAGCCTTCTCCACAGCCTACTATCAAATTTTTCTCAAAGTCACAGAAGATCAGCAAGACTTCAGTGAGAACTACTGGGGTGGGCAAATTAGTCAAGCATGAATTAGCAAAGTTTTACAGTAATTTGATTTTAAAGCTTATTTCCTTGTAATATTCAAGATGATGCCCAGCTGTAAATGAATCTGGAATATGAACTAGGCACATGATTATTGCCTTTTTCTTGCGTTATTTTGTTTTGTTAATGGTTGTAAGAGTATTCTTCCCACCATCTGTGTTAAGAAGAGCAAACGGGTTTTGCCCTTAGCTTACTCATCGTTCTTCCAAGCAAAACACAGACATGGGCACACACACACAACTTATATAAAAGGACACTCACCACAATTAAAACCCCAACACAATGAGTCAACTGTCTACCAAGTCTGATGTTTTCTATTGGACAAAACACAATGCATAAGGAAGCAAATGGAAATTTGCCCTACAAAACTCTGTTAGACCTCATTCTGCAAAACTATATATCAAATATTTATGTATAGCCTAAGAACATGAAAAGCAGTGTCAACAGAGGTTTAGATTCTGCTATGTAAAGTCAGAACTTAATTACTTCAATTTATTCAGATGCCTTGTAGTATAGACGTGAACTCATGATCATGAGGGCAAATGTCACCTTGCACGGCTGATGGCCCCTGTAGGATCCCTACCCCTAATTTCACACAGCGGACTCCATGGCAGGAAGCACATACTAGAGGAGATACGTATATTCCACTTTCTTTCTTCTTGTGGATTTATTTTACATAAACTTATTTCCACTCCATATTTTAAACAGAATTGCTGATCAACGCTTTGTCCTCTATTTGTAAGTCAAGCATGCAGTTGTCTGAATTCTTTGGCAGAGGGCAAGCAAAAATAAATGAGACTGGAATTTCATGCTGGGTTAAGAGCTGCCTTTTTGATCATATAGACCTTTATTAAGCTCCTTAGCATTTGTACAGGATAAAGTTAAATGAGGACAAAGTTAAACCTGAACAATGTCAAACTAGAAGTGTCCAGTAAAAAAGTCATAGAAGGAAATGTTTTAAAATAGCTCTTCTAGTTCTTCAATTAAATATTATCGGCACATTAAATTCCTTTTGTGTAAATGTTAGCCTGCAGTTGCTCATTCTGGGCCAATAACAAGGTTATATCATTGTGGTCACAGAACAAACCAATGTTCTCATATATGCCTGGCCTTCTGGGAAAACTTCTATTGGCCCCCATACATGACCCTCAAACCATGGAAATTTCCAACTGCAGGTGATGCACATGAGGAACAGCTCATGTTTTCATCACTGCAGCTCCAACGTCCAGCAGAGCCCTTAGTGGTGCCCCATGTTCGACTGCTTACCCAAACTGACCCGTCTCAATTAGCACTACCGTATGCGATGCATCGCCAAGTCAACGTTCCAAGCTGCTGGGATTATCATTACCTTTAAGGGAATCCTCAGTGTGCTGGGCTTCACTCTTCCACATACTGAAACAGGTCGTTTTCTGCTAGGGGCCACTATGTCCACGAGATAAAGAGTATAGGCTACATAAGGACTGTTAATTATTTTCATAGGATGCCTTTCTCTTTAAGACACCATCCACTGACAGAAGTCTGTGACAAAATTAAGTGCAAACAAGTTAACAAAATTAAAATTAATTAATTTTATATGACGTATATAGAGTATTTTTTAAATACTTTATATAAAACTTATTTTTCAGAAAAGGACAGCACTTTTTGCAGACGTCAAATGAATGCCTCAAATATGGCACTTTTACTGGAATGTTGACCACACTGTTGAAACACTGAGGAACAGGGTGTATCTCCTTACAGTCTGCAGAATAGAGTACTTCTACAGGCATATACTCAGTAAATGTTAGTAGAGTCCATTATATATACCTAAATTATGACTACATAATATTTTTAAAACTTCAGAATTGGATATGTAAAGATTCTGATGAACACAATTTCTGTTCTTTACCACCTTATACTTAAATATACCTGTGGTGACTGTAAACACGGACCCTGTATGGGTAAGAATGTGCACCTACATGCAAAATATTCCAATATTTCTGAAATATCATATAAATAATTAAGAACCTAAGGTATGGAAATTGTGTATAGCTACTTATAAAAGAAGTTAAATTTTTTCATAGGTGAGGAGACTGCACCTTAATAAATAATGTTCTATTTATTGCGTAAGCAGGAAAACAGCTTATTAAAACATGTTGTTTGAATAAGATTTAAAGGGTAAAGTGCTGAAAGAATGAGGTACTGACCCACTAGAAATACAGTTCTTCTAATATTTAATTTCTACATTCTGCTTTCATAAAATTGCTTCATTAAAAATATTTGATTCTTGGAAAGAATCATTTGAAAAAGGAGGACAGGTTTTAATATCTATGCAAAACTGACTTCCCCACTTCCAGAAAAAACTGGACTGATCTAGAACTTCTCCTAAATAGGAGTTAGAAACATCCAGTATGACTGAATGGGACAGAATGAGAGCTGACTATTCATTCCATCAATTTTACAGGTAATCTATTATCAATTTCTTTCTATCTTAATTAAGCCTGGTCTCAGGGAAAGGCCTCATTGAAGGGGTGGGAAGTAACCGTAGGTTAGAAAAATCTAGAAGGCAAAACATGTAAATTTGTCTAGTGGACTTTTGTCCCAACAATCCGGACAATTAGGATTGTCCAAACATTCCCAACAGACAACTCAGAATACTGAGCCCCATCTAGCCAAGGAGGTACACCTACTCCTGACCTTCCTGAAAACAAAACAATAGTAACAACTATATTAAGTCCTATAACATGGCAAAATTTAGGCATTCGCAGAAAAACTTGATAATATACAAGGCCATCTTCCCTGGAACTGACAAATAATAAGAGTTGAGTTTTTCTATTCAGTACTTCAGGCATATTTAACTCATTCATTCAGTCAACAAGCATTTACTGTCTACTACCTTCAATACGTAATACTAGGTGGTAAGTGATGTTAAGTCTGAGCAAATGAGTGAAAATGAGGCAAAGAAAAGGCAAGAAAGAACCAACATATAACCCAGAAAGTCACCCAGCATCTTCACAAACACCCTTTCCATTTACAAACTTCTTTCAAGGTGTGGGCAGAATAATGAAAACAGAAATATGTCTAATGTTTCTAACAAAGAAAGCTAATTGGAGTTCACCAAAATGACTCTGCCATATCTAATAATGTGATCAGAGCTGGATTAAGGAGATTTAAAGGGGCCCAGAATTAGATGGAAAAGAAAAAGCAGCAGTGTTAAGAATCATTACGAAATTGAGATAAATCTAAAGAAATCTGGCATGCCTGAAAGCTGTTACCCAGGAAGTAAGAATGGAAGTTGGTGAGCAATTCAGGTAACTAGAAATTAATTCAAGGAGCCCCAAGTAACTATCCTCTTATGACTTCTCCTTAAGACCAAAAAAATTAATGGGAAGAAAACTACGGGGGGTGGGGGGTGGGGATTTGATACATCCATAGGCCAACCAAACAAGGATATCATCTTGAGGATATTTCTGCACATGACCAAAAATGACACAGGAACTCTGCTACAATCAATCGGATTGTAAAGAGATGTCCACAGGCTTATTGGAAAGGGAAAATATAATAAATCAGTATAAACTCAAAAAACCAAAAACTTACAGCTGTCAGGATAGCTGTTTATAAAGCTTTGGTAACTTATTATACTATGAATTGAGTTTCTGTATTTTTTCCTCATTTATTTTAAGTAAACAAGAAGGCTAAGAGTAGATTTAAGAGCACTAATTTACTCTCATCATTGAGGCAAAACTTTTTCAGGATATGTCTTAACCTGCTGCTTTTCAACACAGGTATATACATATATTCAGCCTTAATTTTAATAAAATTCCAAAAACAAAGACTTATTATCTAATGTTTGGTAGGCAAGTCTTATCTTTTCAAACAGCATGTGCATTTCTTGATTGCAGAGGCCATTTATTCAACTTAAATTCCCCCCATCACTGCCATTAGCAGAGCCAGACACACGGAAGGATGTTTAGAAATACTTCATGTTAGTAAATTGCTAATGACTTCTCTGCTATGAAAAATGCAGCGAGCCACTCAAAGCTAGAATCCACTGTGTCCAAAACAGTCTTTCCAATGGCTTAAGTTTCATATTTTGCTTTCCTTACTATATTGCTATCCAGCTCAATTCAGAGAATTTCTAAACAAAATAAAAGTGAAACTTAATGAACAAATCACAGTTCTCTGAATCAGCGTCTAGAGTAAAGTAAGAATGCCGATGAAGAGCTGCTCAGTATAACTGAAGTAAAAGTCTTCCCCTGTGAGCATGCGCAGTGCTACTTGAGCAGAGCAGCTTAGTAACAGGGAGATGGCGCTACTGGTTGGCTATATAATGGGAACAAACAGAGAAAATGGAAAAGCAAGTCAACAATAAACCCAAGCAGTCATCTGGTTAAAGAAGAGGAAAAATTCTACAATCCTTGGTACATAATAATCCACTAGAGATAATAATCCACTAGAGATACATGAGGCAGAAGCAGGGCCTCCCTGGAAACCGACATGATGATATCGGGGCAATGGTCCAAGTTCACCGTAAACAAAGAGGATGATTTTGCAGGATCAGTCATGGACACACGTGCCCAGGGGCAACCATTATGTAGTGCCAAAATAAGTATGCGAAAACTGTTTAAATATAATTCCAAACAATACTACAATATCCGGAGGAAATGCTGCAACGGTATAAGAACAGAAAGTTCTCTGTTTCTCAAAGCAAACATTTTAGAATCCCTAAATTAAGTCTGAGGTAGAATGAGAAAGGGCCCATCAGTCCTTTCTCCGAGATTTTGTGTTGAAAACCACCCAGCCACAGACCTGCAGATCAATTTTCGTATTAGCTGTCAAGAGAAACTCTAAGAGATGATCCCAAATTACAAAGAAATGGCTCTCTGATTCTTTCCAGTTATTATTTTGCCACTTCCAATCTCGAACTGAATCTTTAAGTCAATTTTTGCAACATTACAGCCAAGAGACGCTTTGCAATTAAGTTTCAAAAGCAGGATAATTATGTTTGCCTACAACGGCTCCCTTCCAATGAGTTCAAGTTCTGTTCTTACTACTCTCTAGCAAAAGATGAACCAACTTGTAGCATTTATTTAACCCCTGAATAAGAAAATTTTTCAAAAAGTATTCTTGCTTTATATTCATTTCTTTGGTGGCTATAACGAAAGTCTGAAGTATTCAGTCAATTAGAACAAAGTATTTCAACAACAGTTTGGGCAGCATATAATTTCAGGATAACGCATGTATCCGCAAAAGAGACTAGAATTTACTAACTTTACTAACTTTAAAACAGTTAAAGGATTTACTAACAGAACAGCATTTACTAACTTTGAAAAGTACTTATTATGGTGGTTATGCAAACATAAACAGATATGACTTGCCTTTTTTAAAAGATCCAGTAAAAAAAAGAGAGAAACAAATCTTCAGAAAAAAAGCAAGGCATCATTAGAACACATGTAGACTTGAATATGAATTCTACCATGTTGAAATTTTAAATTTCACGGAACAATCAATCTGTGCATAGAAGGGCATCAAGAATGCATTAGACTGATGTGGATTTTTTGTGCTTCAAAACACACCGGTGTACATCATTTCACTGGTGAGTTGGCTTCTCAGGGACTCTCTGAATGGGTCTGTTTACTGGAGACATAAACCACTTTACCACCCGTCCACAGGTCTCAGCACCAGAAGCATGTGGTAAGCACACACACAAAATCTGGGGTTCACAAGCAGTAGGAAGGGGGTAACTGCAAAAGGATATCTTGGTAACCGTTTAGCACCTTCTTTTCTAGCACTGATCAATTAAGAAATCCTTTGCTTAAAGCATCTACTCAGAATTTTTTAAATTATATAGTTGGTTTTCTTTTTTTTTGGGCTGCATCCAGTCTTAGTTGTGGCATGCGGGCTCAGTAGTTGCGGTGCGCAGGCTTAGCTGCCCCGAGGCATGTGGGATCTTAGTTCTCCGACCAGGGGTTGAACCAGAGTCCCCTGCGTTGCAAGACGGATTCTTAACCACTGGACCACCAGGGAAGTCCCTAAAATTATATAGCTCTTGACCCTGAAATACAGTAGCATGTGTGCAAGGGACAGTGTGTGTGTGGGTGCATGCGTGCACACGCATGTAGTGCATGTATAGAAGGGAGAGCGAGCACAAGAATGCCCCACAACAACACACACGCGGACAAGCACAGATCACCAGCGCCTACAAGTACAAGTACCAGCCTGGTACCCAGCCATGCAGCAGTACCAATCACTCACTGAGTTACCCATAACTGGACAATGTCCACGGCATTATTCCCTATGGCAACAGTGAAAAAGCAGGTTCACAATTAAATAAAATATCCAGACATATGGTTTAGCAAAATAGTTTAAACTGGAAGCATCAATTATATAAAAGTTTTTCAAAGCAATAAAATTAAGTATTCGACAAACTATCTTTACTGAGAATAACAAGATCATGCAAAATCACCCTGTCCAAAAGACCAGATGTTGCCACAACAATGGAGATAATCACTGATGGAAGCTACCCGGCACGTCCGCGGATATACAATTCTCCCTTCCCCCATCACTGACAAAAGCAATTCCAGTCCCCAAAGCTTTTTATCCCACAGGAACTTTTTCTACATTGATAACCACCGGCCATGGTATGATAAAGATAGATTATTCATATTGCTACTATCATCCCTAAATTCCTCTTCTTCTTATTAATAGGGAGTTCCTGCTAACATATTTTACTCTTTGCTTCCAGGGCTGAGACATGAGAAATATTTGCTAAAAGTTACTTCCGAGATGGGGGATGAAGATTATGCAAACAGAATTTCTCTGTAAGCAGCTTCACACATCATCTTGGCTAGAATTCATCAAACTTTCCCAAGGTGGCCCTTGTTTTCATTTCCCCAGGAGGTCTGCTTGCCAGGCCCAGGAAGAATTTTTTTTAAGTATACTGATTAGTGAATTAGTTTGCTAAGGTTGCCATAACAAAGTACCACAAACTGGGTGGCTTAACCAACAGAAATTTATTGTCTCATCATCACAGAGGCTGGAAGGCCAAGATCAAGGTGTCAGCAGGGTGGGTTCTTTCTGAGGGCTCCGTTTCAGGCCTCTCCCCAAGCTTCAGGTGGTCTGCTGACAATCTCTGGTGTTCCTTGCCTCCTGCTGCATCACCCTGATCTCTGCCTTCATCTTCACATGGCATTTCTCCCCATTTGTATCCAAATTTCCCTTTTTTATAAAGATACCAGGCATACTGAATCAGCGCCCACCCGATTCAATCTTAACTATGTCTGCCAAGACCCTATTTCCAAATAAGGTCCCATTTTTATATTCTTGGGGTTAGGACCTCAACCTATCTTTTTGGGGGGACACAATTCAGCCCATAACAATTAATAACGGTGAACTGGGTAGGGAAGCTACTTTCTCAAAAGGGATTTCTCACAAGTCAAGCGTATGGAGCACAGCATCAGCAGCTGGCTGGGGGACTGACTGCTGGGACCTTTGTAAGAGGAAGGATTTTGCTATTGCCCCAAAGCCTCATGATCATTAAGGTGGATAAAAGGGTAGCAGTTGAGTCCTAAAGGCTCTTCTCCAATATCCCACTTCTCCTCCTTCTGGGCAATGGCAGACGCGCATTGCTTCAATCTGAAGTTAGGCACAGCCAACACGACTTGCTTTAGCCGACGAAGTGATGTCTGCGGCTTCTAGGCAGAGCCTTTAAGAGCACCGTGCAACCCGCCATGCTCCTTTCCCCCATGGCAGGGGTGGTGGAAGCACACCATCCCTGGGATCACCTGTCGTCATCCTGGGGACTCTTGGTGACCACACTGAGCACTGCTCCCCTGCTGACAAATGCTGGACATCTATCGTGAGCAAAAATAAATAAGTAAACCTGCGTGGTCTAAGCCACTGCGATTTTGTTTCTGCAGTACAACCCAACCTGAGACAGATGGGAATTTCCTACTTTGAATTCACGCTCTCCATAGTCCCTTAGGTTTCTCTTTTTTATATGTAACCAGGAGAGGGAAATCCATTTCATGAGCCCATGTAAAGTAACAGGCCTAACTGCAGAATGTTACACCAGTCTGAGCTACTGTGCCCCACCCACTGGGAGCGTTCAAACTCAACTGAGACATCAAAGCCTGCAAGAGAGCTAAACAGACCCAGCCCCAGTCGGGTCAGCTCATGGAGATAAGCTGCACAGAGCAAAGTTCACTTGTCCATTCATCTGACCTTTCAGTAGGTATAACTTTTTAATTTAAATCCACTGGACTGATCCAAAATGGACTGACTGACCTTTTATTTAATTTCAATAACTGCAATTAATATTCTGCAAACCTTTTTTTTTTTTTTTGCAATTAATAACCACGTTGATTTAAATTTCTTGGAGCATAAACTTCAGTGGCATTTTATTTTATTTTATTTTTTTTCAGTGCCATTTAAAAATCAGATAGATGAATAATGGGCCACATAAGATAATGAGAAGTAGTTCAATCCTCCTTTTTAAGAAAGAGTTCCTGCCTCTCCTCTGAGGTGGCAGCACTAGATTTACCAGCTAATGGACAGCATTTTAACCGGGTTAGAAAATATTCCTTGTTGCCAGAAATGAGAGGATCAGATGGAAAAATAAGCAAGCAGAAACTATGTACTACTCACATGGGTATACTGCTGGAATTGTAAAATAGACACGTCTATCAACTTTACCTTTTAATTAAAGAGTACGTTTCTTAAAATTCTTAATTTTAATATTGCTCCAATAGGTCAGTTGTAATATACTAAGGGGGAAAAAGGCTTTTTTTTTTCCCCCTCTAAAACAATTTTCCAAAGGTTAGGGGAAATTTTTATTGACTTGTTTATGAAACATGGCTTATCTATAACATTGTTTGTAGGCATGGAGGGCAGGAGGAGGACTCATTACCTAGTGATGAAAAGAGACTGTATAATATAAAGAAGGGAAACATGAGGTAGAAGTTGAGAGACAAGCATGATGAAAAATGTACCACAGAGTGGGCGAGTCACAGAACAAGAAACAAAAGCCACTTCAGAAGGTTTTAACATTCTGCATTGCACAGCCATGCTAACGTATTCCACTGTAAGTCTCACCATTTCCATCGGGGCTTATTCCTTCCCGATTAAAAAAAAAAAAAAAAGAATTGAATTATAGCAGAGTTCAGGAAGTGGCACATAAGTGGAAAGCAGTTAATTATGAAAGAAGTCATTTTTTGATTATCCTTTTACCGAACTCCTCTGTTCACCTTTTCAATGCCTCTCACATAGGTAGCAGAGAATAAACAGTGATTATCTCCGGGTGATGGGACTACGAGTGATTTCTGTGGGTTTTTTGTTAACTTTTGAATGTCTCCACGATTAACATATATTAATTGTGGTTGAATACAGGAAAAAACAGTGTACCTACAATAATTTGAAAGGACTGTTTCTCAGCTTCAGCCCTCATTTCCAATTCCCTCTGCCGCCCCCCTGCCCCCCATCCCTGCCACTGGTAAGTTCCTAGTGAAAACACACCAGCAACTTTCTGGAAAGGCTCCAGAAGTCAGCCTGTCTTAACAAAAAGTCTACATGATTTACCAGCCCCCAGAGACCTATCTTATTAGTGCCTCCTCAATCCTTGCCGTATCAGGTCCTCCCACCCAACCTACCTCTCTGCAGTGCCCGCCAGCTTTTCACTGTTTATTCAGATTAAACTATCAACGCTACAGCCCAGCTCAAACCTTCCCCCTTTCTCTCCACAGTACCCTCCCCACTGCCCCTGCCAGGAAAGCTTTCCTAACCAGGCCAGCCCCACAGGTCCTCTTTTCATTACCCAGGAGAACAGGCAAACAATCACACTGTAAACACAGAGGCATACCTAGTACATTGCAGACTCCGAGTTGGAGGAGTTGGAACGGGAGGCCTGTTTGCAGAGCAGGCTTCAGGGATGGAGGGTGCGGAACCCTGCCAAGAACACTTCGCCCAGCTTAAAGCAGAGACCAAGAAATTCAGAGGCTTTCTCTCCACTCGAAATCGTGTATTTCACAACTAACAGTGTATAATGCGGTCTGTTCTAAACAGGCTCTAAATAGAGGCTTAACATATTTACTATCTGGCCCTTTACAGGAAAAGTTTGCGGACTCCTGATTTAGAGCATAAAACAAATTCTTATTAAATCAAGCAGAGTCAACCATGTCATGTGTCACAGCAAAATCCCAGACCTCAAATGGCAGAGACGTTCCCCCAGACCCTGCACGAAAAAGAAACCCTACTGACACCCTAGCAAATAGCATCTACACACCTGCTTCAACCCACCCCTCCAGCCCCACTTCCTCCCTACTCAACCACTCACCTAACCACTAACACAGGCTCATTTGCCTGAGATTTTTCTCTCCTCCAAGCCTTCTTGCTAGAAATGCCCTCTCTGCCTGCCGCCTCAGTCCCATGCATTCTTCAAGATCCCATTCATCCCTCTCTCCCTTTGCAGCCTTCAGGCTTTCTCGATTGTGAGAAGCAGTAGCTTTCATCCATTTCTGTCTTCCTCTTGGTTTGAACTCTTACTTCCATAATTGGTACACACTGTCTCGCATGTATCTTTTCCATACCTGTCTCTCTCCCTAGACTGTAAGCTCTCTGACAGCAGGGGCCAGATTATTTTGGACTCCCTCACGTTAATAAACATTTTTAAAGTAAAAGAAGCCAAGTATATAATCACTGTGTGAACAGATTATTCTGAAAATCTGTCTTCGAATTTAAAAATTTTCAACCTTGCTTGAGAGAAGACAGATCTGCAGACACATGCAGGTACGATGGCGGGGGTAGAGGAAACAGAGCGAGGGAGCAAAAGACTTGTTAGCAAGGGACTGTCAGGAAGGGGAGGGAGGGCATCCTCGAGGGGCAACGGGGAATAAAGGTCTAGAAAAGTGCCCTGTACCAGGGGATGTTTGAGGGGGGTGGGGGGATGGAGCCAAAGAGATACATAAGGTGAGAAATGCGAGCAGATTAATTGTAGCGGTAAGAGAGCCACCAGCGGGTTTTAGCAGAATGTGACAGGATAAGATTTGAAGTTCACGAGATAGTACTTTGGGGCGGCAATTAGGAAGATAGACTAGAAGAGTCAGTCTGGAGGCGGTTAACCATCTAACCAGTTAGGACACTACTGCCCTGGATAAGAAGTTGGCCACAGCAGTGGTGGGAGGACAAGAGGGGAGGGGTCACCGCAGGAGGCCGAAGGGGCAGGGCCTGGCCACCGGGTGGATGTGGAAAAGGGTACAAGGTGCCTCCAAAGTTTCTGATCTTCAAATGGCTTTGGCCATACGGAGAGGTCAGACCTCCAACTCCAGAATGAACTGCATTATACACTGTTAGTTGCAAAATACATAGATTTCCAGTGTATATAATGGAGAGAATGCCTCTCTGAATTTCACAGGCCTATCTGAGGTTCAGTGCTCTCAAAGAACTAGACAGGATTACGAACACACTTCAGCATTTTTTTGGTTATGAAAAAGAAAGCATGTTTGATATTTCTCAAACAATGGCTTTGCAGATGGAAATAACTAAGCTAGGGAGAAAGTATTTCCAAGGTTGTCAGTTCTGAGTGAGGCATCATTCAACATCTCTCAGCCTAAGGTTTCTCGAAGCGGGTCATGGACCACCTGAATTGGCATCACCCGTGATGCTTGTAAAAACTGAAGTTTTTGACCATAACCTGCCTAGCCAACTCAACCAGTTAAGATATAACAATAATCCAGAAGTGGTTAAAAATAAGCCAGCAGAATATGCCAATGGATTTCACACAGCACATAATCTCAAAATATAAAACATACTGATAAGATATTTTATCTCACACATTTTGTATGTTTGAATTTATGATCACATTTTCAGAGCTGTAAAGAGTTAAAAATAATAAAAATGACATTTAGGTGAATGTTTGCAGAACCTCAGAAGCAGCCTTGGGAACAAAGTTTAAAAGCCATAGGTTTGAATTATCTCCTTTATACCCACCAAGAAACAAGCCAAAAATGCAAACGTAACCAATGATCTAGCCAGCAATTAACATCTAGCAACTACCTATTGGAGGAGGACGAACTGTCACAACTCCAACTCAAGAGCTACCATGTGAACAAGAGGCCTGGTCAACAACCTCTCCCTTCCCTGCTGCCAGGCTTCCCAAACCAACCCGACATGCCCAGAGTATATACGACCCCAGCCAAGCGCGCCCACCCCCAGGAACCGAGCTCTTGACACGCAGCCTAGAGCCTGCCTTTCTCTGCTGCCTCAGGGATCACGCCAGAATTACCATCCATTTTATTTGTTGCTTCTGTTTTCACCAAAGCATTTTTTCTTTCCCCTTCTTAATGCTCCTTCCCCTCCCCCCTGGAGGGAACCCACAGGATCCAGTGTTCAAATCCAAGCCCCCAGGGCAAAGTGGGCCCAGAGATGCCAAGGCCAACACGCTTCCCTTTCAACAGCCAAGTCTCTTTTCTTCTCCTCGTCTAGTGTTCTTACCCA
This sequence comes from Balaenoptera acutorostrata, assembly GCF_949987535.1. Taxonomy (NCBI): domain Eukaryota; kingdom Metazoa; phylum Chordata; class Mammalia; order Artiodactyla; family Balaenopteridae; genus Balaenoptera; species Balaenoptera acutorostrata. The sequence goes on from NC_080076.1 coordinate 17,181,082, forward strand.
GACCTGCCATAAATTCCCCCTTATGACCTGGCTGCACGTCTGCCAAGCAAAAAGCCAAGGGTAGTACAGCCGACCTGGAGCCTGGCACTAAGAAATAAATCCTCTCCAGGGGGGAAAAAAACAATTCTCTCTACACAGACATGTTTAATAAACAGCAGGACATGGTCTACTCCAGCAAAATGCCTGAGCACAGTGGTATCAGAATTGGTGACCATGGACACCCAACACATTCCAACAATTCTGCAGCCGGCGCCCAGCCCTATACACAGTTCAAACCAAAGCAAAGTTGTTGGTTACATCTTGGGGCCTTCCTTAATCACTTAAGTCTGAAATCCTTCTCAAGCCATCTTAAGGGAGAAAAAAGGACTACTGTACTTTTTCTAGCAAGCATTTTATCATTAATAATAATATAATCAACCACATTTATACAGCACGTTAGCATTGCCAGAGCTCTTAAAGTTACCTCATTCATTCCTCACAGGAACTCTAGTGCAGGTGCTGTCATTTAACAAATAAGGAAGTGGGTTCAGAAAAGTGACATGACCAGGGGTCACAGAAACTGTCAGCAGCAGAAAAAAGGGCCTTAGGACTTACCTGGTGGTGCAGTGGTTGAGAGTCTGCCTGCCAATGCAGGGGACACGGGTTCGAGCCCTGGTCCGGGAAGATCCCACATGTCGCAGAGCAACTAAGCCCGTGAGCCACAACTACTGAGCCCCCGAGCCACAACTACTGAGCCCATGTGCCACAACTACCGAAGCCAGGCGCCTAGAGCCCGTGCTCCACAACAAGAGAAGCCACCACGGCGTGAGGCCCGCGCACAGCAACGAAGACCCAACGCAGCCAAAAATAAATAAATAAGTAAATTTATAAAATAAATAAATAAATAAAGGTCCTGTCCTCACCGGTTCCATCCTTCTCGAGATGAGGTCCCTCTGCCCCACAGTCTGGGGCAGGGAATGGGTGAGGGGTGTGGCCTAAGGCTGCTGAGGCCGCAGTGACAGAAACGCTGGCGGTCATCAGCAGCCCCCATAACGTGTAGGTGATTCAGGCCACGGCAAGGGGAGGGGCTGACACGACTGCCAGGCTGTGGTCTCCCTCGACATGAGGACTTACGCACCTTTGTGCTTGGGATGGTTAACTTGGGCTTTGTATCTTTCCAAATTACTCAAGAACCATGAAATTCTTTGCATGTCAAATCTGTTTTTTGGTCTGAGGGTGTGTTTGTGTGTGTGGTCGCACACGCGCGTGTGTGTGTAGTCGTTAATCACACGACACAGAGAAAAATCCACCAAAGTGCGCAGGTGTGCTTTGTAACTGACGTCATTTGTTGTGATTTTAAACATAGCAACAGATTTTGCTTTAGAGCAAACTGAGTTAAATTACATGTAACGTGAATCAAATTACTATGGAAACTAAATTGATCCCACTTACTGAGCACCTGCTACAGAAAAAAACAAAAACAAAAACACTTTACCAACTGCTACGACCACAAGGGCCTACAGGACAAGGTAAATGAAATTTTTCTGGACCCTGAAATTCACCAGCAATTCAGAGGGGAGAAAATTAAGACTATCATCCTATATTAAACCATTCTTTATTATTTGGAAGAAGTCCTTCACCACCCACCTACTAAACTAGATTTTAACAAATAACTGGATCTTGGTGCAGGGCCTAGGCTAAGAATGCTTCTCTTAGTGCAACTTCTAAAAAAGTGATAGATTTCCTTAAACTATACATCTTCTTCCCTTCAAGTTGAATAACTCCATTCCTGATAGCAAAACACCCACTCTCCCCACTCCTTTGGGCCACTGCAGTTGGTTCTCAGCTGTCTAAGCCAAGTGCATCCCTGAGCTATTTGGTCTGCCCGTCCTGTGCGAGGCGGCCCTCCTCCAGCTTCCGGGAAAACAGCTGTCCAGGCACTCCATCACCCCACGCCCCGCCGAGCTCACCTACAGGAGGCGGCTCTGACAAACAAGCAAGGTTTAAATTCCCCACGACTGAATATTAAGTAAGGACCCTGTCTCTTTGGGTTATCTATTGCTAACAAACCACCCTGAAATTTAGGGGCTAAAAACCACCAGAGCGATTTAGATGGGGACTGGGGCTGGAACGTCCAAGGCTTCACTCACCTGTTGGGCACTTTGGTGGGGATGGTAGAAAGCCGGAACTTTTCTATATGTGGCTAACTGAAGCTTCTTTACACGGCAGCCGGATCCTGAAGGGACACACTCCCAAAAAGGCAGGAAGTGAAAGCTGCCAGGTCTTTTAAAGACTAAGTGTAGAAGGACCCCAGCCTCACTGCCACCGCATTCACAGGGCCAGCCCCGATTCAAGGGGAGGGGAAATACATGCTACCTCTTGATGGGGGAGGGATGAAAACATCTGCAGCCAGCCTTACTCCGCCACACTGTCTTCCCATGTTTACTCTAAGAAGGATATGCTGACATAATCTCTATGGTCTTAGGGCCAGACCTAAAATCTGCGCTTTAAGGTCGCACAGCCTACCTACCATTTTGGTCTGAAACAGAGCACCGTGCAAGGAGCTCACTGAACGGATACGTACATTAGCCCAACTTGTTACGAGGATACATACATTAGCCCAACTTGTTACGAGGTCACAAAGCCCTGTCTGCAACACCCAACTGTCAACAACCACACAGCATCTGATGAACCAAAGCCAAACAAAACCAGCTCACACTTCTCTGTCAAACATTTCAAAAGTGAAGATGGAATCTAAAGACACGTAAGGAAACCTTTACGTCCTCACCCATTCCTGTCTGTCCTGTCTTTATATCTCAGCAGAGGCAAAATATGTGGCACAGAATTTTGGAAAGGAAACAGAAAGTGCCTTCTGGGGGGTGCGGGGGAGGGATGGAGTGGGAGGCTGGGGTCAGCAGATGCACACCATTATATGCAGAATGGATACACAACAAGGTCCTGCTGTATAGCACAGGGAACTACAGTCAATATCCTGTGATCAACCACAATGGCAAAGAATAGGGAAAAGAATGTATATACATGTATAACTGAATCACTCTGCTGTACAGCAGAAATTAACGCAACACCGCAAATCAACTATACTTCAGTAAAAGAAAAATTTTTTTAAAGGTGCCTTCCTATCATCTGTGAGAGGAACAACTGAAGGAGGGACTCTTCATAAATCTCAAAGGTGATATTAGATGCTAATTGTTTTTCCTCTAGAATATCAGATGATTTGTACTTTTAAAAATAGCGACTTTATTTTCCTAGGCTCCAGGGAAGCTGGGTTAATCCAAGTTTTGTAACTACCAAGGTGCCTCCATGTGATTTACAAACAGGACGTATTCTCTGATGTGAAAGACCTGGGGTCCTGGCATGTCTTGCGACTCCCCCTGGGCCACTACCCCCTTCATTCTCTATACTCCAGCCTCATCATGATCCCTCTTAGTTCCTCCAATGCACCCAACTCCCTTCCCCATGCAGGACCTCCGTGTGCACGGGCGCAAGGTTCCTTCCTCCTGGACTCCCTTCCACCCGCACAGCCCACACCTCACACATCAGGCCTCGGTCATAGCTGGCTCTTGAGAGGGGGTTCTCCTGGTCGCCCTTCTTCAAGTAGGCCTCCCTATTACTTTCTCTGTCTCAGACTCCTGTTTACGTCCTTTGGCATATTTATGGAAATACTCTATTTAGTAGTGTCTTTTTACTATTTATAATAAGCACGGTAGCTAGAACATAAGCCTCCCAGAGCAGTGGCCGTGTCTCTCTTATTCAACACTTGCATCTCTAGAACAGCACTTGGAATGTGAAAGGAATTCAGAAGGGTCACTTATCCTTGCTGACCTTCATGTTCATAAAGGAAGCAACAGCAGGTAGATCACACAACCTCTCTGGAGGTAATTATATTTTTGTTAAAGCGGGGGAGGCTGCATTAAATAATATTAATTTCCAGCCAGCTTTACCACTGAACTGTAGCTTATTCCACAGCTGTCACTGAGAGACTTGGGCTTAGTAAATAAATAGCTACTATTTCATCAGTAAAGATTTGTTTTCTAGTCTCTAATTTCCAATAAATTTAACATTGCAAAACCTTAACACAAATAAAATGTCTGGGGTGAAAAACTATCCATGATATTATGTTAGACTTTAAGTATCTTAAAGGCATATAAGAAAAGTCTAATATACGAAAAAAATATCAGAAGTAATGAAGTTTTTATGTCTTTCATACGTTTGGAATTTATCTTCTACACCAGGGATGATGTCCAATCTATAACAAACCACAGTCCCAGGTTTGAAGTTGTAATTTGCTGACAATCTCATTTCAAGCACATCCAAAATTAGCAACTAATTCTTTACACATACTTATTAATAGACTCCTGAAATTCAGAGATTAGATTCGAGAGAAGCACACTCAGTGTGAAGCACGGAAAATATACAAAAAGAAAAATAAAGACTGATTTTAATATAATTGTTACCAAACAAACATGGTAATCAATGAGGGAAACTACTCAATTCCTACATTTTTATTCTACTCAATAGCAAAATACACAATTAATATGTGCAACTACATAACTGTTGATAAAATTACTGATCTATAATCAACTGTACATTTTGGTTTATAATTTGGTTTTCATAATTTACAGATCTAAAGGGTAACTTTTAAATTATGACAACTCTGTTTGGGTTTAATGAGAATCAGAAAGAACTCCTCCAGAAATACATCTAGGGGAAAGGTAGCCACTGTCATAAAGTGGTCTTGGTTTGGCCTTTAAAAAAGAGAATAAATCACTTTGCTATACACCAGAAAGTAACACAACACTGTAAATTAACTACACTTCAATTTAAAAAAAAAAGGCAAATAAACCACTAAAGCCTAGAAAGTCCTTTTAACTTAAAGTCTAAAGTTGGCTGACACCTGGTAGTTTAGTGAATCATACAATCTTTTTTTAAGAATACTTTTTATTGATTTTTTTTTCATAGTTCTTCCATACAGTCCAGTAGAAAAGTCATTAACTCTAAAAGGATAAGGACAAGACCCAGGCAGCAATAATAATTAAGATGAACCACAAACGTGTTTGCCAATATAAATTCAGCTGACAGGTTTGCTGGGTATCCAATCCTTAAACATCTGTGAAGAACTTTCATCTTCTTCAGAGGGAATAATAATAAAAACACCTAACATTTATTAACCACTAAGTGCCAGGAGCTATGCTAAACAGCTGGCATAGATTCTATCCCACTGAATTCTTAAACTTAAATCTTAAAATAATCTATCTGATTCCAGACATGCTCCAAGGACAAAGAAGAATAAAACAGGCAAAGGGATTGGGGAGAAAGACAAAAGACAGGCCACATGCCCTTTATTCAAAAAGAACAACTCAAATCCTTGCTCTCAGTCTATTTAGTCTCACTTCATAAACAATCCTAACAAACTTCCCTAAACACCTTCTAAGTCCTTAGCAGGTAAGAGGGAGGCGGGCTACTATACTCACAGCTCTAAGAAGTGGTAACTGACGAGCAAGAGGGATGAGAAATCAACAATAAGCAGCAAACTCATCTCAGAGATGATGGACGTCTTGAGAACTTTAATGTTGAAGCAAAGTGTATTATATACCTTATTAAGCCCTGATAGCAACATTAATAAAACATTTCCATAAAGAATGACTAGATTATACGATAATCCATGGCTGTGAGGGTAACAGTGAGTCCAAAAAAAAAAAAAAAAAAACCACTGAGATATGCTTAGAATGTTCTACTTAAGAAGGCATGAAAAGGAGTAAGAGAATCATGTGAACCACCCCTGGACAGTTCGCTTGCAAAAGACCCTTAAGACGTAGCTAGAGTGTAGCAGGAAGAAGAGCGGTTCCGGCATCAAGCCGCCTGGTACTGAAGTTCTGCTACCCTCCTTCCTGTGTGCCTCTGGACAAGCCACACACTTTCCTGTTTAAAAAAATGAGACACTGGCCCAGGTAACCTTTAAAGTCCTCTGCACGTCTGCTTTTAAACACTACAGGGAAGAAAGCACGTATTACCACTTCTTTGAAATTCATGAAAGTTTGACGCCCGGTCAACACTTTCAAGAAGCGGAGTTTTCAAAAGCCACAAAAATGCGCTCAGTTAATATTTACAGAAGGAAGATAACTTTTGTTACCTGGAGAAAAGTCATATTTGCAGGTAAGATACAACAGGACAGACCGGTCTTGCCGGTCTAGAATTAGAATCCCACTTTCACTTGCTTCTTGCAGTTGGAAACTGAGGAGAAAACTATTGCTTTCATTTCTAAGCTCTTTTGGGAGAGAAGCTTTTCTCCATATACGTTGCAAATACCCAACTGGAACACTCTGTTCCTCTTAACATAGGTATTGCACAGCCTCCTTTGCACGGAAACTTACCTTGTGGGCTGAGCCACAGAAGAACACCCCACCTCCAGAAAGAGCCACCGCAGGAACAAACAAAAGTGAAAGAACATGTGAGAATAAACGTGCTAAATGAGTATTTACACCAGGGGTTATTAACCAACTCAAAACCCAGGTTTAGGCTGTCACTAGCATTAACTTCTTAAACTAGTTGTTCTCTACCCTGACTGCGCGTCAGAGTTACTGGGGTGCCACTCTCCCCCGAACAGTCAGTCCACGCCTAGCCAAGGGGTCCTTGAATGAGCTGGAAAATCAGAATCAGTGAAACTCTCCTTACCCAGTCTGCATCATCCTCGGCAGATTCCATTCCATTAAGAGTCAACCGATTAATAAGCAGAAAGAGCAATACATTAAAATAAAATTAAAAATCTGATAACCAGTGGCTTGAGCTGGGCAGAAGGTTAATAATTCTTCCTGCTGTACTGAACCGTTTAGACCCCATTCTGAACGCAGGGTGGGAAATAAAAAAGAGGCCTTCAATAGGCCTGGAAATGCTTGCATGAACCTAGGATGATTTTCTGAGAGTTGTGAAGCAATGACTTTTTAAACCTGTGTTAGACCCTCTATTCTGCAGATAAACACCATTTAGTCCTGCCCCGCCCTGCCCCCAATACAACCGACCTTCCCTGCACCCCCCTTCCCCCCACTTCAGGCAAATCTTCCTGCATCTGTTTTGCTTGGCAACACACACCAGCATTCCAACACAGGCCACCTGGCCACTGAGAGAAGATTGCAACATATTCAGCAAAATAAGAAACCTGTTCAAAAGGAAAAACTATCTGGAGGGAGGGTTCTGGGAGCAAAGATCAGCGGATCGCAGGGCTCCACTTAGTAAGGGAGGCACCTCTGAACCACTTCGCATCCTGCCCCTGCCCCTTTCCTGGTTGTAAGGTTGAGAGACTGTTCCCAGGCCTGCTCTCTCCAATGAAACTTTCCACTCTCCGAGGACTCCACTGGCTTCTCCAAATCCAGAACCTCTGCACAGGCCTTAGCAGGTCAGTTCAAAGAAATGAGGATAAATTGGCTGTGGCCACCTTCTGATGCCCACAGGAAGGACATCAGCACAAAGCACGACGTCTGGTATTTCCCTCTGTCTCAATCCACATTATCAGGGAAATTGCCAGTGGCCGAGACAAAGGAGCATCAATTTCCTTAGCAGTGACTTAAGAATTCTCTCCCGTCTCATGTCTTCTCCGTGAATTGAGACTGACCGTGTTTCAAGGCCTCAGCCCGTCAAGGAAACACACGGTGAACCAGAGGGCAAAAACAATGACCTCAGGAATCGGGGGAAAAGACGCAGAAACCCCTGCTCCCGGACGCCACTTCTGAAGGGACTGCCTGTCTCTGGAGGTGAGGCTTGCAGAATAAATGAGCTATTTTAAAAGCTGCATATCTGCTTTGTAGCCCACACATTATTCATCAATGGACAATATGCCCTATAATAAATGCAATCTGCAAATCAGAAGCAGACTCCCTGGTGCAAACCTGCAAAAATAAATCCACCCACATCCTGCCATGACACAGGCAGCAGAAAGCATCTTGAAATAACACTTGCTTAAGGAGAATAAAGGCTTCCCATTTTCTAGGCACTGCAACATGAACATGACAGTCTAAGTACTAAGGTTTGACAGTCTAAGAATTGAGGTTAGACTAACTCCTGAGAAAAGTGATGACTGTTCCTAGGAGCTGGAAGAATAAATGTGTGGAACGGGGACAAGAGCCAAGGCCAGGGCTCAGGCTCTGCCACCCTCGAAGGTGACATTTACGAGTACTGTGGCCTCCCTCTTCCTACTCTGCAGTCCCCGTACAGGAGCCAGTGTGGGCTGTGACGATGTAAGTGGGATCACGTCCATCCCTCCTGTGCTCACTGCCTTCTGTGGCCTGCCAGCCTCGCATCCTCACAGAAGCCTTCTCCCTCCGTGCCGTACCCGCTCCATCACCACCAGCTTCAAAGCCTACACATCCCGTCCCACTGCGCCCATTTTAGCCACGTTCACCTCCACGCTGGTCCTCCTACTCTCCCAGCAGGTGCTCAAAGAATAGCTCTGTGGAAGGCAGGCAGGCAGGCAAGGAAGGAATTCATTCAACTCCACATTTGATGGGAAAGAAAGGAATTATTCATGCCAATAACCATACCCCCAAATTCTTCAGCAACATTTCACATGAAAAAACAATTTGTTGAAACCTGCTAATCACGATCAAGGAAATTCTTGGGCAAATATAGAAACCACATCGCTGGTGGTTTCTACCTTCAGTCTTTCAAAACACGGTCCCCTCCCACTGACCCACTAGGACAAATCCTAGTCATCTTTCCGGATCCGGTTCCAATCTTCCCCTTGCATGACATCACTCCTGTCCATCATGACCCACGGTATCCTGTCCTGTGTGTAAGCATGCCTTAATGCTGGAATATAAAAGGTTGGGAAACCTGGTTTGTGTCGATAGAACTTTCTGTGTTCAGGGCACAGGACAGCTCCGATGAGGCACGCATATCCAGCAGAAGCACTGATTTCACGAGAACGGGCACCGTGCAAGTGCTGATACCCAGCAAAGGCAGCGGGTGACAGGTTGCTGACAGCGCTTCCCATGCTGTATATTCAAAAATAATTATTGCACACTTGTGAGATAAAAAGAATATTCTCTGTAAGTGTGAAAATAATGCCCTCCGTTTCCTCATCTTTAAACTGGAAAGGAACTGGTCTACATAATTCCTAAGGAAGCTCACAGCTCTTTAAGTTTACGAATGTAAGATAAAAAATGGCTCCTGCATACATACGTCGGAGAAGAGTGCCACATTGCAGAATACAGGAGCATCTCTTGCTAGTATAATTTCACCCTAGGGTGCAGGCAGGCCCTTAGGCACGCTGTGTTTATATAAAACTATTTTCACTGCTTTGTCCTTTGCTGCAACATCTGGGCATCCTCACAATATACGCTAACGTGGAGAATATTATATCAGGATTTTAAAAAACAGCTTCTACTATAAGAGATTAAATAAACTTAAATATTAAAATTGCATTAAAATGTTTAAAGTTACACTACAATTTAGTATCTCTTTCTTCAAGTGGAGAAGCATAATTGGTAAGTACATAATGAATACATACTAAGCTTAAGGCACTTTTACTCATGAGAGAGATAATAAAGAACCAAGAGCCAGGCTGTTAGCATGCAGTGCTTAACTCAGCCCAACTCCTTAGGAAAGTTAAAGAAAGCTGTTAGTCCTACAACAGAACTCCTGGCCTGAAAAACTCCCCGCTTTGAAGAAGTGCTAGGTTCTCTGGTTGGAGCTTAGTATACGTGTTTCAGTATCTCTATTCCACCTCAGCTCTTCTATTCAACTCAATTTTTAAACAACTGGACCACAGCAGCTTTTTTGTCCTCCTTGAAGAGTCAAATACCCAGTCGTGTATTTTAAAAGAAAATGAAAAAAAAAAAAAACCTCAACAAGCATGATTATGAAGCTTTAAAAAGTCTCTCAAGGAAGTGGATGAGTTATGACATATGTGGGTCATTAAATATATTTTAAAAGTCTGTCAGTTCTGGATTGACCCACAGAGTAGGAAAGGGAAACTGTAAATCTATCAAACTACTTGAATCATCAAATATGTAACATGATAACGTTCCCTACCCCATCCCAGTCCCCCAGAAAGAGGTAAACAACGTAATAAAAGATGACGGATTGAAAGCAGATTCCTCAGAGTTATTATATGAGGGAAGTAAATGCCACCTGACTTACCTTGATGTATAAAAATTAAGTCCCAAATTAAGTCCCAAAAGAAGGCTGTGTAAATTCTGAAAGGCAGATCTGCTTGGGGAAGCACTGGTCTTTTCCCCCCTGGAGGAATTTCCTCACTTTCTGCTTACCAAGTACAGGGAACAATACCTAACACTAAAATAAACACGGAGTTTTTCAAAGAATAGGTAGTTGGGGCAGCCACCTAAAGGAACCAATACAAAGTATTTGAACATTAAGTGTGGCCACAACAGTCAACCCAGAGAAGGCAGGCAGGGTCCCTTCCAACTCAATTTATGATACTTTGATTTCATTTTATGACCTCTCCCTTCACATGAAGCACTCTATTCAAAAGTGTCAGAACAGTCCTTGGTTCTAAAATGATCAGGGATTAAAAAGCAGGCTTCCTGAAATTCAATCTACTTCATCCTCCTCCCTGAAAGCTAAACTTCCTGTTAAAACGTGGTGATGCCTAGAGACCACCGAGGTGTCAATTCAGGACACGGCACAAAACAGGCAGGACACTGACAGCTTCATTCAGGCCCACTCATGCAGGCCACCTGTTTCACTGACTGACTTTCTTATATTCCCTCTGCATCCCCGTTTGCCCAAGTAAGCTGTAGCACAAAAAATAAATAAGTAAACAAGAGATTTAAAAAGGAAAACCCACTGGGAACATCATACATCCGTGATGCCTACTGAGTCAAGATAATTTCTAAAAATCTTTCCATAATCTCCATCTACCAGAAAAATCACCAAGCTCTTGCAATACATAGTTTAGCTAATATTTTCAACACTCTATCCTTTTAGGCCTTTTTCATCTTTAAACTGGAGCTGGGTCTACATCGTGGGTGGACTGTCTTGGCGTCCTCTCTTGTGTAGGCCATGGAATATTATGCTGCCGGGTATGAATCAAGGGAACTGGATGATCGCAGACAGGATACTAAACCTCTCAATAATCACCAGCCAATTCTGGATTGGGTTTCCCGAGCTTCTTTTGGCATTTAGAGTGGAAACTTAGATATTCTGGTATTCGAGCATTCAATCAACAATTTCAACACCTTCCATGAATTTCCAGCTTTTTCCTCATTTTTGCAAATGTCTTGGTAGTATCATTAGGAGATAAAAAAGGTCAATATATTTAGCCATTAATCTATCTCACCAGTAATAATATGCAGTTAATTCGTTTTATTAAAAAATCTGCTTATAGACTACCATTTAGATTAGCCTCAATTAATTTTAAACCATCAACTATACAGAGACAGCCAACATTTATTAAATTTAAGATAATTCTTACATGGAGTAAATTTCTTCTGGTATTGCAAACTTTTATGTAGAGATAACAATTTTCTTATTAGCACATGTTATAAAATTGTAGTTTTATTTCAGTGCCAAGGAACTCTGCCTCCAAGCTTAGCCAAGAGAAGCAGCTGCAGCATTTATGAAAACCCTCTAAAAGTCAGTATCTAATAAGGCCTATTCCCAAACTCTGTCCTCATTTGTAAACCACATAACGTGAAAATTTTGTACAGATAACATTAGATTGCTGCTCAAAAGCTACAGCCCATAAAAAGGAAAAGTAAACAACTGGAAACATGGCATGGAAAAAAAAATATATATATATGTGTGTGTGTGTGTTTATCTATATAACCAAAATGGCATGGTAAACAAATAACATGTTGGAAATGTCAGCAGAAATAACTATTTGTAAGTTTCAAAATTCAATAGCGCAAATACAACTAAAGGTCCTGTTCTACAACGCACAGCTCACGAATTAATGGAAGTCTTTTCAAGGACTGCATCATCGCAGGGCAACGTTAAGGCTCTGTGATACTGATTATCCAAGGGGCAAATACTCAGGAAAGATGAGATGACAGCAGAAAGGAGATCAAAGTCCGTTACTAAAGTAAACATTTCCAGGTATGCCTTAAATTCATGTTGCCCTGTGTCTAATACCCTGTGATCAAAACCCGACTGTTCACAGTTAACCTAATTACCTTCCTTGGAGAACGATTTGTACATTACAGAGACCTGGGTAAGAAGGGAAAAAACCACATAACACCTCATTTAAACCTCACCGTAAACCTGTGAGTTGGACGTTTTTAGCCTCCTCTTTCGCTGACGAGAGAGGACACGCAGAGAGGGAGTCACTCCCCCGGGACACGTCAGGAATCTGCACAGTCCAGCCCATGAGGCCCGTGCTCCAAGGCACCAAATGGAGTGGCCATCTCCAAAATTCTCAGCATTAAGACGTCACATCACAGAAAGCATTAACCTGCATTTTGGCTACACAGGCTTCTAAACTGTGCAAAGATATACGTATTTTTAAAATTCCTATTCTGTACATACGCAAAATGATAGATGTGATACTGTCATTAGTTATCACACCTAATGATAGTATCACATACCTTGGTTGGAAACAGTAAAATAACACCATTTCACATGATGGTTGGGAAGGTTGAGTGAGACAGTGGGATGGTTATACAGACTAAGTGAAAGAAAGGCAGGCACTCTTCAAATTGTGAAGTGCTTCAGAGATGTGAGTTGTCACCTGCAAGCCCTATGTGTTTGTGTGTATACACACCTACTGATGTCACCACCTACACTTTTCAAAATATCCGTCTAAGTCGAAATTTCAAGTTCCATAATATTGGAATGTGCCCGTATAGAACCACATTAAGAGAGATAGCCAAGAAGAAAAAGTTTACAGAATCCATTCAGAGACCAAGTCAATGGAAGGAATACTAGCTTTTTTTATCCACTGCATTGCTGTGGTGGTGCTTTTAAATAAAGGGGTGGTTTATACCTACTTTCCTAGAGTTATTTTTTAAGGTAAAAAAGAGACAACAACTAATACTAATGTAAAAATCGTTCTGTATAGTCAAATCACCTTCTCTGAAAGAGATTCAAACTAAAATTCCCCCCCAAACAAAAATAGTTTGGGTATTCCTTTGTCGTTCAGTAAAATGGATTTTTAATCACAGAAGACTACCATGCTACTTCTGGGAAGTGTAAGTCCATGGAGAGGGCACGAGGAAAATTCAGAGAACCTGGGATGAAGGAAAGAAGGAACACTCCTTCCCTGTAGTGTACGTAGTAGGTGTCAGAATACGTGTTTTTGTCCCCGCTGTGGGCCCTTCTAACTCTGTTTACATTATGAATTTTGTATCAGCAAGAAACTGAGATAGTCCCAGAAACTTTCCAAGGACTCAGTGTAATGTGGGATTAGAAAACCGGCATGACAGCATGGTGAAAGGGGACACAAACGCCTGGTAAACAGTGATCCCACTTCCTCAGAATAACTGTCATGCAGTTAAGAAGCTCATAACCAAACCAAGGAACCCAAAAAACTAATTTAAGAAAATAACTAAATTATTCGTAAATGACCATTAAAATGCTACAAACTGAACTGATGAGTTGTAAGAATTCTGAAATATTACAGCTGATTATAACTGATAACTCTAAAAACCAATTCTACTTTACAGAGGTGTCAGACCAGGTAGAAAATCAACGATCACATGGGGTCCCAGGAATCTGATCAGCATTTTTTAGGCCACATTGCATTTTAGATTTATTCACGACAGTCATGACAGGATGTTTGGGAGGCACAGACAGAGAAAATTTCTCAACAAGGTAACCTTGTAATAAGGTCTAAGGCATAGATCACGACATATGAACACATTCGCAAAAGGAATCTTGAACGGTTTTCTCCGAGAAAGATTTTTGACATCAGTCAAAAACCAGACTGTAATCGATTTATCACGTAAACTAATAATGAAATGCCCTTCTGTCCAAAGCAGAAGATATTTGAAACGTCAAAAAAGCTTGGTGGCAGCCAGACTGTAGACGCCCAAGTGAATGTTTTCCTTCAAGATAAATAAGGCTGTGGCAGCTGCTGTCTACACTTAACACCCCTGCCCATATGAAACACGTACAAAGTGTTGAATGGAACAGACGGTTTTGTTATGAGACAAGTTTTGTTTCTGCTTCTTGAAGAAACAAGTTTTCGCTTAAAAGAAAACCAGCTTCCTACCAACCATTTACAAATTTCTGTAAGTGTACAAAAATACAAATACGAAAATAAAAACTACTGTGCACAAATGGAACTTACTTTCCAAGAAAAGCTCTTTATTCTAGAACTTGCATTTCCAAATTTGAAGAAATTTATTTTCCACTCTAATAGCCCTCGCAAATTAGAGCGGTCCTTGCATGTAAATTGGAATGTTCTATTTGTTTTTTAATCACATGAGAAACTTCAAGCCAAATGAGACTGGAATTATATAAATCCGTTTGTCCTCAACATCTAACTGCAAATGATTTAAATTCTGATAACTGAACAGTTGTCAAAACTTTAGGGAATGCATTTCGTCAATCTTCACGTGGTAGGTGGTCCAAATTCAGCATGGAACTGTGCTGCCCATTGAAGCCTACACCTGTTGTGATGGTACTTTCTTGAGTTGAAGGATAGAAGCTATTATCAAAATTTTATTGAAATTTGTACCACTGTATAAAAACGGTATTGGTTCAGACTAAGACAATGCACTCAGATATTTCCTAATAAAAGGGCTAGAGATAATAAAAGGGTTTATAGAAGGGAAAAGAAGAAGAAACAGTTATAAAGCACCAAGAAAAACATAATATTTGCATTTAGCACCTGATTACGCTTTCAAAATGGTGAAAACCAATGACGGAGCAGTGATAAAATTTACTCAAATGGCCCAAAATATTTCTCAACACAAAAGACGATACGATTCCACAGTCATACTCAGTCATCCACTTTGGAAAGTCACCATTCACAACTGAAACCCAAACAAAAAGTCTCCTAGACATTCATTGTTGTATCCTCAAAACCAGCCATCACAGGAAATTCAAGGAAAAAAACCCAATTCAAAATATAAGGAGCTTGTCCTTTAAAAAAAAAGCACTCAGTGGCTAGGGACTATTAGTAAAAGAAAGCTAACTGATGAAACTTTTCATCCCACGACAAACTATGAAAGCTGCAGTCATCATTTGCCTTGGTGGAGTTAGCAGCTGTCTTTCTGTGCTCCATTTCACTGAAAGGGAGAGAGCAAGAACACAGGCGCAATAAAGGCCAAAATCTGTTGCAGGGCGTCTGTTTCCACAGCTGGAGACAGGGCACTTACTATTCTATATACAGCAGTCCAGCTTAGACACTCAAGTGGGCAGTGTTAAATTGCAGGGCTGTGCAATCTGATCATTAACAAGTCCCCAATCAGTTTCGCCTTGCCTTGGCCCATAAGCCAATCTGCTTCAAAAACACATTTCCTCGTGTCCCACGAGTGTGACTATGTTTGTTCAGTATTACTTAATGGGACAAAAAACCAAAGACAATACATTATATAACAAGGGCTGGCCCTCTACAGCTAAAGGCCATTAGGAAGAACTGGTCCAACTTGACATAACACTGAATTATTAAGAAACTAGACAAGTTTAACGTGAGATTCTCTCACCTTCATTAGAACTGATTATTTTTTAAAGGCTGTATCTGCAAGCAGTTTTTAAATGCATTTCCAACGTCAACACGTTGGGGCACTGCAGATTAACTTAAAAGTAATACATTTAAAAAATTCTTTTATTCAGAAGGGATGAAAGGGGGGGGGGGAAGGGGTTGTCTGGATTTTTCAAAACAGAGTGATTCGACTTTGAGGATATTTTCTAAAACGCTAGTTAGTTTCATGGACCTCTACCAAAGGCTGGACCACAAATCATGGTCCCAGAACGCGGCCAAACATTAAGTTACACTGACCCGAAGCAGGGAAACTCCCAGGAGGGAGGAGGATGGAGTTTATTTTAATTACACTGGAGAATAAGCTTGCTGGGCTTGAATCAGTCCCTACCAACCGGCCGTCACATGGAAACGCACGCTCACTTACCGAGGCGCAGGCTCCCGTGGAACCAGGGCTGGCGGCGTTATTCTCCTCGGGACTCGGAGGAGCTTCCTCTGGCCCCCGAGTCACAAGAATTCTGAAATGCTGCTGCCCCGCATTTTGATCTTGCCTGATCTTAAAGGTGCAGCCCTGACCCTGTGGCGTCCTTTCCACGGAGTTGGTCCTGTGGATTTCGGGAGCCACCCTGCGGCCCCGAGGTGGCGTCTGCGGGTGGCCCGGGTGGCCGCGCTCTTCCGTGGGGCTGCCCCGCTCGGCCCGGGGCTGCGTGGGGTACGAAGTGCTCCTCTCCAGCCGAATGCGGGGATACCTCACCAACCTGTCCCCTTTGGTGCCAGTGAACCCGAAGTTGAAGTCACCGGCCAGCCCTGGCGCGCCTGCTTGCGGCTGCTGCAACTGGAAGACAAAGCACCGCTTCCCGGAACTTCCAGAAGCATCTGGAACATGCTGCAGGGACCAGCGCCTGGGCTCCGGCGCCGATGGGCCGCTCTGGCCGTCGGCCCCGAAGGGCGTCAGCCTCACCTGTCGCACGTCTGCGCTGGAGGCGCGGTGCTGGATGCGGAGCCCGCCGCCGCCCTCCCGGCCCCCGACGAACGAGGGCTCGGCCTCCTCGAGGCCGTCGGGGGCTACAGGGCCCGGCACTTGGCGGCCACACATACCGTTGACCTGTGGGCCCGGAGCCCTCGCCGCTCTGGGAGGGGAGCTCTCGGGACTCTCGGGCTCCGGGGGCTCCGGACAGCCGCCCCAAGGTGCCGAGCCCGCGTCGCCGTCCAGGCCCTCGGGCGGCCCGCACCCGTCAGGGGCCCCGTCGGCCGCCTTCCGCTGCAGCGAGATCTGCACGGACGAGCTCCGGGTGGGCCGCGCGTCGAAGGGGCTCAGGAGCTGCGGGATGAACATGGACGTGCTGCGCTTGAGCGCGCCCACGCCTCCCTGCAGGCCGCCTCCGCCGTCCTCTGCTCCATTCGGGGTGAAGGGGTGAGGGCCGCTCCGCCGCGGGAGCGTGTGGAATGCCATGAAAAAGTCGTCTTCTCTCTCCTGGTCTAGGATCTCTGATTCGGGGGCTGTGTTGCTGCGACCTGAGCCAAAATGAAACCGAAGCCGATGGGCCATGGTGCCCAGAGGGCCAGGGAGGGAGAGGACGAGCGTCAACAAGAAGCCTGGTGCTGCCAGAAGTCAAAAACCAAAGACACAAACTCCAAGAAAAAGTGTCCCATCTGCCAAACCGTTAGTACTGCGGCACCAAGAGCGACAGATAGCAGAAATAACCCAAGTGGCAAGCGGCATTCCAGGCATGATTGGATAAGAGCAAAAAGCTCTCATCCACACTGTGACAGAGGGTAGGATGGCCAGAACCACATGACTGCGGTCTCCCCCTCCAATGCCAGCTTGTGGACTTAGTGGAGTTTTCCCCCCTCTCGCTCTCAATTTTTTTTTTTTTTTTTAAACAGCAAGAGCCTGAAACAGCACCTTCCCAGCTGCTGCTTTTCCATCAGACAGGAGTGGCCCCAGCAGGGAGCTCTCACAGCTGACTAAGGCAGCAAACACACTCCGAGCCATGCTGCTATAAATCTAACTGCACGGCGCTCACCGGACAGTTCTTTCCGAACCAAGCAGGGCACCGGGACTCTCTCTAACCAATGTGAGAGAGAGACCTGGCGTCCAACACAGAAGCACACGCAGTATATCCGCCCACTTCCCCAACCACCTTTCCCACCGAACCGGATAATGACAAGTAAAAATGCCGTGGCCGCTGGAAGACTCTTTCACGAGCAATCGGATGTTATGCTCCCCTGTTACTTATGATGTCACCACACTACCATGATGGAATGCAAACTAATAAAATGTACTATAAATACGATTACACACCCCACAGGATAAGTGTCGCTTTAACACTAAATAATTAAACCATGATCTACAAGTAACAAAATAGCTAAATGGAGGGGGGTACAACTCACAACACTGCCAGTTAAGGCCTGCCTCTGGCTACTACAACGTTTTTCATTTAAAAGATTGGGGGGGGAGACGCAATCTCATACATAATATGATTCTCAGACATGGTGGTACCAGAGGAAAGGAGCTCAGCTGGAGAAAACATTCTCTCCCCTATGCCAGACAGGAGAAAAAACCACCACCCTCGCGCCACCACCACTCCCCCGAAAAAAAGGGGAAGGAAAGTTGAAGAAGGGTGGGCATGTGGTTTCGGTAATAAATTAACTTAAATACCATGCAGAAAAAAGGCTGCCTGGAGCTGCCTGTTTTCCGGTAAGAAGTCAGCATTATCACCCCAGTTGGGATACAAACATAGAATCTTGCTGTTTTTGAAGGGCCAAAAAGGACCTAAGCAATAAAAGTGAAAGTCCACGTTCAAAAAGCTGTCATCGGATTTGTAGCTTACTTGGAATATATTCTGTGTGTTTTAAACATACTCTTTTCCATGATCCAGAAACATCAGTTATTTAACAAAGAGGTTTATTTAGGAGGGAGTAAAAAATAGGGGGAGGGGGGCGGAATACCAAGCTGCAAAGAGTGACAAAAAGTTTATTTTAAAATCTGCAAAGCATGACTGTGTCAACAGCTCTGGAGTCCAGGGTGTGGAGGATTAACCTGTGTTTACATACATCCAAATCTGTTTTCTAAAGGCATGTGTTTTAAATGCCAAAAATGATCTCTATGAGAGAAATGGAAGCCAGTTTATTTAATGCGAAAACTGCCTAGCACCACTACGGTCGGTCACGTATAGTCTTAGCTGGGTTAATAGCCAACAAAGAAAAAACCACTGCCAGCAGCATTCACTGCATAGTAACAACACTGCAGATGGCCTGGGGCAAAGCTAGGTACATAAAACACCATTTTTCAGATAAAGTTTGTATTCAAATGGGATTTCTTAGAGCTCTGCATTCATTCAAAGCCCTTTTGGGCTTAGAAGTATAGTTTAGGGCTCATGGCAAGGTCATCTCAACAACAGTCATTCTTTTAGATATTGGAAAACAAAATTTTTACAGTGAATTTCCTTTAATAGAAGAAAAATAATGAGTTAAAGCCCATCTGACAAGAGGCAATTTTTCCTCAAAGTTGACCATTTCTTCACCTTGAAGTGTTATTATACTCAATAAATGAGAGAGTAAGGATTAGTCTTGTGGCTGCATCTGTGTCTCCAGGGACTTACTGTTACTCTGCTGAACATTGCTGAATTCAGTGTTTGCTGGATGAAAGATGGAGTGCTAAGAACTGCACCCTCAAGCAGAATTTCTCATTCGATTTAACAAGAAAATAACTTCATACACAAAGCAAAAGTGATTTTAGCTACTGAGTACTACTAAGTATCACCTAAGGTACAAAATGTCCAGTTCAATGCAACCACCGAGAATCCATATATTTTAATAGAAAAGCTAGCAGGATGGTGGGCCAGCATCTGTTGGCTTTCTAATTTGGAGAGTAACACAAGGCATAGAAGATCAAATATACTCCCAAGTTCCCTAAGGGTTAAAGGCCTGGCTATTCACCACCACTGGCCTGAGACTTAGGAGACCAGCAGTTACATAATTACATAAGGGCTCTAGACCTCAGTTCTCTTTCTTCATTTGCAAGGACAGAGAATTAAATGAGTTAACATTAGAAGGCTCCTCCAGATCAAATATTCTATTAAACTCAAGCTATTCAAACACTTGTAAGTTTCAGTTGAATTCTGCAGAAAGAAGGGTCCATAAGAACATTTCTTTTAAGCAAGTAATATACGGTTGGAGCCTCCGTATCCGCGGGTTCCGCATTCATGGATTCAACCAACTCGAATCAAAAATATTCAGGAGAAAAAAATTCCAGCAAGTTCCAAAAAGTAAAACTTGAATTTGCCTCATACAGGCAACTATTTACATAGCATTTACATTGTATTGGGTATCATAAGTAATCTAGAGATAAAGTTCAAGTATACAGGAGAATGTGCTTAGGTTACATGCAAATATTTCACCATTTTATATTAGAGACTTCAGCATCCTTGGATTTTGGTATCTGCAGGGGTCGTGGAACCAATCCCCCCATGGATACTGAGGGACGACTGTACATAAGTTTCAGGGAAAGCAAATTTGAGTACAACTGACTCCACTGAGTTATAATACCCCTTCTGAGACTAACTTAAAAGCTTATACATATCATAATAATATTCATTTTCATAGTTGGAACACTTGGCTCATAGGTATTTGATGTATATATTCTAGGGAGTTAAATCTGGCAAAGTGCTTTAAGCCAGATTTGCTTCTGAAACTCCATTTCTAAAATGAAATGTAAGTTGTATCAGTTACATACATACACATATATATACCTACTTACCTATCAATCTATATAAAATGTATGTACCAGTTTTATGCCTCAGGCATATTTCTGGTTCTTTGAAGTTACTATCTATGAATTTCCCTCGAGAAAGTACCACTTTTAAAAAAACAGCTTAATTTTACCTCCTAAATACAGATTTACTTTTTGCTATATACTCTTAATTAGATTTTTGTTTTCCCAAAGAGATTCATTATTGAACATGTCACAATCACATGGTCTGGCTTATACATAAAAACCCTGAAAGGTTCATTTACATGAGTAATGGCGGCGACAGATTTGCATATCGTTTGTATCCCCAGAAGCAGAGTGTAAGCATACATGGTTTGATAAATCACCAGTGTGACTTTCACAAATATTAACGACGATACAAACATACACATATACAAATAAACTGTCCTACCCATATCAAAATGTTTGAATTATGAACATTAAACTAGGAATGGGACAAAAATGGTCTTATTGAGGAACATGTATACTGGCAGAAGTACAACATAAATACAGGTTTTTAAAAGATGTTGCTCTAAAAATTCAGTTTTTGAAAAAATGAAGCAAAAATGAAAAATTGGGACCCACTTACCAGTCTGTTTTCATCAAATACTTCAAACAAGAGTCTGTGATTAGATGGGTTTACCTATGAGGGACAGAAATAATATTTTTTAAATGGGCAGAAATAATTCAAGGAATGAAATAAGAGACTGAAAGAATAAAATGCTTTATAACACACCCAAATCAACTGTGTAATATAAACAATTAACCTGCTCTTTCATCAACTAAATCAAGTTTTCTATTATTGATTTCTATTATTATTCTACGCCTAATATTTAGACATATCAAAAGAATAAAACGCTTAATTTTAAGCTGCTTTTCCAACATAAGAAAGGATAATTCTAAGTAGTTTTTAACAGTTGCTAAATCTCCCCTAAAAAGGCATCCTCGTGCCTGTACACCAAAGGCTACATCCTCACAAAGGTCTATGCCTGAGGAAATTTCTTAGGCCTAATAATAAAAGCAGTCATAAAAAATAATGAAGAAAATAGTAAAAAGCGGCTCTTTACCATTGTGTGCGTACTTTTTAGGCACTATCTCCTTTATTAAATATCAAAAACACATGATCTCATTTATTCTCAAAGCAGCCCTATGATGTATAACTGTCTCCCCAATTTTACAAATGAGGAGCTGAGCCCAGCAGGGGCAAGTAACTGGCCCAGGAGCTGGTTATGCAGGGCAACCAGGAGCCCCACCAGGTCTGGCCTGCGAGTCTCCAGAGCCCCTGGTTCGAGCCATTAGAGAGACAAAGAAATAAAAGATAGCCCCTCTTCCAGCAACTGTGGGGTCAATGTCAGAGCTACTGGGCTTTCGATGTCTTTTTGCTTCTTTCTGTCTCTTTACCCAAACCTCACTGAAATAGCAGAAATCATCCTTCAGACTCAAGTATTCAATATCATTTAGTTAAGGACCAACCACGTGTGGGACATGGTGGGAAGCGTTCTCATTTCTATCATTGTACGTAAATCCTGGAAAACAACCTTACCAAGTGAGGATTCCTCTCTCCTAGTGAGAGATGAGGAGGCTGTGGGGAGTGTGAGTCTTTGGGGGGGCTTCTCCAGGGTTGGAAAGGATGTAAGTGGTAGGACCCAGGTCTACCATCACTAAGTAGAGGGAGGGAGAAGGGAATGAAATAACATTTGATGGTACAGAGAACACGACTTGTGCTTCTGACCCCTTGGCTTGCTCTTAGCCTAGTGATGGAGCAGGCAGGTGGGCAGGGGGCTTAGTGTCTGTTTGAAAGCTCAGTGAAGGGTTGTACTGCTGACCAGTGCGTCCACAGGCCGTTGCAGAAGCTGGCATATAGTAAGCACTCAATAAAGATTTGTGCAATGAATACAACAAAAATGTTTTTTTAAATGCCCCACCAAAAAAATCGAGTTTACATATGTTTAGAGCTAATATAAGCTGAAAAAAACCTTGGATGTACTAAAATTTACAGAAATGTGGCCAAGGTGTTAAACTGAAAGAAGTCTAAGTAATTTGGAGTATTACAAGTGGAAAGCTGTATCTGAGAGTTAGCTACGGGCCAATAATATCTATCTGCCCCCATTACTTTTTCAGTCCTTCATGAAGTAATTTAAAATACATCTGGTAGAAGCTACACATAGGATCTCACCAAGTATTAAAATATCAATGCCATATTTTAGCTCTGAACATAATAGAAAACAGATGTCGTATATAGCGATCTAAGTTCGGAGCACATAAGATACCATTGTGACTGAAAGGAAGAAATCAGGACCAATTATAACGAGTCTAATGGTAATATTGTTCTTTGGGAAGCTACACGAATCAGAAGATCTTATTTAGAGCATTTCTGGAAGTAGAGTAGTTTTTAATATCACAACTATACAGATGATAAAAATTAATTCATCCTGAAGAGAAAAAACCCCTCTTTTGCATTAAATACCTGAGCAGCTTAATATTTTCAAAATTTCAGTACAAAAAAAAGCAACTGCAAAAACTCACTGAATAGTAGTCTCCATTAATTCACAGACTTCAGTCTTTCTACACATAGCTCTTCTAGATATTAAATATAAAAGGTTGAGGAAATTTACCTAATTTGGTGATATTTAAACTCCAGAAGTAGTTTTATATTACACACATACACTCACACTGAATCTCTGAATTGTAAAAATTTTCCTTCCTAATTGGAACATGATTGGCAACCTTTAGGCTTCTTTTTAATCATGTTGCTTCTACTGGGTTCGTGTCTCATAGAAATAATTAAGCTCTTGTTTTAATTATATTTTACCTTCCTTTTTTTTTTAAAGAAAAACTTGCATAGAAAAGCTAAAATATGCTATTTGGTTAACTTTCTTTTTGTTTCCCTCAAACATCCCAAAATGAAACAAGTCCAGATTTTGTTACCACTAGTCACAGTCTTTGAAAATTTGGGGCACATTAGGAAGCTACCCAACCATTTCTCATCTTAAAAGGAATTTCATAATAAAAATTTAACAGATATCACTCAATGTGAGTCTGTTGTGATAATATATCAATCTAGTTATCAATAACAATTATTACCCGCCCCCCCCCAAAAAAGAAAAACTTACTCTAAAATAAAATTCTTCATTCCACTTTGGGTTCAGCGTCTGGAAGAGAAATCATCTTGTAATTTATTTTACAGTCTTTGAAACATTAACAGTTACTAGTACAATGCAGTCCACACAGTTGCTTCAACTTTTCCTTTTCCCCCCAGTAAAAAAACAGCTAAGAGATTTTCAAAATGGCAATAAAGGAAGCATTTAGTCAATTATCTGAGACTATTCTATCAACCAAACTAGATGGGGATGGGATGTATTTATGAAACAGATGATCCACAGGTAAGAAACCATAAATTTCATGCTATCAACCAGAAGGAATAACGTCAGGGACCTACAAAGAGCCATCATTGTGAAAACAAAGATATTCTTCAAGAAATTAACACTGATATGATTATTCTATCAAGAAGGAAATGAACTTTGCTTATTTCCCTCAACCTGCTACAAATCTGTCTTGGAGAGCAATGAAGCAGGTGGCAGAAGGGTGACAGTGTTCCCTATTTATACAAAAACTGAAATCTAAAGACTATTTTATAAAGAACAATATTGATGATCAGATTATGTAACATGAAAAAACTCTGCCAGTTATAAACCAAAAGTGAACTCTTTCCCCCCAGATAACCAGGTTTAAAAATATTCATCTACCTATCCTTCAATTCTCCTCTCTACCCATCCACACCCATCCATCCATCCATCTCCACATCAATCCATATAAATATACATCTCACAAGGACATGGAAAGATACTTTTGTCCTCAGCTTCGATAAAAGATGGACTACCAAACAGCCTTTGAAACTAAGATGAAACATACTATGGGAGAATACATTTACACGTGTGTTTGTGCATTTGGACATGCATCATACTCTGAAATAAACACATCTCTCAAAAATTCTATGTAAAAATTTGAGACTGAAAAATCACCACCTCACCAAGGACTACAGATATTTTAAAGTTAGAATGCTATTTGTCTTTATCAATCTATTTCCTTTAAAAACTAGTGCAGGAAGCAGCAGCAAAATAAGAGCAACACAAAAGCACCATAAAAAAATAAACTGAATTTGTACAACATTGAACTGGCATTAAAGAAAAAAAAAAATCAGCAATTTCCCCACCCACAACTCAACGGGGCGTTTAACCCTAAATAAAGGGGTTTCACACTTCCAGCTGTGAATCGAGCCGGGGATGGTAACGAGTGAGAGGGCTGGGAGGAGGAAGGGGGAGAGGTGGGTGCAGGCCCAGGTCCGCCACGGGCTGCAGCCGGTCGGGAGCCCAGCTTCACGGAAATGCAGAGGGGCAGAGGCAACGGACAGGTGAGGGAAGGAAACAGACAGGTGAGACCACAACACGCATGAGGGACCAGGCACCCGGCCACGAGGAGAGGACGATGAAAACAGTTCCTAAACCCGGGCGCAGCACAGAAATACCAACCAGGAGGCTGGCTGCCGAGCGAGGCAGACAGCGCAGGCCCGGCTACGCAGCGACACCCTCTACCGAGGAGCGGAGGGAGGAGGACCTCCCCTCGGAAGGAAACACATTTCAGTATCCCCGATCGCCGGCTTCGGTGGCTTTGGTGGCTTTGGTTCTCTGCTCCCTCCGCGTCTGGCAGGCAATCAGGTCCCCGACTGCCTTCCCTGCAAGGCGGGCCTCCCGACCCGCTGGAAACTCAACCAGCGGCAGCGCCCAACAGGGAACAATGGCCTCCGTCCTTCACAGGAATCCTCCCCACTCATCAAAATACGGGCTCCTGTTCGCTAAACTGATTTGCAGTGCCAGTCGAATGCCAGGTGGAAGACACGCTAGACTGCTGTGTCTTCCTTACACAAAATGACCTGGCCGCAGACCCCTGGCGTCTGCACGACGGCAGGAGAATTACCATTTTTTAAAAGCCATCACGCTCTCCAGGAACTGCTTATCACACAGAGTGTTAGACTGTTTACCCCGCAAAGGTGGGGAGGGAAAAATAATAGTAGGCTATAAGTAATACTAAAGCACAGATAAGAACAGTACTTCTGATAGAAAACATGCATCTTCAATAAATGCTCCAAATATGGAGTAAATATATGTTTTAATATGTTATAGATAGATATACAAAAACATGGAGATAGATGAATTAAGATATAATTATGGATATAAATCTATGTTCTAATATATTTTATAGATGTATATAAAAACATGGAGATAGATGAGTTAAGATATAAATATGGATATAAATATATGTTTTAGTATATTTTATAGCTGTATATAAAAATATGGAGACAGATGAATTAAGGTATAATTATGGAAACAAATCTTTAATGAAATCATGGGTGTAAAATTTAGAAAAGTGAAACATACACACACACAAACACACACAAATGTGCAGTTTTATTGTTAATATTTTTTATTTGTTTTTGTGTAGCTAAGCAAGTATTTTGCTTCCTTTGGTAATACCTGTTTTGAGTTAAACCATTCCCTTTGTGCCTACCAAATCCACAAGCCACTCCATTTCATTAAATGTATTTTAAATTGCTTTAAATTTCTTTTCATAAACTAACAAGCCAACAAGAAAAAGTCCTTGTTTTGCTTTATTCTTTGCAGGGAAAAAAATTTCTGCTTGTAATAATGCATATTTTAATACTGTTTTTATAGTCATTTAACTAAAAGCCAAAACCGGTGTCTTGGGTTAACTCTGAAAAGTTTGAATTGAATTTGTAGATTTCATACTGAGAGATGCTTAAAATGCAAATATTGCCATCTTAAAATATAAACTTCTACAGAGCTCAAAGACATAATTTAATGAGATTTAATTATGACTTAAAAGATGTTTAATTAAGGATGGACGCTTACCTTTTTAATTGTTTTTGTCTGTACCAAAGCAAGTTCTCTATTCTCATCTGCTACGTACAATGAAAGTTTCACATATGGATCACTGTAAGAAAAAATAGGATTATACTTTTCATTTTAAAAATACAAAGAAGAAAGTAGCCATAACCTAACTGAAAATACAAAAATATCACTTAATGGCCAGCTTGTGTAAATTTCACAAACTAAGCAGTAACATTTTTAACATGCTTATAACTAGGTAAATATACTGAGGAAAGTTTTTATCACCTAGAACCAAGGATGTTTATTTAAAAGCAAAACTAACATCAAACTCATATTCTAATTTTAAAGATCATCTTCTCTATTCTTAATTCAAAAGAATTAATCTCCCATAGTATTTTTCCTAAGCACAATCAGATTCTGAAAAGATTACAAGAAAAATTATTAAAAGGCATATAAAATTTGTTCAGACTAGTAAAATCTAGCTAGAAAATTTAGTTTGCATCTTATTTATATTCTGATTTCCATTACGTTGGTAAAAATTATTTTTCTTTCAGTAGAGGTAAAACAGGCATTGTTCATCTAAGTCAACATATATCATCTTATAGATTAAAACAAAAACATACACACAAAAAATTAAAGCCCAGTAAGTCAACAGAGTTGCCCAAAGTTACAGATTTTAGTAAAGTCTTGATTAAATTTCAGGTTTCCTGACTACAAGTTCCAGAGTTCCTATCATTTCCTTGGGAAACTGAAAACTTTTAGCCAGAAGTATATTGAAAGGATTACTTAATGTGAATTATCTACTAAGAGCTTGGTAAGTCCACTCCTCACACGTTCTGGAGTTGCTAACACTGGGATAGCTCAAATCTAGTTAAACTATAAGAATTTGGGATCCAGGTTCTTCTGTTTCACACTTGAGATTCTTAAAGTCATAGGAAGGGCCTTCGTGTATTCAATCCCCAAATTTTCACTCATCTAATTATGGATAGTGGATGACTTATTTCTATCCAATTTGAGAGTTATCCTTTAGTAGTTATACACCACGACTATTAACCCTTATTTTGCAACTTCCAGGGTATTTCTAAAGATTATACGGAGTATCATAAAATGCTTAAGACTATATTGGTTTTTATTAGATAGCTCAATAAATATGCCGTGAAATCTCTTAAGGAAAGAGAATGGTGTGATAAAATGAAAAGTTTAGTACTAACAGGACTATACTTGATATCCAAAAAACAGAAATCAAAAGTCAGTGAAAAAAAAAAAAAAAGTCAGTGAAAAATATTGTTGGTGTCTGTGTGTAGTATTTATTACCTGTAAATTGCATCTCAGTGGAAGCTACAACCATCTCCTTAAACAAACACACAAAAAAAACAATAGAATTTTCTCAGTTATATTCTGAGTAAATATTTTTATTTTTAACATTCTGGTTTAGAAGAAGGTATTAGTCAACCCTTTGTCACTTAACCATAAACCACAGATGCTCTTTCACTAAAGAACATCTAACCAGATGCACCTACTTCTCCTTATCTGGACACCCTCAGCCTCAGAATAAAGATGAATCAAGAACCAGAACCTAATGTAGGTCTAAAGACCCCAGGAACACCTTCCTAATCAGAGCCATGGTCTGGGTGATGGATCAGGAGTATAATTCTAGGTCAGTGGTTCTCAGACTTGAGCATATCAGAATTGCCTGGGAGCGGGAGTACTTAAAACACAGCTTGCCGGGCCCCAACCCCAAATACCCACAAAAGATCTAGTAGGTCTGGGGTGGGACGGTAGAACTTGCATCTCAAATAAACGCCCAGTGATGTTGGTGCTCTTGAGTCAGGAATCACACTCTGAGAACCACTGTTCTACATGGTATTTGAAAAGAGTATTTTCTAGTTATAGAAACCCATTTTCTATCTCCAGCCACCAAGCTATTGCTAAAAAGAGCTCACGGCCTGATATCTCTGTTATCTCAATAGGCTCCCAGTACGCCATGGAGGTGCATGCACGCTCGTACACACACACACACACACACACACACATTACAGAGAAGACAAAAAACTCTGCTGACTGCCATCTCTTTTTTCATGCCCCCTGGCTGTCACGATTGCTGCCTATTATATAACCGCAATAAAGAGCTAGGCACTCACTTTAATGGAACATTCACATTCTTCCTCTAATCATTTACTGACCTCAGTTTATATGCCCGGAATAGTTCACAATGAGTGACACATGCAGTTGGGGGTTGAGGGTGGGGTTTCTGAGGCTGGGACAATGTCCCCCAGCTGTGACAAGGAAGGCATGTCTGGGCTTGTCTTGAGTGTTCATCCAGGCAGAAGTAGGTACTACGGTGACTATGTAAAAGATTGACCAGGAAACTTCCTGGAAGAGAATTCAAGGTGAACGGAGAGCCAAAGGCCAAGGGTGGGAGCTGGTGAAAGGACAGTAAGGTGCAAGTTCAAGGGAAGGGAGCACAGGGCTTGGGATGGGCTGGTGAAAGGATGGTAGGGTGTAAGTTCAAGAGTGGTGGGGCTGGAGTGGGGAGGGGAGCCAGCTGTCCAGATCCGTCTCCCTTTCCAACGGTACAGCAGTACCACTCCCATCAACAAATGTTTACAGAGCACCGACTACACTCCCAGGAGTGGGCAACAAAAAGGATTAAACCATCAAAGGTCAAAAATGGACATTCATGGATAAAGAAGATGTGGTACATATATACAATGGAATACTACTTGGCCATTAAAAAAAATAATGCCATTTGCAGCAACATGGATGCAACTAGGGATTATCATACTAAATGAAGTAAGTCAGAAAAAGAAAGACAAATACCGTATGATGTCACTTATATGTGGAATCTAAAATATGACACCAATGAATCTATCTATGAAACAGAATCGGGTGCACAAAGAATAGACTGGTGGTTGCCAAGGGGTGGGGGAGGGATGGAGTGGGAGACTGGGGTCAGCAGATGCAAACTAGTATATATAGAATGGACAAACACAAGGTCCTACTGTACAGCACAGGGAACTATAGTCAATATCCTGTGAGAAACCATATCATATTTTCAAATGGAAAACATGAAAAAGAATGTATATGTATATATAACTGAGTCACTTTGCTGTACAGCAGTAATTAACACAACATTGTAAATCAACTGTACTTTAATAAAAAATAAAATGTTTTTAAAAAGATAGTTAAAAAAGAGGACACTCATGAATGGCCTTCCCTAGCTCAGCTGAGTGAGGATGACAACATTTTCCCATTTCACCAAGGGGAAGGCTGGAGCAGAAAGCTGTGATACAAACAGGGCATCAAGCAGCAGAAAATGAGCAGGAAGATGCCAGAGCAGCCTGAGCAGCAATCAGTTCTACCCCAACTATCAGCACACCTGAAACCAGCACCACCATTACCGTCACCACTGCCACCAGCCCAGCACCCAACCACCATCAAGCATCCATGCTGCACCTGGCAAATGTTTATATGCAGTATCTCATTCCACCCTCACCACAAGCTTATGAAGTTGGCACGTTTTTCAGATGAGAAGATGAGACAGAAATCAAGCAGCTTGTCCCACGTTAAACAGGAAGCAGGGGAGATGGGAAGGAACACAGGCATGCTTGCTCCAGAATCCGACCCTCTGAGTGCATGGATCCAGCCTTGCTGCAATACACTATGCTGACCACCAACAGACCTAGCTGGAAGAAGTGTCTAGGGCCAGGAGTTCCCCAAATTCTGGAAAACATTTTGTGCCGTAACTGCTATTATGACCTCATTTTTATCTTATTATCTTATCCAAGTCTGGTGGAGGAACAAGACTCTTGGGCTAAGTGTCTACCTTTAAGGAAGGTCACACCTTTGAGATCTTATCTCCTTTTCAGCACTCCAAATAGCCAGCTGTGCGACCTTGGACAAGCCACTTGAGCATGCTGAACCTCGATTTTTGTATCTCCAAAAACAAGTGGTTGGACTAAATCAGTGGTTTTCAAACTGCAGACTCGACAGAGCCTTAGTTCTGCATAACTACCTCAGGATAACTACAGGCTACCATTTCCACCTTAATCTGTTTTATATATGGGTTGTTCATGTTAGAATATTTTGGGACAGGGTTCTAAAACTTAAAAAAATAAAGTTTAAAGCCAGTGGACTGGATGATTCCTTTTGGTTAGGATATTCTGAATCTCAGAATAATTCAAACTCACTTCTCTTCATCCGTAATAACAATAGCCCAGCCCATCCTAAGTAAATACGGATTGGCTTCCTAAAGATATGGCAGGAAGAGGGAATAACACCCTATCCTCTCCACCAGGGCATGAAGGGTGAAGCCCCCAGTTGTATGAGAACCCCCCCTTGATCATCACTGGGCTGGTATTTTCTTATACACGTTACCAGCTCTAACCAACTTACCTATGAGGTATCAAAAACATATCACCTGAGCAATAACCAAGACAAAAGGCAGGCAGGTGTGCGTGTGTGTTAGGGGGAGGGGCAAGGCTGAGGGACAGCAAGCCTCATCACGAGCTTCTTTTCAAAAGCTTGCTTGTTGTTTTAACCCCTGACGACCTTCATCTGAGTGTGATACTCTGCAGGAGTGGTGAGAGGAAGAATTCAGTTCCCAGAGACTTTTTCACACTGACTTGAGCTGTCTGATAGAGGCAGCAGTTCTGGAAGAAGCTTCTGCCCTCTGAAGCTCTACTTCTCAGATCTCACACTCTCCACACCTTTACTACGAAAGGCCGGCCAAATCCTGAGGTCAATGGTAGGTTATGTTCAAGACTTACCTCCCCCCAGCTAGACCACCAGAAGGTTTAGGAAAGACACATAAAAAGCTCATCAGCAGCTTGTATTACGGGGAGTAGACACAGGGTACAGCTATAGGGGTAGAGGTTCTGGTTTTCATGTCACTCCCTGTACACTGAAGATCTTTGTTGCTGTTATTAACCAGTAATACATAATACTTTTATAATTTTTAAAAAAAACAGGAGGGGCATGGAGGGAAGTAGGCAAGAAGACCATCTATCTCCTTGGCTGGTACTTCTTCATTTGGTGCCCTTGACCATCTCCACTGGAGTCTCAAATCTCAACTTCCCCAACTGTCTAAGTGACCTTCAGACAGTCACTTAACCGCTCTTAACTTCAGGTGGTTCATGAATGAAACGGGAACGATAATTCTTAACTCAGAGCATCATTGTAAGGACCAGAGAATATTACGTATTATTAATATTAGTAGCCACTTCAGCACCAAACACACAGCATAAGTGCCCTGTTAATGACAGATGTTGTAA
Source organism: Balaenoptera acutorostrata (assembly GCF_949987535.1). Taxonomy (NCBI): domain Eukaryota; kingdom Metazoa; phylum Chordata; class Mammalia; order Artiodactyla; family Balaenopteridae; genus Balaenoptera; species Balaenoptera acutorostrata. The sequence goes on from NC_080076.1 coordinate 17,212,609, forward strand.
CTGATCCTGTTTTTTCCTCTCTTTCGAGACTTGTGAGGTTCTCTGTTGCTCCTTCCAAGCCCCCTAACTTCTGCTGTGATTGCTGATCTAATCTGACACTGATTACCTTATAGCATAAATTGGGTGCCGGCCAACCCCAGCACACTAAGTATCCCATGCTTCCTCATTATTCATGCTGTGTGGAAGCCCCATGGGGATCTGGGTGGAGAGGATCAAACTGGCAGTATTATTTACAACAAAACTCAACAGGGTTCACTCTTGGCAACCAGTTACCGTCCTAGTGGCTGGTGTTCAGTGCAACTCATTAACATTACTCTCTAGGAAGCTCAACGCTTTGTGGTTTAGAAGAGAAATGATCTAAAAATGTGACTAATTCTATATAGTCACATTATTTTGTTGTTGTTAGTCAGTAATGCTTACAGTTTATTTACGTGGGTAGCACTTAAAATCTGTTATGCTTTCATGGTTACATTTTCCACGCTAAGCATATATATATATAACATATATATATATATATATATATATATATATATATATATATATATATATATATATACACACACACAAAAGTAACTGACACATAGCTAAAGTTAATAGTTGTTCTCTCTAGATTACAACTTTATGAATTATGTTTATTTTCTTCTTTGTGGTTTTCATTTTTTTCTAAATTTTCTACTGTGAGCAAGTACTACTTTTATAAGTACAAAAATTATGAAAATAGCAATAATAGTTACACATACGCTACAACTACAACATACTCTTCAGTGAGGCGTGGAACCCTGCAATTTCATGGCTAGCCTAAAACCTTAATAACAAACCCAAAAGAGCTTCAGATGTTTTTTCTACCCAGAAGATTGCCTTAAATGGGTGACTACTGAAGATATTTGAAAGAAATATGCACATATATTCCAGCCTTTGACGTTTACTGAAAGGCATGAATTACACTTTGAAATACATCACTTGTCACCAACACTGACAATGAGTTGCTCTTAAATATGTATGACCTTTCAACAAATGCAAGAAAGCAATGGGTCTACTACAGACAGATGCATTTTTACCTTTGTCCAAGGTAGGTAAAGAGGCATTAAAGCTTTATAGCTTAGGTGGAGGCATAACCCTCCCAGACTTCAAAGCTCCAGTAATCAGAACAGCGTGGTACTGGCACAAAAACAGACATTTGGATCAGTGGAACAGAATAGAGAGCCCAGAAATAAACCCACACACCTACGGTCAATTAATCTTTGTCAAAGGAGGAAAGAATATACAATGGGGAAAAGACAGTCTCTTCAGCAAGTAGTATTGGGAAAGCTGGACAGCCACATGTAAATCAATGAAGTTAGAACACACCCTCACACCATACACAAAAATAAACTCAAAATGGCTGAAAGACTTAAATATAAGACATGACACCATAAAAGAGAACAAAGGCAAAACATTCTCTGACATAAATTGTAGCACTGTTTTCTTAGGTCAGTCTCCCAAGGCAACAGAAATAAAAACAAAAATAAACAAACGGGACCTAATCAAACTTACAAGCTTTTGCACAGCAAAGGAAACCATAAACAAAACGACAATCTACGGACTGGGAGAAAATATTTGCAAATAATGAGACCGACAAGGGCTTAATTTCCAAAATACACAAACAGGTCATACAACTCAATAATAAAAAAACAAACAACCCAATCAAAAAATGAGAAGGCCTAGATAGACACTTCTCCAAAGAAGACATACAGCTGACCAATAGGCACATGTAAAGATGCTCAACACTGCTAATTATTAGAGAAATACAAATCAAAACTACAATGAGGTACCACCTCACACCAGTCAGAATGACCATCATTAAAAAGTCTACAAATAACAAATGCTGGAGAGGGTGTGGAGAAAAGGGAACCCTCCTACACTGTTGGTGGGAATGTAAATTGGTACAGACACCATGGAAAACAGTATGGAGGTTCCTTAAAAAACTAAAAATAGAGTTCGTATATGATTCTGCAATCCCACTCCTGGGCATATATCCGGAGAAAACTATAAGTCGAAAAGATACATGCACCCCAATGTTCACAGCAGCACTATTTACAATAGCCAGGACATGGAAACAACCTAAATGTCCATCAACAGATGAATGGACAAAGAAGATGTAGTACATATATACAACGGAATATTACTCACCATAAAAAGAGTGAAATAATGCCATCTGAGGCAACATGGATGCACCTAGAGGTTATCATACTAAGTGAAGTAAGTCAGAGAAAGACAAATACCACATGATATCACTTATATGTGGAATCTAAAATATGACACAAAGGAACTTATTTACAAAACAGAAACAGGCGCAGAAAACCAACTTATGGTTACCAAAAAGGAAAGGGGGTGGGGGAGGGACAAATTAGGAGTCTGCAATTAGCCCATGCCAACTATTATATATAGAATGGATAAACAACAAGGCCCTACTGTATAGCACAGTGAACTATATTCAATATCCTGTGATAAATCATAATGGAAAAGAATATGAAAAAGAATGTATATATAACTGAATCACTTTGCTGTACACCAGAAACTGACACATTGTATATCAACTATATTTCAACTAAAAAAAACCCAACAACTTTACAGCTTAGGCACATTCTGTGAAGCTGCTGGAAAATATACTTTTGGATATTTCAGGAATGACTTAGCTGTTTGGAGCAGCTTGTGGTTTGCCCTTATCCCAGCACCTTCGCAGTCATCCAAGTCTTGAAATGGCTAGTCAGGACCAACTCTCTCCTTGTCCTCTGCCATCCACAACCAGTCACTCGGGGGTCCCAACCTTGGGTCCTAGAGACCCTTTGGAGTCGGGGGGGATGGTGGGAGCACTGCATGTGCATCTGTTTATCTCTGACACATAAATACACAGTTCTGTTTATATCTATGTAGATATGCAGTAGCCCATGAAAATATTTAAGCCAGAAGAGTTTGTTTTTAAAACAATTTGAATTAAAACCAATGTTTTCTTATCTTCTGCTAGTATAAATATCATTCAGTGGCAGTCACTAATAGGCAAAGTTCCACTTATAAATTACTAAAATGTTCATACAGCTGTCAAAGAAAGTGATAGTTGTGACATGCCTTTGTCTCCAGCATTTTCTATCACGTGTTTTTCCCGTATACATGCAATCATCAGAGATTAAGAAACCACTTTTCTTTTATGCTAGTAATAGTTCAATAGAGGGACTTCCCCAGCGGTCCAGTGGTTAAGACTCCATGCTCCCAATGCAGGGGGCACGAGTTCAATCTCTGGTCAGGGAACTAAGAACCCACATGCCGCCCAGCGCGGCCTGAAAAAAAAAAAAAAATTAAAAAAAAAAAAGAGAGCCAAGAGAGATAGTAACTCACAAAGCCATAAGGAAACAGGGAAACCAAAAACTGCTCCCTTATCAGAAACTGTTCAGTAATTAATTCCTCAAATAGAGTGTCCACCATGTGCAAAGGACTGTGGTAGACACCAAGGGGGGAGGTTAAAAAAGTGGGGGGCAGGGGGATAGAGGTAAACAGATGCTGCCCTCAAAGAGGCTGTCTACCCCTGCTCCAGAGAAACCAAAGTCAGACAAGAGTGAATGCATAAAATATGCAGATGTCGCCTTTATGAAAGTTGGGTATATACATATTCTAAGAACTCAAAAAAGTCATAAATGTTTATGTTTATTAGATGATCTGAAATGCAGGGACCATCTTATGAACAGAAATAATAACTTCCAGTATCATTTATTAAGCACTTTCTGAGTGTACAGCATTGTGCATGGTGCCTTATGTATACACCATCTCTGATCTTCAGAATAACCCTGGTAAGCAGGATGTTAGTAATTCCCATTTCATGGATAAAGAAAAGAAAAGATAATGTCCTAGTACATACGTGCACACATGAAATGCTATGGAGCCATTAAAATGGTATTGAGGAGGAACCTGATGTAGTTGCCTACGCTTTGTTTACAAAGAAAGTTTAAAATTTTTAATTAAACTATATTAGCAATTAAAATTAAACTGTAAAAGCATATACACCTACTGTATTATAAATATACCAAACTATAAAATAGTGTTTATTACCGCATTTATGAGACCATGAGTGATTTTTTTCTTCCTTTCATTTCTCTCTATATTCCAAATGATAGAGATGGTCACTATTTAGGCTGGAACACTGAGACCGCAAGGTGACATAGGTAGTCCCTATGGCCAGCCTCTCTGCCCCTCCCCACCAGGGAAGTCTCACTGGAAATGGTCCCAAACAAATGGTAACAACCAGAAAATTCAAGTTAAACATACCAGACTTGTGCTGATAAAGTATGTGGGGTAAACATTACAAATTTAACGTCAATTTCTAATTGAACCACCACCTTCCTTTTCAAGTAACAGGGTCAAGACATCTCAAAGAGCCTTTAAAGAAAGGTATATAAACACACTCAGTGGAGTAAAAAGGAATGCCCTTTCTTAGTATCTCTGTTAAGTATCCTGTTGGTGAAATATGCTTCATCACTACTGGAATAGCGTCTATCTGTGGGACCCTTGCCAGTGAAGTGATGTTTAATTACCATGTCAACACTCAGCAATTCAAATCATGCACTTGTAAGAGAAATTACCAATTTTCCAAATTGAATAGACAAGACTGCACGAAAGTGTATCTTCTGAAAATACAGTTCAGAAACACATCACAGCACGTGCACATACTCAAACCACATGCACACTGACAGGTGTTATTCAACAACCTGAGAGCGTTTACAAAGCTTAGAGGGTTTTACTGCCTAATGTAGGTAGAATACCCAAAAGTAATCCATGATGAGATGTTTTAAATGTGGATTTCTCAGATTAGAAATGGTACAAGAAAGTTAAAACTACTTCGCATGATTCCTCATGCAGTATAGTAGTCCTCTCTCTTAATATGCAACAAACATTATGGACATTATAGAAATCTTCAGCCAAATGAGACCATTATAGCAAATACTATAATTACATACATCATTCATTTCAAATTGCCGTAGGATAGTTCAGAGGTACTTTTATTTATTTCATTTTTTTTAAAGATTTATTTACTGTTTCTTTATTTTTATTTTACTTTTGGCTGCATCAGGTCTTAGGTGTGGCACACGGGATCTTCACCGAGGCATGTGGGATCTTTAGTTGCGGCGCGCGGGCTCTTTGTTGCGTTGCACGGGCTTCTCTCCAGTTGTGGCGCGCAGGCTCCAGGGTGCATGGGCTCTGTAGTTTGCTGCACACAGGCTCTCCAGTTGAGGCGTGTGAGCACAGTAGTTGTGGCGCACAGGCTTAGTTGTCCCGCGGCATGTGGGATCTTAGTTCCCTGACCAGGGATCGAAACCGTGTCCCCTGCAGCATAAGGCGGATTCTTTACCACTGGACCACCAGGGAAGTCCATCAGAGGTACTTTTACTCACTTTTCTTCAACCTTTATTCGAGTAGTCATGTTTGTTACCTTCCGAGGACTAGTCCAGCATAAAGTAGTAGGATCCGAACCCATAGGATCCCTACTTTAAGGACTCTGGATAACTAAAGCTGCAGGAGTAAATACACGTACTCACACCAAGACTATGTAGAGCTCAAGTTCACTTTATATAAACTTTAAATAGTCCTTAAAAGCTCTGGCTGAACAAAAATCTATATAATGAATCATTTCCGCATTACCTCCCATCACAGCCCCAGAGACATGGTTTCACGAACAGAGATTTTATCTGTAAAACAAGTGTTTTTAAACACACACACACATACATACACACAAACACACAAGTCCTACTATTGTTAGTTAAAAGAGCATTTGGTCTTTGTCAATAAATTTATCTGTGTGCATTTAATTAAGAAAAGGTCCCAGAAGACTGTCCAATGGGAAATATATCCACAGGACAATATAGAATCAGTATAATATATGCACACTTTCAAATTTACCACACAACTAAATTCTTATTTCATTATCAGCTTTTACTGATCTTAACTATTTAACTGAAATAATTAGTATAACCTCAAAGCTGTAAGTTTTCAAACAAAGACCAAGTTATGCCTAATATACTCACTTACCAAAGTGTATATTCACTTACCAAATGCTCCACAGACTTATCAGTAATTCCCGCCTAGAGAAGGGTTATCAGCTAGAAAATATTTATGCAAATTGTTTAGCACAAAGGGTAATAAACTTCTACAATGCTACAGAAGTAAAACGGACAGGAATTCCAAGAGGTAGGTCAGGCAGGAGCTCTACAGATGGGGCAAACGTGTTAATAACAGATGCAGAAATGGCTATCAAGGAAGAGTTCACTATGCATGGCTCTCCCATTTCACCATCAGAAAGGAGAGCCACACCCCCTGCCAATATTTTCCTTCAGGCCCCACCCTGGCAAAAGAATCCTGGGCTGGCTGACAACAGGTTTGAATCTTAGGAGTCCTATGGATCTGAATGACTGTGGGACCTAAACGCTAAATCTTCCCTAAAGACATTCTTTGAAAACCACAGAGTCCAGTTCTACTGTTTACGCAATATGGACTCTATCCTCTAGCAGAAAGAGAAAGCAAATGTGCTCCATCTATTAACTATCCAGGCCAGAGAAGGCAATCTACGTGGGGCACAGGCAAAGTCACCACATCAGAAGTCTTGTGTCACAGAGACTACGAATCCTACGACAAATTATGAGGTTGAATAGATTTACCATTGGAACTTTTTTTTCCATTGAAGTACAGTTGATTTACAATGTTGTGTTAGTTTCTGGTGTACAGCAAAGTGATTCAGTTATACGTACATATAATAGTTTGCATCTGTTAATCCCCAACTCCCAATCCTTCCCCCGCCTTGGTAACCACAAATCTGTATCATGGAAACATTCGAATATTCCCCATCAGTACCCCTCCTCCTTCTTAAAACAGGCTACTGCTCACCTTTTTCCAAGTACCTGTTGAGGGCTTCATTCTTATGCTCACTTGGCAGGACCTACACTCTGATGGTGTTTGCTCACGGTAATGATTAACTAGAACAATTCAGAGTACCTCCATACCCCCTCCCCGTTGTACGTGCACTAAGACAAGGACTCCGCCGCAGTGCAGACGTGTGGATTCCAGCACCCGGCACCACCACGGCGGCTGGACTGCCTGCAGAGGCCTGCAGACTAAGGAATTCCTGTGCAGAGGTTCTCACGCTGTGGCAGGCATCAGAATCACCTGGAGGGCTGGTTAAAACACAGATTGCTGGGCCCACCCCCAGAGTTTTTGATTCAGATCCGAGGTAGAACCTGATAATCTGCCTTTCTAACGATTTGCCCATTTGGGCACCCCACTTTGGGAACCACTGAGACTCTGTCTTTTCCTCTTTCTTTCTCCAGCATCCAGCAGAATGAGCTCATTCAACTCAGTACTTGTCTCCACTATCCAGGCCATGACTCCTGAGAGGATGGGAGGAGGGTACAGGCAGCTCATATCTACTGGGTGCCCAAGACTCTGCCTCTCTGGGTGGGCTTTCTCTGACCACTTGATACTGCCCACATTTACTGGGGTCATAGAAAGGGCAACTTACAAGGCCTACCTGTAACTACAATTTACAGTCAGCACCACTTTGTTCATTAGTTCAAGGCGGTGCGGTGAGGCAGCTGAGAAAAGGCAAGTCAGTTCTTGTCTATTTTTTAAAAACACTACCTTGTAATAAGAGGACAGTTGCCAAGTACCCTGTTATTATAAGAGCCTATCAGGAACTCAGTTCTGAAGGAAATAAGGCAAGGGGACAAACTCTGAGATGTGATCACCTCATCCGTCTCTCTTTCCTGACATGAGTCTGGTGGACACTGATACCCACTCATCTACTTCCCTTATAGTTAGAGAAGTCAAGCCAATTCAAACTTCTTGCAAAGATACCTTTGTAATTGCTTAATTATATATATATATATATATATATATATATATATATATATGTGTATATATATATATATATATTTTTAAATAAACTAGCTCCCTCCACCCCCCCAATTTATAAAGTCGGTAGCCTAAAAAAACAGGTACGCAGACACATCATCACACTGAAATCACCAAGTACAGGAACAGACTTCCAAAGTCATCATTCTAACACTGAAGCCCATTCCTCGGCTCATCTCACCTGTGCCCTTAGGGTGGAAAAGAAGCCACGCTGCTCAAGCAGAGGAACTTTGACCTTGATGCCAAAGTGGAATCAACACCGAGCTGTGTGGAAGAGGGCAAGTTCTAAGGCACAGAACTACTCAGGGAATTCAGCCTTTATTCACTAAACAGGGAGAAAAAGATGCTTTTAGTTAACTGTGGAAGAGCCGTGGGTGCCCAGAGCACAGCTTGTGCCTGACGTCTACTGTCACCGCATGCTCTGGGTGCCGGGACTGAAGGCAGGCACTCGGAGGTTCTCAGGAGCCCTCAACAGCAGCGACGGACACTGCTGAGACCTGCAGGGCTCAGCGCTCAGGAACAAAGGTCTCGAAGAAGGAGCTGCCATGCAGATGAGTAAACAACAACTATGCCGAGAGCAGCCTTGTGGCACCAATATTCCTGGGTATACAGGGCAAGTGGTGGAGAGAAGAGGAATCCGAGGACAGCTCAGGAGACAGGTCAACAGCTCCTATGCACATCAATAGCGACCTCTCTACCTAAGTGTTTACTACGTGCCAAGCACTGTTCTAAAGACTTTCTGCACAATCCTTCCTTTAACGTAGGTAGGAACCGTCTAGACTTCTCAGGGATGGGAGTGATGGTAGTGCCAAAGGAACCCAGTCCAGTTTTCAATGTAAGAATCTTTCTTCTCACGGGCAAGATTCTCTGAGGGGAAGGGATTCCTGCCCTACAGGAGGTTAACACGAGATGTGGCAACTTCTCAAGTCTGAATAGGCAGCTCCCGAGTGACAGCCATTCAGTGAAGTAGCTGCCAGGGCACCAGGAAAGTCAGGAGGCAAGGGTCTCGAAATCAGCACTGGCCTGAACGCGGCAAGAATGGAGTGCCTCCTTGTGAAACCATTCCCTGTGTTACGGGCTCCACTGTGTCCCCTCAAAACGATATGAAACTGCAGAGCCTCAGAATGTGACCTTATTAGAAAAAAGGGTCTTCACAGAGGTAGTCAAGTGAGAATGAGTTTGTTAGGTTGGACTCTAATCCAACACGACTGTGCTCTCAGAAGAGGGGAAATTTGCGCAGACGTGCGCACAGGAATGAAGACACGGGGAGAAGACGGCCATGTGACCGGAGGGCTGCTAAGGACTGCTCCACCACCAGAGGAGAGGAGAGAAGAGGAAGGTTCCCCTAGAGCCCGGGGACAGCATGACCCCACCAACACCTTGATTTCAGCTTTGTAGCCCCCAGAACTGTGAGATCATTCATTTCTACATTTTAAGCCACCCTGTTTGTGGTACTTCATATGGCAGCTTTAGGAAACAAGCCATCCTTTATTGGAAACACTTGCGGCCAAATGTGTTCCAGAACTCTGACTTCTTTCTCATTTTAGATGGTCCTAACTATTCCAATTACTGCATAACATTCCCAGTAGGGGCCTGGGGGCAGGACCCACAGCCAACATGTACAAATACTTATCTTAAATGTTTTAGATAAAACCAGAAATACTCCCAAGTCCACTGAGGTCAGATTTTGCCACCAAATGAGTTTCCTACAAACCTACAACAATGTTTTCTTTCCAGGGCTTTTTGGATTTTCGAACTGCATGGGATTATGGGCCCATATTAGGTTGCAGAATAATACTTAAAATATGTTTACTACAGATGCCGCCCTGCCCAGGACGTTCACACTGCTCTCAAAAGCCCAAAAACTGCGTGTGAAATCCTAGAACTGCTCAGGGAAACAAAAACATCCCCTCAACTCTTAAATAATTGGCCAAATATTTAAAGTTTTATCTTCAAGGCTGTTAAACACACAAACAAACCATTAGACACTTGACCTTTCCATTACGGCGAGTTCTGTACTGTATCACCATAAGGGTTTTTAGAATAGAATTTTAAAAGAGAGGCGCAATCAATTATGCTTCACAGCATTATGGCAGGAAGAAAAAACTATAATCAATAGAAAGAGGGCTGGGTTACGATAAAGCTCCATCCCAATGGTAGGAAGATGAATGTCATGAAGCACATATTTTTTTCCCAGTTATGCAGATAAATACATGGCAGGTACTCACATTTGGATCTCCAGGACCCATATGTTGTCAAGAAGCGAATTTACAGAAGAAACGAAGCCTTCATCAGCATTAAAAATCGCGATTGACTTCCTCACCAGTATGAAGAGCAGAGTCCCTTACAACATCCTCAAAGTTGGATGCACCCAGGAGATTTCTCCTTGCGTTCAGATATTTTTAAATCCTCCCTTAAGTTACCATGTTGGATGAGACTAGATACCGAAGGACTTCTAAAGAGAGCCTGGGGTAAGTTCTAGAATTACAGAAGGTGTGTTTCCTTCCCACACCACCCCCAACTTGTAAGGGTGTTACAGTTTATGCTACTAGATGACTTTGTTTTATGGATATATGTGTTTCTCCCTGTCCCTGCGACCCTAAAGGAGAAAGTGTTAAATAATCACGGGGTAAGAACACAAAGGACAGATTAAGACAATTTACGTAGAATAAAATGTACCTTTCCCATAAAAACTATGGAGGTCAGACCTCTAGTACACTTAAACACAACACAGGATCCTTGCTTTACTTTTGCCCTATGCTTAAGAATTTCTATTAGGCAATAAGTGCAGAATCCAATTAAACCCCCTTGTCAGTAACAGCCACATGTGTTTGATTCCCCAAATATGCCTATCTACCACCTTCAAAGTTTTCAGCCCACTTACCCCTGGTGCATACTCATTTATCGGAGATCCCTTCTGTTTTCTCCTCTTCCTCCTGTGGAAATCCTTGATCCTTCCAGGCTCCAGGCAGCCAGCACCTCCTCCTCATCTTCCCAGAACAAACCACCCTATAATAACCAGCCTCTCTGTGCTCTGCGTTCCTAAGTCGTGACTACAGAGGCCACTCCTCTGCTGTTGACTCACGTGCCTTTCTGTATTGTTTGTCCTTTTTCAAGTGTGTAAATCTTAATATTATACTCTTAAACTAGCTGCAAGTCACTTATGGCCACTGTCTACTTCTTGGGCAAGTCTGCATTCTCCATAGAACTGTGCAGAGAACACGCCCTCAATAAGTATTTCTTTGTTGCTTGACTTCCTACTCATCATATGATAGGGTAACTTCTTCCCAGGGTCACACATTTGGAAACTTTGTGTTGCCTGAGTTGCCAAAACATGGAATTCTCAACACATACCTGATACTGATCAACTAGACACAGAATGTATTTTCTGTGCAAATCTCATTTTCTTAAACTTCCTTCATTTTCTTCACTTTTCCACAGTGCGGGAGCCACAGGGTCATTTCCTAAACTGTCCTGAGTTATAAGCTCAAGTAAATGCAAAGAAATCAGAAAATGAAAAAAAAAAAAAAAGCTTCACAGCAAACCTCATTTTCAGCAATATTACCTAATACCCCAAACTAACATTATAAGTCACTTCTGATTAACAAAAGCAAAAACTTTTTAACAAATGTCTTATGGAATTGACACACTCCTGTGTGAGAAACTTAAATGTTCAAATCTAAAGGACACAAAAATTATTAACGTTTGAGGACTAAGGGAGAAAATAACAGAACAGTTAATTCCAGATACCTGATTACACTGTTGATAATCACTTATAAACAGGAAAGGGAGTTCATATTTTTAAAATGTATCATTAATTCAACACCCATTTATGATAAAAACTCTGCAGAAAGTGGGCATAGAGGGAACCTACCTCAACATAGTAAAGGCCATATATGACAAACCCACAGCAAACATCATTCTCAGTGGTGAAAAACTGAAAGCATTTCCTCTAAGATCAGGAACAAAACAAGGATGTCCACTCTCGCCACTATTATTCAACATAATTTTGGAAGTCCTAGCCACGGCAATCAGAGAAGAAAAAGAAATAAAAGGAATCCAAATTGGAAAAGAAGAAGTAAAATGGGCACTGTTTGCAGATGACATGATACCATACATAGAAAATCCTAAAGATGTCACCAGAAAACAACTAGAGCTAATCAATGAATTTAGTAAAGTCACAGGATACAAAATCAATACACAGAAATTTCTTGCGTTCCTATACACTAACAATGAAAGATCAGAAAGAGAAATCGAGGAAACAATCCCATTTACCATTGCAACAAGAAGAATAAAATACCTAGGAATAAACCTACCTAAGGAGGCAAAAGACCTGTACACAGAAAACTATAAGATACTGATGAAAGAAACCAAAGATGACCCAAACAGATGGAGAGATATACCATATTCTTGGATTGGAAGAATCAATATTGTGAAAATGACTATACTACCCAAAGCAATCTACAGATTCAATGCAATCCCTATCAAATTACCAATGGCATTTTTCCCAGAACTAGAACAAAAAATTTTACAATTTGTGTGGAAATACAAAAATCCCCAAATAGCCAAAGCAATCTTGAGAAAGAAAAACGGAGCTGGAGGAATCAGGCTCCCTGACGTAAGACTATACTACAAAGGTACAGTAATCAAGGCAGTATGGTACTGGCACAAAAACAGAAATATAGATCAATGGAATAGGATAGAAAGCCCAGAGATAAACCCATGCACCTATAGTCACCTAATCTATGAGAAAGGAGGCAAAAATAGACAATGGAGAAAAGACAGCCTCTTCAGTAAGTGGTGCTGGGAAAACTGGACAGCTACATGTAAAAGAATGAAATTAGAACACTCCCTACCACCATACACAAAAATAAACTCAAAATGGATTAAAGACCTAAATTTAAGGCTAGACACTATAAAATTCTTAGAGGAAAACCTAGGAAGAACACTCTTTGACATAAATCACAGTAAGATCTTTTTTGACCCACCTCCTAGAGTAATGAAAATAAGAACAAAAATAAATAAATGGGACCTAATTAAAATTAAAAGCTTTTGCACAGCAAAGGAAATCATAAACAAGATGAAAAGACAACCCTCAAATGGGAGAAAATATTAGCAAACGAAGCAATTGACAAAGGATTAATCTCCAAAATATACAAACAGCTCATGCAGCTCAATATCAAAACAAAAACAAAAACAAACAACCCAATCCAAAAATGGGCAGAAGACCTAAATAGACATTTCTCCAAAGAAGATATACAGATTGCCAACAAACACATGAAAGGATGCTCAACATCACTAATTATTAGACAAATGCAAATCAAAACTACCATGAGGTATCACCTCACACGGGTCAGAATGGCCATCATCAAAAAATCTACAAACAATAAATGCTGGAGAGGGTGTGGAGAAAAGGGAACCCTCTTGCACTGTTGGTGGGAATGTAAATTGATACAGCCACTATGGAGAACAGTATGGAGGTTCCTTAAAAAACTAAAAATAGAACTACCATATGACCTAGCAATACCACTACTGGGCATATACTCTGAGAAAACCATACTTTAAAAAGACACATCACCCCAATGTTCACTGCAGCACTATTTACAATAGCCAGGACATGGAAGCAACCTAAATGTCCATCAACAGAGGAATGGATAAAGAAGATGTGATACATATATACAGTGGAATATTACTCAGCCATAAAAAGGAACAAAGTTGGGTCACTTGCAGAGACGTGGATGGACCTAGAGACTGTAGTACGGAGTGAAGTAAGTCAGAAAGCGAAAAGCAAATATCGTATAATAACACATATGTGTGGAATCTAGAAAAATGGTACAGATGATTTTATTTGCAAAGTAGAAATAGAGACACAGATGTAGAGAACAAACATATGGACACCAAGGGGGAAAGGGGGCTGGGATGAATTGGGAGATTGGGACTGACAAATATACACTATTGATACTATGTATAAAATAGATAACTAATGAGAACCTACTGGACAGCACCGGGAATTGTACTCAATGCTCTGTGGTGACCTAAATGGGAAGGAAATCCAGAAGAGAGGGGATGTAAGTATACATATAGCTGATTCACTTTGCTGTACAGTAGGAACTAACACAACATTGTAAAGCAACTACACTTCAATAAAAATTAATGAAAAATAAACTTTTAAAAATGTATCACTAGCTCATTATGCACCACTATAAACTTTTACTCCAACTGTACAAGTTCTCAGTGTCTTTTTTCATGCTTTTGTCATCTGTTGCTGATCTTTTCCCCAAGCCTGAAAAGGTTTCCTTTCAAAATAAAGACGTGTAAACTTCAACGCAGCTGTGAATTTTCACACACCAGACAAACTCTTAAACAGCCCTTAATAAAGGCACATTATTGAGAAAACATTCATTGTAATTAACCTCAAAATTTTTTATTGAAGTATAGTTGACTTACAATACTGTGTTAGTTTTAGGTGTAGAGCAAAGTGATGCAGTTATATATATATAATGTATATGTATATACGTATCCTTTTGCAGACTCTTTTCCATTACACGTTATTACAAGATACTGAATATAATTTCTGTGCAGCTGACATGGATGGAGGTACCATCCAACAGTAATCATAATTACATCAAATATAAGCTACTTGTGGATGTGGCCGGTGTCACCACAAAAGTGAGATGCAATCTCTCTCTTCACTGGGTCATTGGGGGGAAAGTGTGTTAGATGACCCCAAGCAAGTGAGCATGCAGGTAGCATGCCTGTTTGCAGTGAGCCTCCTTATAAATGAACACAAAGCTATCAGAATGCGAGAAACAGCATGAGGAGGGAAAGCTCTGCATCCTAGCCAAATGCCGCTTATTAGCTGCTAATTAGATTTACACTCTATATATTCGATAGTCTGTAATTTTGAGAAAATTTTAAAAGGCAACTAGCTCCTCCTATGGAGAACACAGAAGAAACGAGCCCCCGATTTTACGTGATTGGTAAAGATGTTCTACAGCAGGGCTTCTAGCACTTGGCCATGCATAGCAATCACCTGAGGATTCTGTTTAAATGCATTCTGATTAAGGAGGTGTGAGGTGAGCCCCGAGAATTTGCATTCCTAACAAGCTCCCAGGCGATACTGCAGGTGGGTGTAGCAAGGCTCTAAGGGTGATTAGAATACAGCGCATTCAGGAGAGAACCGCAGGTGTGGAAAAGTGCACGGATCTCACATAAAGAGCTCAGACTGGGATGTCCAGACCGGAGAAATACAAGTTTATATGTTGGTGCTCCCAAGGCCTTATCTTTGACCTCTTTTCATTCTACAATGCTCACTGGGGGGACTCACATCCCGCTCCTCTTCCATGACTATGAACTGCTAAGTGGCAGCCAAGTTGACTCCAGCCAGGACCCTAAGCTTGAGCACCAGAAAAGCAAAGAGGGAACCCTTCTGGTGATCCCAGCCCGGTGATGATGCACCCCAGCCGCAAGCCCTCACCTCCCCTGTTCCACATCTTCTTAATGCAGCCAAGTATTAACCTAATCACCCAAGCCAAACACATGGGAATCACCCACTCTGAATTGGTTCTTTGTAACCTCAAAGATAGAGTCCAGACGACCGTGGCATCCAAGGTCTGCCCGGCTCTAGCCTCTGCTTGCCCCTCCGAGGTCATCTTCCACGTGCCTTCCACACTTAGTCAAGGGGGAACTTCGTTTAGTTCTCCGAGCACACCATGACCTTTCTCCTCTGCTGGAAACGCCCTGATCCCACCCGGCCTGCACTTGACCCTCACTCGACCTGAAAGAGCAGCTCAACTGTCTCTGAGAAGGCTTCTTAATGCCAAACCCCACACCTGCTGGCAGAAACCGCCCAGTACAACCATCGTTTACTTATGTGTCCGTTACTGCGACTGGCCTAGAAGCTCCTTGAGAACAGGGCCATGTCCCGGTCACTTGCGTATACGACATTCGGTCACACTGTAGGTTCCCACAAGTAACTGCTTTACAGGGTACGGTGATGGCGCAAGGGTAGGTTAGGCACGGGGGGTGTGGTGGCGATGTGTGGTGCTGTGGGTAAACCTCAGCTCCGTGGTAAGCAAAGACTGGGAAACATCACCGGACGAATCACGGAACACACAGAATTCACACGCTGGGCAATGGCCCTCTCTATTATTTTCAAGCATAATACCGCTAAGAGAGGGGTAAATCGGATGGAAATACAACAGCCTCACTCACAATTTCTTGGTTCTTTTTCTCATGTCATGGCTGAAACCAAGAAATCCAATAGTAATGGAAAGGAAGCCGAAAGTGAAGGATTATCTGCTCTGAGGGAGTCTGAATGAGAGGCAATTAATAAAGGATTAAGGCTAAGTAAGACCACAGTGGAACACGCAACCACGGCACGCTGAGTGCTGAAAACCGGAGTGGCAACTAGGTAGGGACACTCGCCACATCGAGGAACAGCCTGTGACGAGCTCCACGGAGCCAGTCCCGGTGACAAGAGCTCTCTGTGTAACCGAAGACGGAAGCTCGGCCCCGACCTGTGGGAAAAGTCTGTAAGAAAGGCTGGCGATGAGACTTTCCCCTCAGGGTCGTGAGAGCCACCCAGCCAATTCCATTCTACTAATGCTTAAAGGTGGGGCGGGGCCACCTCCAGACAACTCACCTCAAAGTATGGATGACTCAGAAGAAACTACAGCCTCCTGATGGCCCAAGTCAGGACCACAAGGGCACCCGGTGGCTTCCCTCACGGCCCCTCAAGGCTCAAGTGTCTGCTTTCCTCTCCTGCTCCTTCACTCAGCACATTCAGGAGCACCTACTATGCCACAGACACTGGCCTAGGCACCTGAGATACACCAGGGAAGAAAACGTTTGAACCCCCTACCTTTGCGGACTTTCCCCTCTAGCAAGGGGAAACAGGTGGTAAACATACAGATGACAAATACTGAAGAGAAAAGAAACACAGCAGGCAAAGGGGACTGACATTGGCAAGTGGAAGAAGCCACTGGCTGCTGTTTATTAGGACGGTCCCGGGACCTGTCTGAAGCAGTGATTTTTGAATAACTTGCAGGAAATGAGAAATCATTAAGTGGAAGACCCTCACAAAAATTTAACAGTTGCACATTTGACAAATATAGGATTTTTTTCCTTCTTTAATGGCTGCCTTGGTTTACTTGATTTAGGGTAACATAGCAACGTCATTGAGGGCATGCACCCTGGAGTAAGACACACCAAGTTTGTTTTCTAGTTCTGCCACCTGAAACTGGAAATAATCGGATGTCATGATGGCTATCAGCTAATCTCATCAAATGGTAAGGGAGGCCTCCAACCCTTTACTTCAGCACTTGGTGAGCTGCAGGTGTCTGCAGTCGTCCCACAGCTTCCCTGACCCTGAGCACAGCACAGGAGCTTGTGGCCATGACGACCTGAGAAACCCAGAACACAATGCCTTTTTCTCAGCGATGCTGGGTTAAGTGCAGGAAGTATGGACGGCGTCTCATAAATGTACTGTTCCGCGCGTGTTCACATTCACCCGTCCCTCTCGTATTTCACCTGTACTTTCAAAATAGTAACAAGCCTTTCCAAGGCTTGGATCCATAAGTTGCTAAAATAAATTCTGACTTGAAAAATGAGAGCTCAATGTTGGAGGTCACGTAACTTAACGTGACTCCATTTGGCAACTGACAGAACTCGTGCCATGTCAACGGTCCAGCCCCAAGTTCAACCCTTCGCCTCTGTATCTAGGCTGCCACACCGCTTAGAAGGCGGAATAATTCGTTCATTCTGGGCTACTCCATAGATGCGCATGTGCCTGGCTTCCAACATGCATGAGATGAGATAAACATGTTTGAGGGGCGGAAATACTTTTTTTCCAGGAAACATCTTTTCATTCTGCTCTAATAGAACAGTGGCGGATTTTTACCCTTCTAGGCACAATAATGCATAGCTTTCTATGGGAAAGATGTTTTAAAGGGTTTTTTAAAGCAGGTTTTCTAACCACTATCCTAGCGTCGGCCACAACTTTCAAATTAACCGAAAACAGCCATACTGGAAAATGTCAGAAACTACCATATGAAAGAAAAAGAAAAAAGGCTTGTCCACCCATGCAGTTGTTATTCCCGTGCTTGGTTATTATATGCTCCCTTGGTTACTATCGGCTGAAGCTCCCTGCAGATGCCGTGCGGCCCAAGGGCCCGGGCACCGACGGGCACTGGGCCTCCCCAGCACCCACCTCCCAAGTCGCCCCCCGAGGGGCTCCAGGGCACATTTGTTGAATAAATAACCAAGCCTCGCCTCAAGAATGGGAGGCCGTTTAGACCCTTACTGCTGTGCTCTTCATCTGGAGCTCACAAACTACTCTTTTTATTTTGTTCTCTGCCCACACTTCTCCCCTCCCCCACAAAAAGCAGCCAAGCCAAATATAGATTGTTCACAAGCATGACAAAAGGGTGATTTAATTACAATGCGGGCAATACCTAGGATGGGGCAACTGCAGGAGGCCTGCAGCTCAGAGCAGATGCCAGGGAGGGAGGGCCGGGGTGCCTCACCCACGAGTGCTCCGCTGAGTCTTACTGGGGAAGTCTGTGGGTCTCAGCCTTAAACTGGTGGTTACTGCTGGCTTCGTCATCAAAGCTTTCTGTCCTGTGTCATGCTCAAAATCTAATTTTCATGGCAACAGCTCTGCAGTGGGTGACGCCTCATCTCCTGGATTTGCAGTTCCGCGTAAGTGACAGGGCCCTGGTTTGGTCTTCTCATTCTCACTCACTCTCTCTTTCTCTGACAGGCATACCTTTCAGCTGACATAATCTTTCTAGCCACCAAATTCTTTATTTCCTTCGGAAACAGAGTTCCACTGGCACACACACACACATGCAGGGAAAATCACTCCATCTTCAGTGTGTGGCCTCCCGTTAATGAACAAAAAATTGAAAAGAAAAAAAAAATTTTTTTTTAACTAGCTAACAAAATTAGGGGACATATTTTTGCCAGTCTGATTAATCTGACCCATCAATTAAATCATAATTGTCTTTGATTGCCATCCTCGCTCAGCCCCATGCTTAAGGGCTGTTAAAGTATGTATTTAAAAATAAAATCAAGCAAGTGAAAACAATAAGAGACAGGGGAAGAAACAATCAACCTTTTAAAAGAATTTTAGCTCCACAAAAACTGCCAAGCATAAGTGAAAAACAGGTACCCCTCAATATCTAGCACAAAGATAATAAATATTCGGTCACTGACAGACTCAAAGAATAAGGAGAAGACGAATTATTTCAAAGTAACGAACACAGTATTACAAATGTCCTCAATAGCCTTGTCAATGAGTTAAAATAGTCACACAACTATATTATCAGACAGGACAGTGTCCTTCAGACGTATCACTCACTAACTTCACATACAGTTATGCCCTTGAAAAACCTCAACACAACAGGGCAAGTAAGAAAAAGTGGGACATATTAAAATGCCTTAAAGCCCGCCACACCACATTTTCCTTTCACGAAGCTGGAGACTTCCTTGAGTCTCAGGCTAGTCTACTTAGCATGGCAGATCTCGGCCAAAATCAACTCGCCAACCCTGTTAACTGAGCTGCACGTTCAAATCCCTGCACTGGAAAATGTTCCCACAGATCACAGCCCCAGGACTGCACCTGGCCTCTGGTCCAGAATCTGTGACCAAACGCCCTCCGTAATGTGACGGGTTTCCAGTCCCTGACCTGAGTCAGAGGTGCTTTATGATCACATGTGACCCGGTTGCCTACAGCGGAAGGATGAGTAACAGTGAAGCGAGCAGGACAGCTTACATCACTGCAGGTGGTGCTTTTTTAATGTGTTTCTATTCAACTCCATTTACCCCACTGGAATCTATCATCTCTGAGCTTCCACTTAGTCTGAAGTGACACCGCTAACTGCCTCTGGGAGGTGAGGCTCTGTCACGTGTCCACGTGCTGTTCCAAAAATTTCCACGGACGTGTCCGTTCTCTAGGAGAAGGAAAATCAACCCTTTGTTTTCAGGGGTAATGTCAATCGGGAGCTGGAATTTTAACCTTTTTCCCAGTAACTACTTCTAAGATGAATAAGCAGCTCACAACTCTCTCAACAGCTGAGAGTACAGCTGGTGGTTACCTGGAAAGATCTCGTGATTATTTTGGCTGATACTGTTTCGGCGACAACAGTGAAGCAGGAAGGATTTTCTCTACGATCTAGACCTCAGGCCTTTAGAGGAGCCAGGAACAAAGCCAGCCATCTTTGACTCCAGGAGGGCAGCTGGGGGTCTCAGCCAGGCCTGACCCCCAAGTCCTGGCCAGCGGGCGGGATGGCACGGGGAGCTGCCTACCTGTGACCCCCATCTACCTGGATACAGAGAAAACCCAGCCAAGGGCAGAGGGCACACAAATATTGACTGTAGGCGAAGGCATGTCAAGTGACCCTCGGTGGAATTCTGAACCACTGAAAACATAGTTGAGATAGGTTTTGAAAACACCTGGGAACTTGTGCTTCTGGCATCACCGTGAAGGTGAATGAACACAGATGCCCCTGGGATCCGAGGGGAAAGGCCAGCAGGCAGGTTACGAGCCCACCTGTACAATGAGAAGCCCTGGACGTTGCTAGAGCATTAAATCATCATTAACTCAAAACACACAGGAGGGAAATCACAAGGCGGCACAGACTTCTGCCAAGGTGAGAAGAGTGACTGCTCCTGAAAATCGATTTGGAAACGCCCTCAGAAGTACAGGCTGATGTACTGCCTCGAGCGAACTACAAAAAATCAGAACAACCCTCCCACCCCAACGCAACCGTCATAACCCCCAAAGTCTTTTATCAACTGCCTCTAAGATGCTGTCAGTAAGTACACAGGGCTCCCCATACTCACCAAACAAACCACTTCAGAATAAAACTCTTATATTCCTCAAGTAGCAAATTCCCATCATTCTGTTCCTGCCTTCATTTGATATCTTTAAGTTATATTCCACAGTGATAAGAGAATGTCCTAAATGTGGTGTTTTCTAAAACCAACATTTAGTTGCACTACAAGACTCCCCCCACACGCAAAAAAAGCCTTTTTAAATTAAAAAAAAAAAAACCCCGCAACAACTGTACATGAGAATCATTTCCACTGCTTTTCTCCTGTCTAAATAGAAAGCATTTCCTTTTCCCGTCTTCTTAAAAATTTCACCATCATCTTCCTCAAATTCCCATGGGAATGAAAGTTCGCCTCTTCCTCCTCACAAACATTTAGAAAAGGCGGGGGGGAGGGAGGCACTACCACATAAGTCCTTTAAACTCCCTCTTAGAGTTTAGTTGCTTGCTTTTTCTTTGATGGGCACAATCTAACTTGAACACATGTAAACAACATACTTCACAATGTGAAATAAAGAATAACTCGGATTTGACTACAGGCTTGGCTATTTCACCTTGCTGATACCTTTTCGTCATCATTTAACATTAGGAACACTTTTTTGAACGTAACCTGGCTCGTTAATATAAAGGTGTGACCTGCACTCCAATCCATTTTAGCAACACACAGACATACACTAACTAGTTAACAGTTTATGAATCATCATCAAATGAGACAGTAAAGAACAAAAATCACGTGTTAATCGTAACGCACATCCATACGTATGAGTAGTAAGGGTGGGAAAATGATAACAAAACCTAAAAGGAAACCAGTTGAATATGTTCTGGGCTTAAACTTTTGCTCTGTCCAATCAAAAATAACAATAACAATAATAATAAATGCATTTAGAATAAGTCATGTAAGTCAAACATTAAGGGGAAGAAAGATTTCTATCACTACCAACCAAAACTTCAGATATAAACCACAAATCATTCTCCAAGCAAACCATTTCATGACCTAAGATGTTATTTCATCTGAGGCCAAGTACAGCTGGTGTCTTCCTCTTCTCCAGTGAGATTGTTAAGTCAGAAATACTCAGAGAAAACAGAGATCCAAAACAAAACAGGAAGAAAAACATAACTGTTTCCTCCCCAACCAGTGATTTCTAAATCAGAGAACAACATTCACAGAACTTAAGTGGTCGACATTTTCCATCATTTCCAAAAAGAAAACAAGAGTATCCATTGTGCTCTCATCTTCGGAATCAAAAGTGTACATTTTTCTAAACAGCCAAGACAGAGATAAGAAAGCTGAGAGCAGAGAATCAGGAGAATTCAGACCACAGTTCTTTTCACGTTTCATTTTTTTGCTGCCATCCTGTCTATGCATATGGAGAGCAAAGCTGATCAACTACAGCGAACTCTAAACACCAGAAAGAAGTAATTTACAAAGGGAAATCTTGCGCTAGAATAATGCCACAGATACAAAAAGTACTACATCAAAAGCAAACTCTGTGCCAACAGTAGATGTTATGCATTCATATAATAAAAGCAGACAGTGGAGTCTTTGTCCTTACCTGTAGCTGTCCTCAAGGCTCATGAAAAGCAAGCCATCTCTCCTGCCGGAAAGCGCCTGGGGGGCTAGCGCTGCAGTCACAGTTGGGACTCTACCTCCGCGACCCTTGGGCTCCCAGCCCCAGCTTCCTTCCCGGTTTTGAAGCGCTGCCCCCTCACACCTCTGCCGATCCTCGATCCTCGGGAACCACCACCAGCAAGTTTTAACACAACTGAGGAGGAATGCCCCGAGCTGGCTACTTATAATGATGATTCACTTCAATGACAGCTAGAAAGAAATGCTTGTTGCTGGAAAAGGAGTTGAGTCAACTCCACCCCTACCGTAAGGATTAAGTAACTCCACGCAGCTCAGCAATTAGCTGAAACAAGCCGCCGGGTGCCCTAACGTGAGGTTACCCGCAGCGCTGCTTCTCCCAGGGGCAGTTCTCAGCGGGCAGGGAGAGGAACCCAGGGCTACCGAACAGGATGGGCAATAGCCGGCGTGCACACGGTTTCGTGAATAACTGTAACTTGGGCTAGACTGTTTGCTCATTTAAAGCTGTTTCCGAGTTTTCTGGGAAGGCAGGCAGTAGAGGTCTGTCCTTCACCTTTTACAGTGAACTCGGCTTCTCTCCAGTTCCTGCGTGGGAGGCTGCACACCAAGCAGGCTGAGCGCACAACCTGCTGCCAGCCCTACCCTCCCCACCAAGAACTGAACGTCTTCGGGGGCGAGGGGGGGAAGCAGGGCAGAATAAAGGTAACTATGATGCGAACGACAACACCAAACAGAACTGACAGGTTGGGGGCATTTGGTGTCATGAGAGACAGCACCGCTCTGTAAATCCACCATCTCTGGTGTGCAAGCCCAATGAACTCAATGGGTGCCCTACGGCACAGGTCGAGGGCAGAGTGAGGTCGGCAGAGCTCACCTGGATACTCTTCAGCACTGTGTCCTCCTTAAGGGGTACACAGCTCAGCCAGCTGACCACCCTTTACTGAACTCCCGAGGCCAAGTAAGGCGTGTCTTCTTTCCCTGGCTAGTGACCGGCACCAGTTACAACTCTTGGCTCTTACCTGAAGCAAGTCAACTCCCACTCTACAACCCCTGCAGGTGCGGCTGCAACAGGAAGTGCTCCCACTTGTAGCAAAAAGCTAACCTTCCACATGATCCCAAACGTTCCTGGAATGTCAGCTGAGAAACGATAATCTAGACTTTCAAGTTCCCACAGGTGTTGGAAGGCTGGGATTCCCAGAGGTGCTGGGACGACAAAACAGGTCACCAGGGGAGCCAGTGACCTCTAGTGGCTGGAAGGGTCACTGAAGGCTTGCTGGAGAAAGTCCACACCTGGTTATCCAGAAACCCTGTCCCCAAACACACCCTCAGAGACGCAGGCCGACAGGTCCAACCATTTTCTGTAGAACTTTCTAAACAACGAGAGGAATACCCCGAGTTTTTAGTACGGAGCAGGTGAGGACACACAAGTGCAAAACAGTGTAACTTAAGAGCAGGAACTCTACCTTCCTTGACTAAAATTAGTAACTAAAATTATAAAATTAAGAGGTTTTACATTCACACACTGACTGGGAGGTTAAAAAAAAATAAGAACCACAATATAGTATACAAAAATATACCTAAACAAGCTGAATAACAATTTTCCTGATGCCTTAAAGATAAAAGGCACCTATACTTCCCATGAAATATTACCCAACTGTTACGGGCTGAATCGTCCACCCACAAATTCTTATATTGAAGTCCTAACCCCAGTACCTCAGAATGTGACTATGTTTGGAGGCTCTAAAGAGATAACTGAGCTAAAATGAGGTCATTAGCATGGGTCCTGACCCAGTGTGACTGGTGTCCTTATAACAGAAAACTTGGACGGACAGGTACAGCAGGAAGACAATGTGAAGGGACAGGGAAGAGACAAGGTGGCCATCTGCAAGCCAAGGAGAGAGACCTCAGAGCAAACCAACCCTGCTGACACCTTGATCTCAGACTTTCAGCCTCCAGAACAGTGAGACAATAAATTTCTGTTGTTTAAGCCACTCAGTCCGTGGCACTTTGTTATGGCAGCCCCAGCAAACTAATACCCTAATTAAGTGATGATTGCACTCCAAGTATTCATACAAAAAAATGAAGATAGAATTCAGATTTCTGATTAACGACCATTCTCCTTTTAGTGTGTTTACTCCCTCCCTGTCCACAGAGGCTCTGCCTTGAAAAATGCGTAGAAAAACCTTATTCTGGACGAAGGGGGTAAAAAAGCCTACACACCCTTCAGACTCCACTTTTGCCTCCTCGATTTAGTCAGGCTCAACAACGAAGTGGTCTCCATCCACATCTTACTTACTACCCAACGGACAATCAGCTTCTGCCCAATCTCCACTAACAACGCAACCAAACCTCGGCAACTACAATCCTAGCACTGAATTAGGAAAGGCTAACAATGAAGGAAATGCTAGAAGTCTCTTTAGTTCAAGCCCCTCTGTCTAGAGAAGGAAGTGAGGACCCAGCCAGAGCAGCACCAGGATCTCGGAATAAACGCTGAAGCAGATCCAACCCAGACGCGCAGTCCTAATCCAGCGTTACTAGCCCTGCTTCTGCTACACTATTCACTGAGGATAGCCTGAAATGATCAAATCTCTCCAGTCCCACAAAGAAAAACCGCTGCTCCACGGAGCAGCTGTAGTAAAGAGAGACAAGGAGGCAGACGCTGGGTGACAGATGGAGTATGACCAAGGTCAGAGACTAAGGCTACAGGCTTTCTTTTTTTTTTTTTTTTTTTATAAAGCTATTCTTTTCCTTTTTTTTTTTTTTTTTAAATTTATTTATTTATTTATCTTTGGCAGCGTTGGGTCTTCGTTTGTGTGCCAGGGCTCCCCCCAATTGCGGCAATTGGGGCCACTCTTCATCGCGGTGCGCGGGCCTCTCACTGTCGCGGCCTCTCCCGTTGCGGAGCACAGGCTCCAGACGCGCAGGCTCAGCAATTGTGGCTCACGGGCCTAGTTGCTCCGCGGCATGTGGGATCCTCCCAGACCAGGGCTCGAACCCATGTCTCCTGCATTGGCAGGCAGATTCTCAACCACTGCGCCACCAGGGAAGCCCGGCTACAGGCTTTCTTAACCGGGGCTCCCCTGACATTTGGGGTGAGGTAACTCTCCACTGCAGGAAGCTGTTCTGTGCATCGTAGGATGTTTAACAGCATCCCTGGCCTCTACGCACTAGATGGAAGCTCTCCCCGGTGTGACAGCCAAAAGTACCTCTAGACATAGCTAAGTGTGTCCTGGGAGGCAAAGTCATCCCTAGTTGAGAACCACTGGTTTAAAAGGACAGAACTCTGTGCAGAGCGAAGGAGTTGGTGGCCTTGGAGAAGCAGGGGGAAGTAGCATCTGAGGTGATACGGAGGAATAAAAGGACAAGTGCTGCTGTAGACACACCAGGAAAAAGGCAGAGGGAAGGCAGGGTGTAGTATTTCCCCAACTGAAGGTCTTCTTTGTGTTTTATTGTTTTGTTTTTTCCAAAGAAGCAGAAGACTGGGTCATAAGCTGAGGGTAAGGGGATTAGAGATTGAGTTGGGACTATCCAAGTCTGGGACCACCGGAGAGCAGAAAGGCTGCAGAGCTGGGCTGAGTCAAGGATGTCTGAGGGAAGACAATACCATAAACAGAGTGGCCCCAGCAGGCACAAAACTGAAGGCTCCGACTGCAGTCAGAGGATCCAGGAAGAAGGTGTGGAGGCTGGCTAGATGAATGAAACTGGAGGTCCTCAAGGATTATGGACACAGTGCCGCAGATGTGCTGTAGTTTCCAAGGTTACTGTGGTCAGCAGTGGCGCAGAGTAACCCAGCATCAGCTGAAGCTGAAAACAAGGAAACCAGCTAGAATCTGCTGCAATAGAAAGCCTAAAGAAGGAGTATCACTGAAAAAGAAATAAAGAGCCTACTGACAATCTAGAGGGCTAAATAAACTCATCCCCTTTGACTTAATTCCAATCCACGGAATCTTTGCCAAGGAAATAATCAGGGGTGTAAGTTGAGCGTCAAGAAGTTCTTTACAAAAATAAAAACACTAAGCAACCTTAATGTCCAACCACAGAGAAAATAAATTACAGATATCTATATGCTCACATCCTCAAGGAATATTTTAAGACATGGGAAAACATTCACAGTATAATGTTTAAAAATGTGAGCTATAAAACTATGTATGACATAGCCCAATTTAGAAACTGTACATATTTACATGTACACATTTTTAAAGCACCTGAGTCAGTCTCCACCAAGGCAATAGAAGTCATTATGAGATTTCCAAGGTTAAAAAAAAAAATCACAAGAAAATGGGATTGCAGTCTTGGAGAAGGTGGTGCAACAGAAGGAGTGGTCAGAGAGGAAAGGAGGGGAACCAGGAGCCAAGAAAGACAAGGGTCAAGGGCTACATAAGGTTAAAGGGGAGTGTGCTGAGCAAATCAGGCCTCTCTGGATTTGATGAACAAGAAGGTGCTGGTATCTTAAGACAGATGCATGAGTTTCACAGTGTTGGCAGAATGCAGTTAGTAAAGGGAGTGGAAGGGACGGCAGCCTTTCTCGGAATTCCCCACAGTCCTTATTGACAAGGAGAGGCCACGGAAGGCACGCCTGTGAATGACCAGGTGTGGGTCTACCAGAAGTCTGCCAAGAGGAAAGGCTGCTTCCATCCCTTGGCATTTATTTTTTTTAATTTAAAATTTGAAATAATGTTAAAACTTCATGGCAATTTTTTAATACTATATTACTTACACAATTAAATGCATAACCTTCATATGGCTCCTAGCACTTCTGATATATTACCCCCAAATTTTGCTCACTATCGCTTACTACACTTAGAAGACTGGGATGGTTTATAAGATGGGATTTTATGAACCACCGCAAAGGGTCACCTTGGATCAGTATGTTCCAATGGAAAGGAGAGGAAATACATAAAAGGTAATTAAATTTTTTAAATTTTAAGTTCACATAAGCAAAAATAATAAAAAAAAAGTATCAAGACTGACTTCCTTCAAAACAAGATCCTATTAAGAACAGAAAACCTGAATTTCAGAGTAGCATTCCAAAGACTTCAGAGTTTCTATTTTGTTTGCTTTTGGTTTTAATCTTAGGAGGATTTGTCAATTACTGAGATCATCTAGAGATTTATTTTCCCCCATAAAAGCCAGTATAAATTTACCCATACTCTGCAGCCTTTGGATATTACTCAGCCATAAAATGAAACGAAACTGAGTTATTTGTACTGAGGTGGATGGACCTAGAGTCTGTCATACAGAGTGAAGTAAGTCAGAAAGAGAAAAACAAATACCATATGCTAACATATATATATGGAATCTAAAAAAAAAAAAAAAAGGTTCTGAAGAACCTAGGGGCAGGACAGGAATAAAGACGCAGACGTAGAGAATGGACTTGACACAGGGAGGAGGAAGGGTAAGCTGGGACAAAGTGAGAGAGTGGCACTGACATATATACGCTACCAAATGTAAAATGGATAGCTAGTGGGAAGCAGCCGCATAGCACAGAGATCAGCTTGGTGCTTTGTGACCACCTAGAGGGGTGGGATAGGGAGGGTGGGAGGGAGATGCAAAAGGGAAGGGATATGGGGATATATGTATACATATAGCTTATTCACTTTGTTATACAGCAGAAACTAACACAACAATGTAAAGCAATTATACTCCAATACAGGTGTTAAAAAAAAATAAAAACATGCTTCTAAAAATAATATTACAAGTTTTCATAAAATGTTCACTGTAAAATATTTGTTAAAAAGCTTCATTTTAAACAATACTATAGCATTATTCCAAATACATAAACTATTTCCCTATGCACATATAAATACAGCCAAAGGACTAAAAGGAAATAAAACAAAATGGTAACCAACGATCTCTCTTGGGCTATTCAGATTACAGGTGGATATTGCTTTATACTTCATCTTTTCCAATGTCTAATTCTTTTATAATCAGGGAAAAAAAGAATTATTTAAAAATTGCTAAGAATATACTATCACTTATTTATAAAGAATGAGTAACCAAATGAAGACTCCAAACGCTGGGGGAGAAAAAAAAAACCAAGTTTCTGTTTTGTTCAAATCCAGCTACAGTTACAAGAGAAACTAGGACACTTGGAGGGGGAGGAATAAATTGAACCAAACAAGGATGACATGACACAGGCAAAAATCTTTACATAACACAGGCAAGGTTTGGTGATTAAAACACAGTCTTGAATTTCCTCACAAGGTCTTAAATCCTCCTAACTTGGATTAGCCTTTTCTTCCAAAGCCTTACAAAAAAAGGCTGATGTGGGTTTACATGCTTCACAGGTTAATGCTGTGAAGCAAGCATTAACACAATTAATTAACCATTAACACAAGCAATCAAGTTGCTAGTGACTTTATCAAAACATCTGAAAAGAAAATTGTCTCATCGAGAAGGGGGAAAGGTCTCTTGAATCTTTAAACATCACTCAGTAAGCATCATATCCTGCTTCTACTCTGCTCAAGGCATTAGCCAGGACCCAGTGATTTGTCTTCTCCAAGCATTTATAACCTGACAGCTTACAGACACAGCTGCCCAATTCATGAAGCGCTTGTGGTTCCTAATTAATGTTCATTATTTTAGGGCAGTTACTCAGGAACCTGAACACATTTTCACATGGAAGAAATACCTCATCCTTTGTGATATGGTCCAGGTCCTTTGCTGTAAAGACCATCTAAATGCAAATGACTCCCCTCAAAAACCTATGCAACCCTGATCTCTCTCTTGAACTCCATTCTCATTTACCATCATCTCCTTCACATGTCCACTCGGAGGGCGAAGAGACCTAATGAGCTTCTGATTCAGCCTCCACATCTGTTCCTAGCTAACCCTTCACATCTCGGTGGCCACCATCCAGCCAGCTGCTCAAGCCAAAATTTCCTTGATTCTGTTCTTCTCTGTGTCTCTCACACACCAGTCCATTGGCAGGCCCTAAGGACGCAATGGCCAAAATAAATCCCCAACCATGCCCTTCTCTCCATCCTGGGTGTTAGTTACCACCCAGGTGTTCAAGCCATCCTCTCTCACACAGGCTACTGCAACCGCCTCCAAACTGGCCTCAAGGGCCACTCTTCCCTGCAACAGACAGTCACACCAAGCCACTCCCCTGTCTGTCTGGCAGCTCTCTTTGCTGGCTTTCCACAACCTTAGGCATAAAATGCAAATTCCTCACAGTGGCCCACAAAGCCCTCAAGAGCCATGGCTCCCGCCTGCTACGTTCCTCTCTGAAGCCCCACTGGCCATATTGCTCTTCCTCAATCTCTGAAAAAACTCACTTCCACGTGAGGCCTTGCATCACATTGGCTGTGCCTCTTTCTGAAGGCTCTTCCCCTAGGTGTTCAGGCTGGTTCTCATCTTCTGATTAAGGTGAAGTGAGAGTCTTTATGCTGAAAGAAGCATCAACTGGTACCACGCTTTGGGAAAGCAAACTGGTAATACATACCAAAGTACTTAAATCCTAACATTCTTTGATTCAGTAATTCCATTTCCAGGGAGGTATAGAACTTAATCCAAGTTAAAAATTTTTGCACAGACATTCACTGCACCTTTCTTCTCTTATATGAGAAATGAGAAATTTAAACAGGACAGAAATGATTAAGATATTGCACATTGAGAAATTGGAATGCTGTATACCACATATGGGGATGTTAAGCGACCAAAAAAAAGGCTATAATGTCTACCTACATTATGATGCTAATTGTGTAAAAATACACATTCCCTACCAAAAAACAACTAAAAGGAAAATGCCAAAATATTAAGAGTGATGTTCTTTCTGTTGCTGGTAACTTTTTCCTTCTGATTTCTTTTTTCAGATTGAGAAAAATGTGTATGCGTAACTTTCACAATTATAGGGAGAATACCCCTTATTTTTAACAAAGAAATAATGCTATATAAACAGTTGTTAGCTTTCCAAGAAACCACAGAAAAGGCATATTTAAAAGCACACTGTTAAAATGGAAAGCTTCTATATAAGATATACATATTATTTAAAAAAAAAAGATATACATATTATTATTACAATATTTCAGAAACATGTGTAACATATCACAGATATGGAGTTAAACCCCCTATTCTTCAAAGACTTCTTACAAATCAATGAAAAATTAACAACCTTAAGGAAAAATGGAGTAGGACTGCAAATTAGCACTGATAAAAGAGGAAATACAAACATATGAAGAGACACTCGACCTCACTGATTAAAGACATAAAATATTTCTACCTTCCATATTGGCAAAGATTAAATGATTGATAAAATGGAGTAACACTGAGGATGGGAAAAACTGGTACTCTCATCAACTAATGGAGCCAAGGAAACTAGCATAATACCTCGGAGGGCAATTCCTCAATATCATTGAACATCACACTGTATACGTTCATGTCCTTTCATCCAGAAATTCAACTGTAGGGATTTATTTACAGAAACACGCACACAAAGATACATCAACAGACACCACAGAGCTTTCAAAACATGGTGTTGGATGGCATCATGGATATATTAACCGGGAAGAAAAAAACATACTGCAATCTGGTACCTCTATCCTGATCCCATTTTTTGAAAATAGCAGCAGCTAACTTTGATGGAATTTTTACTACATGACAGGCACTGCTTTAAGCCCTTTAAGAGCATCACTTATTTTCATCTTAACAGTAACGTTTGGAGATAGGTACTGGTATTATCCCTGCTCTACAGATGAGAAAACTAAGGCTTAGAGAGATTAAATAGAAATTAGTATCCAGATGGCCCTCTGACCGCACATTCCTACCTCCCCCTCTTCCACCCAGACTAAATACCACATCCACAAAAGTTCTGGGGAAGGAGGAAAGACTACCATAACTTTTTTTTTTTTTTTTTTTTTTGCCGCACCACGTGGCTTGCAGGATATCTTAGCTCCCCGACCCGGGATGGAACCCGGGCCCCCTGCAGTGGAAGCGTGGAGTCCTGGTCACTGGACCACCAGGGAAGTCCCCCAGAAAGACTATCACCAGTTGAACATAAATGGGATGGGTTGAATGGACAGAAAAACAAAACCAGAGCCACCGAGTGCGCAGGAGAGAGCCAAACCGGTGGAAATATTTCTGGGTGCCAGAAATTCAGGAGGCAATTGATACAAGGGACTGGAGAGACCCTGGGCAACAATCAGGGTGATTAATCAGGAAACTTCGCTTCCTCTAGCTTCTATGGTCACTGCCTTCTTCATGCAGGTGAAAGCAGGACTGTGGTCCTACGTCTGGAAAGGGCAGGTAGCTAAAGGGGACCAGGAGGGACACGCGGCAGCCACATATAAGAGGCCCCCTGCTGCCCATCCCACCAAGTCCTACCCAGGGCCTCAACCTGACACACACCAGGGCCAGGCTCCTCAGATGCAAACGGGGCCGACAGGACTCACAGATGCCAAGACCAACAGACAACCAAGAATCGTCAAACATGTGAAGAAAACCGGGCCATGAAACACCAGGGGCACGAGCTTGTATAGGGAGCACGCAAACAGAGTCGGAAAAAGAAGAAGAATTTTAAAGATGCATAATTAATATCCTCACAAAATCTGACAGGGCATCGGAGCATCAAAACAAACACAGGCTGGTATGAGAAAGAAAAAGAATTAGAGGTCTAAGAGAAGGAACCAGGATTTGTAACTTCAGACCGCAGTACGGTTCAGCTTGCTCCACAAGGAAAACTATGAAATGTGCTTAACACTTAACCACAGGTGGGATTTTTTCCCCCGCTTCCTCCCAACCCACCGTCATCCACACCAATCTCCACTCAGCCCCTCTTGACTTGGAGAAGGAGTGCTTTCAACGGCTTCCCATTCAATGGCTGCATAATATGACATCGTACAAATATTCCATTCTTCCCATTCAATGGCCGCATAATATGACATCATACAAATATTCCATAAAGCTAGCCATTTTTCAAGCAACGGGCATTTGTGTTTTCAAATCTTGCCACTATGATGGTACAGTAAATAGCCTTTTACATATGCCTTTGTGTACAGACACTTTTTAAAAATTTTTTTATTTTTTAAAATATTTTATTTATTTGGTTGTGCTGGGTGTTAGTTGCAGCTGGCGGGCTCCTTAGTTGAAGCATGCAAACTCTTAGTTGCAGCATGCATGTGGGATCTAGGGATAGAACCCAGGCCCCCTGCATTGGAAGCTCGGAGTCTTAACCACTGCGTCACCAGGGAAGTCCCTAGACACTTTTATTTTTAGAAGACAGATAGGTATCCAGGAGAAAGGCTGCTAACGAGAAATGTTTCATTTCTCCTTAATGTTTGATTTTAATATGCATTACCAGTTTACTTTCCAAATAAAGCATGGTCATTCACATTTCTGTCAGTATTATGAGAATACCACTTCTACTACATCCTTGCTAGCAAGAAGTGTTTCTTCTCTCTCTTTTTTTTTAAACCAGTCTGATGAGTTTAAAGTAACTTCTCACTTTTGTTTTAATCTGCAATTCCCTAGCAAATATGGATTGCTTTTCACAGGCTTCCTGGCTCTCTGCATTTGCTCTCTGGGAATCGCATGTTTATATTGTTTGTCCATTTTCCCCGAGTCGTGTTTGTCTTGCCAATTCACAAGAGTTATAGACAGTAATCCCTTGTCTGTCATACATGTTATACATTCCCCTCCCCAACTGTCTAGCTTGCAGGTACTGAGTCTTGCTTAAGAAGTTCTCCCTCATTCTAAGATCATGCAAGTCGTTTCTTATATTTCCTTGTAAATTTGAATTGCTTCTTTACATTTAAGGTTTTGAAGATTCTGTAATTTATGTCTGATTATACTGTAAGATAGAGGCCCATCTCCCCCCACTCCATAAAGAGAAGACTGTGCCAACACCGTTGAATAACTCGTGCATTCTTTCCTCAACAGTACTGAACTGTCTATCTTATTGTGGATTAACTTCTCTTGCTTAAGGATACACAGTCCTGGATTCTCTGCTCTGTCCCACTGGACCATTTACGTAATCCTGTATCAGTAACACACTGATTTGATCACAGATTTTCTTATTAGCATATTGTGATCACTTGTCAACCAAGCTTGCCCTCCCTTCACTGGTTTTGTTTTCCATATTTGAATGTGCTCTTCACAGGTATTATGCATTTATTTTTCTACATACATTTTAGGATTATTTCATTTAGTTCAAAAAAAAAAGAAAACAAACAGGAAAAACCTACTGCTTTGGAAACTCTAAAGGGAATGGCAATAAATGTATTAATTTGGGGATAACTGATGTATATATGGTATATATTTTTATTTCAAATCCTTCACTGAAAAGGATACAGGTACCATTCTTGGTCAATTTCTGCCTAGGTTATTTGCTGCTATTGAGAAAAGAAAGGCTTAAGTTCCATTTCCAGGTGCTTGTTTTCAAAACAGAGAAATGATCATTTTTAGAGACTTATTTTTATCCAGCTACCATGACAATTTTTCCAATTGACTTTAGATTTTTTTCCCACCATAGGCTCTTGCATTTTCTAGACATGCAAACATTTCACTGTCTTAACAACATTTACTAGAACCTCTAAGACAATGTCAAATAATTGTAAAAGCAGACATCCTTTTATAATTCCTAATTTTAATTGAAACAGTGTTTTTTGCCTTTTAGAAAATATCTGTTGTTGGTTGGTTTGGGGGGGTAATAAATAGCCTTTAAGTAATTTATTTTTATTCCTATTGGTTTTATTTATTTATTTGTTTGTTTGTTTATTTTTGGCTGCATTGGGTCTTCGTTGCTGCGCACGGGCTTCCTCTAGTTGCGGTGAGCGGGGGCTACTCTTCATTGCGGTGCACGGGCTTCTCACTGCGGTGGCTTCTCTTGTTGCGGAGCACAGGCTCTAGGCGTGCGGGCTTCAGTAGTTGTGGCTCGCGGGCTCACTAGTTGTGGCTCGCAGGCTCTAGAGTGCAGGCTCAGTAGTTGTGGCACATGGGCTTAGTTGCTCCGCAGCATTTTGGATTTTCCCGGACCAGGGCTCGAACCCATGTCCCCTGCATTGGCAGGCGGATTCTTAACCACTGTGCCACCACGGAAGCCCTTCCTATTGGTTTTTTAGATTATAATATATTAGGAATGGCTGCTTAAATTATCAAATGGCTCTTCAGCCTCTACTGACCTGGTCATAAACTCTTCTCCTTTAAAATGCTGGGGTACAAAAGTGGATGATGGTGATAAGCGTTCCTAACACTTAATCACACTAGCATTATTGGAATAAACTATTGAGTCTATTTGTCTAACAAATAGACAAGAGTCTATTTGTTAATAAGTTATTTTGAATTTTTGCATTTGCTTTCATAAATATTGGTCTGTAATATTTTCTGTTTTTTGAAGGTCAGATAAAACTCAGCTCGAAACCCATGGAATCCTAGTGCCTTTTTCAATAGTAATTTTAACCACCTTTCCTACCTCTTCTATATTAATTGGTCTTTTCACGTTTTCCATGCTTCTTGAATCAATTCTAGTAATTTGTATTTTACGGAGAAATCAACTCGACGTTTTCAAATGTGTTTCCAGAGGGCTACATGTAGTGTTTTCCTATACAGTCAGTTAATCCCTCCTGTGTCTCCTTTCTCATGCCTGTTAGCTATTTTTGCCTTCCCTTTACCTCAGTTAGGATGATGGGAGTTTAGTGTATTGGTCCTTTCAAATAAGCAGCTACTGGATTTACTTATCCTTTAAAATCTTATCTTCTCTTTTATTAATTCTAACTTTTGTCTTTGTCACCTCTTAATTCTTCCTTCCTAGTTCTTTATTTTTGTTTATTTAGTTGGGCTTTCCCCCCCCCCCCAAATTTCCTATGATGCATATTCTTTTATTTTTCGTCTTCTTTAATAATGAAGGTAGCTTTCCCTTTCTAGGTGATATGTTCTACAATATTTAGAATGTTCATGAAGAACAAGAAAGAAAAATAGCTAAGATGAAAATTTTAAGAGCCACAATACAAGCAGGCAATGGAACTAATCCATTAGTTGACATTTGACGAGCAGAGGATTAATAAACCAGTGGAAGGAGGAGGAAGAGTCAGCACCATTTCCTTAACAGAGGCCAAGTTTAAACAAAATTCTATCATCTCCCTTACTGGCAGGTTTTCACCCTGCATTTCACATTTTGGGGAAAGTGATTCGATTCATATACAGGTTTAAAAAAAAAAAAATTACGACCAGAATAAACGTTGCAGTCAGTATACATTTAGCCTAATATTAAAACTTCTACCTGTAGTCAGAACAATGTTCCAAATCTAGGGCACCACAAGATCCTGAATCAACAAAGATTTGTCATGATAGTGAACTTAAGTAATGCAAGAATGCGGCCTAACACATTTGAGCTGCATCTTCAGGACAGGTTGATACAAAACTCTCAGGTGATCAGAACTAATTATTCAGAACACACTCTGTGCCCAGGTTCAGCAATGTAAGAAGCGACCTGTCTGTGTGACTGCTTCAGACAGCAACTCTGAAAAATCAATGCCGGAGGGACAGAGATAGTGTCTGGTTATCCAAGGGTGAGCGGCTCTGACCTAATTAGAAAAGTGTCTGAGGCCAGAAGCAAAGCAGCTACCATTTCCTTAATCCTCACTACAGGGAACTTTATAAGACTTACAAGGTCCCAACATGGCTGGGGGAACTTGAAGATGACACTCAAATAAAACCACACTCATTTACGCTCTACTAATTCAAAATTATTTTTATGATCTGGAAAGAGTTTGGACTCATGTTTCAATTTTTAGACCCTAGGACAACAGGCAGAGAAGAAGGCTCAACCTACTTATGGGAACACATTTTAGAAGCTCTGACTCGTGTAAACGACCAATGTGCTGATAATTTATCTGTTGGTTAAAGCAAATACTTCTATTTGGGTTGCTACCCTAAGTCCTGGTAAGGACCAAAACCCAAAAGAAATTTTTAACATGTTCTCTGTTTAATTTTTTTCTTTGTTCCTAGATGTTTTCCCCAGTGAATCTCAGTAAATAAAACGTTACTATTAAAGCTCCATTATAACAGGAACTCTTTGGTAATAGGAACCATTTAATGTTCCCGAGGGTCTCTGAAACCAGTGAGGAAATAATACATCCCTTCCCTATGCACTGCTTTCGGGGAACAGACCACAATTTCACCTCATATAACAACCTGTCTAAGCGATCTGCATATCCTGATCAACAGCCAGATGTCAAGACACCAGTGCCTGTTATGAGTACAGAGGCAAAGTCAAGGGTGTGCCTGGGTCCCTGAGAATATTACAGGGGGGTTGGCATGGGAACCACTGCTACTAAGTCTCAGATGTGTTAAAAAGGTGCAATAGGGACTTCCCTGGTGGTGCAGTGGTTAAGAATCCGCCTGCCAATGCAGGGCACACAGATTCGATCCCTGGTCTGGGAAGATCCCACATGCCACGGAGCAACTAAGCCCGTGCGCCACAACTACTGAGCCTGCACTCTAGAGCCCGCGAGCTGCACCTACTGAGCCCACGTGCCACAACTACTGAAGCCCGTGCACCTAGAGCCCGTGCTCTGCAACAAGAGAAGCCACCACAATGAGAAGCCCACGTGCCACAACTCCTGAAGCCCGTGCACCTAGAGCCCGTGCTCTGCAACAAGAGAAGCCACCACAATGAGAAGCCCACTCGCCACAACTAGAGAAAGCCCATGCACAGCAGTGAAGACCCAACAAAGTCATAAATAAACAAACAAATAAATAAAAAGTGCAGTAGGTCTTGGGGGCCCTAAGCTATCAAGTCTACATACCTGTCCTGTATGCACATAACCCTGCCTGCCTTAACCCATCCTTCAGGAGAGGATACTACTCCAGAACTATCAGTCATAGGTTCATATTTAAGGCCCAGTACTGGCTATAAACAAGCAATTGTTTTCAGTTCTCCAGAAAAAAATCTTTAAAATGAGGTCTTTGGTTGGCTGGCTTTTTTCTGCACGGCATTCTGGTTTTCATCTGTCAAAAGGAAATGGAGTAATCTGTGTTTGCCAAAGTTCAATGGCAACCAGCTACTTGTCATGGTCAAGGAATAATCTGGCTGAGCTGGTTGGAATTTCCAGATATTCTCATATTATCTTTTGAAGTACTTAAAATTCACTTTCTGGCGGAAATACTTCTGTTCCTATTCTTAGCAAACAATTACATGCTAAAGTTTACAAAGAAGAGAGGAGACAGCAGAACTAGAGTGTATTTTCATAGGGCAAAGGACAAGAGGGAAGAAAGGCACTTGGAGGGGCTTTTTCTTGGGCAGGGTTGGGTGGGAGGACTGTATTTGAGGGTCACTCCATCCTCCCATCCCATCAACGGGTACCGTGGTGATGATGTACGAGGTGCTCATGTGGGAATGTGATTGCTTCCTGCAGGCTTGTTAGTGCTGCTGCACGTGCCTAATGAGGTCAAGGAGAGACAGACACCCCCCGCCCAGGCCTCCCCACAAACATATACACCTGTAACGCCTCCAGACTAGCCAGCAGTTCTGCTGTCAGTTCAGTGGTATAGCCTGTCCCCTTGCCTCTGCTCTCACTGTCCTCTCTCCACTTTTTGGTATTATTTCTCCCACAAATCTTAAACCATAACACCAGCTCTCTACTCTCGAATTACTCCGTCAGGCAGAGATGGATTCATCCCCTCCTCTAAGGACTGAGGTCTGAAGACAGGAGGTCCTGTCCAAGTGGAAAACTTGGTGTAACCTTTCAACTGATTTCACCAAACTCAACTAACCACGCTTATGCTCCAGGTTTCAAGGAATCCCACACTCAAGGCATAGGGGAGCATCGATTCCTCTGAGAATCGCCCTACTTCAATTATGAGTAATGAAAAGAATTCCTCATAATTCTTCATACAGAAGTTGGCATGGGAACTGGGGCTCACCAGGTGAGCTGGGCTCAGACACACAGGAGGAGGAGGACCTGGGGCGTAGCCTGAAGAATGGCACAGAGGAAAAGAGACTCAGGACGTACACAGGGAATGCAGGCCGTTCAACTTGCCAAGGATAGAGTGAGTGGAAAAGGAAGTGAGAGGGGAATTGGGCTGGACCAGAACTACATTCTACCTGAAAACCAGGAAAAGGATATGGGACGTTTTTTTGCAATAATTTTCTTTCTTTTCTTAATTACTGGTGGTTTCCATTATTTTCTTCTAAGTCTTCAACTAATGACTAATGCAAAGACCCGAAATTTCAAGATTTTACTTCCCACGTTGTTTTCTATTCTTATTCGACACCAGTTAACTTAATCATCTCGTTTCCTTCTCCCAGCTGACAAATGCCACAGTGCCTGTAACAGCTGCTCCTCTCCCTCTCTCCCTGTTCCTCTCTTACACACACCCCTCCTTCTAGGCAAAATAACCCAAAGCTACTTATGATGATAAAACAAATTTTCAAATATTTTTACCAAAAACACTTCTCCTAAATATAACTTCTATCATTTTGAGAAAGGCCAAATATCTTTGCCAGATGACTGTATTTATCTTTCTTTAATCTCTGTTATTCCTCTGGCCATTTGTGAACATAACAGATTACCAGAAGGGTTAGTTAGCTCAGTGTTTTAAGTACTAGCTAGATGCTGGTGACCATAAAACCACCTTAGTTCACTAGCAATTAAAGAGGACTAATGATCTAACTAGCAGAAAGTACAAATGGGTCACAGTGAATGAGGATACCTACCATTGATTCTACATTACTTACTATACTGGATCTTAGATCATCTTAGAATATCTTGAGATTACTCATAAGATAATATTTATTCAAATAGTTTAACTCTCAACCCAAATATCTTGTATCGAAGAGCTCATGGGCTATTGGATATTTGCATCTGATACACATTCTACTTGATATAATGTTGAGTTCCTCTCTTTCCTACTTTTTATTTTTTAATCTATTTTTTCTTTTCTTTCTTCATTGTACTCTGTCAGATTTTACAGTTGGAGAGTTTCATTTCATCTCACAAACTATTTGAATTTGATCTCCTTTCTAGTGTTTTAGTACCTTCTTCCTTTTTTCAAATTTTACATAACTGACTCTCACAAAGATGTACAATACTCACGAAACCTTTTATGTGATGAATGTTTAATGCTATCATATCAACATTATGGAAATTCTTAACCTAATTTTCAAAAACACTAGCTAAAGCTCAGAAACAGGCAATTCTCATACATCACAACCTGTCAGTCAACATAATGTCAAATATCGTAACAAGAGTAACTTTCATCTATTTAGATGCCTATTCATTTACCTGGCTAGAGTGATCCCAGGATACCCTGCCCAGTGAAGATTTTAAGGTTTCTATTAGTCTAAGTATCTAGAAGTCAAAGGACTTAATCCTCTTTGTATTCCAGATAATCACCTGTCACACCAAAAGCAAAAAAACGCTTGTGAAAAAAATGAATCATCCGGAACTATTTCATAAATGTATTAGTACCTAAAAAGTGGAGTGCGGATGTTAATAAGGTCAACTAGGCCTTCGAATTCAAAAAAGGTTGAATATTTTTAAAAATTAAAAGTCATTCTTTGACACTGGTTATTGTCTGTGACTAGAAGCAACGACTTTTTTTTTCACAGCAGCTGACTTGAACTGGATTCACCTAAACCAGGATAAAATTTACCAGTACAAATTTT
Organism: Balaenoptera acutorostrata; assembly: GCF_949987535.1. Classification (NCBI taxonomy): domain Eukaryota; kingdom Metazoa; phylum Chordata; class Mammalia; order Artiodactyla; family Balaenopteridae; genus Balaenoptera; species Balaenoptera acutorostrata. The sequence continues at coordinate 17,252,558 of NC_080076.1, forward strand.
AAAATACTGAAAAATTTTCTTTAATTATGCCCTTATAAACTGCAGTACATAGTTGTTATTTTTCAAATGCTACAAGTTTTTAGGGTTTGATTCACTATCTCCTCAGACAGTCTGGCAAGACTTAATTTATCTGAGAGATCAAGTACTAAATGGAGAATTTCATTTAATTATATAAAAAGTAAAAAGAATTTGAAAAATGTTTTTACCAGTCATAGTTATTTTAACATTTACTAATTTGAGTGCAGCTGACATAGTTTAGAAAAAAAGATCATCTGTTTCTTAGTATAAAAAGCTGCCTTTAAAAAAAAATTACTTATTCTTGTACATTTACCAACACTGCATATTATTATTATACTAAAATCTTTCCTCCAGTGTACTAAATCTCAGCACTGAATCTGATAAATTATTACTTCCACTTTCCAAAAATTGACCTTCCAAAACTCAAATGTAAGAGAGACTGGAAATAGTGAATCCAACAGTAGAAGGATCTTATTTTTATTAAGACAATGATTTCACCGCTTGTAGTCACTGTAGCTGCCAATTTAGTTTGTGGATAATTTAAGGAGTAATTTCCAATTAAGTTAATCAAGTATGCATTGAGGCCAAATATCAGTTATAGTTATAGGTATGGATATAGATACACACACCCCACAGCAGTAGTAAAGTGAAGAAATGGAACTAATAATAGTAACAATAACTAAAAATAATGGAACTCTTACACAATAGCAAGCATTTTAAAGCCCTGAACATCAGTGGTGAGCAGATGCACACTGAACTCAATAAATACACAAATTGGCATGAACAGAGTCATGAAACAAAAGTTAAGAGCAGTTTCCTGACATGAGGAGCATGATAGAACAGAGGTAAATCCAGAAGGACAAAAGGTTGCATGTGAAGGGGAAATGGAAGCTGAATAACCAGAAAAGACCCCGCCCCTGAAGAGATCAATGCTGAACCCCTTATGGGGGGCAGGGGGGTCAGTGTGGGGCAGGGACAGGCAGACGGGAGGCGCGCATCAGGAGGAGGGGGTGCGTCCACTTGTTGGAAACGACCTGTACCATCCCTGTTGATAAACCACAGCTGTGTCTGAAGGCAGCTACCACATCAGCATTCTCAAACTTGACTGTTAGTCGTCTGGGAATCCAATTAAAAGTAGACTCTGATTCAGTACATCTGGGGCAAGGCCCGAGATTCTGCATCTCTAGCAAGCTCCCCAGTGATGCTGCTGGTCCGTGGACCAAGCTTTGAGTATCACTGCCTTCAAGGACAGCCTGGCCAATGGAGGGCAGAGAGGAGGAGGAGGGGCACAGGAGAGCTGGGCTCAAAGCTCTCCCCTTGCTTTCTGGGTCTCTGGTTCTTCATCTACTAACACAAGGAAGATGGGCCCATCCCCAAGGTCTCTTTCTAGCTTTAAAAACTTGGGAGCAGGAAGGGAGGTTTATAGCCTGAAGAGCTTCACCTGTTAAATCTGGTATCAAAGGGGAGGCCAGAGCTGGAGGGAATGAAGGACTGTTGAGGAGCTATCCTTCTACAAGACAAGAGAAAAGGAATTTATGTACTTGCCTCTTTCGTCTTATCCCCTTATCTCTACTGGCATGTTTAGACAAAAATACAAAATGACGTGCACACAAGGCTATTTATTGCAAAACAATGGACAAGTCTAGGAACAACCCGAATGTCCATCAGTAGGGGACTGACTGAATAAGCTCTGGTACATCCATATGAGGGCGTACTAACACAGCTGGGAAAAACACAGGAAGTTCTCTATATACTGAGTGAGTTCTAGGATATAGTTCTAAGTGAAAAAATAAATAAATTAGGGTTCAGAACAGCATATATATTCTGCTACTTTCTGAGTAATAAGGAATACAAAATATACTCATATATTTGCTTACATTTCCAAAAAGGACAATGGAGGGACAACCCCAAATGTAACAAAAAATGGTTACCTGTAGGGGGACAGGGATGGAAGGCTGACTTAATACAACTAATATTATAGTTATGACTCAGTCAATTAAAAGAGAAAATTAAATTTAGAAAATAACAAAGTGGAACAAATAAAACCAACAATGTATCAAGTTGCTGGTGCAATCATACAGAGAAATATTATTTTACTTGCCTTTGAAACATGTTTTTAATCCTACATCCCTAATGGGATATAATGCTAAGGTTTAAAGAATTGCAAAGAAATATTAAACTGCATTCCATAGCAATAAAAATGGCAAAGCGTTAATAACTGTTGAAGTTGGGTGATGGGATTTCATTATGCTGTTTGCCATCATGTAATTTTCTCCATTACTGTATATGTTTGAATAATTTTTTTAAAAATCAACTTTCTAAGTAACCTTCTTTATCCAACATTATTAACACATGCACACCAAGCAAGAACGAGAGAGAGCATGGGTTGGCACCGAAGCCAACATTTGTCCACCAAAGTGAACGTCAACGTTCTTAATATAACCTCTACCTACAAGTGCAGAGGGAGGCAGCCTCTTACTATTGCATAAAGTAACATATTCAGCATCTGTACAGATCTTACTTTATGCAAATGTATCTTATCTCATTCCCTTTTCACAACAACATTGCAGGATGACAATTATGCCATTTATAGCTGAGGAACTGCCTCAAACTGATTCAAAGTCAAGTCCGTCTATGTCCACACCCAGTGCTTTCTGTACTGTCCCCAGCGCCCACACAGCAGAGCAGTGGGGTGGTGGCTACCACCTGAGGGCCTGAGGATGCTGCCACCAATTTCAGGCAGAACTTTAAAAATTCATTCTAATTTTTATTTACCCCACAATATACCCACCATGTTGGTTTTCACACGAAAATAACATTTTTAGTGACTTATCAAATACAATAGACCCACATATATATTTTATGGCTTGATGAACCCATGTGATTCCTTATTCCAGTTTCAGAGGCATTGAGTTACACGAGGCTGCAATGAGACAGGGACATCTGTCACCCAGATGCCTTTGGAGGCCCAGCAAAAAAAAGAGGACACGTCCCATTGACCAACTAGCACATTGCTGGTAGCATTCCCAGCCGATATTAATTCAATTGGCACCTACAAATACACTTTCTGTTGATGTAACTTTTTAACCTGAAAATTCTGTCTAGTCTTTTAAATATACCACCTAGAAATGAGTCAGTGCAATGGCAGGCAAATTAAAATCACATGATATGGTTTGAAAAGTTGCTCAAACTGATTTGGACACATTTTGGAAAGGGGCACTTCATGGCTATCCTAAACAAAAAGCTAAGAGGCAAACAAGGAATTCAACTTTGTAGCAGCAGTCTATCCCAAAGAAAAATGAAACAATAAAATTTACTACTCTATCCTTTAACAAAATGACAGCAATTTTTTAAAGATAAACTTTTAACCTTAGAATGTTTTAGACTTGCAGGATTATTGCAAAGATAGTACACAGAGTTCCCATATATCCCATATCTGGTTTCTCCCATTATTAACAGGTTACATTAGCCTGGTACACTTGTCATAATTAATGAATCAAGGTTAATATATCATCATTAAAGTCCATACTTTATTCCATAATGTCCTGTTTTTCCCTAATGTCCTTTTCCTGTTCCAGGATGCAATTTTGGTTTTCTTTCAATTTAAAATTCAACCATAGGAAGGCTATTTAAGCAAATATAATAAATACAAGCATAAAAGACTAAAATGATGCTTCTCAAGGCATGCTAAGCCCAAGAAAAATGCAAATATTGGATGAAATCACCATCAAGACTCAGCTCTTCAACAGACCAATCCTGATCTATAGCTACAGTAACCACCATCTTAAGAGAACCTACATTTATCAAATACATAATGAGTTTCCATGTATGAAAAGTGAGTTGTTATATGAAAAACACCAACCTGGAAGTGAGTTCTAGGTACTAAGACTGGTTCAGTCATGCTAAGCTGGGTGTCATATAACTCAGGACAACAAATAGCTTCTTGGGGACTGAAACTTACAAAACACGTCTCTGAGTGAGTAAGCCATTGTCCCATTCCTAAGGTTAGTTTAATCTAATTAAGGCATCAAGAAGTAAACACAGGGGCTTCCCTGGTGGCGCAGTGGTTGAGAGTCTGCCTGCCAATGCAGGGGACACGGGTTCGAGCCCTGGTCCGGGAGGATCCCACATGCCGCGGAGCAACTGGGCCCATGAGCCACAATTACTGAGCCTGCGCGTCTGGAGCCTGTGCTCCGCAACAAGAGAGGCCGCGATGGAGAGAGGCCCGCGCACCGCGATGAAGAGTGGCCCCCGCTTGCCGCAACTGGAGAAAGCCCTCGCACAGAAACGAAGACCCAACACAGCCATAAGTAAAATAAATAAATAAATAAAAATTAAAAAAAAAAAAAAGAAGTAAACACATAAAAAGTTAACCTTGAAGTTCTCAAAGAGCAAGGCAGGATGACAACAAAAGGTGTCAAAAATGAACACATGACTAATGGAAAGTGAATTCAATAAACAGGCAAAAATTTCCCCAAGAACTGAATTGAGGGAGAAACCGCATCAGAATGATTCGAAAAGGGAAGTTAATCTTTCTGGGCTAGAGCTTATTTCGAAGTACAAGGTGTTAGACTAAATTGACTCTTAAGATCCCCTTCTGTGTCTAAAATTCCACAATCCTTTCTTATTTCAGTCTCTACAGCGAGGTTAATGCCAGGGATATCCCTATCCCATCACTGGACTCAGGCAACATGACCACAACAGGGTCTTCCCACCAGCTGCCATGGAGTGATTTCCACCACAAATGGAGAGCCCTCTTCCTGCCTGACAATGAAAACTAACCCTCCATTTAGGTCGTTCATGTTAGCAAACTACCAAGCAACTACTAAATAAATTATGTTAAAATAAGACACTGGGCCAATAATTTGAACTTGAAAGAAATGTACTACATTACTGCTATGTTATATAATTCACATGCTCCACTAATTTGTTAATTCAACCTGGCCCAACTGAGCACTTTCGCAAAAATCAAACTTTTACTCTTTATGGATAAGGCTACTCAGAGCTCTCAGATTTTCCATGGCTTTTCTACTTTTGCACGTTCCTCAAAGCAAGGTGTGACAACCTTGCCGCTACTGAGGCTGGCTGGACACCTGTTTGTAGCAGAGGGCTGTCCTGTGCACTGCAGAAGGTTGAACAGCATCCGTGGCCTGTCCTCATTCAAGGACAGTCAAAAACGTCTCCAAACACTGCCAAATGTCCCCTGGGTGGGAGGAGGCCAAATCAACCCTGGTTGAGAAGCACTGCCTTGAAGCAATTCATGATACATATAAATAAATAAATATAATATTATTTCAATAGCAATGTAAGATTTCAATGTGGATTAAATGGCTTCTAAAATATCTTTTATTAGATCATATAAACCAGTATTTGTCTCAGAAAATATTATCACTGTGGATGACCAAAGAAGCAAAATTATGTTTTTTCCCTCAACTGTTATGAGTTAGTACTTTTAAAACCAAAAAAAAGTATGGATTTGATAATTCCCTAGAAACACGGATCAGAAGAAACAAGGGTTAGAAATCATTCTTCATCCTCTCCATCCCAGGATTCTAAAGTAAACATCAGATTCTACAACCAGCAGCCAAACCACGCAAGCACAAGGCAGGAGTTGGTCTGGGAAGGAGGCCAAAACGGACAACTCATGACCACTGGGTGCCACCCAACCCACCCACATTCCGCCTCCGAGGACCACGGGGACACGCTGCCCAAGGATCATTTTGCCACCAGCAATTAAAACACACCCCACTCCCTAGAAGAAAATTAAGGCCAGGGAGAGAGGAAAGATCTAATGGGAGTAGGTGCTTTCCTTATAAATGCTTTCAGCAAAAGTGTCGAGGTTTTTTTATATGTCACTCTGCTTAATTTAGGGGTGGGCTGGAGAGGAATATTTTATAAGCAACAGTGGAACAGGATGAGTAAGTTCTTAAGGGAAACCTGAGAGATTGCGGGTTGCTGCCGCTGGATTTATAATAACTGGTTTTAAAAGTTGTTTCTTATAATAAAAAAGGTCATTCCTCATTTTTGTGATTATGAAAGCTGATTTCTTCTTTTTCTGTAGGTGTCAGTGTGACCATTTGGAGTCACCTCCACAACCTACTTAGGTCAGAAGAAAAGGGTTAACTCTATCCACCCTGTAAACTGCATCCAAATGCCTCCTTCCTTCATGGAAGGATGCCAACAGGTGTCTTAACAAAAAGAAGCTGGGAAGCACAGATGGTTGCCAAGGTGCCTTTAAAGAGACCCAGGCAGTCAACACCTGCGGCTGGGAGACGCTGATCACCCAGCATCACCACCACCTGGACAGAAGTCCCTACAGCAGGCTCAGTGGAAAGGCTCACAAGGTCAGCTCTGGATCCCAGAGCCTGACAGCCAGCCGGGAGTCCTCCACCACGCAGGGCGCTCTGCAGCTGCTGCTTCTGCTGAAGATCTTTGCTTCCACCTCCTCTGGCTCCCACCAGCCCCCCACCCCCATGGAGAGAGCGCACATCAAGAGAGAACCGGCTGTGCCCAGCTCCCACAGGTGGGCAGATGGCGGGCAGAGACTCAATCACACAGGAGGACCACGGAGTTCAGCCCGTGGGGCACTAACCAAGCTAAATGCTAATCATGGCACAGAATCATTCACATTAAAGATCATTAACCAGGCGCCCGGGCCCCTTGGCAGGGATGAGAGTTCACAAGCTGCAAAAATTCATTTAGATAAAGTTACAGCCTCTTGTTGCCAAACACCCGGTTTGGGTCATTTCAGGAGAAGGGCACCGCAATAGCACGGGAGGGGCAGAGCCAAACGGGGGCGTCTCGGGAGGGAGGGGGGCATTTCTTGCCTTTCTTCCACCACTGTTCTCCATCCAGAGCCGCAGCTAATTCTCTAGGGTTTACTTTCTGTTCTTCCTTACCCCTCATGAGGTGTAACTGTGCCCTCACATTCAAGGGAGAGTACAGGTGAGGAAGTATCAACAGGTGAAGTCTGCGGGGTCTGTGTCTGTGATTTCCCATTTCTCCAGGGAAACATCTCCTTTTAAGGTGATGGTTTTGACTCTAGAGTTGCAAGTCCCACACCAAAAGGACGGCAGGTCCCTCTCCATTAGAGCGGCTGTGTTGCTTCTCCCACATCCAGGGACCCAGTGCCACTCAACTCTCAGGTACAACGAGAAGTCACCATCAAACAAACAGGGTCAGAAGTTCAACTGCAGATTCCTGACAAGTGTTGCTTCTGACATGCCTCGAGCTTCTGTACACGCTCCTTCTTCCCTTCGTGACTCATAGCAATCAGCACCAGCTCCTCGCTCAACCTTTGTCTAAGGCAGCCCGAGTCTCTCGTCGTTTATGGATGGACTCACCCCAAAAGAGCAACCACTGCCCTGGTTTTCCATTCCAGTATTACATAATGCAATTACATACTCGCCACAGAGCCTTATTTGTGACCGAAGTGTAAAAATGTATAAGCACACTAACTCCTGTTAGTGAGATTAACCTCAAATGGAAAGACAATAGGTTCCTGGAGATTCATTTCTTTTAATGACGTTAAACGCGAGTACTCCTTAACTCAGAGTCTAGAAAATGTAAGGGCTGGTTTTCTTTTCTCTTAAAGGGAATACAAGTTTCTATGTCTGGAGGCTGAGGAACGTGGGGAAAAGACAATGAACAATGATCTAATCGTCAGGCACCTCACCTACAATTTTTTAAAGTTCATAACTGAGTATCTATCCATATGAGAGCAAAAGCATGTAATCTCTGAACACAAGTGAAAACTAAAGTTAGGAGTCATGTGACATCCTCAAGCACTTCCTGTGAAGGTTATAAAACAAACAAGGAAGGTGACTGTATCCCAGGAGGTAAATCTAAATCAATAAAGAGGCGGACCCCTGTCCTACCTCAACCTCGTTGACTGCATTCGCTATGCTTTAAATTGAACTTGATACACAATAAAGTCTAAAAAAATGTTTGTAAATAAAAGATCTGTCCTCATTTCACCTGGGGTTTTGTACCAAATTTCCAAACTCTGCATGACAGATCCCTTCCACTGTGTCTATTTTCGACGTTTCAGGAACACAGTGATGACAAATGCAGTAATTTATTCATAAAGGGGTGACGGGGGAGGGAGGCACCAGAGCAGTGGCTGAATAATAATTTTTCAGTGCACTGAAAAGAAAATAGGTTTCAAACAAGATGACACAGATTAAACACAAATAATTTTTCACTGTCTATATTTTGATTTCGGAATCATGCAAAAAATTGTTTAATGGACATGAGAGACAGAGAGATAGAGAAAGAGAAAAAGAGTGAAAGAAAAAGAAACAGAGTGGGAAAGAGAAAAAGACTGAAAGAAAAAGAAACAGAAAGAGAGAGAAAAAAGAAAAAGAGAAGGAAGGGAGGGAGGGAGAGAGAGGGAAAGAAAGAGAGAGAGAGATAGAGAGAGGGAGAGAAAGACAAGGAAAGAAGGATCAAACAATTCCCCAAATCCTGGCACATTTAGATTAAAGCTAATGGATCTATTATAAGAGAACATTTTCTTGATGTTCACCAAGGAAAACAGAATCCTTTGTGGCACTTACCAGATGCCAGGCAGGATGACCTCACTTTAAAGGGGAGAGGGATAGAGCGAGGCTGGTCTAGATGCAGACGGCTGTCGGTTTCCCCTGACAACAGCAGCAGCGAGGAGAAATCCTGGACTCAGTCCGGTCCCCCTGTCGACAGGTGATCAACAGCCTGGAGCAGGAGGTGCCGCGTCCGAGGGAGGGAGGGGCGAGGGGACGGCTCTGCGGCAGCTACCGCCCAGGTAGGGCCCTGCTGAGAGCCGCCCACCCCAGACGCCCCAGAGCTGTACTGGTCGGTGCCGTGCTGCAGCCGGTCTGGTCTGGGAGCTGCCGCCGCCGCCGCCGCCTCGCTCAAATCGGCAGCAGATTCGGATGCGGGGGAGATGGAAGCGGCTCATCCGAGGCAGCAGAACCAGAGACTAGAGGGGGAACTTTGTGGGTTCAAGCAATGCCAGAAACAATTCAAACAAACCGCACCCTACAACACTGCCCCCGCAGCGAAACAGGAACGTGACCAGCCAATTCACAGGTGACCCTGGAACCTTTGGAACCCCAAGGCACACAGAATGTCCCTTCCTGAAAATTAATGGCATTTCCTCCCCGCCCCAAATGTTCATGCCAATGTTGAAAGGAAGGGCATTCCAGGAGAGAAGAAACCCCCCTGGATACTACTGTTTAAAGAATTGCTCCACTGTCATTATACATACGGAATGAGCATATATTTTCATCAGACAAAACTGACTTTGGATTCCACCTCCACCACCTTACTAGCTGGGGGACACCGGGCAAGTCCCTGGCCTAACGCACCTCTGGCTTCCTCATCTGTAGAAATGGAGCCTTGAAACGCCCTCTCTGGACTGTGAGGTATCAGTGAGATCCTAGGCGGAAAAGCTGTCCTAAATCAGCCACAGACACCCCATCACCTTCCCTCCGTTGAAAAACTGATCCAACGCACGGCCAACAGCAAATGATGTTTCTCCTACTATTTTAAACCGATGTCTCCAATAAGTTAGGGGGGCCAATTTAAAAATCACTTTTGCATACAACAGTCAAAGATAGGTCATATAGGCCCCCAGCCCCAATCCTGCCGGGGACACCAAGTTGCGGCCCACATTAGAGCAGGTTTCTGTCCCCAATTCCCTCTAACTTCCCACTTCAAGGCCAAGAGCATGCCCACGTTTGAGAGCACAGAGTATTTAGGAAAAGAATAGGCTCTTAATTGAGCCCAAAGGTCTTTTTTTCTTTAATGTTCCCTTTTAAAAGGCAATTATTTCTCAAAATGGAATCCCCAGGTTCCTTATAAGACCACTGTTTAATCTGAGCGACAGACAATGGCAGGAGCACCTGTTCAAGGCTATGCTTTCAGAGACCTTGGGGGAGGGGGAGTGCAGAGCCCTGCTGGGCCAAAAAGCCGCCATCACCCTCTGGTGGTGGCTCGTACACATTGCAGTTGTGAGACCCACACGTCCCCAGTCCATTCTCCAAGAGGCAGCCCATCTGAATCCCAGCTGCTCTGGCCGCTCTAGGACAACCTTTGCTCTTGCCAACCCAAATCATCTTCCCAACCTTCCTCATTCACTACCACCTCATTCCCGCATCCAACACCCCAGTGATTCAGATGGAAAAAAGAGAAGCAAAACACCAGTGTGTCCCCAAAACATAATAGCCAAGAGCCAATTCTCATGAAAAATTAGGAGGAAGGCACCTCTACTACCAAGTGAAGAGACCAGTTGAAGATGCAGGACGTATCAAAGAAGAGACAGCCCTGACCGGTGAGCAAGACCTGGGTGGGTTCCGGGAAGAGGATCTCTGCAGCTGGAGGACAGAATATGCTGGAAATCAGGTCACAAACACAGAGCTACCAAGCAGGTGACACTGCCATGAAATGCTCTTAACCACTTCACGCCTCCAAAACCTTCATCAATCTTGGGCAAATACATCTAAGTCCAGGGGGCCCTGAAGAGCCGCACCCAACCTCGGGAAGAATTTGCCAGAGGAAGTGAAGGTCACGGAGAAAGAAGAAACGGGAAAATTCATAGGTAAGCGGTGTCACTGGGATACGCTCTACAAGGCTGCCAGCGATTTCTAAGCAAGTACTGAGGGGGAAGACAACACACGTGGGTTTTACAGGCAGCTGTGAAAAGGCCTGAGTGACCAGCTGTACCACAGCTGGCAAGTCTCTCTCCATGTAGTAGCAGCATCTGCTTGGCATATAAGAGAAGAAGATGCCTCTTCCAGTAACAAAAGAACCATACGGGGCTTCCCTGGTGGCTCAGTGGTTGAGAATCTGCCTGCTGAATGCAGGGGACACGGGTTCGAGCCCTGGTTCGGGAAGATCCCACATGCCGCGGAGCAACTGGGCCCGTGAGCCACAATTACTGAGCCTGCGCGTCTGGAGCCTGTGCTCCGCGACAAGAGAGACCGCGACAGTGAGAGACCCGCACACCGCGATGAAGAGTGGCCCCCGCTTGCCACAACTAGAGAAAGCCCTCGCACAGAAACGAAGACCCAACACAGCCACAAATAAATAAATAAATAAATTTAAAAGAAAAAAAAAAAAAAGAATATACGAAATTTCAGGACTTTATCCTACATAAAGCGTCCTGCCCTTTTCACCCATATTACCCCAAGATGATATTTGCAACAACTATAAAATTAAGTATCTGATTGTTATTTATTTAGTTCAGTTTTACACTAGCCTCATTCAAGAGGTACATTTTATTTTTTAAAGCGGTAAATTTTAGTACATGCTGTCTTTCCATCAGATGTACACTTTTGTATGTGAAATGGCTCACACATGAAATAGCTTGTACCAAAAAATACAGGCCACACGGGAGCGCCCCACCCCCTCTACCCCATACACTGGCCTTGCTCTCTTCTTAGGCCCTTTACTTTAAAAACCTCTGCAACCAACTCAAGCACACCGCCAAGGCCACACAGGCTGGTATGTCGTGCTGGAACATGACAATATCCGACTTGGATGCCAATTCCTTGAAACAATCAGAAATTAGGCAAGCAGGCAGAAAGACAACTCTATACGCTAAAGGATCTCCCTTGCCCCGCCGCCCAATCTAGAAATCTATGGCCCACGTTCAAGGGCCAGGCTGAGCTCAGGTTAGTAACTGATGGTAAGTTTCTGGAGGCCCAAGCTGCTGTGTTCTCCTGCTGCCAGCACAGCACCTTTCAGCACGAAGAGACGGTGGCCCAACTCCAGTGAAAGACAGATACAAGCACCTGTGGGCTGCATCCCCACAAGCCAACCGAGCAGAAAGCACTGATGTTTGCACTGGGCTAGGCAGGGGACAAAGGACCCAGGTGGACACTTCAAAGCCCATCAAGGCAGCCTAGAAAAAAAAAAAAAAAAAAAAAAGACATCACAGCGGGTGGTCAACTGTCAGAGGACTAACCGGAATCACTAAACTAAACTGGGGAAGTCAGGAGACCTGAGAATCAGCCCTAGTGATGCTACCGACAACCTTCTCTGCTCTATTTAAGGCAACTCAACATCTTAACCTTTCCCAAGTCAGCAAGCCTCGCACAGGAAAGTCATCAAGGAACGTGCCTGCCACTTTCTCCTCTTGGTACTGAATCAATGGTGCACCTGACGCGCGGTCAGCAGTGTTGAGAATCGGGAGTCATCTGTGATCCTGGACCATTCATTTAATCGTAGTCTCAAAATGCTTGTATGTAAGGAACACCTTCTCATCCTGCAGTTACATGATCCAGGCTTATGTACATAGGAGCCCAGGTTTCAAAAGCCAAGTCAGCAGTTCACTCAGCAAGAATTTTTCAAGCTCCTACCCTGTGCCGAGTACCGTGTTGGCTCTGGGGTTTCCAGGGTGGAAGGGCTTCTTGGAGACGGCCTCTCACTGCCCATCCAGGTCTTAGTTTTCTGAAATAAATGTCACCTGTGCACAGCTTTTTACCACTGCTTACGCACCAAGCTCAAGCTTAATGTAATTGTTTTGTAATGAGCTTACTGCACCAGTAAAATTTTAAGCTGCTACAGAGCAAGGCCAACGTCTTCTTCAGCAATTTACCAATTACTTTGGAGCCAGCCTTCTTGGAGCCAGCCTTGGCCCAGGGAACTTAAGTGCAAAACCTCAATAAACACAGAACTAGCTTCTGAATTCTGAAATCACAGGCACCATCGCCAGGCCCATGGGCTCAGAGCATCACTTACTGTAACACCATTCTGAACAAGCTTCATTATTTAGCTTCCCATTATGATGAAGCTTCTAATCTGCAGTAAAGTATGATAAACAGCACTGTTCTCTCTCCTATAAAATCCCAAACACAACAGAAAAGAAAAAAAAACATTCATTGATACAAATGGCAATTAAAAATCTCAGCCATCATAATTATCAACAATCCATTCAGAAATCCATCTGCCAATTTAAGCTCACTGCTTTAATTCTCTTGAAGGTAGAAGAAGATGGATTTAACAATGGGGGTAAAAGGTCGACTATGAGTTTAAACCACAGGTTCTCACTCAGGTAAAGAGGCAATTTTCTAAAACTGAAATAAACTTTACCAATTTTTATGATAGCTATATTGATTCTTTACAGAAAAATTACACACACACACACACACGCAAAGGAAAAAAATAAACACCCAGGAATCCCATTCTCTGAACACTATTAATAGATCTTTTATATTTTAGATCTTCTATATTTCTACGTATGTATAGAGCTTATGTGTAAGATCTCTTACAAAAGAGATGGAATCAAATGATACAAACCAATCCAACTTACTTTTCCACTCAATGTTATAAAATGTTTCCATATCAGTAAATATTTCCAGGCAACATCACTTTTTATGGCTTCATACTATTCCATTTTAGACATTTACCGTAATTAATTTAGGTTGCTTTAACTCTTTCATTATGATAAACAATGTTTCATCCTTATAGCTAAACCTTTGGATATATAAGAGGATATATATAAACATACATCCTTCGACTCTATAAGGATATAATAAATTATTCAGTATTCTCTCAGGATGAGTTCCTTTCAAGTATGTGAGCTAGATCATCAGGCCCACGCATTTTTCTTTCTCTATATTTGATAACATTAATATATTTATAGAAGAAAATTTAGATAATAAAAAAAGCAAAAATAACCGATAATCTTAACCACCTTGATATGGCGTTGGGATTTTGTTATGCACCCTTTCCAGTCTTTTCTATGTCTATCCGTATATCCTTTTTAAAAAACAATTAAAAAACAATTTTTTTGCCTAAAGGAACACTCAGTATGGTTTTACTGAAGTTTTGATTTTTTTGAGAGAGAAATCCATATAAAATATTCAATTCGTCTACTTTAAATTTAGTAACAGGAATCATAAAATTTGTATTCAATAGGAAATATAAAAGATATTGAGTTCTCTTGTATGGCCCCCTATGGAGATGGGGAAGAAGGAAGCAAGGACGGGGGAAAAGGTGGAAAAAACAGAAGAAAAGGCAAAAAGAGGAGAGAGGATGTAAAACTGCCCCCACCACTGCCCTTGGGTTGCGGGCTTCACTCTGAATCATCACTGCCTTGAAAGTCACATAGTGACCTTCACGTAAAGAAAAAAGCCAAAACCCCTGGCCAAGGAGGAAATCACCCCAGGCTGATGAGAATGCGGTCAAGATCCACCCCCTCAACACCTTAATCCTGTTTTGTATACAGTTCACCACTGAACTCCACTAAAAAATAATGCACAACCTAAAAGTTGAGAATTATGTTTTATTCGGTGGACTTTGCTGAGGACACAAGCCCGAGAGGCAGCCTCTCACATAGCTCTGAGGGACTGCTCCGAAGAGGTAAGGGGGGAGCTGGGATATATATAAGAGTTTTTGCAACAAAAACCACAGAGGACATCAAAAGATTACTGTTAATTAAAGAAAAAAGTTAATGAATTTAACTTGAGATCTTTACATATGGGAAGATACAAGAGTCTGGACTCACTGAAATCATTCCTTTGACATGCACCTTAACTATCTAGGGCCGGTATCCTGCTTTTCTCCATCCTGAATACCCTCAGGGTGCACAGGCAGGGCGGCTGCAGTGGCCCAGGGCTTGATGGTCACAACATCCTTTGTTTACTGATATGGCAGGTGACACTCCTTCAGCTCATAACCATTGTATGGGCCTGTCCTGAACTTGGACAGCCCACCGAAGAGCCCAAAGCTCAAACCAGTCTCGCTGAACAAGTTAAATACAGCCGGGGCAGATCAAGACAGACCAACTCATACTCATTTAAACTTAAGGTTCATTGTTTTGAAGTAGTTTCCTTCCCCTCAGTTGTATTATTTCAACTGCTCTGGTGTAAAGGTCATCACCTGTGGTTTCGGTTTTGGTCAGAATGAGGGAAGAAGAGATATACCCCAGAGCATTCCAGGGCTTTGGGGTTCAGATGGGGAACTAGCCAGAGGTGCTGAACTTTTAAAGACAAAAGATCCTGTTGCCTTTCAAACAGCAGGCTTAGCAGATAGAGAGAAAGGTAGCAGAAATCCAACGTGGGCTTTATATATAGTCTAAAAATAGGCACTTGAGGCAGAATGGTTTCTTTCCACAACAATTTTAAAGATTCCCAGGAGGTATATCGGGTGTTGAGTAAATATCAAAAGAGGATAAAGGCTCTCTGAGCCACTGGGGGTGTACAAAGCCCTGGTCCGGTTTCCTCTGCCTGGCGCCCTGGACAGCTGAAAGAAAAGTCTTTTTTCCCAGCCCTGCTGCATAACAAAGGAGCCTGGGAGGGAAGGTCAGGGTTCGGTTTCTGATACTGGAGAGCAGTTCAGAGAAAGAACTAACACCCTGCTTCTATCTTGCCACACAGACCGACTGGAAGAATATTAGGCTGTGCAACCATTTTCATTAGAAAGACAATGAATGAATTAACCCGCGTGCAAGACTAACACATCCAGATTACTTGTGAAGAGAGACCGTCTTCTCCTCAGTACAGGTCTAAGTGTGCCTTTACTCAATTTCCACCATTCAAGAGTAGGTGTGAGAGGATGGGAGGCTTGTGCACACACCTGCCCAGGAGTGTGATGCCGTTTGGAAGGTCAAGAGCAGAGACTGTGGGACTTGAGCGACACAGACCTGGAGAGGGCCCTGGGGCTGGACGCTATGCCTGCTGTGGTCACTGGAATACAGACCGGGCACGGTCAGGAGGCCCAAGCCCTCATCCTGCCTCTACCTGCAATTCCAGGCCAACTGAATGAATGTCTCCAGTGAGTCCTGACACCAATATATTTTTGGAGCTCCTCTAAGGTACAGCCAGGCTGAAGAACCCCTGGTTCTAAGGTCTCTTTCAGCTCTAAACTTCTACACGTGTATTTTGACTTATCTCTCTTTTTCCCCAGTAGGTTAGTGAAGCCCTGTCTGAAGAGAGGAGAAAATGATACTCATCGGATGTAGGTCCTGGCCTTGACTGGACCACACAGCCTCTGTGAGCATCTACCTACGGAAAGTATTAAGTACAACGTTTGTACGTCGTGAAGCTCATTCAACTTAAATCCTAATCATGTAGTCTTCTCAATTTCCGCTTTATTCCTCTTCTGGTTTACAGTGACAACTAAAAAAATGTCGCTCGCCATCTGGTCCTCCAGGAATGAAGTCACTAGCCTCTGCCATCCCTGACCTTCACACACTCTGAAAGGAGCTCAGGACGGGACACTCTGTGCTCTGGGAAATCTGGCCGAACAGGCCTTTAGATAGATATTTTCAGGAGAAAATTTTATGAACCCAATTTCTTGCATCTTCTCATACCCAGAAAAGCACTAAAATCATTAATGGAGACACCTGCTCCCTGTGACCAGCAGCAACCTTCTACCCAGATGTGGGCTTGGCTGCACGGACCCCCTTCACCAAAATCACATACATACTGACCTCCACCCTTGCCTCTTCAGAACAGCTGCTCAGACCTATCTGAGAGGCTATCTCCAGGGCTATGGTCCTCAGTAAGCCCCCCCAAAAAACTGAAACTCACAGCTCTCATGTTGGGCGTTTTTTTTCAATTGACAACAAGAACTCTAAGAAAGGACTTTTTCCCTCCCTAACCCTTCCCCCAGTCCTCACCCCGTGTGTCTGATTTTCCATCCAGAAGCTGCACTTCTCTCCCAGTTTCCTGTCCGCCACCCGCCAATGTGGTTGAGTAACTTTTCCAGGAATGAGTGCAGAAACATAATGCCCAGAAGAGGACAAACGTGAAGACGTCACAAAGCTCCTCCGGGTTCCCCAGGCCCATCTGGAGCGACCACACGTGAAACTGACAACGGCTGACCGGTGAAGGCCGCCAGCCACAGAGACAGGGAAGAGAGTTTTTTCTAGAACCCTCACAGCACTGGGCACTATGCCCACGACAGTCCTGTCCACTATCTGATGCTTAAATTCTTTCCAAGCACCTATTACTTACCTCCGATATTACTTTCTTGCATAAAGACAGGCCTGACAGTGTGAAAAAGAGTTTTCTGCCTGGAAGCAGAGAACAAGGGGTCTGAGCCCTTTGCCATGTGAAGACCATCAGCGACCTTCATCCTTTGCTCGTGACATAGACCCGTGGTTCCCAGCTCATTCCAATCCCCTGGGGGCTGTACACACCGATGCCCAGGCCTCCCCTCAGACCAGCTGAATCAGACTGTCTGGGAGCCAGGCCAGGGTGCCCCAGCGGCTATGCAGGCAGTGAGGTTGAGAACCGAGTCTGTGCAAACTGGGGTGGAACCCAGCTCTGCCACTTCCCTGCTTTAGGCAAGTTGCTTAACCTTTCTGATCCTCGATTTTTCTCATCTGGAAACCGCAAAGAATAGTTTCTACCTCCTAAGGTTGACGTGATGATGACGATTTAATTATAAGGCATAAAACCACAATGTCTCAAAATACAGTACGTCTCGGACTCTGTTGGTTCATCTGTAAATGATAACAACGAGGGACAGAGAGACCTCCTAGGAACACGAAGAGGAAATGAAGACAGGAGGGGGTGTGACTCACTGGGCTGGATTTTTTCTTTAATATAAAGGAGTGATTTACTCCACAACAGGTCACCTTAAAGAACATTCCACGCACCAGCTCACAGGTCAGGGGTGACCCAATAAAAGGCAAGTCCGAAACTTTGCCGGGCCACCCTCTCTCTGCTGTGAATGTGAGCCCAGAGCTGCCATCAAAGAGAGAAAACCTTGCTGAGAATAAAACCAGCAAAAAAAAAAGAAGAGGGAGGGTGGGAGAGCACAGCTGAGGCTGATGCTGGAACACAGGAATCAGCTGTTTTTTAACAGACACTTCAGTTGTTTCTAATCTTTTCTGATTGTATCAACAAGGGAATGTGCATTCTTGTATCCCGATCACTTCACACATGTGCAAGTGTATCTTTTGGATAAACTGGCAAAACTGGGAGTGCTGGCTCTACAGCACTTGTCATTTTGATCAACATTTCCAAATTGCTAGAGGTTGTACCCACTTCAACACCCTCCAGTAACAGGTCAAAGGGGAGCCATTTCCTCACACTCATATCAACATATCGCAATTAAAACTTTTACTTTTTGACAACATGACAGCTGAAAAAGGTTTTTCATTAGAGCTTGAATTGCCATTTCTTTTATTGTAAGTGAAGTTAACTATCTCAATACGTTTGTCACTGGTATCCCCTCTTCTCTATTTGTACTCTCTGATGATCATTTTTCAATTAGGTTATAGGTCTTTTCATTGATTTGTAGGTCAGTATTTTATATTAAGAAAATTAGCTCTTTCTCTGTTCTTAGAAACTGGCAGTATTATCCCCAGTTAATCTTTCTGGCGTATTTTTGGCCATGCATACTATAGACATAATTCGGTCTGGTCGTTCATAGCTTCTCTTAAGTTTTTGTTGTCATTGACATGAAACCACTTTGAGCCTCTTTCGAAAAAAAAAAAATCTTAAGATTTGTGGATACTGTTAGCTTTAAAGCGTGTGTTATGGGAAACGGATCATTCCTTTTGAAATCTGGTCTCAGCAACTCTTCCTAACTCCAAGGCCCAGAGCAGAAACTTCCAGGGAAGTGAGTCACATTTGGGCCACAGACTCGAGTAACCTCACCCCAGGGTCCTCTCACAACAGGCCTCCCCATCACTCCCGTGACACCAGCATGAACCTGTGCTCCTTGCTGAGCTGCACACCCGTACTGCCCTCTAACACAGGCGCCTTGAGACCAAGGACCATCATTAATGAGCACCACTGATTAGCGACCGCTACTCAGGGCTGATTTCCTGTTGCGGGAGATGGGTGAGCAGGGCTTAGAAAAAGGACACCTTCTTGGACCCAAAAAACAAGACTCTGAAAAACACTTCTGGAAGACACGTGCTAATCCTTGAGAGAAACTTTAAAGATTGACCCTGCTCCTCTAGAAAACTGTGAGCCACCGTCCCACATGCCCCACAAGGCCTCCGAGATGGTCCGGGCAGCACCCCCAGCGAGGCCTCGGCTCCACATTCAAAACCACCCAGGAGGCTGCTGGCTGGAAATCAAGAGCGAGGAAGCCCTGTGAGAGGGTAAACCACACCTGCCCTCAGAACCTTCTCCCACAAGAGGCAACTCTGCAACAGGGCAGGTCCTCCGAGATGGTGACACCAAAGCCAGGCACACCTACCCCCCCCCCCGCTAAAAGTCCAGCAGTCTACTACCAACATATTCGATCCTGAAGGCCGCAAGACACAAGCATCCTTCCCTTCGGTCGTGGTTTCTTCCTTTATAACTCTCTTACAACTCACTGTTTCTTTCTGTAAATGAACCTGGAACTCCTTTGACATCCGAAGTTGAAATGACTAAAACAGACGGTGAAAAGGGAAGAGGGTAGAAGCAAACTTTTTTTTTTTTAAAGCAAGTTTTTAGGTTAAAAAAGATTTTTGCAAACTCAGAGTGAGCCAAAGTAAAACTTAGGTCATTCACATTTGAAGAAGCAAGCTTAAATAATACCCACAAGGGCAAGAAATAGTCAGCTGTAGCTAACAGGCCCATGAGTGCAGTAAAGAGCTTTAAAGGGAATACTCAACTCAGTCAGCTAAAAAGGATGCTCCAGGAAGAGCTCTCAGCAAGGAGGGGCCGCCGCGGGGTGAGAAGCTGTGGCTCAGGGCGCAGGTGATGGCGTTCATCCTACCTAGAGAGCTTGCCGGAGGACGGCACCGCCGGGGACTCCCAGCTAAGGATTCACCAAGTCCTAACGTAAGCACACCTGTTTGGGCAAGTGTTCACACCAAGGGTGAAGGACGCCTAACAGGCGACCTCCACCTGGAGCATCATTTACAACCAGTAGCAACCAGGTTACCAGGAACAACAGTCCTCCAGCCAGGACCCCCAGTGGCAAGGGGCCCAGGGGTGAAGGTGGGGAGGCGGGGGCGTCTTTCAAGGTGGCTTCCTCTGCAGTTGGCCAAAGACTTCGATGATGAAGGGAGTGTGGAATTTAGGCTCTGAGCGGGCAGGGACCCTAAGTTCTCCTCCTACCCAGTGCCTTTCACAGTACGTGAAACATTGTAGACACTCAAAAAAGTACCTGAAAAATCAAGGTACAAACTACAAGAGTCCGGCTACTACAACAGTAAGGGCCACTGCTGTCACTTCTGGCCAAATGAACTAGGAGGCCATTTCCAAGCCAAGTCCTGGCTGCTCTGGACCTGAAGAGATGGGGATCTGCCCTTCAACTGACTGGCTCTGCAGCATTCTCAGACTCTACTTGGCTAAGACAGAGATACTTATGATGACCCGGAAACATTCCCACAGTGTACTGGGGAGTTAAAAAGAAGTTAATAGGATTGTACAGTGTGACTCTCATGCCCTCCCTCCCCCATCACACACACCAAGATGGGGGGACGAGGAGGCTATGCTTAAAGGGTAAGCCTGGGGCAGAAGGCAGAGAGGGGCTTTTGATTTCCTCTCTTACGTGTCTACTGAGATTTCCACAATAAATACACACCGTTTTCTATACCACTTCAATATGTAAATTTGAAAGTAAACCAAAGCACCCCCCTCATCTGCCTTTCTCGTTATCAAACTGGAAAACTATTTATCATGTGCTGCTCATTAGCACTGCGGGATTTCTTTTTTGGAAAAAAAAAGAAGGAACAGAATTGATCCATCTCTCTCCAATGGACTGCCACACTTTTCTTTAATCTGTACGTTCTTATCATGTCAACCCAACTTTAGGCCCTGCTTACAGGACTTATAAGCCTCTCAGGCACGGCGACATTTATTTTGCCATCCTCACTGTTAAGAGGGACACTTGACTTAGTCCACTCCACAAAGAAAGCCTCTGATTCACCACAAATGCCCAGGAGGATAAAATGAAGCCAGAGGGAGGCAAAAGGCAGGGAAAGCTGAGTGAGGCTGTGACCCATGGTGACCAAAAAACGTCTCCTGTGATAACAGTTAACACCCTCTGGACGGCTGAACCTCTCTCTGCAGCCCGTGGAGCTCGCACCACATCTCTCACGCTTCTTGACCCAAAAGAAGTACCATTCCACTTAAGCAGCATCTTCTCGTCAGCTGAGATGATTCTAGGATTTTTCGTTGTTGTTGTTGATTCACCTCTTTACTTTGGAGGCTGGCTTTTTTCAGCGGGAGGTGTCACACAATAGACCTTGTATTTGTCTCATGTCTCAGCACTCACGAGCTGTCACGTGAGAACATTATCTCATGAGAACCCTCCTGACAGCCCTAATAAATGCGAATGTATTCAACTGAAAAGAAATTAAACTCTTTTAACACCATTGCAAACTGACACACACTTTTTTCTCCCTAGTACCTCCCCAATTTTTCTGTCCCACTGAAAGCCCTCATGGTGTTTTGTCAGTATTTGCAGACATGAAGAAATGGCAAAGGGAGAAAAGAACATTATTGCAAAATGAGTAGAGAAATAACCCGTGCTGTTTTCCTCCGGGGGTGTCTGAGCCACTCCCTGCTGTTTAAATAAGCCCTTGACTGTAACCTACCCACTCAGGCAGGCTGCCCATGAAGACTCAAGACCCCTTCCCCTGCTCCCAAGAGAATTTTATCCAAAAAACCCCAAGCATACCTGAGAGAAAATTAGCCAATCTTGCATTTAAAACAATTTAAATTGCTGCTGCCATTGTTCTTTGAGGGTCACTGTCATCAATCTGAAAAGCACTGCTGTCTAAACACATCTTTAAAAATTTAGCTACACGGAAGAGATGACAAGAGAAAAATGTTAAAACCTCTCTAGTCTTCCTGAGTCTGTTTTTCACATCATGGATTGCTTTCATTAACTTCTCTGTAATGCTAAAAACTCCCACAACCTCAGACAGAACCATATTAAAGGATATTTTTTAATTTCCAAAGCCAAATACAATTATTTTTTGAAACCATCCATACCTGTTTCCCATATTAGCGAGGATATAGCTAACTCTTTATAATATTTTTCTATATTAAGAATGTCGGTCTGGGGCTTCCCTGGTGGCACAGTGGTTAAGAATCCCCCTGCCAGCTCAGGGGACACGGGTTCGAGCCCTGGTCCGGGAAGATCCCACATGCCGCGGAGCAACTAAGCCCATGTGCCACAACTACTGAGCCTGCGCTCTAGAGCCTGTGAGCCACAACTACTGAAGCCCACGTGCCACAACCACTGAAGCCCGCGTGCCTAGAGCCCATGCTCCTCAAAAAGAGAAGCCACCGCAATGTGAAGCCCACGCACCGCAAGGAAGAGTAGCCCCCGCTCGCGGCAACCAGAGAAAAGCCCGCGCGCAGCAACGAAGACCCAACGCAGCCAAAATAAATAAATAAAATAAAATAATAAAACAAATAAATTAAAAAAAAAAAAAAAGAATGTCGTTCTGGAAGTTCCTTTCATAAAGAAAACGAAATGTGTTTTGAAGCTCTGATCCATTAAAATGTGAAACTAAAAATGCATTAAATTCATTTTGTCTTTGGGCCCATACTGGACCCTCATTTGAAGAATTTCATTTCTTCCCAATATTAGTAAATTATTCCTTTGTAGTTCGTGGCATTTTATTTTGATGATTCTACAAGTTTAGGAAATTATATGGCAGGGGAAGGGAAGGAAAAAGGAGGGAAATAAAGTTTAAATGCTATGTACTGTCTACTTTAAGACCCAACTGTGTAAAAAGTATGGGCTGCTTAAAGTAAAATTATTCATTCCTCTGTATAAGTGTCACTACTTGAGAATGATTTAAATACCTGCCAAAGCAAACAAGATTTGAATTATTTTAAAAATTAAAAAAGAACTCCAAAGAATTATTAGATTTGAATACCATTTTAAGAGTCCAGAACAAAAATGCACCTGATGATCTGGCCACCAGAGGGAGCTATAATTCCCCCATACACCTGAGTGGACCCTTAACACAAGAAAGAGCCCTTCAGAAGCCTTGATGGTTAGGGATGCTTCACAATTCCTCTCCTCCAGTGAACTTTATAGGACAGAGGGGTTAAGGGTGAGGCACTCCTTAAAGTTAAAGGCAATTGTGGTAACTTCAAACTAGGAAGGAGCTAAAAGTAATGTGGTATGTGCTGGTAGAGACTTTTTATATTATTAAAATGTATAACCTGAGTATTGCAAAGAATGAGGGGCTTAACAATACATACAGAACAATAAAATAAAAAATTATGAGATGAGAGGGTAAGGAAAATAGGGGCATGTACAAATCACTGGGAGGGTACAAAAGCAGGAAAAATAAATTCAGCCTAGTGGCAGGGAGGGCTCTGAGAACCAACGAGGCCGTGAGGAATGCGCATGCGCCATAGTTTGCCAGGTGCGTTAAAAGGGGTGGGAGTGGCGACGGCTGTCAGGGATTTGGTGCCCAGCGTGGGACCACAGCGGGGTGCGGAGATGACGGTCTAGCAAAGTCCCAACACCGTGCAGTGTGACCACTGAGCACAGTGATGTGCAAACGAAGCTGAGGCCGCACACCTGGGCAAGGTGGGCGCAGAGACAGGGAAAGCTGCCTGCGGGAGATCTCACTGGGGGTCGTTGTGAAAGAGGTGACTGTGCAAAAGAGGAGATGGTGGTCGTCCTGGGGGCCGGCAAAGGCCCGGACTGAGCACGGCTGCTGGGGGAGGCCGAGGCCAATGGCCGCCCAGGAGGGCGGTGGAGTCGGGGCTAAGGAGCCAGGACCTGGATCCACCGCAACGAGTGGCCGCTGGAGGGTCGGCCAGGAGCGGAATACGGTCTGTTTGAGAGGGGGCGTTCTCTGTATGCAGAGGACAGACGTGAAGGTGTGAACCCCGCTCAGGAAGCCCTCGGCACAAACACGGAGACCAGGCAGAGCTGGAGGGATGAGACGGCCAAGGACAACTCCCGGGTCCCTAACCTGGATACCCAGACAGACGGTGGAGTCACCGGCTGAGAGAGATTAGTCCAGAGAAGGAACAAATATTTTGACGTTTCAGGCCAAGAAACTGGTTTTGTTGTTGTTTTTGCAAACAAAAGAGCCTGACTGAGGTATATGGTCACTCAAATCTCATTTCTAGCACATGATGGTTTGACTACATACTTAATAACAGAGAGAAAATGAAATCACACTGCAGGGAGCCAGTAACCCATTTTGGAAGGAAGGAATTTGCATGTTTTCTTCTGCTGTCCAAACTGCAGATAACATTGAAAATCACTTCAACAAAATTAAAGCCACTGTGTGCAATGAACTCCCAAGAGTTTACAAGTGAGAGCGACAGCGAGAGGCTATATAACCAACACTATCATTTTCTCACTAGCAAAAAGAAAAACTGTGATAAAGTTATGATTCATCCATTTTGATTTTGCAACCAGTTGCCCTCAAACTTGAAACACAGTATTTCTTTCAACTGCTTCTCTACCTTCCAATCTTGAATGCCTAATTTCGAGCATCTAAAAATAGCAGTCTTTGATTATAAATGAATTAGACCTGGAGAAAGGAGAGCTTTCTAAGCCTTAGAAAAGAAACTATGTGACTATGTTAAAACTTTCAACTTTTGTGGGTTTATTAAAAATCAGCCAAACTTGTAAGGCGAAAGAGGTCATGCAGATTTTTCTAAGACCTCAATTGACATGAACAGTCAGTCAATTTGTAAAACTGAATCAATATGTAGGAAAATGTTCAAAAATAAAAAAAAATAAAAATAGCAGTCTTTGAAACAATAATCAGTTCTTCAAAAGGGGAAGCACAACAATGTACCTATAACAACCAAAGACAGACTTGGAAACAAACCTTTTAATTTATTTATGCCCCATCCCTCTGGGCAAGCCAGAAGGAATGTTAGCACATACCCATTGGGGCAAGGCATACTTTGTATCACTTGTGTTGATATTATACAGTAGGAATGCCAGTTCTTTTAATAATTTACTGAGGAGTTATACATTGCAGATTCCTTATTAAACATTACTGGCAGTAAGGTCATAAGTTCAAGAAATATTCGGTAGAGAAAAGAGGCAATATTTTAATGGCCACACCCTAATTTAAACGATGTGTCTGCATCTGCTGGGATGCATATAAATTCAACTTTATTTCTTACTTGTGTAGTTATATACAAAGCACTGAGAAATCATTTTCTCTAAGACAAAAACATTTTACAGTTGTATTCATTTGCAGACTTTAAAATCCACAGTGCCTATGTAGAACGTTTCATAAGCTGTATTGTAAGCATGCAGCCCTTGGCGAGCAAAGGAAAAAAATTAAAAGCTACTGCTGCATCTAGGAACCCTACTCCCTCATGCCCAAAAAGTCAATACTGGCTAAATTCCTGTCTGTCACTGACCAACCAACAGCTCAATGAAATAGTTTAATCTGGAAATCATGACCAAATAATACTGGCACCCCCAGTTCTAAATACATATGTTATAGAGAATCAACAGCTTATACTCTCAGGGGCGGGCAAACTATGGCCCACAAGGCACTGGTACATAGCCAAGCCCATTCATTTAGATACTGTCCTGGCTGCTTTAGTACTATCTTGAGAGACTGTAAGTCCTGCAAAGCCTCAACTATTTACTCTCTGGCCCTTTACAGAGAAGGTTTGCTGGCCCCGATTCAGACTGCCTGCAGCACTTAGAAAAGGTTGTCTTTACTACTGAAGAACCTGCCAGCTTGGTGAAACTTCTAAGGCAGTCTTAATTTTTGAAGTCTTAAAAACTTAATTTTCCAGGTTCCTGCCCTAAATATAAACATTAAATAGAAATAATTTTATGAATGTTTCTTAGAAGATGCAATAATCCAACATATGAAAGTTGGATCTGAAAAATAGTACTTTGGGGTTCCAGAGAGATGCATCCAAAATGGATTCTTTTTTTTTTTTTTTTTTTTAAATTGGGGTATAGTTGTTTTACAATGTTGTGTTAGTTTCTACTGTACAGCGAAGTGGAGTTCCCTGTGCTATACAGCAGGTTCTTATTAGTTATCTATTTTATACATATTAGTGTATATATGTCAATCCCAATCTCCCAGTTCATCCCACAGCCCGCTTTCCCCCCTTGGGGTCCATACATTTGTTCTCTACATCTGTGTCTCTATTTCTGCCTTGCAAACCAAAATGGATTGTGGATTGTGCATTTTGCAAAGCATTTCTTTCAGGTATAACAATTTTTCACCTTCGATGATGCCATTTTTGTCAGTGCAGGTGCACAGTGAGCCCACCCTCAAGGCCTCCTCCAGGCTTCACCACTGGGAATGAGCTGGAGAGTCAGCCCTCACCTAAAGCACTGGGGAACCATTAACAGAGAGAGGAACGTCTCCCTTATTCCTTTGTGATGAAACTATAGCAGTGCACCCTCCGCCATCCGAACGTCAGACCTCTCTCCATGCGATACCTACTGGCTGTGCTCCTCAAGGCTGGGTTGTTAGCTCCATTTCTGTAAAATAAATATTGTCTTCATTGTCTTACACATTCCAAAATGCTTTCACTTCTGACTCATCTCAAGTTGGCAACATTCCCTCCCTCATAATACTTCAGCTCCCTACGTCCTTTCCCATCACCAAAAGGGGAACTTCTGGGAGACAAATATAGAATAAACTTTAGGATCAAGCAAGAGTAAGGCTATTGGGGTGAGCTGGGGGGACACAGGCAGCTGAGGAATGAAAGAGAGGAAGGAAGGAAGGAAGGAGGAGAGGGAGGCGGCCTGGCCGGGGTTGGGTGGGTAGGTGGGGCGGGAGGCCGAGGAAGGATGCTGGGGCCCCGGGACACAGCGATGTCGGGCAGAGGGTCCAACCTCACCGCTCCCCAGTGGTATCCTCAGACTTCCAACCCCCACTGGTGCCCTCTGAAATTAATTATGTTACTGGAGTAAAATACTGCCCACGGCTCTTCAGCTGCTTTTTAATTTTTCCATTTTCTCAGGCTCCACTGTGACCAGGTGAACAAAATTTATCAAGCACCTGCTACGTGCGGGGCGCCCTCATCTTCCTAAAACGCATCAAATTCCCTGCCCTAGAGACTCAGGGACCAGAGCGTCGACCATCGCTGATGAAGGTAAGGGCAAGACATCCTGCAATTTTCCCTCCTCTCTGTGTTAAAGCAGGTGGCAGAGCCCAGGCCCTTTAGGCGACAGATGCCAACACATTCATGTGTCAGGAGTTGAGGCAGAGGGGATTCTGAACAAGGGATTCTCATTAACATAACAGCAGGGAATGGTACATAAATGTGGCCCGTCTACTTCACCCCCTTATTTACCAAAACTGGAAAGACACAAAGGCCAGTCTATGTGGGTATAGTTTTAAACTGATCAGATAGTCCCTGAATTCTGAATCAGTGCACACTCCAGCATAGCCTCTTCAGGGAGTCCAGATCATTCTAAACATCCATTCTTACGGCACTGGCTCTAGGACAGCAAGCCTGGGGCTTAAGGCAGGATGGAGATGTGCTTGCCCTGCGCACTGACCCATCTGCCACTCCTCACGTCTCTGTCTGGGAAACCTGGTGGCCTGAACGGTGTGCAAACGGTGACTGACATATTTTGAAAGGATGTTGCAGGGACTTCCCTGGCGGTCCAGTGGTTAGGACTCCGCGCTTCCACTGCAGGGGGCATGGGTTCAATCTCTGGTCAGGGAACTAAGATCCCAAATGCCACATGGTGTGGCCAAAAAAATAAAATAAAAATTAATAATTATTTTTTTAAAAAAAGGATGTTGCATCTGTTCATCCATGCAAAGACCAGGAGATAAGCACAAATATATAAAAAGCTGTTTGCCTACTGCGGAATTAGAAGAGGTCTTTATTTGGGAGGAAAGGGTTAGTACCTTTTAACGTCATTTCAGGGTTTGAGGGTCAGGGGAGAACAATTAGAATAAACAGTCTGAGAGCTGGGTGCTCTGTGCTCTCACGTGACTAACTGTAAGAGCTCTTAGGTGCAAGGATTTTAATACAAATACTTTTTGGCCCAGAGGCCATTAGTGTTGCTGTTGTGATTCTCAGCAACGCCCTAGATAGCTAAGGCTGCTCCAACAGGCCTCCAGAGGGAGAGGGAGTTTTGCACAGAGCTGGCAGGTCACAAACACAGTGTCAGCAGAGCGTAAGGGGCCAGGTATGCCGCAGGGAGGTCAGCTCAACACGCCGAAGACCACCCAGGGCAGGGTCAGCACCAAACGCAGGCGGTCCCTCCAGGGGCCTCAGGGCCAGGTCAGTGGGGGAGACCGGCCACACACAACACAGCAGGAGGTGTGGGGTCCATGGTGGCCCCAAGGGCACGGCCCTACCCAAAGAGCGCCACCAGCACACAGCTCCAGCCACGCGGCCTCACATGAACACGGGCCAGGATGTCTAGGTCGTCGAGATTCTCCAGAAACCTAGAAATCTGGTTTTTTAATAAGAAATCTCCCAAACGTTGGCTCAAATTTTCTATTTCTTTGTTTTAGTGTTCCATGGGCCAAAGAGACACACCTGTGGGTTCAGTCTAGAACCCACACTATACAAACCCTGACACTATACAAACCCTGACACTATACAAACCCTGGCCTCATCGTGTCCTAGAAATGCAGACAGTTAGCAAGGGACCCTCAAGGTACTTATGGCCTCAAGGTTTCTCAATCTGTAAAAGGAGGAGAGTTCTTTTGTGCGCTGTTTTCCAAAAGGGGCAAAAGAAAAAACAATTTCTAATCCTTTGGGAGAAAAAGCAAATTAGTGTTTAAAATTTACATGTATCTAGTGCCAAACTATCACCTCGCCCATTTCTTGCTGGTCCCCTGGGGGAAAATGTAATTCAACAGTGGAGGGAACAGATTTTAACCCAGGGATGAATTGTAGCATCATCAGTTACGGGACAACCAGATGTTGGGTCCCTCCTGATCAAATAGCATCCCCCATTCCTGTCTTACAAGTTTAAACTGAATTTGATCAACCTTTTAGATCCAACTCCTAAGGTACAGGAAACCCAGGAGAAAGAAGAACACATTATATGATACCACAGGAAACAATCAAATGTGGTCAGAGAGACGACCTACTGACCCCTCAAGGTCATTCAAAAAGGGGAGCGAAGACTGTTCTAGATTAACAGGGTCTTAAGAGACCTCACAGCTAACTGCAATACATGATTCTCAACTGAATTCTGGTTTAAACAGCCCACTTGTAAAAGGCATTTCAGGGCCAGTTGGGGGAATTCAGATAATGGACTAGGTAATAAAGTCCAGCAGGCAATTATTGTTAATTTTGTGAAAACTGCATGATGGTTATGAAGGAATATGGGTTTTTTTTTCCTCCTAGAGACACAGGCTGAAGTATTTAGGGGCTAAGTGTCATGAGGTCTGTAATTCACTTTTGAATGCTTCAGGAAAAAAAAAAACAGATGCAGCCAATGTGGCAAAATGTTAACAACTTAAATCTAGACGGTGGGGACTGGAGAGAGCTGGTGCCCCAGAGCTCTCATTAGGTGGCATTAAGTCCCCATCAGTCTCAATTACTGGAAGACAGAAGGATTTTCTGACCGCATCCCTCCAACGTCCGAGTCGTATGTGTTTTAAATTTTAAATCACCAGCTGCCAAAAGAAAAAATGAGAGCAACCCAAACAGGTCTAACTTGAGGCTCAACCCACACAATAAAGAAGCAACTGTGAAATTCGGGTCCTGAAACTTTCCACACAAACGCATAAAATTCTGGAGTTGGTCTGTCTTCGCCAGCGTTGCTCAATTTTAAGGAGCAGCTTTATAGTCTCAAAAGCATTCCACCCACTGTAACCTCGAATAAAGACTCTGATCATAATTAAGGAGGAAAAGGGGGGAGGGTAGATCTAAAACGTGAATTAAAATGATCCTATTCAGTGACCACTTAAGCCTATGACAAAAGGTTAGATGTCTTAAGATACAAGCTTAACTGAAAAAGAATACAGTTTGAAACTCGAAAAGGTATTTTAAGTTTAAAAAAAAAAGATCTTACTTATCTATTCGAAATCTAATACTTGATGATATTCACTCACAATTCTAGGCACTTGATTAGCTCCCATCACACACACTGGCTAGTTCTTTAAATCTGCTTTCTAAAAAAATGCCTACTCATCAAATCTAACAGTCATCTAGTCCAATGGCCCATCCAATGGCTGAACCTTGGCCATTCAAGATGAGTATTAAGGCACCATGGGAAAGAGCCCTGAAGTCAGATAAATCTGGACTCAGCTGGTCCCACCACTCACTACAGAGTGGTTTCATCTTGGGCTGATGACAATCTCTCTGAACCTCAACTTCCTCACCTAAAAATGGAGATAATTATTCCCTCTTCATAAAGGCAGACTCTGATGACTTCATATCACGTTCCATGCACTGGGCCAGCCAACCTGGAAGCGCTCAAAATAGTCTGTAAATAACTTAGAAGCCTAGGCTCTCACTCAGCTCACAGCTCTAAAACTTACTAGTGGTATATAGACTTTGCAACTTCTCTTTCTTGCCGTGTTTTCCTTATCTGCAAGATGGAAAGAAGAATAGGGCCTGCGGCATAAGGGCTTTTGGGAGAATCAAACGAGCTCCTGTGTAGATAGGTCAGGCCATGCCTGGCACGTAGGACTCACTCAATAAACATGAGCTAACGTGACTCACTCCCCTCCTTCCTTATACCCCATTTTAGGAAAGCATGACTCACGGACCCCGGACTGCACACATCATTGTGGCCGAACAGCAGGACTCATCCCTGCCGCATTAGAAAGTACCTAAAAGGCTCCCTGGGAAGTCAGAGCGGTCCCGCCGACCCCACCTGTAACTGCCCGTGAAGAGCCCGGCCCACCGCCTCTACTTCTCCTGTCTGAAATGACAGCCACATGCTCCCCAACCCATGACTCGTGCCAATGGCTCCATCCTGACCCTAAGACTAAAGGGTTGGTGCAGGGTCTTGACCTTCCATTGCAGCCCCAGCTCAGCCTCATGCCCCCCAAGCAGAAGTTTCTATATCCACCACCACAAGCAAGTGTGTTCCCTTCTGTGGGCTTTGAAGCAGTGATTCTGCAAAAACATCAGTATCAAACGGAGACCCTTCCTGCCTGCCATCCCGCTGGCTCCCTGAGATGCTCTTCTGACACCAGCCTTCGTGCTCGCTTCCCTCAATCCCTCCTCCACGCTCACCTTTTATCAAAGTCCTAGGCGGGCCTCCTCCACTGGTCTACACAGACCCTTTGTGAGAATTACAAAAAGCACCTGCCCTGGATGGCAGGGTGGGGGTGAGGGAGATGCCTGATGAGCTAAGGGCACCTCTGAGAATTAGAAAAAAGTGACCCTTCCTCCAGGCTGGCGACCCTGCACCATAGCTTAGGTTCTATTATTAGATTCTACTATTGAAGTCAAGTCAAGCAACTGCCATGTGCCAGGATCTCTCTGGGCTGACAAACAGGAATAAGAGCTACAGCCTCCGAGCTGAGACCGGGGCTGGAGGGAGGGGGAAACTTGTGGAACCAGGACAGCCTAGGCACAAGAGTTGTTTTCTCCTCTTGGGCTGGGGAGCCCAGCAGAGGTGCTGCCACGTGAACTGGACCTGGAAAGCTGGGCGAGCAGTGCCAGAAAGGATGTAAGCAGACTCCGGGCAGAGGGGGAAACACCCGCAAAGGCAAGAAGCAGCACGTTCCACGGCGCACTTAGAGGAAGGTGAGTTTTCAGTGAAGGGGCAGGAAAAGGAGGGAAAGGGGGGAAGAGATGAGGTCATCATTCACCCTTTCCGTAAATATTTCTTGAGAATCTACTACGTGCTGGTATCGTGTAAGGCAGGGAGAGTAAAAAGTAAATAAAATAAACCCTAGCTGTCAGAAGCTAAAAATGTAGTCTGGGAGAAAGAAATAGTTATAATCATAAAACAACAACAGAGGGACACATAATACTTCCAGGTTGTAGGGCATATGAAAGACGGGAAGTAATCTGCTGGGGGACTGGGAGGGACCAGCAGAGGAGATGACTGGCCGAGCTGCCTGGCAGGTGAGGGTGAGGACAGGAGTGCAGAGGGGCGGAGGGAGCAAAGACAGAGTGTGCTGTGTGTAGGGATGAGCAGGGAAAAGCAGGCAGCGGCAAACCAACCAGAGAGGGCGTGGCACACTGCCTTACAAAGGGATGTGAAACCTCCACCTTAAAAGGAAACTGGGATTTCAGCCCACAGGCGAATGCAGATCCAACCAGGCAAGGAGGGGATTTATCTGGCTAGGTCTTCGCCTCAGCTCAAATGCTCTGCAGCAGGCTGGAGGGTGGGAGGTGTGGACACGTCGGTGGGTCACTTCAGAAAGCGAGTAGCGACAAACCATCCACCAGCACAGCATCCAAGGGACCTCCCAGGTGGCGCTGTCAGCTTGATCCCTAACGCTGAACTTTGTCTCACAAAGACAACCTGTTTCCAAAACAGAAGTGGGTACCCTCTTGTATAGAGTGTTTCCAGCATGATTTTACTTCCCTTTCGATGTGTCATTGGCGTTTTACACATGGCCTACTTTTTGAAAGAGTCTGATTTTCTTTTGGCCAAGCTTAAGACAGCAACAACAGCAAACGCTCAAAATCCCTGCACAGCATTTTTTTTTTCACAGTATAGACCTTAACAGTTGGATGCCTCTGACCCAAGGTGACCACCGTCTCCATCTACATCCCATGTCCTGACATCCCATTTGATTAAGCATTTGTTGCAAACAAGAGTGTCCCTTGTTTAGATGACAGATTATAGCATTGCCCTTCTCCACCTGAAGGTAGGGTCCAAAAGAAAACATCTTTCTCTACTGTGGCAATTCTCCACACAGACCAACTGCTGAGAAGTTCCAGGGGAGCAACAGCTCAATTATCAAATCTTCTTCCAACAAAGGCTCTTTTTTTTTTTTTAAATACCTGCACTTCGAGGCTTGTGGGATCCTAGCTCCCCGACCAGGGATCGAACCCAGGCCCCAGCAGGGAAAGCGCCAAGTGCTAACCATGGGACCGCCAGGACATTCCCAACAATAAAGACTCTTTTAATAAAGTGAGACTTTGCTGGATGGAAGCTGGAAAGTGATCCTGTGTCCTCAGCACTGGATTGGGACAGAGAGAGCAGGTAAGGAGAAGGGCATTTCAGGTGCGCGGTGAGTGGAAAGTTCTTTTTTTTTTTTTAAGGCCTGGGCAAAAGAAAATCAGACTCTTTCAAAAGGTAGGCCGTGTGTAAGATGCCAATAACACGTCAAAAGGGAAGTAATATCATGTTACAAACACTGCATACAGAGGGCACCCACTTCTGTTCTGGAAAAGGGTGGTCTTCGTGAGACCAAGCTGAGAGGGAGGCCTAGAGGCCAGGGCCCCGCAGGTGCCAGTCCTCAGAGCTGGAGCCTCAGGCAGCCTCTGCGGGGCCAGGAGCCCACCCAGGAGGGCACTGCTCTACCCTCTAGCATCACCTACTCCGACCAACACGCCCGGCCCTCCCCCACCCTCAGGCCACGTGACCCGGGCAGCCTCCTTTGACTCCAGAGACTGTAAATCCGTCTTCCAGCACATCCAAGCCTGTATGATTTCTCCCACTTCCAAGTGCCTGACGCTGCTGCTGAGGAAAACTGTCCTTCCTCCTCCATCCATCAGGGCTCCCAGTGCCTACCCAGCCCTCCTTCTGTGAAGGGAGAATCAGGGTCCTGGAAGACACAGAGGTGGAGGGAAGATTCAGTGACAGGCTGGGGGAGAAGGGGGGGCCTGCCGGCCTGCGGTTCAGAAGGACACGGAGAAAAGGGTCTCACTCCAGGGGACAGCGCAGGAGACATTACAACACCTGCCACACTCAACGGCTACTCCCCCAGGACACGTGAGCGCTGCCAGCCAACCAGAGTCACCTTGGGGTTCTCCCTGACCCCAGCCCGCCGGTGACGAGGAAACTGCTCTCCTTGCTTTCTGCTAACGAACTGTGACAGAGGTGGGTTGAAAGGATGTGCATGAGACAACGTGGAAGAGACCGCAGGTCACCAGGCAAAATAATGAGGCAAGAACCGGCGCCACTCTCCAGGGAGACGCCAGTGCGGCGGGACCCTGCATGGTCACCTAACCCTCCAACTGGCACCCACTCACTGGCAAACGGGTCCTTTGAGCACTCTGGCCCCTGAGACGGGGAGAGGGAAGGAGGGAGGCAGGCAGGCAGGGGTGTGTGTGCTGAATTTATTAAACTAAGACAGTGAAGGGCAGAACGCAGATTCAGAACTTCTGGCTCATTTTCTGGCACTTGGTTCGTGAAGCCACAACACTATTTCTCTTTCCACTGAACATCCTGAGGCATTATCTATAATTCCTCTCAACCCTGCCCCGAAGAAATAACTCTTCCTCTTTTCATATAAATGGTAACAATTCAGATCTGCCTGGCTCTTTTATGATTTGGAGCCCAATTCTGCTACCAATTTTAACCTCAGAGCTTCTGAACAGGCTAAAAAACACAATCTGAATCAATTTCATTTTTTTTAATGAAGGGTTTTGGATAAAACAAAACAAAAATGAATCGAAAGAAAAGTGACTATAATATTCCAAATCCAACTTCTTCCTTCCAAACTCTAACATTTGACGCAAAGAGCCAGTGAGAGCAACAGGCATTTCTGACATAAGAGCACAATCTACTAGCCAGCGTGCAAACACTGAAATTTAAAAACCAACTGACACAGTCCTGTTCTTGGCGCTCTGTGTGTTAAGCAATAGAAGAAAGATGCTAAAAAGATGTCTCTGTCTCCAATAAACGTCTAATTTAGTAAGAGGCAAGTGAAATGCTAGAGCATTAGCGCAGGCGCATGGTAAACCACTCAGGGTGGCTTCACAGTCAAATGAGAAAGAACCTGCAGGTGGGATCTGCCTCCCCTGCCCCTCCCCACCCCATCACCTGCAGCTCAGGCTGATGGCAGTGCCCCAAAGCATGCGGTTTCCCAGTGACACAACTCAGAAAGCTAACCCTCAGTTAGTCATTTGGGGTACACGTAAGCATCAGAAATTTAAAAAAATATTTCCCTGATGTTGAATGTGCATCAATTTTACTTATTTACAGGCAGAACTCGGAGACACTGCAGGCTCAGTTCCAGAGCCCCGCAATAAATCGAATATCACCATAAAACGAGTCACACGAATTTTGGGTTCCCAGTGCATATACAAGTTATGTTTACACTATACTGTAGTCTATTAGATGTGCAGTAGCATTATGTCTTTTTTAAAAAGTGTAAATACCTTAACTTAAAAATACTTTCTTGCTAAAAAATGTCAATCGTCGTCTGACAACACAGGATTGCCACAAACCCTCCACTTGTTAAAAAACAGTATCTGGGAAGCGCAATAAAGTGAGATATGCCTGGATTTATTTTTGCTCGTTAACGCAAATCACATTAGTAACTTACCGATTTCTTTGCTACACAAAACTCAAAATGGGCATGGTAACAGGACAGAATATAAAAGAGGTGTGCCGACCAACGGCAGACAAGGGCTTCTGCGCGGTGTGGGGAGGACGAGGTTAGGTGGCCAGAACGAGGCCTCATCACTCAGGGTCTCCAGTGTCAGGCTGAGGCCCTGAACCCGAGCGTCACTACGGGCAATGGTCCCAGAGACTCACGGGATGACCCCGTGTTCCAACGTGGTGACTCTAGCAGCCAGCACGGCCCTCTGGTTCAACGCCATCGGGTACCCAACTCGAAGAGGGTGCTGAGCAGGGACCGGGGGGCCTCATATGTGACTGGATTTAAATAGTAACCTTTCCTGTTTCCATTCAACAGGGAAGTTGGACTACATCATCGCTAATATATCCTTTCAGTCAAAAGCTCAAAAGGGCTTTCCTCTCCGAAATCTGGTGCAAACCCTAGTTCCAAGCAGCTCTACACCTCACTCTGCCACCACTCCAGCAACTTAAGGCAACACAGTCAAGAGCCAGCAGGGGTGACTGAAAGATACAGGGATACCAGGTGCCGCACTCAAAATACAAAAGCTGAAACAGCCAGAACGATGAGGCTGTGAGTGCTTCCGTAAATGCCACAGAAATCACCAAGTCTCTTAACTCCAAAATTACACATGCCAAAAAATGTCCAGCTCTCCCAGGAACAAAACAATACTTTGTTTCCCTCAGCTAGGGTTGTTTGTTTTTTTTTTTAAAAAAACCAAAAAAACAAAAAACAGGAATAAATTAAAATGAACACAGACATGTTCTCAAACTTATTTTTCTACTGCAGAAAAACAAACATCTGAATCTAATTTCCTCATGAAATCAACCCGTAGGAAGGCCAAGCCTGCTAACTGCCGCCGTGACACAAGGTCTACACCCCTGCAAGAATGTGGTCCCTGAACCAGCTGCAGCATGAGCATCAGCTGCTCAATCAGGAACTCGGGAGGCAGGGCCCAGCAATCTCTGCTCTAAGCAGCACTGCCCCGCCCCCGCCCCCGCCCTGTCCGGGTCCTTCCGATGCACCTGAACTTGAAAAGCGCTTGCTTATACTCTCTTCAGAAGCCTACCAGATAAAAAAGCAAACAGGGGCTTCCCTGGTGGTGCAGTGGTTGAGAATCTGCCTGCCAATGCAGGGGACACGGGTTCGAGCCCTGGTCTGGGAAGATCCCACATGCCGAGGAGCAACTAGGCCCGTGAGCCACAGTTACTGAGCCTGCGCGTCTGGAGCCTGTGCTCCGAAACAGGAGAGGCCGCATAATGAGAGGCCCGCGCACCGCGATGAAGAGTGGCCCCCGCTCTCCGCAACTAGAGAAAGCCCTCGCACAGAAACGAAGACCCAACACAGCCATAAATAAATAAATTAATTAATTAAAAAACAACAACAACAAAGCAAACATACCTGGCTCCGAAGATGTCCTTTTTGGCGAGATCAATTCCAGAAACAACCTTCACTCTGAGGATACGGGACTCTCCCTGTTGGACAGGGAAAAACAATAGTTTACAAAATGGACTTTCAATCGATCGTTCTCTCAGCCGATATGCAAAGTCAATGATTTCTCTTTACGCATAGGCGATTGTTCCTTACGCTGAAGTTCAAAAAGCAACATTCCAGCTCTGAAATCCTGCAACCCTAGACATTTAGAGCATCCAAGTTAATTAAGCTCAAGTTTAATTCAAACTAGGTCATGCAGATCAATGATTCCTGCCACAGACAGGAAATATTTCCCAGCTGTACCAAGAACACAACCGCACACACGACACCACCTAGATAAATGCCCAAGTGCAATAACATACCATAAATTTCATAAATAATTCCTCCTTTGAAGTTAATATATTTGTGTGTGTGGCCTGAGAGAGGAATTTCACGTGGTAAAATATTTCCTCAAAATTACGGTTTCAAAATGCTGGTGCTGGCAAACAAAAATAATGTCTCATTCCAGTAAAAAGAAAGAAAAAGCATCATCCTAAATGGAAATCACCCCAAAAGATCTCAGGAACCATTCATTCATTCATCCCATCCACCTGCTTACTTATTCATTCCAGTATTTTCTAAGCAGCTCCTATGGGCATTGAGCTTGGACATGAAATATAGACATGAATATGCTGATGGTCTACTGAGAGTGATGGGCAGACGATAGCGCAGGACCCTGTGATGGTGTCATGCCAGGAGAAGTCTAGTCTAAGGGCTAAGACATTCAGGAGAGATGAGATGGCTTAGGGGGAAGGGCAGGCAGAAGTCCAGGATAACTCTCAGACTTCCAGTTTGGGTCACTAAGTCTTACCATAAATTGAAATAGAGGATTCAGTTGAATTCAAGGTGCCCTGTGAAACAACCAGGTGGAAAAAAAAGAGATGACTAAATAGATAAATGGGAGAGAGATCTAGTCTGGGCTAGAGACTTGGGAGTTATCAGTGTAGAGCTGACAGTTGGTAGGTAGGGTTCAAGATCTGTGAAAAGTTATCCAAGACGAGTGAGAAGAAAAAATGGCTAGGGCTGGAGCCCTTGGGGACCCAAGTGCTGAGGGGCAAGAGAGAAGTAATATGAAATTCATCTACCCAATGTGTTTAGTCAAGACATAGGTGAGGGAAAGAAACCCTAAATGATCTGTAGGTTATGTCCTGTCAAAGGAGATAAAGGCAGGGTGAAATAAAACAGAGCGAAAAGGGTGCTGAATCTTATCAATTAGCCGCCCAGATCAAGCACACATACAGGCAATCGGAACCCATGTTTGAGAACCTTCACTTTCCAGGATCCTTCATCCTTCCAACCATCCACCCCCGACATAAGGCTGCCCACATGCAAACACAGCAAGGGACACAAACATGTGTGTGTTTATAATTCCCTTTCAAAGGAGGCCTGCATTCAAGTCTGGCAGGATTTAATATGTTTGGCAACCTTCATGAAAGGATTCAGCCAAGCCAGAGATAACTAAAACAGGACCCTACTACATGGTTTACCAAAGCTCCCAGGGTTACATGCTCTTCCCTTGGTCCTTTAAGCAGGTGCTGAGTGCCCTCCCCTTTCTCTTACACACTCAGCTCACCACCCGTCACCAGGGATTCTTTCTTGGCACGTTATCTAGGCTAAGGCTCTTTTCTGTTTCTCATAGCAGGCTGTACCCCACAGCCATCATTTGACAGCTCCTATGGCCTACTCAGCTCAAGGAATACCACAGCTGAAGTATTTTTACACGTGGATCAAAATTTGGCAACACACCTGTGGACAGTTCCTAGTACACCTGGGAAGAGCTTATGACCCACTAGTGCCCATAGCACACCAATTGAGAACCATGGGTTAAAATAAAATCCTCATCTGCAAGGCGAAGGGGTTAAGACTTTACTTGGGGGAATAAGGAATCATTCAGAAGAAGAAATGAGGACAAGGAACAGCTGGAGAGGAACTTATTTTTTTCTGTCTCCCTGCCTCCCCCATCCCAACTCTCTGCCCTTCTCACCAATGACAAATACTGCAAATCAGCAATTCTCCCAGACACCACTGTGCAGAGGGGGGACAACAGCTGGAACCCCTGGAGGGTGGGTACTGTTAAAGGAAAGCGCTACAGCTCCAGGCCCGTCCTTGATGCTGGCTGAAGCAGATGTGTGATCTGGCAGCAGAAGGGTGAAAGGACCTTTGAGGAGGAGGAGGATGGAGGGTCTACAAAGCAGTAACTCTTCCAGTGACCAACTCAGAGCAACACACCTAGTCTTGCACTTGTGACTGATGTGGGAGCAATAAAGAAGGGACGGTGTGATGAAAACCAAACTACAGTCAATCACAAGTCACAGAGGAGAAGACAAGAATTCTGGTTAGAAATTGTCTCTTTGTCTCACAGCCCTTGGGATTCTCGGAAATCCTGGGCAGAATCCTGGACTTTCCACCAACTCCATAGGGGGCTCAATGAAACCTTGTCTGGATTCTAAGGAATAGGATGAGCCCAGCTAACACCCAGTTCCCTTAGGTTTAACGTTGGGTGAATGTTCTTACATTGGACGGACCTACTCTGCAAAAGCAAACATTTTAAAAATCAGGGAACATTTATACGAATAAATGAATAAAAATAAATTTAAATGAAGGGATACCTAGAATTTTTTATGGAAACTGATTTATTCATTTAGTAAACATGAACATCTGTTCTAAGATCTGGGGATACAGCAATGAAGAGAGACAAAACTCCCACCCCCTACCCCTCCCAGCCCACCTTCCAGTATTATTGAGAGTGTGCTATACCAGACCCCTCAACTACATGGGGAAACAAATCAGGAGGGT
Source organism: Balaenoptera acutorostrata (assembly GCF_949987535.1). Classification (NCBI taxonomy): domain Eukaryota; kingdom Metazoa; phylum Chordata; class Mammalia; order Artiodactyla; family Balaenopteridae; genus Balaenoptera; species Balaenoptera acutorostrata. Next base: position 17,292,126 of record NC_080076.1, read on the forward strand.
CTAAACACCTTAATATTTTATACATACACCCATTCAGTAAACAAATTCTCACCTAGGAATCAATCCTAAGAAAATAAAAATAAAACAAAAAATCCATAAAAATCCCCCAAAACTAGTTAAACGGAGTCATCAAAGCATTTTTTAATTTAAAAATGTAGGGGCTTCCCTGGTGGTACAGTGGTTAAGAATCCGCCTGCCAATGCAGGGGACATGGGTTCAAGCCCTGGGCCAGGAAGATCCCACATGCCGCGGAGCAACTAAGCCCATGCACCACAACTACTGAGCCTGTGCTCTAGAGCCCGTGAGCCACAGCTACTGAAGCCCGCATGCCTAGAGCCCATGCTCTGCAGCAAGAGAAGCCACCACAATGAGAAGCCCGCGCACCGCAAGGAAGAGTAGCCCCCGCTCGCCGCAACTAGAGAAAGCCTGTGCTCAGCAACGAAGACCCAATGCAGCCAAATAAATAAATTTATTAAAAAAAAAAAAAAAGTAAAAAGCCACAAAAGTAGACAGTTAAATATTCACGGCAATTCTGTGCAATGGGCTATAACACTGTCATTAAAAATACGTGAGATGGGAACTCCCGGCTCGGGTGGGGTCTCTTCCCTCCGCCTTCACAGAACTGCCCCGGAGCCCGAGGGGAGGGCAACCTCACTGAGGCTGCCGGCTCTGGAGGTGCCCCAGCGGCCGAAGCCGTGACAGTCGCAGGGACGGCGGGCCGGTTGTTTCAACAAGTAACTTAAAGACAAAATGGAAAAACAAGGAGGTTTGTGCCTGAGATCATGTTGATGTGAAACCAGGGATGGCCACCTTGTGCCAGATCTGGATGAACTTCACATTCAAAATACTCACTCAGAGATTAACCAAGATGGCGGAGTAGAAGGACGTGCTCTCACTCCCTCTTGCGAGAACACCAGAATCACAACTGACTGCTGGACAATCATTGACAGGAAGACCCTGGACTTCACCAAAGAGGATACCCCACGTCCAAGGACAGAGGAGAAGCCACAGTGAGATGGTAGGAGGGGCGCAATCAGAGTAAAATCAAATCCCATAACTGCTGGGTGGGTGACTCACAGACTGGCGAACACTTATACCACAGAAGTCCACCCACTGGAGTGAAGGTTCTGAGCCCCACGTCAGGCTTCCCAACCTGGGGGGCCGGCAACGGGAGGAGGAATTCCTAGAGAATCAGACTTTGAAGTCTAGTGGGAATTGATTGCAGGACTGTGACAGGACTGGGGGAAACAGAGACCCCACTCTTGGAGGGCACACACAAAGTAATGTGTGCATCGGGACCCAGGGGAAGGAGCAGTGACCCTGGGGGAGACTGAACCAGACGTACCTGCTGGTGTTGGGGGGTCTCCTGCAGAGACAAGTGGTGGCTCTGTTTCACCGTGGGGATAAGGACACTGGCAGCAGAGGTCCTGGGAAGTTCTCCTTGGCGTGAGCCCTCCCAGAGTCTGCCATTAACCCCACCAAAGAGCACGGGTAGGCTCCAGTGTTGGGTTGCCTCAGGCAAAACAACCAACAGGGAGGGAACCCAGCCCCACCCATCAACAGTCAAGTGGATTAAGGTTTTACTGAGCTCTGACCGCCACAGCAACAGTCGGCTCTACCCACCACCAGAGCCTCCCATCAAGCCTCTTAGATAGCCTCAACCACCAGAGGGCAGACAGCAGAAGCAAGAAAAACTACAATCCTGCAGCCTGTGGACCAAAAACCACAGTTACAGAAAGACAGAGAAGATGAAAAGGCAGAGGGCTATGTACCAGATGAAGGAACAAGAAAAAACCCCAGAAAAACAACTAAATGAAGTGGAGATAGGCAACCTTCCAGAAAAAGAATTCAGAATAATGATAGTGAAGATGATCCAGGACCTCGGAATAAGAATGGAGGCAAAGATTGAGAAGATGCAAGAAATGATTAACAAAGACCTAGAAGAATTAAAGAACAAACAAACAGAGATGACCAATACAATAACTGAAATGAAAACTACACTAGAAGGAATCAATAGCAGAATAACTGAGGCAGAAGAACGGATAAGTGACCTGGAAGACAGAATGGTGGAATTCACGGCTGCGGAACAGACTAAAGAAAAAAGAATGAAAAGAAATGAAGACAGCCTAAGAGACCTCTGGGACAACATTAAACGCAACAACATTCGCATTATAGGGGTCCCAGAAGGAGAAGAGAGAGAGAAAGGACCAGAGAAAATATTTGAAGAGATTATAGTCAAAAACTTCCCTAACATGGGAAAGGAAATAGCCACCCAAGTCCAGGAAGCGCAGAGAGTCCCATACAGAATAAACCCAAGGAGAAACACACCGAGACACATAGTAATCAAAGTGGCAAAAATTAAAGACAAAGAAAAATTACTGAAAGCAGCAAGGGAAAATCGACAAATAACATACAAGGGAACTCCCATAAGGTTAACAGCTGATTTCTTAGCAGAAACTCTGCAAGCCAGAAGGGAGTGGCATGATATACTTACAGTGATGAAAGGGAAGAACCTACAACCAAGATTACTCTACCCAGCAAGGATCTCATTTAGATTTGATGGAGAAATCAAAAGCTTTACAGACAAGCAAAAGCTAAGAGAATTCAGCACCACCAAACCAGGTCTACAACAAATGCTAAAGGAACTTCTCTAAGTGGGAAACACAAGAGAAGAAAAGGACCTACAAAAACAAACCCAAAACAATTAAGAAAATGGTCATAGGAACATACATATCGATAATTACCTTAAACGTGAATGGATTAAATGCCCCAACCAAAAGACATAGACTGGCTGAATGGATACAAAAACAAGACCCATATATATGCTGTCTACAAGAGACCCACTTCAGACCTAGGGACACATACAGACTGAAAGTGAGGGGATGGAAAAAGATATTCCATGCAAATGGAAATCAAAAGAAAGCTGGAGTAGCTATACTCATATCAGATAAAATAGACTTTAAAATAAAGAATGTTACAAGAGACAAGGAAGGACACTACATAATGATCCAGGGATCAATCCAAGAAGAAGATATAACAATTATAAATATATATGCACCCAACATAGGAGCACCTCAATACATAAGGCAACCGCTAACAGCTATAAAAGAGGAAATCGACAGTAACACAATAATAGTGGGGGACTTTAACACCTCACTTACACCAATGGACAGATCATCCAAAATGAAAATAAATAAGGAAACAGAAGCTTTAAATGACACAATAGACCAGATAGATTTAATTGATATATATAGGACATTCCATCCAAAAACGGCAGATTACACGTTCTTCTCAAGTGCGCACGGAACATTCTCCAGGATAGATCACATCTTGGGTCACAAATCAAGCCTCAGTAAATTTAAGAAAATTGAAATCATATCAAGCATCTTTTCTGACCACAACGCTATGAGATTAGAAATGAATTACAGGGGAAAAAACGTAAAAAAGACAAACACATGGAGGCTAAACAATATGTTACTAAATAACCAAGAGATCACTGAAGAAATCAAAGAGGAAATAAAAAAATACCTAGAGACAAATGACAAGGAAAACACGACGACCCAAAACCTATGGGATGCAGCAAAAGCGGTTCTAAGAGGGAAGTTTATAGCTATACAAGCCTACCTCAAGAAACAAGAAAAATCTCAAATAAACAATCTAACCTTACACCTAAAGAAACTAGAGAAAGAAGAACAAACAAAACCCAAAGTTAGCAGAATGAAAGAAATCATAAAGATCAGAGCAGAAATAAATGAAATAGAAACAAAGAAAACAATAGCAAAGATCAATAAAACTAAAAGTTGGTTCTTTGAGAAGATAAACAAAATTGATAAGCCATTAGCCAGACTCATCAAGAAAAAGAGGGAGAGGACTCAAATCAATAAAATCAGAAATGAAAAAGGAGACGTTACAACAGACACCGCAGAAATACAAAACATCCTAAGAGACTACTACAAGCAACTTTATGCCAATAAAATGGACAACCTGGAAGAAATGGACAAATTCTTAGAAAGGTATAACCTTCCAAGACTGAATCAGGAAGAAACAGAAAATATGAACAGACCAATCACAAGTAATGAAATTGAAACTGTGATTAAAAATCTTCCAACAAACAAAAGTCCAGGACCAGATGGCTTCACAGGTGAATTCTATCAAACATTTAGAGAAGAGCTAACACCTATCCTTCTCAAACTCTTCCAAAAAATTGCAGAGGAAGGAACACTCCCAAACTCATTCTATGAGGCCACCATCACCCTGATACCAAAACCAGACAAAGACACTACAAAAAAAGAAAATTACAGACCAATATCACTGATGAATATAGATGCAAAAATCCTCAACAAAATACTAGCAAACAGAATCCAACAACACATTAAAAGGATCATACACCACGATCAAGTGGGATTTATCCCAGGGATGCAAGGATTCTTCAATATACGCAAATCAATCAATGTGATACACCATATTAACAAATTGAAGAAGAAAAACCATATGATCATCTCAATAGATGCAGAAAAAGCTTTTGACAAAATTCAACACTCATTTATGATAAAAACTCTCCAGAAAGTGGGCATAGAGGGAACCTACCTCAACATAATAAAGGCCATATATGACAAACCCACAGCAAACATCATTCTCAGTGGTGAAAAACTGAAAGCATTTCCTCTAAGATCAGGAACGAGACAAGGATGTCCACTCTCACCACTATTATTCAACATAGTTTTGGAAGTCCTAGCCACAGCAATCAGAGAAGAAAAAGAAATAAAAGGAATACAAATTGGAAAAGAAGAAGTAAAACTGTCACTGTTTGCGGATGACATGATACTATACATAGAGAATCCTAAAACTGCCACCAGAAAACTGCTAGAGCTAATTAATGAATATGGTAAAGTTGCAGGTTACAAAATTAATGCACAGAAATCTCTTGCATTCCTATACACTAATGATGAAAAATCTGAAAGAGAAATTATGGAAACACTCCCATTTACCATTGCAACAAAAAGAATAAAATACCTAGGAATAAACCTACCTAGGCAGACAAAAGACCTGTATGCAGAAAACTATAAGACACTGATGAAAGAAATTAAAGATGATACCAACAGATGGAGAGATATACCATGTTCTTGGATTGGAAGAATCAACATTATGAAAATGAGTATACTACCCAAAGCAATCTACAGATTCAATGCAATCCCTATCAAATTACCAATGGCATTTTTTACGAAGCTAGAACAAATCATCTTAAAATTTGTATGGAGACACAAAAGACCCCGAATAGCCAGAGCAGTCTTGAGGCAAAAAAATGGAGCTGGAGGAATCAGACTCCCTGACTTCAGACTATACTACAAAGCTACAGTAATCAAGACAATATGGTACTGGCACAAAAACAGAAACATAGATCAATGGAACAAGATAGAAAGCCCAGAGATTAACCCACGCACCTATGGTCAACTAATCTATGACAAAGGAGGCAAAGATATACAATGGAGAAAAGACAGTCTCTTCAATAAGTGGTGCTGGGAAAACTGGACAGCTACATGTAAAAGAATGAAATTAGAATACTCCCTAACACCATACACAAAAATAAACTCAAAATGGATTAGAGACCTAAATATAAGACTGGACACTATAAAACTCTTAGAGGAAAACATAGGCAGAACACTCTATGACATAAATCACAGCAAGATCTTTTTCGATCCACCTCCTAGAGTAATGGAAATAAAAACAAAAATAAACAAGTGGGACCTAATGAAACTTCAAAGCTTTTGCACAGCAAAGGAAACCATAAACAAGATGAAAAGACAACCCTCAGAATGGGAGAAAATATTTGCAAATGAATCAACGGACAAAGGATTAATCTCCAAAATATATAAACAGCTCATTCAGCTCAATATCAAAGAAACAAACACCCCAATCCAAAAATGGGCAGAAGACCTAAATAGACATTTCTCCAAAGAAGACATACAGACGGCCACGAAGCACATGAAAAGATGCTCAACATCACTAATTATTAGAGAAATGCAAATCAAAACTACAATGAGGTTATCACCTCACTCCTGTTAGAATGGGCATCATCAGAAAATCTACAAACAACAAATGCTGGAGAGGGTGTGGAGAAAAGGGAACCCTCTTGCACTGTTGGTGGGAATGTAAATTGATACAGCCACTACGGAGAACAATATGGAGGTTCCTTAAAAAACTAAAAATAGAATTACCATATGACCCAGCAATCCCACTACTGGGCATATACCCAGAGAAAACTCTAATTCAAAAAGACACATGCACCCGAATGTTCATTGCAGCACTATTTACAATAGCCAGGTCATGGAAGCAACCTAAATGCCCATCAACAGAGGAATGGATAAAGAAGTTGTGGTACATATATACAATGGAATATTACTCAGCCATAAAAAGGAACGAAATTGAGTCATTTGTGGGGACGTGGATGGATCTAGAGACTGTCATACAGAGTGAAGTAAGTCAGAAAGAGAAAAACAAATATCGTATATTAATGCATGTATGTGGAACCTAGAAAAATGGTACAGATGAGCCAGTTTGCAGGGCAGAAGTTGAGACACAGATGTAGAGAATGGACATATGGACACCAAGGGGGGAAAACTGCGGTGAGGTGGGGATGGTGGTGTGCTGAATTGGGCGATTGGGATTGACATGTATACACTGATGTGTATAAAACTGATGCCTAATAAGAACCTGCAGTATAAAAAAACAAACAGGGCTTCCCTGGTGGCGCAGTGGTTGGGAATCCGCCTGCCAATGCAGGGGACACGGGTTCGAGCCCTGGTCTGGGAAGATCCCACATGCCGTGGAGCAACTAGGCCCGTGAGCCACAACTACTGAGCCTGCGCGTCTGGAGCCTGTGCTCCGCAACAAGAGAGGCCGCGATAGTGAGAGGCCCGCGCACCGCAATGAAGAGTGGCCCCCGCTTGCTGCAACTGGAGAGAGCCCTCGCACAGAAACGAAGACCCAACACAGCCAAAAATAAATAAATAAATAATAATTAAAAAAACAAACAAAACAACTAATACTAAACTTTCATTGGGTTATTTGTATGGAAATATGTTAATATAAATGTTTCAGACATTACATGAAATTTCTAAAAATCTTATATTTGTATTTGTATGGAAATATGTATGGAAATATGTTAATATAAATGTTTCAGACATTACAGGAAACTTCTAAAAATCTTATATGTTCTGGTATAATGTTATAAGTAATAATCCTAGTTATTACTTTAAAATGTATATCTCAGAAATAACTAATTTTCTTGTCAACTGCATTATTATGAACTTTCATCAACTCTTTAACCATGGTCATTTTTAAGTCTTTTGTCATTTACAGACAGTTCTGGGTGTACTCTGATGATTTTGCAAATATGTTCCTATAAAAGGGTTTCATCTTCAAGAAATTCATGGAAAAGACTCTGACAAGTACAGGTTTCTGGTAACTGACTGTACTGCTGAACTGAATGAATAAGCATTTTCAGAACTCTAATGAAAAACTGATGAACTCATAAAAGTGCTAACAAAAGATCAAGATGAAAAAAAAAATTAATTACATGGGACTGAGTGAACTGATGAGGATGAGTATAATTTTTGTGACTTTCTGTCTGAATTAAAAAAAAAAAAATCCCACAAGGACTCAGAGGCAAAGAATATACACATCAATTTTCACTGCAAAGTAAAGGAGCTGTGTCAGTGGAGGATTACTGGACTGAATGTCAATATTATGACATAGTATGAGTGTGTTTCATGTTTAGTAATTGCAATCATTGTTGCTTTTGTTGTGGTCATCCATGTACAATGCTTGGTGTCAGTCTATTTATCTCTTGTAAAAATAAAATACAGTGTGTGTGTGTGGAAAAAAAAAAATACGTGAGAAACCATAAACAAGACAAAAAGACAACCCTCAGAATGGGAGAAAATATTTGCAAAGGAGTCAACGGACAAAGGATTAATCTCCAAAATATATAAACAGCTCATGCAGCTAAATATTAAAGAAACAAACAACCCAATCCAAAAATGGGCAGAAGACCTAAATAGACATTTCTCCAAAGAAGACATACACATGGCCAAGAAGCACATGAAAAGCTGCTCAACATCACTAATAATTAGAGAAATGCAAATCAAAACTACAATGAGGTATCACCTCACACCAGTTAGAATGGGCATCATCAGAAAATCTACAAACAACAAATGCTGGAGAGGGTGTGGAGAAAAGGGAACCCTCTTGTACTGTTGGTGGGAATGTAAATTGATACAGCCACTATGGAGAACAGTATGGAGGCTCTTTAAAAAACTAAAAATAGAATTATGATCCAGCAATCCCACTACTGGGCATATACCCAGAGAAAACCATAATTCAAAAAGACACATGCACCCCAATGTTCACTGCAGCACTATTTACAATAGCCAGGTCATGGAAGCAACCTAAATGCCCAGCGACAGACGAATGGATAAAGAAGCTGTGGTACATATATACAATGGAATATCACTCAGCCATAAAAAGGAACAAAATTGGGTCATTTGTTGAGACGTGGATGGATCTAGAGACTGTGATACAGAGTGAAGTAAGTCAGAAAGAGAAAAACAAATATCGTATATTAATGCATGTATGTGGAACCTAGAAAAATGGTACAGATGAGCCTGTTTGCAGGGCAGAAGTTGAGACACAGATGTAAAGAACAAACATATGGACACCAAGGGGGGAAAACCGCAGTGGGGGTGGGGTGGTGGTGTGCTGAATTGGGCAATTGGGATTGACATGTATACACTGATGTGTATAAAATTGATGACTGATAAGAACCTGTTGTATAAAAAAATAAATAAAATAAAATTCAAAAATTAAAAAAAAAAATGAAGCAGAGGTCCTTGGGGAAAAAAAAAAATACGTGAGAATCCGTCAAGACCTTCATTCATCCCACAAGTATGTACTAAGTAGCCACCGCGTGCAGGACTCATCATCTGGGGGCACAGATGGGAGCAAGATGGAGTTCCTCCCGCCTCAAGGAACCCACAATCTAGAAAACAGAAAGACGGATTACAAGCATATACCAACAAACAAGCCAGATGGTTTCTGATGGTGGTTGAGTGCTTTGACAACAACATGACAGTTAAATAGAAGTAACTAAGTAGAGCGAGAGGGGAGGCTATCTATGACTGGCGGTTGGAGAGGTGACACTGAAGCTGGCGGGTGATGGGGTGGGGGGAGTTTCACTCAGGGATGCTGGCAAGTCCCACGGCCTGCAAAGGGCAAGTCCAAGGGGAGAGGCCAGAGGGAGGGAGGGCAGCATGGCCGGTGGGGTCAGAGAGCCGAGGCGCCAGCCTCATTAGAGGGTGGGCATTAATGCAACCATCTTTGGAAAGTTTCAAGCAGGAGGGTGATAAAATTTGACTTCAGTTTTTAAAAGACCCCTTCAGTTGGGTAGAGATGGAGAGGGGACCAGATTTTGCACACAAAAACATGTTCGAAATAAACGATTTGGGTTTTTTTGAAAGTTTCAAAACGGTTTACACAACTGAGTTAGAGAGCAGCACGTGGTTCAACAGACTGTTTCCCTTTTCGACTCGAACCTGCAACTAGACTACGTTTCCAAGCATAAATTGCAGTCATGTGACCAACTTCTGGCCAATGAGATGTGGACAAAAATGATGGACACATTGTCAGGACAAGGTCCTCCCACTCACCCACCTCCATTCTCTTCCCTGTTCCCCTGCTCAGTGGAGAAAATCCTGAAGGCCAAGAAGGGGGAACTCCATGAAAGGAGAGGAGTGGAATAGAGCATCCCCTGCCTCACCCTGCCCCGTCCACCACCACCTACTGCCCCTTCCCAGACAGTGAAGCGGAAATAGACTAGTACAGTTTATTCCCACTGAAAACCGAAGGTCGCTTTAGCAGTTAGCCTGCCCTCGCATACAATACAGTCTCATTTTAAAATAAATATCAATTACATATATGTACAGGAAAAGCCCTAGAAAGGATGATGATAATAGTGATTACCTCTGGATAATGGATAACACCTTTCTGCATATTTGCATTATTTTCCTTTTGAAACATTAAATATTTTTGTTTGGAAACTACATTTTTATAGAAACTTCAGGAAATACATAAGAAAAAAAGGAAAAATTTAAAATCACAGGCTTAGGCAAACAGGCTTCCGTATTTCTAAAATGAATAAACCTTTTGTCATAAGAAAACACAGCTACATGTTGTATTTTCGCCAACTCACAAAGATATAGAGCTACCTATTTGGAGGATGTGAAAAGGGTTCTCTTATGTAATACGGAGGCAACAGCTGGGAGATAAAAGGTAGAGAGGGCCTTTATTGAGTGCTTACACTATTTACAAGCAGCTGTTGCAGGAAATTTCACTTTGCTCCAAAGTTTAGGGGCAGGAGAGCAGGAAAGAGAAGGCTACTCTATAAAAATAGTTTTTTACACATGGGTTTCAGACATACAGCAAAAACTTCTTATCTTTGTTTCCTCCAAATAACAAGGCTGCACACAGATAAGCAGCCATCATCACTCTGTAAGGAAACACATGACCAGGTATGTGACTAATTTATCAGATGCAACGGGCCCCACGCCGAGCAACTGTACTCTCTGAAGCATTTTATTACTTTCATAAAATCTATGCATGACATTTTGGTCCCTGGTTATGACTCTGTAGAATTAAATATTTAACTAAGGTGGCTTATGACAATAAAAATATTATTTGGCAATGGACTGCATAAGGCAGAGAAAGCAAGGCAGAGAAGAGGTGAGGCCAGATAACCACAGTCTTTCCCATGACTTTCAGGGGCTCCTCCCATTCTATTCATCAACTGCCCTGCATTGTTATTGTGTAACAAGGAGGATTCTCTGCAGTTGACAGGTGTTTTTCCTTCCCACTTAATTTTCTAATTTTTCATCAAGACATTAAACAAGATAAGGTGCTCAAACCATAAATGAGTGGCACAGAGGAAGTCCATAAGCCGGGTGGTATTCCGAAGGCTCATTTTGTAAGTCAGCTGTTTGCAACTCGGTAGCCTGCTCATACAAACTGTGTGTAAGTGGTTACCAGATTTCCATGCCCACCCACAAAACCTATTAAATATATAATCTATCAAAATCGTTCCTTTGGTAAAATAAATCTCAAGTGCAACTCAACACAAGACACTAGAATTTACCCTGTCTCCTATGAATCTGCCTTGAGAAGATAACTTTTATATTGATATTTTATTCCCTATTCTTAAGCACGGCAGATTCCCCCCACCCTCCAAAAAGAAAGTTGATATCTGGGTTGGGAACTAGTGTTCTTACTCCATAGGGATCCACTGTGACCCCATGTATCACACACACACCAGCTGTCCCTGTGGAGAAGGAAGTCCTAAGCCAGGGGCTTACATCTTGATTATTCTCCCCTAAATTAATTTATGTCTTTACCTTCCAAATTCTACAGTATATTTATAGTTCTAGTTATTACCCATGACACTAGCAGTAACCACTTTCCAGATTAAAAGAGATAATTGATATTTTTTGTACCACTGAAATATCTAAGTTCTATATAAGTCAACTAATTTTAGTTGCTTTAAAAAATAAAACAACATATGGGAAGTGTCCACATAGTGCCTGCTACCCAGAGATATTGTTAATCTCCCCATTCCCACCTGGCTCTCGCCCTAACTAGGAGACAAGATCCTGTTCCATACATTTTTGAAAATTTCCTACACTGACCCATCTTCCCCCAATCACCCCACATTCCTGTCATCTCCAACTCTTGTTATATCCTGTCCTCTTTATCTTCTTTCTGCCTCTTCTACCCCAATTCCTGCCCCCTAAACCTTTTCCCCTCTTCACTCTCTTGAGGGGTTTCCCAACCTTACACTGCTGGTAACTTTTCTCTGTCTCTCTCTGTGTTCTCCACTTTGACCTAATGACACATTCAACCAAAAAAATGTGTTGAGTGATTTATGTTCAAGGAATTTTTGCTAGCAGAAAGGAGGAGCACAAAACTGAACAACATGCATTCTTCTCTGCCCCTCGGGGCCTTACAGTCAGCTGCAGAGGTTAGTACACACATACCTGAAATATGCCTATAATACAGGGGTGAAACAGAGGTGTGAGATACGTGTGGGGAGAATAAAGATAGAGGATGGAAAATGAGAGCAGCCCAATACCAAGACTACACATCCAGCTCAAGCTCAGATAATACAATGACAGCAAACAGCCCGCACCTACAGGACCATCCACAGTAGCTGTTCACCACTGTCAGCCCAACACACAACATTTGAAACTAGTGGAAGTCCCAAGGATATCAGTTCCGGAAAAAGCTACAGAAACATAGGATTCTGTGCAACCTAAATTTCTTAACCTCTACTAGATTACAGCCATTCTTAATGTCAAATGGAAAAGTTAACAAATGGGAAGAAGTGAAAGGATGGCCCTCCAGAGCAGAGTCAATTTTAATGCACAAGGTGACTGACTTTCAGAAATTATGTTGTGTGGCTTTAAAATAGGTCCATGAATTCTTGAAATCCCGTTCTTCAAGAGGCAGGGCTTAATTTCTCTCCCTTGCTGGGGGTGGATTTGGTGACTTCTAACAGACTGTGGAGGAGGTGACAGTGTGTAACTTTGAAGACTGGGTCATAAAAAGCAAAGCATTGTGTCTCACTCCCCCTCTCAGATCACTCACTCGGGGGGGAACCAGATGCTGCCATGTTGTGAGGACGCTCAGGCAGCCCGATGAGAAGAAAGGTCCGTGTAGCGAGGAACTGAGGCCTCTTGCCAACAGCCATGTGAGTGAACCGTCTTGGAAGTGGGTCCTCCAGCCCCAATTAAGCCTTCTGATGACAGCATTCCTGGTTGACATCATGACTTCAACCTCATGACAGATCTTTGCATGCTATGTGCCATCAAGGCATGAGTCAGAGCCACCCAGCTAAGCCATTTTTGACCTCTTGACGCACAGAAACTGTGAGATAACACACGCTTGTTGTTTTAAGCTGCTGAGTTTAGGGATAATCTGTTACACAGCAATAAAGAACTAATGCACGTGGAGAATCCCATGCAATAATGGGAGTCTGATTTCTCTCTTTGCTAAATTCAGATTTTCCTGTGCATTAGGACAATGTTTCAATACAAGGAAAAAAAACACTGGTGAGAAGAAAGACTATTGCCTGTATTTTCTATCACGTAAAAAGCAGTGGCATTTTTTTTTAAAGATTTATTGATTGATTGATTGATTGATTACTATGTTGGGTCTTCATTTCTGTGCTAGGGCTTTCTCTAGTTGTGGCAAGCGGGGGCCACCCTTCATCGCGGTGCGCGGGCCTCTCACTGTCGCGGCCTCTCTTGTTGCGGAGTACAAGCTCCAGACGCGCAGGCTCAGTAGTTGTGGCTCACGGGCCCAGCTGCTCCGCGGCATGTGGGTTCTTCCCAGACCAGGGCTCGAACCCGTGTCCCCTGCATTGGCAGGCAGACTCTCAACCACTGCGCCACCAGGGAAGCCCCAACAGTGGCATTTTTAAGGCAGGATTAATAGAATTTGGTTGACTTGCTCAACATAAGCGCATCGGCTATATTATTTTAAGTAGTATGGAACCCCATGCCCTGTTAGTACAGTCAAAATCTGAAACTGGGACAACTCCAGAAAATTTCAGATATATGATCATAGGTATGACATTAAAAAAAAAAATTCCAGAAAGAATGGTGATAACATGAGTGTAGCTGTGAAACTTACATTTGCCTTCAAAAACCAACACTCATTTACATTCATCCCGTTTTCTTCATTCGGCAGCCTCAATCACTAACAGCGGGATGGTCCGTCAACCAACTAACATAGCCTCAACTGTTCCTTCTTCTAATAGTTACTGGGTACCTGTTATGTGCCCTGCTCTGTGTCCTTGCCGTTGATGTGTGGCAGCTTCTCTTGTCCTAATTCACCTGCTGCCTCACTAGCCCAATCTTTCTAAAATGTCTGTTCTCCCTTGCTCCAGTGGGACCTCCCCATGGACAAATGGACCCTATTAAAACTCCTCCCTGAAGGGTCACCACAACCTGCTCTATCCCCAGCCTACCTGTGCTCTTCATGGGGACCTAACTGCCCTCCCCTCTGCACCTGCCCAGACAGCACCTATTCACGCCCTATGGTCTGCTCAGGTCCATGTGGTTATTCAACCAAAAGTGCTTATTACTCTGTCGTGAAAAAAGTACAAGGAATAAGGAATCAATAAGACAGTTCACACCCACAGAAATTCACTGTCTATGTATCAGGAGAACAACATACACATGTAATTACAAGATGACATGGTAAGTTTAATAAAAGCAATGGATGGTATTCTGCGGGAACTCAGAGGAGGAAGAAATTAGTGTTCAATGTGACGGGTGGGGAGAGGGAAGTAGACTAGAAGGTTGAGTAAAGCCCCAGATGAGTAAGAATGAGGAGAAGGGAAAAGCATCCTTTCAGACAAAGAGAGAAGCACAAGGGCACCTCCAGATGGAAAGAAGGTTAGTGAGCAGGGCGATGGGGGAAGGGAAGAGTTGTCCAGGCCTGGTTTCATCCTCTGTGCTGTGCAAGGCAAACACGGTTAGCAGGTGAGGGACAGGCTCGCCAGGTGACAAGCAGAGGACAGAATGAAGGGAGGTGGGTCCAGAGAGGAGGACAGGGAAAACAAAGACATGGGCTGCTACACTGTCTGACAGGTGAGCAGCACAGTGGCCCTGAATGAAGGATATGGGACTGGTTCCAAAGCTATTGCTGGGGGAGCAGCACGGATTGGTGACAGATTGGCTTTGCAAGACAAGGAGACGGCATCAAGTCAAGTTTCCAGTTTCGGTGCTACTGGGGGAAGATGCTGTCAGATGATAGAAAACAAAGGAAGAAGAGCGGGTCTGAGGCTCAGGGAAATAAAAGGACTTGGGTTTCTTGATCTGGTGTTATCTTCTCAGTGTGCAGGTAGAGATCTCCAAGAGGCTGTCAGAGGTCAGACCAGAACTCAGTCCAGAGGTCAGAAGTGGACCCCCAGTGTGGGAGGCTCTGCCTCTGAGCCTGCCTTCAGACTGACCATTTATTCTGGTACTTAAGTCATAAATCACTGTCGTCTTTTTTTTTCTTGTTAAGTAAGTCTTATCTTCTCAACTAAACCCCATGGTTGCACGGTCCAATACGGTAGCCACTACCTACAAGAAGCTATTTAAATTTAATTAAAATCAATTAAAATTCAGTTCCTTGGTAACACTAGTCACACTTTTAAGTGTTCAACAGCCTCATATGCCTAATGGCTACTATACTGGACAACACAGAGAACATTTCCATAATCACAGAAAGTTCTACTGGACGGTGCTGCTCCAAGGGCACCAACTCAATGAAAGAAGGTAGCAGGATTTGAATTATGTCTCGTGAGAGGGAAGATTGGAAAGAAGGGCAGGAGGGAGGAAAGGACCCCAATTATAACTCAGAACACTGCAGAAGAGTTAAACTATGGAACACAGCTATCTGGAAATGAGACAGGCATTATGGTAATCACATGTTCTAGGATCAAGATTTCTTCTCAAAGATTAAAGACAAGCATGCAAATTAGGTACCTATAAATTAAAGAGATGTGAAGACTAATAAAGCAAATACTATGTAGTATAGCATGGTCTTCCTGCATCTAGACATTTAAAAAATCGTTCTATACATAGAAGAATTGCAGAGATAGTGACTTCATAGTGAGTGTGATTAAGATCTGGGAGTTTTCGCTGATGAGGCCAGTATCATAACAAGGTTGCTAAGTCTTGCAAAATATTCACAGAAAAAGCATTCAGGAGGAAAGAAAAGAGGTAAAATTCCAACAGGGATTCTTGGTCCCTTTAAGAGAATTATGGCCCTCCTGGACAATAGAGGCAAAGGGCTGGTGGAACTGAAAACAGCTGAAGGAGTGGGGGTGGCCGATGACCTAGAAAACTACCCAGAGGGAAGCCAGACCAGGCCCAGAGGATGACCCGCAGGGGAAGGAGACCGCAAGCACATGGGAGGAAAGCCTCGGAACAGTTCTATCTGGGCAGACTGGCTGCGACCACGTCCACCTGCTCCAGAAAAGCACGGCTGTCACAGGAGACAAATTCCACTAGAATCACACTCGAGCACCCATACAATTTCTGTCTCTTCTAATGCCAGTTCTGCATGGCTTGCCCCGAACCACGCAGGTCTGTCTCATACTCTCCTTTCCACCCCTCCAACCAAATACTGTTTGGACTGTTTCGCCCGAAAAGTGCTGGCATTACATTTCTTTCTTTTGGTGACAGCACTGGATGTCTCTGTTTCTGACTCTCAAAGAGAACGGAACCATGGCATTCCCAGTGGTCACCACGAGTCCTTTGCGGTTATCACTATTCTATATCCTTTCACCTGGAAATACATCCCTGAAGAAGCGATGGAGGAGCAGGTGGGCTTAGGGGTCAGCAGCAGGCTGAGGAGTTAGCAATGGGTGGAGGCCAAGGTCAGTCACAGGCTAAGTGACATCTGCATTTCCACAGGCCTCACACCTAACATGACTCAAACATACACCTCGGCAAGAATGCAAATTCTTCCACGTATGGACAGGTTTTTAGACTGGCTCTCAATTAGAAATGTTAAATCCTCGAATGCCTAGAATCCATAGCAATTCAGTGATGATGGGGAGGGGCAGGGAGGGTACCAGTGAACGATGTCCACGAGACGACTGCACTGGCAAGAGTCCCAGCTTCCAGGACATCGCCACTCTCCTCCACTGATTCAAAATTCTCTTCTTACCGGAAGAGTTGGTAAAACTCCACGTAAAAGGTCTTCAAAGAATCCATTTATCAATGGCCTTTTTGTTCCAAACCTAATCATAAGACAGGAAACATTTTAAAATTCCTTTGAGATGCCTGAGACAAGAATTATCTTGTGTTTCTAGCTCTAAAAATGATAATAAACAGTTGCACTTTGTTGAAAGCCAAAAATCATAGCTCCAAATCTAAAATTACATATATTTTTATTTTATTTTATTTTTTTTGGCCGTGCCACTTGCAGGATTTTAGTTCCCCAACCAGGGATCGAACCCGGGCCCTCGGCAGTGAGAGTGCGGAGTCCTAACCACTGGACCGCAAGGGAAGTCCCTAAAATTCTGTATTTTTCATGGCAGTCATAACTCTGACCTCTCGCAATAAAGTGAAATCTAGGTTTCTGGGGAGAGTGTGTAGTTTGGCCGGAAGGAACTGGAAGAGGTCTGAGTTTCAGGAGGCAGGGACTCCCAAGGGTCCCCAAGAAGACATTCCCCAGGTGAATTCCCCATGGCTGAGAGAAACTGCCAGTCATCTCAGAGAAATTACAGACAAATATCAGAGATGGGCAAAGGTCCCAGCGTTGAAA